>NC_086262.1:15508085-16208757 GCF_021018805.1 Prinia subflava
ACGAAAATGGACCCCAAATTGTCACAAATGCCCAACCAGTCATGAAGACTTACATTTTTATAAATTTGGGGACATTTTCATATTGAGGTTTAATTGTCCAATTACAGATTTGGGTTGTCAGGTCCCATCCTTCTTGTTCCTTCAGCCACCCTTGTTTGTGCTTTTGGGCTGAAAATTGTCTTTGGTCTCCAGCAGGAAAAGGATTTGTTTTGTGTCCCTGCTCTGTGAAGAGCTGAGAGACACTGAATGTGAGCTCAGAGCTGCACCCCTGGGCAGCACAGTCTGAAATACAAGAAAGATAAAACTTGAAGTATCAGCTCCATGGAAAGCCACATCCTCCACCCCAGTTCCCAGTGGGCGGCACCGAGGGGACTCATTCCGATCCCTGGTTCACTTCAGACCTTTGGCTGCTTAAATCCACTCTGGTTTCCCCCTGTGCTGACCAGGACCAGTGCAAAGCCACTTTTCTCGTGGTTTCCCCCACCCGAGGCTGCTCTATGAGCTGAGCCCCTCAGGAGCGGGGCTGAGGGTGGGTGCCTTCCCCTCATGCCGGATTGCTCTTTAAGCTGAGCTCCCTCAGGAGGAGCGGGGCTGAGGGCGGGTGTCTCCCTCATGCCGGATTGCTCTGATGAGCTGAGCCCCCTCAGGAGGAGCGGGGCTCAGGGCGGGTGTCTCCCTCATGCCGGATTGCTCTTTGAGCTGAGCCCCCTCAGGAGGAGCGGGGCTGAGGGCGGGTGTCTCCCTCATGCCGGATTGCTCTGATGAGCTGAGCCCCCTCAGGAGGAGCGGGGCTCAGGGCGGGTGTCTCCCTCATGCCGGATTGCTCTGATGAGCTGAGCCCCCTCAGGAGGAGCGGGGCTGAGGGCGGGTGTCTCCCTCATGCCGGATTGCTCTTTGAGCTGAGCCCCCTCAGGAGCGGGGCTGAGGGCGGGTGTCTCCCCCTCATGCCGGATTGCTCTTTGAGCTGAGCCCCCTCAGGAGCGGGGCTGAGGACGGGTGTCTCCCCCTCATGCTGGATTGCTCTGATGAGCTGAGCCCCCTCAGGAGCGGGGCTGAGGGCGGGTGTCTCCCCCTCATGCCCCATTGCTCGGGGTGCGCTGACCCGGAAGGACGAGGGGCTGTTCCCGGAGCCAGGGCCTCTCTCCTCCTTCACCTGCGGGGGCACCGAGGTGTGCTGAGCAGAACCGGCCGGCAGCTCCTGCTGCAGACTCAAGCTCCCTCTGCTGAGGAAAAGCAGGATTTGACCGACAGCGGCCGCGTCGGCCTTGGCTCGTTTCGGTGTCGGATTAAAGTGACGGCGCAAAGCCCTTAATGATCCTGGCGGCACGGGAGGAAGGGGAGAGATCCCCTTGTAAAAACCCTGCTCGATGGAAGCTCCCCACACCCTGCAGCCTGCCTGCTGCTGGGGTTGAACGCCACAAATCCTTTTTTGTGTCGTTCCAATGTCACGGGGCTGTGCTCATCACCTGCAAAGTCACCGGTTCGGGAGGACCAGTGGCAGGTCCCACAGGGACTGCTGCCAGATGGGATAATGCACAGCCTAAATATTTACAAGGCTCTGCTCTCTCTCAAGAAACCACATGTATTTACAGATGTTACTGAAGGCAAAACTCAGCCAATAATATCTCATCCCTGTATTAGACCATTAAAACGCTGTGGCTGGAGCTGTTTCCTTGCTGAGTTGATGTGTCCTGATGTATTTATCCTGCCTAATTCATCTGTAGAAATGTGGTGCAGAGATTTATTCTTCCAATAGCTGTGGGTTACTGTGGACACCTCAGGCAGAATTCGTTTGTCCTGTCATAAATGTCTGAGAGTGAGACACCAAAACCTGAACTCTTCCCCCTTTGCAGAGGGCGATCTCCACAAAAGAAATTCTGTTTCATATTGCCTTGTATTTGTTATTAAGAGAATATAGAAGCAGATACAATTGATCAGGCAGTTTAAATATTAGCCTGCTTGGGAATTTGAAATAGATCAGAGCAGCTGCTTGTGTTATATGATGATGTTCTTGCCTGAAAGCAAGTGTTTTTCTAAGAAAGGAGTATCAAAGATTTCTATAGAGGCACTGGAGATACTCCTGACTCCTGTAATTTTCAGCATCCTTTGTCTAATTAATTATGATGTTTGACTTCTGGGTTTAAGTTCTTCCGAGGAGTCAGACCTCCAAAAGGATTGAATCTGAAAACAGGTGTTTGCATTTCTGTTTTCATTCTGTGCTGGTTTTTGGTGAATAATGGATTAGAGACTATGAAATGTCACTTCTTTGACTGTACTTCAAGTGTAGCCAGGATGGTTTGGATGGTGGCAGCAAGGCTCTGAGAATGTGACAGTGTTTTCATGACTGTCACCATTACAGGAATTCTATTTTTTTTTTCTGATTGCTGGCTGCTTTTGCTGTATAATTTGCACTTTACAGCTTCAAGGCGTGGTTTCCTCTGCCTGCATGATATGTGAAAATAAAGGAGCATCTCCACTGTCAGGGGAGTGTGCTGTGGGTGTGAATGGAAAGAGAAACACCTCTCAGAAATAAGTCAGCAGAGAAGAAAATGCTCCATGCACTGACTCCAAATCCACAATTTGTACCTCTCTTTCAGCACCAAGTTATTTTTTGCACTCCCAATTTGGATTGAAAATAAATAAATCTTCTAAATTAACTTGAGGTGTAAGATGCAGTAAGATATTTCCATTGATTTGCAAAGGGCTGGCATCAGGTCTAAATTAAATCCCCCCAAACTCAGCTGCTGCTGTCTCATGGCACAAAACCTGTTCTGAATTTAGTCCCTGTGTGTGACAGAATAATTTTTTTTCTAGCAGGGGTGTCTGTGGGGAAACCCAAGTCATGTGCTCAAGAGGGAGAAGCCTTAAAAGCTCCTACCTGCTGTTGGCCCAGTTCTTGACTCCACGAGTCTTTCTCCTTTCTTAAGAGCATCAAAAAGCTCTGGATGTAATTAAACCCTGTGTTTCAGTTAAGTTCATCCAGTCCCACATCACAAACAATACAAAGGGATTAGGGAATCACATAGCAACAATAAATCCACCCCTGTTTCAGCAAGGAGTTTACCAGATGGGGAAACTTTCTTTGCAGTGTTGTACAAATTGTTCTGATTGAGGAGAAAACCCACAGGTGTCTTTGTGTTGGGGCCACGGAAAATTGAATTAGGTTGAAAGGATCAGATGAACATTTTATTTTCCCTTGGACCTACCAGGTCCATGTCATTTTTGTATGAGGTAGTCACAGAGAGCTCAGTGGTGAGAACAACCAGGAATTTTGACTACACATTGCCCAGTAGAGACTTTTCTTTTGGATCTTGGGTAATTTAACTGTATTCAAGACCACCAAAATTGAGAGCATCCGAAGGGACAAAAGTAATTTACTTGAACAGAGAAGAGTTTAAAATGTAACTTGAATTTTTACAGAAAGCAGAGACAAAAGGGAAATACAGGCCGGTTTGACCCAACCATTTTGTAACTGCTCACAGTTGAAACTCAACAAACCCAGCTGAAAAACAGCCCAAAATCTCCAAATATACCCTTATCTAGAGGTGTGAAGGCCTAAAGCCAGGAGAAGGGTGTATTTCTGAAAGGTAGGTTTGCTCTTTCCAGCCCAGCTCCATACTCTGGGTCAGACAGAGGCTCCTCAGGGTGCAATCTCCCGCTTTATATTGAACCAGACCAAGAGTTCAGATGAGAAAATCAAGAAAGTCCCTTCTCACCTCAAAAATCTATGTATTTATTATTTATTTTAGGTTGTACAAATCCATCAAGTGAGGGATAACTTTGTCTCAGTGCAGCCCTGGGGTGTCCCATGCTGCCTTACAGATGGCAAACAGTGCTCACTTCAGCTCAGGAGCCAAAAAAGCTGAGAAAAGTGGTTTGGATTTCTGGGAAAATGGAGATGCCCTGAGCCTCTAATGTGCAGATGGGCCTATCACATCCCAGCCTGTCAGATCCCAGCCTGTTCCACAGCTTCAGGGTCACTGGAAGTTCTCCTTCAAACCATTCTAAAAGTAAGGAACAAATAGAAATATGTGCCTGGATATGCAAAGAAGTCTCTGAAGATAAGGATAGGTGTGGATTTGTAGGAAAGAGGGTCAGAGAGGTCAGAGAGCCCCACCATTCCCACTGAAGCTGCACCCAGGCCTGGAGATGAACACAGCCCTCCCCAAACTGGCTGGCATTTCACTGATATTAAATTATTACATTATTTAAAATATTCAATTCAGCCCATTTCTCTTGTTCCTGCTGAGCAGAGACTTCTCCACCAACCCCACACCATTTCCTCATGACCCATTCAAAGCCTGGTGCTCAGAACCAGCGTTTTGCTGACGACTCTGCAGTCACTGGGGCATAATTACCCCCTCCCCTCCCAGTGTTTGATGTCATGAAACTCACAGGAGCATCATTACTTTGAGGATTAACACATCCAGAGAAGCTCCCCTCCCTCAGGGATGCTCCTGGGGAGGGTGGGCCCTGAGCTCGAAGCCTCTGGAAGAAGCAGGAGCATCCCATGGGCAGCTCTACCCCTGGTTTGGGGCAAAAAGGGTCAGGAGAAGCTGAAGTTGTATTTAGGGGCAAGTTTAGGCCCAGCTAAATGCTTGGATTATAAACTCAGCATTTTCCTCAGCTTAATTGTTGTGTCATCTCCATTTCTTTCCGGATTGTTTTTCTCCTACCTTGTTTTCCTCGCTCTTACACTCACTTGGTCCCTGCCATCCTATACTGCCTGTAAGCTGTCCCTCCTGCTCTTCACCCTTGTCCCCACAGAAAAGTTCCATTTTGTGGCCCCACAGCAGAGCAGGAGCTATTTTGAATAGAAAATGTGAAAACGAAAATGCCTCCACCTCAAACCCTTGTGGAACTTCTGCCCATCTGGAAAATCAAAGAGGCTGTGACTGTGCCAATGCAAGGATAGGGAGAAAATCAAAAGCTGGGCCTAAATCCACTTTGCAGACACCCCCAAAAATAAATAGCTGAGCTTGATTCCCACTGAGCTAAGCTGTGGTGGCACTGGTGGCTTGTGTGCAATTGGGGCAGGCCAGGCTAAAGTTTTCTCAGATGTTGTCTCTACATTGTTCTGAGTGAGCTTCTGCTGGAGGTTGTGTGAGTTTGGCTGCGTGTTCTTCTTGGACTCAACAGGTTTTCTTTCCTGACCATGGAATCTGTGCTGGGAAAAGAAAACTAATATAAACCCTGCATATCCTGTGGCCACTCATGCAAGTAAAATCTTTGTGGAGCTGTATCAGCCCTTGTCTTACAGATCCATGTCCCATCTGCAGATGATTCCCACATTTCTGCCATGTCTGGGACAACCACCAGAAAAGAGATTGAAGTTTGAGCACATACTGGCAGCACGCTGATGAAACACAATTTGCTTTTTTTCCCCCCCGCCTCCATCTGTCTTGCAGACTACAGGGAATAATTAGAAGATAATCTCCCTCAATTCCACAATATATAAAGCAATAAAACAGATGCCAGGATTGAATGATGGCTGGAGCCAAGTTACACCACCTAATCTCTTTCAAAAGCTGTGATTTTGCCTGAATGTTGCAAAACCAGGGAGATTATGCTTAGGATGCAATGCAGGAGATAGGGACAAAGGAGCCATATCAGTTTTCTCCATATACATTTGGAAGTAACTGGAAGCTTGGTTTTCAAATGGCAACTTGAACAGATCAGCTGGGCACGTGGTAATCTTCAACAGAATTAGCACACTTATGACATTTTTAATTAGCACATTTTTGTAGGACTTTTACTCAAGTGTTTTCACAAAGGCTGTGGGGTTTAGGCCTGACAGAAGCCCAAGGAGGGGGAAATATTTGCCTGAAGTCAATAAAAATCATCTGGTGCTGAGTGTGCTCCTTCTCTTCTGGACCACTGCTTTTCTGGCATGTGAGGCACCAACTGGCTGTGGGAGTAACTTGTCTGTCTGGATAATTGTTTGATAATAAATAACAGATCAAAGGGAGATATTTCTCTGGATGCTTAGAGTCTCCGTGAGGGCATTAGTGGCAGGAGGTAAGCTCAGAGAGGGTAGGACCAGTTGCAATATTAAAAAACCCAACCATCAAAAACCCCCAAAAAACTCAAAAAAACCCCACCAAAAAACCAAAACCAAACCAAAACAAAAAAACAAAATAAACCCTCAAAGGTGACAGGCTGAGAAAACTGGATTTATGCAGGCAATTCCCATTCAAATGCAATTTTATCTTCTGCAGTGCTGCGGAGGTGGTGAGATTGCCCAGCTCTGCTAATAGGGCTTGCATGACATCTTACACACTTAAGAGTCTATTCCTTAGGCAGCGCTGCATAATAAGTGCCTAATTATTATTATGATTACACTTGGCATTTTTAATAACAGCAGTAATTGGGTGATGTTGACGGCCTCATTTCAGGATCCTGGATTTGGCCCCGAGCTGCAGTCATTAAGGCTGGCGGAGGAAGGAATAACGTCTCCCGAGATGCGCTTGGCGTCCCGGCCGGCTGCCAGGCTGCAGGGGGAATGCTGACGGTGTCCTGGGTGCTGGGAGGGGTCTGTGCCTCCTGACAGATTCCTCAGGCCTGGGTGACGCAGGGAGATTTCTCAGGTCACTGGGAAAAGCTCATTAAAGTGGATTTTGCTTTGATCGGCTCCTCCGAGCCGCGCTGCGGCGATAACATCAAACGAGACTCTGCTGTATCATAATGGGTTTTAACAGGGAGAAGGGCGTGGGTGAGACAGAGCAACGTGACCTGGTGGGTTAAGCCCTGGCCTAGGCCTTGCAAGGCGCAGCTCTAAGTCTGAGGAACAGGGCTGGGTATCCAAGCAAGGCACGGAGGCTGCGATTTTGGCAGGGAGTCTCAGCAGATGCAGAGGCTGCCCTGAGAAAAGCACACACAGGAGTGCTTGACTGGAGGCAGATGGGATGGAAGTGGTGCTTTGGGGTGAGCACGTGCTTTACACGCTCGTGGAACGGGAACAGGTTGCCAAACCAAAGCCTAAGAAAGGAGCTGTGGTGGCTCTCTAACCCTAGAAGATTTTCCCTGAAATTAAAAGGTGACTGCTCTTCTCTCTATTTTTGTCTCTTGCAGTTTGTCACTCACATCTCCCAGTGAATTTTGAAGTTTTACAAATGTAACAGAGAGGCAAAAATCTGAGGAAGAGATCACTTTCCTATTTGGGAGGTACAAATCATTGTCTAAGAAAAACGTGGAGGAGAAGGAGAAGGAGAAGGAGAAAAGGAAAAAGGAAAAGGAAAAAAGGAAAAGGAAAAAATGGAAAAGAAAAAAGGGGGAAAAGGGAAAAGAAAAAGAAAAGAAGCCCATATTGGACTCCCAGGTCTCCCAAAGTACTTTTGGAATATATTATGAGGAAGCAGGAGGAAGGAGCATACTCAGTGTCACCCCAGGAATCTCCAGGTGTTCAGGAATGCAGCACACACTAAGGCACGTGCTAAAATTGGCTCAGTGTTAATGAAAAGCCAAAATCCGACCTGCCTGGAAGCACCAAGGCTTCGGGGTGTGTTCCTGAGCTCCAATCCACGATTATCGAGCCCAGATGTCTCCATCCTGCAGCAAATTCCCTTACTTAGGAAAAATTCCACCAGAGGCCACTGTTGTTAAAGAGATGTGGGAATTTTAGCCTGTGCAATGCTAAAATCCCCATTCCTTGAGCTGTCAGGGCGTTCTTTCCCCACCTGCTCATTTTAAGAAAGCAGGTAGATTGTTTCTGAAATCCACATGCATTTCTCCCTCTTTTCCTCAACCCAGCACGTAACAATCAGGATTTTTTCAGGAAGCACAGCACACCCTGGCAAACCAATGTCTCTTGGCACAGAAACTTGCAGAAAATACAGAAAGATGTGAATATAATTCCATAAAGAAAAGGAAGATAACAGGTAACTTATACTTGATTTTTCCACAGATTTAACAACTCTTATTTGAAGAAAATATCTAAAATAAGAAGGTGTCATGCTCTGCATAATCTCACTAAAACAGAGCTCTCTATTCCCCATCTCCGTGATTCAGGCATCTTGGGCACAAAAGAAAAATCTTGTAATAATTTGCTTTCATAAACATCCTGGAGCCTACAGGATGATTTGTGGTAGAGAAATACCATTAAAATAAAAACACCTTCATCAAAATTCATTCATTTTCACCTTCATGGAGAGTAATCTTCCAGGGGTGACAGGGGGCTTGCAATTTGTCTATTAAAATTCACACCTTAGAATGAATGTCATTCACATGGACCTGCTCAGCCTGATTAGGTACCAGGACTTGAGGAAACAAGGTGTCAGTGAGATATTTAACTCTTGACTAAAAAGAATATTTTTTGCCAGAAAAGTGGGACTGCCACGGGGTTTGCCCAAGAATGAATTTGAGTCTGGAAATGGGAATGGGGAGAGGAGATTTATCTCCCTGAGATGAAGCAGTTCTGGGGAAAGAAGGACCTTATTCTTCTGGAAATATTTAGGATCACAAAAAGCAATATTAGTTCTACAGCCTAAAAGCAAGTTATTGTTGTTTTCCCCACCTGTTTTAAATCTGAAGCCTTCTGATGACAATTTAGACACCAAGATTTATTTAAAGAAGAAAGCTGGGTTTGCTCTGGGGTATTAAACAAAGCTCTACAAATGCAGATGGAGAGCTGCGAATTTGGAAGGGAGGAATTTAATTTAACACAGAGCCTGATAAAGATGTAAAGCCTGTGTGTTTCCATAAGCCAACAAATTGATATTGACTGGTCTAACACATCGAGGACCTTGGAATTCTCCGGGATGCAGAATGTTTAATGCTGCAAAGAGCTGGCAGCTCCTTTGCCATCCTAACAAACGGCCCCGGACAATCTGATGGAACAGTTTGCATCACAGAGCTCAATTTCCCATCTGCTGCTGATGAAATCACTCTCCCCAACTGCTTCCCTGCGATTTGACTCACGATATGGCTTCCTGGCCAGGCAGCAGCTTCTCTCCAGTCATCAATAAGAGTTTTAATTAACAAAATAAAATCCTAAATGTGAACTGAATTTTGTCGGCAGCTCCGAGTCCTGCCCGAGCCCCGAGATACCGGCCGGGGGTGCAGAGCAGCACTAGAGGGCATTCGAGGCACACAGGCAACACCAAATATTCCCTCTCCACAGCTATTTTTCCCTGGGAAAAGGTGAACAATTGAGCAGTGATGTGTGTCTGAGCCCGGGCTCTGCATGGACAACCAGCAGGGCGGGCAGGTGGGATGGTGGCACTGCTGCCACCAACCTTCATCTCCCTCCTTCCTGGGAATAAAGCAGGGAAAGCTGTTGCCTTTCTCGTGCAGAAAATCAGAGAAATTGTTTTTTTCTTTTTTTCAGAGTCTCTGCAGCTCAAGGACAAACTCCCAGCCCGTGTCTGGGTGGATTTATCCCAGTGGTTGGTGCTACTGGGAGCTGCTCCATCCCAGTCTGGTGTGATGGTTTGGGGGTCAGCCCTTGCCCAGCCCATCCCATCAACTGCAGCCACCCTGTCCTCAGCAGGGCTGGCCCCAGACACTGCAGCAATAAAAATGAATTTGTAATAATGATAATAATAGCAATAATAATAATAATATCAATGAGTACGTGATCTTCAGGCCCTGCAAGGTATGAATCTCTGACGAGATCTGCATTGTAGTAAATCCTCCTGAAATATTCTCAGGGCCACCTTATTTAAATATTTGCTTAGTGCAGCAGATAACCCTCGTAAAATGGAGTGATCTGTCAGAAGGAAATAAATGTGATTTCCCCCTCCTCCAGCCACGCAGCTGCCTGTGCTCCAGCACATGCTTTGAGCACAGAAAGTGCTGTGCAGCATTTAGGATTTGTGCATATATTTTGGGTTCAAGCCCAGCCCTGTGGCTGTGAATTCACAGCATCTTCCCCCGATGCACACAGCCCTGATCTGCATCACATCTGCCTGTCAGAGGGTTTTCTCTGGTAATTGGAGAGAACTCTCCTCTGGTTGGCTCTGCCCAGAATAAAGAGAGGGGCTCTTTGCATTCCCTGGACTGCTTCTGTGCGAGTGTTCCAGTCAATCCCATCCCTGACAAGCGTTTGGGAGGGAACAACACACTGGAATTCAAAATGCCTGAATATTAATGGGAGCTGTGGTGCAATGTGAGGAAGGAGCAGCCAGCCCCAGCACAGATCAGTGCTGCTCACCTGGTGAGAGCTGAGCCCTGCAGCCCAAAATGTGTGAGGCCTCCTGCAGCTACAGGCTCATTCAAGAGCAAGAATTTAAGAGAACCACTCTCAGGAAAGAGGTTTCACTCTGCTACAGCCAGAGCTGAGCCAGTACACAGCTTTTTCTGTTCATTTCTTACACTTTTATTGGCAGTTGGTTTGATCTTTCTATATATCCTGGGATCTAATGCATATTGGAATTTTTTATCCTGGCTCATACAGATGGCCCAGAGCTCCCAGAAATTCCTGGAGCTGATCAGATTTGTAGTTCTTTAATGATCACTCAGTGGATCAAGCTGAGCATGAGGCCTGTGCCTCGTGTAAACTGTGCACTCTCTGCATTCATTAATGTGGTTCAGAGCCCTTGGCACAGAGATCTCATCTCTCTGCTTGCAGATCTCCTCCTGCAAGAATTTCTACCCTTGTCTTTAATCAAGATGTAATGCTTGAATTGCATGACCCACAAATCAAGCTAAGCCTGACTTATTCGCAAGTTTGAGGAATCTCATGTCAGCTGAGTGTTATTTTCAGGGTCTGTGTAAAGGAATTGGTGACCAGCACTCTGAAAATAATCACATTTCCCGTTACACTGGACTAGGAGCACACTCCCAGCAATTACCACGGCCCAGCTGAGCAGTGGAAATCTGCAGTAATGAGCAGTGCTTCTTCAAACCAGACCAGCTCCCTCACCTGTGATGATCTGTCCATGTCCTAAAGCACCTCATTTAAAAGTTATTAGGGCCCCACGTGGAATCTAATGCATGGATATGCTACAGCAAACAAAAGTCCCATATTCCTTTAGAGGCTCCAGCCTGATGCCTTTGCTTATCCATCAGCCTGAACTTCCTTGCTTTCCCCATCAATCCAAAACCTCATTTTGCTGGGCTGGGGCTGAGGACACGGTGCTGGGGGTGCCTCTGCAGGGTGGCCTGAGCATCTCTGATGAGCTCCCCTGGCACTTCCCACAGGAAAATCAGGCATTAGTCCCAGCGCTGCAGCCAAATTCCAATCTAGGTTATTACCAGCAGTTTAATTTACCCCAGTGGCTTAATTTGGGCACGGTTTTCATCACCCTCCTCTGAGCTGCTTATGCTGCACGTCAGTGACAGAGGTTTCTTCCCACATTTGGCTTCTTGGCAGTGACAAAAAAGCTTCTCCAGGACAGACAGACAGACTGTGCAGGAATCCTTGGCATCCCCTGGCACTCTGCACAGGGGAGGGATCTGTCCCTGCACAGAGCAGCCCATCCTTGGTGACACTGCACCATGAGCTACACCACAACATCCTGTGAGTGCTGGGGACACGGGACACGCCCCAGGGGATGTCCCTTGGGGGGTCTGTCCCACCCAGCTGCCGTGTTTGTGAGGGTCAGGACCCTCCACACTGTCCCTATCCCTTCCCAAGGCCTCCTGCCAGCTCCTCTGGCCCTGGGAGATGCAGGGTGAGCCCTAAAGCTGTTTTAATCACAATGTGTATTTTTGGAAGCTGAGTGGAATCCTTTGCCCTGCTGAACCCTGTGCCCTATTTCCTACAACTCTTTCTCCAGCAGCAGCAGCAGCAGCCCTTTTGGCCCTGCCTGCTTAAGCAACCTGCAATTTATGAGGTTTTCTCGTGCTTCAGGTGAGGAATATGGGAAAGCAAAGGAAGCTGCCCCCCCTTTTGAACCCTCAGCCCCCAAAGGGACCTCCCTCAACTGTTCGTTGTGGGCAGGCTCATAAATAATGCAGAGAATTGCTCTGGAGACAGAGGCAGGTTTTTTGTGAGGTTTTTCATTGCCACCATGAAACACAGGAGGCTGTTCTGCCCTGGTGTGTGCACAAGGTGCAATTAGGGGTGAAGCACAAAAGGATGCAGAGCCAATTTCAGGCCTGTGTTGCTCCCTTCCCCCACCTCTCTGCCCTGCAATGTCTCATTTATTCCATGTGCTTTCTCACAAAGCCACGAGTTTCCAGGAGATTCATGTTAGGAAGAAGGATTTGACCGTGGTCAAGACAAAAACCTGAATTCTTATTCTTCCTGATCCAAAGCAAATTGGGAAAGATCTGCTTGGCCAGATGAGAAACGACCCTTTTCCAGCAGAGGAAACTGGAACAGCCTAAGGATGCAGGATGCAAGAGCAGCATCACCATCAAACCAAACACGGGCCTTTCTTACCCTCAGCTCCTTTGGGAAGTCACTCCCCAGGGCCAGCACAGAGAGACTTCACAGCCTATTTCTGGTGCCAGAAGAGGAACATCCCAATAGTTAACATCATTTGCACTCTGGAAGGCAAATTCTGCTGTTCAGAGGCACGGAACAAGTGAAAATTACTCGGAGTGTAAGTGAAAAGTGAAAAGTCTCGGAGTCAGCTGTGGTAGTGAAGTCAAGCCCAGTCTCAGATATTTTGTAGGAACTCATTTTGAAGTGTTTTCCCGGCAGAGCTGCTTCCCCAGCCCACCCTGCTGTTCAGGGATCCCTCTCCCAGATGAATAAGGAAAGGGGAATTGCTGGTCCCTGTGCTTGGGAACGACCTTCGATGTTCCCTGCACTCACCATTAAAGGCAGACCTGATGAGTTCTGGTGCTGGTGGGAGCCATTGACTGCATCACCCCCTTTCAGTGATTTCTCTGAGGGATGGGTTTGTCTCCTCCTGCAGGACTGCAGAGCTGTGGAGTGCAGGAACTGCAGACTTCACAGACTTTCCATCCCCACCACCAGCTCCGTGCGCGCCTTGTCGCACTTATTAACGTCTGTCACCAGGGCAGATGGAGCAGCAGCTCCACCAGTCCTCTTGGATCATCACTCAGAGATTAGAAGTGAGTAAAAAACTGCAAAGCATCCCCCATAAATATTCATTGGAATGGTTTGTAATGCAGTCACTCTGAAGACAGCCAGGCGTCATGGCTGGAGGTGCCGGATCGATTTTCTCCCACGGATATCGAGATTAGAGCTGCTCCCTGAACCAGGCAAGGGATTTCTTTCAGAGAGGAAGTTCATGTGGAGCCAATCAGTCCTGTCTCTGATGAATTGAGCCTTTCAGGAAGTGCTGAATCACAAACCCAAAGGTGTTCCTGGAGATCTGCTTGATTTTATACCTTTATTTTCCTTTGGAGCATTACTCATACCCGCTTTGGAATTTATATCACACCTGGGGGAGACAGGCACTTAGAAAGAGCGGGAAACAGAGGGTTGGTCATTAGCTCAGGATTTTGGAGAGGATTAAGGTGAAATCAGCTCTTTAAATGATTCAGTGATTGGGGCAAGGAGTTGAACAGGACCCCATCCCTGTTTGGGCACTGACTTTGGCAAAACAAAATTCTCCTTTTTTCCAGCTCTGTTCTCTATGTCTATTCTGAACTCAGACACGTCCTTAATAAATTAATTATAATTAATCATTCTAGAGACAATACAAAGACTAAAAAGCCACTCTGGTGATGTAAACTGGACATGTACAGCAGTTTGCTCAGATCTTATTCCCCACGCAGGAGCTGCCCTCTCCAAAAATTCCTTTCAGTGCAGGCACCAATGGGGCATAGCCTGGGAACAAGGCAATGAAAACAGTGAAAACACCCAAGGACCCCAGAGGGTTTTTAACAAGCTGTGACCTTTCAATATTTTATTTTTCCAGCATCACCTGCAGCTCTGGCTGGAGAAGGGATTGGGAAGGGGCTGGGTGGGCACCCCTGAGCTCAGTGAGTTGGGTGGGTGGGATGAGGGCACAGGGGGACAGGACAGGCAGCAGCAGGCAGCTCTCACCATCTGCTGGTGCTGTCCCTACCCCCTCCAGGGCTCCCTTCCCCTCCCAGCTCAGCGTCTGCTCTCACCCACCCCCCGGGTGACAGCCAAACTGTGCCTGACAGCAGAGATGGGGCTTTTTTTCCCCCACCTCCTCCACAAGCCCTTCCCTTTGTCCTCTTTTCAGCAGTTCTGGCTCCTGCCAGCAGATTATGCTGACAATTCCGTGTGGAAAGGAAATTAGAAATGCACCGGTGTTCCTCACACGAGCAGAGCCACGGCTTGAATGGGAGCATTAATTCAGATTAAAACTGAATCACTCAACAATTCATCTTTTTTTTTTAGTGTGTGTGTGTGCTTTGTGTACGACAGGGATGTTATTGTCTCAGGTCTCTGATATGACCTGCCTGATTAATGGAGTGACACAGCCTGCCAATATCATTCCTACAACTAAATCAGTGTCACCTGCAGGTCCCCGAGGAGAGGGAACGTGCTCCAGAAAGTCTGAGGAAGCAAAGCTGGTTTCCAGGCTCTGCCTCTCAACCCTGACAGCTCAGCCTGGCTCCTAAACTGGCTGTTCCTCAAGCAAGCTCTGCTTCCTGAGCTCCAGGAATATCCTGGAGCATCCCCATCCCAAAAAACCAACAATTCAAGGGCAGGTTTTGAGTTGGCTTCAGGGATGTTGTCTTTCCCACTCTCACATCACCTCCAGCTCCCACTGTTTTCCTTCCTTGGAGTAGAACTACTGTGAAAGCCATGGAAAGGAATGATAAGGTTTAATTTCTAAAGATTTGTATGATCCTGGAGTAGGAAAAAAAAAAAAAAGCCATATGGAAAGAACAGCTGCCAAGTAAAATCTCACCCTCAATGGAGAATATATGAAATTTCCTGGCGTGGGTGAAAATGAAGTGTCAGAGGTTGGAGTTTGGAAAGGCCAGAAGGGAGCAACCATTAAAAAAAGCATCAAAATCTCTTTTTCTAAATTCTCCCAGAGGGTGGCTGGTGGTGAGGGCAGAAGTGCTCTTGGGTTCCCAAGGTCTGAGTGACTGCAATGACATGGAATGACAAACAGCCCCATGGTGTCCTCTCCAATGTGTGACAGTGCCAGTGCCACCCAGCCAGGAGCAAAAACTGAGAGAAGCAGCAAAACCAGGCCTTGAAACTCAGAATGACAGAATCTCAACACAAGCTCAGGACTCATTTCAGATTTTCTATTCCAAAATGTTGTGTTTCCTTTGCTGTTCCACTGGCACCCCACAGAGTCCCACCAAAGTCAACAACAACAACAGAAGAATTACACTCAGCGTGCCAGGTTCCTTTAGACAGCAGTATAATTAGAAATAAATTAGATAAGATCAGCTGGGGGGACACTTTGTGTTGTCTATGTGTCATTAACAGGAGCAATCACATGGTCCTGCAGGCAGCAGCCAGGCAGAGAAAACCAGGGTGATGAGAAGACGAGGACACAACCAGAAAAGGCAGTACCCAGTGGAAGCAGCAGAAAATCCATCTGTCTGCTGCCTGTTGGAGCCCACCTGGATGATTGGTTTCTGTAATGTGAGCTTTAGCTGCTTCCTTCCAGGTAAATAAAGTTTCTCCAGCAGAATTCCAGCTGCAGTCAGGGCAGCACAAAGTCCCCTCTGCCCTGGGTGCTCTTTCTCACCTTTGCTCCTTCCAGACGATCAAGGACAGGTTAAATGAGACTGATCCATTCCCTCGTCCACCTTCCCAGCTTTCTGAGGCTGTTCCCATCCAAGGATTTATCATTTATCCACAGAACTCCTCCCCTGCACTCATTTATCGACCGATTTTTAGCGAGGCTGAATGTGGCACCCCCAAAATCCTGCAGCGATGAGTTCTGCACTCCCTGTGCCAGAAAAAAAAATTGTCTTCCATTCATTTCAAAATATTTTGGGCCTGTTTAGTGGGAGGCCTGCAGCTTCCTGCATAATGAGAGGGGGAGAAGCCTCACTCCTTGTTCATCCCCTCGATGAGGGAGCAGCTTTGGGCTCTCAGGCCCTGTCACTGCCTTTCTGTGTGTGCTTTTTCTTGTTCCTCTCCATCTCAGGAGAGCCCAGGCAGTGCACAGCTTTCAAGGAGGCTGAGCAGTGCTTAATTACATTTCCTGGTATGTTCTCTTGCCTAATAATTTCTAAAATTCTCTGTACCTTCTGACTCATTCCCACCGAGCCCTGAGCTAATGTTTCCACAGCGCTGTTCAAAGCAAGCCCCAAGTCTCTCCCCTGAATGCTAATAGCTAATCTACAGCTCATCACTGTGGAGCTTATAATTAATGTTGTTTTTTCACAGTGGTCATTATCCTGCATTTCTTAATGTGTGAATTTCATCTGCTGTTTTATCCCCCATCCTCTCACAACCACCAGAAGCTTCTGCAGGTCCTTCACTTCAGCTTTTTCTGCCCTGAACAAACTCATTTCTCGAGGAAATGGAATTGCCCCTGCTCTTTGCATGTTTTTGTGAACCCTGACTGACAGCCCCAGGCTCTGCAGGGTGAGACCATTGCTCTGAGCTTTTACCCACTAAATAAATCACTGAAGGACCTTCTCTCTTATCCCTTCAGCTTGTTTTTCTTAAGAACCTTTAGGGAGAGAACTTGTTAAAAGCTCTTGAGAACCCCAGATTATTGCAGTCACCAGCCCACCCTTATGGACACCCTGATTTCTCAGGAAGTGTTTTGTGAGGCACAGCTCCTCTCTGCAAAGCCCTGTTCTTTCCTACTTTGCCATCCTTATCCCAGTCTTCTAATTCTGTTCTTTAGTGTGACTTTTGTCCTTTGCACCCAAAAGTCCTGCAGCTTTCCAGACTCCCCTTCCCTTTAAAAAAATCAGTGTATCAGTGGCAACCTTTGCCTTCTCTGTGCTGAGGGTGATGAAAACCTCAGATTTTCACCCTCCCCATTGACAGCGATTTTGGATCTGAGTTCTATCAGAGCCCGTGAGCAAAGCCCATCTGCTCCTGGCAATTTGTGATTTTTCATTTCTCTGATTCATCCCCAGACCCTCCCCACCAGCAGTTCAGCTCTTCTGCCTTGTCCCTCCCACAAAAAGGCTCAAGTGAGGAGTCCTGCTTGAAGCCCAGAGCTGGGGTCCATAATTAATCTTCCCAATTAATCTTCCACCACCCTTCCCTGCCCTCCAGACTCCCAGGAGGGTTCCTGATGTGCTCAGGGCAGTTTGTATTATTATTGTATAATTATTTCATTATTATTTTAATGCCTCCAGCAAGCTGATCTCCCAAATCTGTCTGAGATTTGCCACGTGCCATGTCTGCTTCTTGCTCTCTTGAAAGTGGTTGTTGCTCTTTCCCCCTTTTCCTCACACTTTATCCTGTTCTCGCCCTTCCCTGGGGTAACGTGAACACACAGGATGGATTGAACTCATTTTATGCCACACAAAGGTACAAAATTCAGGTGAATCTGTGACTTCATCAGGGCTTTAACCAAGCTCACAGTGCTTTAACAAAGAGATGGGGCTGCCAGAGATGCTGCTGCTGGTGAGAGTCCCTGCCTCCAGTGCACCTCTCACCCTTTGGAGCAGGAACCTGGGGTCTGGTGGGGGTGTGGTGGATGAAAACACCGTCCATGAGGAGGGAACCCTCTCCAGAAAGGGCAGCAGGATGGTGGTAATTAATGGTAATTAATTACTGATGGTGGGAGCTTTATCTCTGCCTGAATTGCAGCTGGAAACTGCTGGAGACAGGGATGGATGGACAGAGCAAGGGCTGATGGAAAGCACAGCCAAACAGGGTGTGTGAGGATGAGGAACTGCCAGAGGGGGCTTTCTGCACTTCCCCAGGGTGATTAGAAAAAACCCCTCCCTCTCTCAGCCCCGTTCAAGTCTGCCATTATGCAGAAATCCTTTTATGTACCATTAAAATTCAGCCAGTTCTGTTCAAAGCAGAGCTGCCCTTTAAGGGGATCCATCAATACTCCAAAAAGACAGGAGCTGAAATGAATATAATTTCTAACAGAAATCATTATAATTCTAAACAAAGAAATCTTTTTAAGTACAGAAAGAGCAGGATAGACAGAGGGGAAAAAAGGAGGAAAATGTAATTACATTCGTAAAAACTCTGCTATTAGGGAACTAGTACAGTTAGAGTTCATCTTTTGTCCTTGAATTAAAAAGGTGGGCATGGCCAATCCACAAAACTAAAGTCTCCTTTACCTTGCAGTTATATAAAATATTCCTTCATATTTCAAGGTGGCCTTTTGATTTGGGGAGGGGCGTGTGTGTGTGGCTTAAAAATGAATATATTTCAATCCTTTCTTGAGGTATAACCTTTCAGAACATGCCCAAAGTCAGTGGGGAGAAGAGCACTCTGAAACAGGCATGGAAAACAAGGAGAAAAGAGCAACATGCCACTTAAATGTTGGAACAAAATCTATCCTTTCCAGCCATTTCCTTAAATTAATGATGGAGGGCTGATGCTGTTGTTTAGAAGAATTAAGGAGTTGGCATTTTGTGAATAATGAGAGACTCCCAGGTGGCAGGGAAGTGTCCTTACACATCTCAGTCTTCACATCCTGTTCTGTCATCCTCCCTCTAAATGCTGTGCTGCAGTCTTGGGGCTCCTCTGGGAATACCCAGCTTTAATCCAGGGTCTCTCCTGCCTCCAGAGCTGCTGCTGGCAAAGACTCCCAGAGCAGCTCTGCACTCACCCAAAGCAGTGAGATCTGAGCACCAAGAGTGACTTTGGAGGGGATGTGCCACCAGGGCAAGCCCAGCTCCCCCTGCGCTCCTGGGGCAGGGAAATGGGAATGAGATTTTGTGGTCTAAGAGGGCAGGATTTCAATATTTTACTCACATGTCTGAATTTAGTTGATTTAAGGCTACTCAAACCCAGATTTATTCAGCTTGGCTGTGCATTTTCTGTAATGAAAACCACAAAACTCTCCCAAACTTCCAAACCTGCTTTGTGCGGGCAAAGAAACTGCAACACAAAGCAGAGATAAATGTACAAACACCCTTCTGTGACCTGCTGTGAGCATTTAATGTGCCATTAATAAACCCGAGTGTTGGGAAAGGAGGCAGAAACTTCCCAAATCTCTTGGCCAGCCCTTTTTTCTAAGCCCACCTCAGAGGAACCATTCCTGGCTGTGCCATTTGGTGATACAGGGAGTGAGATCAGCCTGGCCTATTGTCTCCCCTTCCACCTGAGTTTAGTTGTTATTTACTAGAGCATAAAACAGCCAAATTATGCCGTGGCAGAGGAGCAGAAAATCTTTCAGTGATAGGTTTCCTGAAGCTAATTTTACCCAAATAAGAGCTGTGCTGTGGGTGCCTGCCCACACGCTCTGCACAGCAGCAGTGCCAGGATCTCAGTGGAGGTTACTGTGTTCCAAGTGAAAAACCATCATCATCCACTCCAAAATGTGAGCAGACAACGAGCAGCTCTGAAGTGGATAATTTGACTTCATTCAGAGGTGGCTCAGCACCAGATAATACCTGATCCAGGTCTCTTCCTAATTAATCTAAACCCCACTCCTGGCCTAATTTCACGTGCTGGTTGTTGAGGTGACCTCTGATGGGCCAGGGGCAGAAGAAATGGGATGAAAGACAGCATTGCCACTCATTAATTTCAAACTCCTGATTTAAACCTTCATTTTTCCCACCATGAGGCTTTCGTGAGCATTTTTCATAAGCAGAGGCTGATTAAAAAAAAAAATTGCATGTCAGTAAATGGGAAAAAAAAGGGGTTTTAACAAAATTTCATGGCACACCTTAAACAGGAAGAAAAGGGGATTCTGGTGCCTATTGCACACAGATGAAATTTATAAACCAATAAGACTAATTTAATTCACTAATTTAATTCCCCCCCAAAAAAATCAATACTGGGAAATGTTACCAAAGCACCACTTGTTGGCTTTCCATTTGTTTGTGGACATGTTTCTGGAATAACAATGGAAGTCATTACTCAGACACTGCTCGGTGGCTACAGAGGCACTGAAAGCCATGGGCTGCCTTCCTCTGGCAGTAAAAAGAATGTTTCTCACTCAGAAGCTGCCATCAGGATGAGATCCCCCTAAAAACTGAAAACTTTGGGCCTTCTGGGTGGGATCTGCAAAAAATCTCCATCATGGATGTCATTCAGTCATCAGAAAATCAGTGGGAGTTCAGCACACACAGCACAGTCATGTCAGCCCTCAGGGCTGGGCAGGAACCCCAATTTATTTAATACTTAAATGAGACTTTACAGCATGAGAAAGGCACAGGATCCCTCCAGCATCTCTGACAGGATTGATCTTTCAGAAATGTCCCCCGAGGCTCTGCAGCAGCCAGGCAGAGACGGAAACACAACTCAGCCCTGGAGGTTTTGTGGGGGAACTCAGCCTAAGACCTGCAAAAACCCCTTTCACTGGGCCCTCAAATCTACCTGAAAACGTGGAGTGGTTTTGCCTCTTTTGAGGTGGTTTAAAAGCATCCTAGCCCTCATTTAGTGAAACTTTATGAAACCACACTCAGATTATCTTTGGTATAATTCTCTCCTTTTTGCTTTGCTCTCTCCAGTGTCCGGTGCCAATGCCCTTACCCTGATTCCTGCATTTTCCCAGGCATTAACACCTCTCAGTAGCAGTTCTGAATGGTTCTCCTTGCACATAGCTAAAGATTGAGCAAGGTAAACTCTTTTTTATGGACAGCAGGACTTATGATTGGCACATTATTTTTTAACAAAAACCTGCTCAGGTCTTGGGTGTACCTTACTAATAGAAAAAATAACCTGAGGAAACAAAAAAGACTTCGGGGTGTTACTCAAACATACAAATCTCCATTATAAATATTGTTTTCCTCTGTTACACTTCCTCCCACAAAAATGAAAGTTTAAAATGGTGGTTTTAAAACTTTGCTTAGAAGTAAGTTAAAATGTTTAAATGGCAGGGATCTTAATTGATTTGGTGAAGCACAGGGCCAGGAGTTGGACTGGATGATCCTTGTGGGTCCCTACCAAAATTAAAGATTTAAATGGTGCATTTAAAAGTTTACTTAAAAGTAAATTAAAATGTTGAAATGGCAGGGATCTTAATTGATTTGGTGAAGCACAGGGCCAGGAGTTGGACTGGATGATCCTTGTGGGTCCCTTCCAATTTGGCATTTTCTGTGATTCTGTGATTGAAGCACGGGTTTATCTTTAGGAAACAGAACAATTTCTCAGCTCCAGCTGTTATTCCTGCCTTCAGCCATGGGAACAGCCCTCATCCTGGGAGCTCTGTGCCACGGGAACACAAAATCCTGAACAGAGCGAGCAACTGCATCCTTTGTAAGAGAAAATTGGAGTCACATCTTCACCAGGTTTGGGAGGTGAAGAGGTGGGAGCTGCTCCTCCCCGGTGTCCTGGAGAGAGGATGGAGCTCTGTGCTGCTGGTGGAGCAATTCCCATGGATCCCACACGGTCCCTGAGGGCCAGAGGGGGCAGGGGGGGTTGTATTGCTGACAAATAATTGCAGTGTGGCTGGTTAACATTTGCAACACATCAGCAGCAGCGTTTGGAGGGGCAGCCCCGAGGTCTGGAGCTGTCAAGGCAGATAATGGCCCTGCACGCTGCTGGCTAATAATAACACTGGGCCCTGCTGCTCCCTGTGCAAGTGGGAGCCCCACAGGGCTTTTCCCTTGTTTTTTCCCCCTCCCTGCAGCTGCTGATGTTACATTTGGCAAGGGGCATCTCCAGCAGATCCAGTGACCTTCAGAAGGCACAACCTCACTCCTGCAGCAGCCGCTCTGCAGAGTTTCGGCAGCATGGGGCAAAAAACCACCCCAAAATCACCCCAAAACCACCCCAAAACAGGGCCCAGAGCTGAGCTGGGCCCTGGGGAGTGGCTGCCCAGCCTGGGGGTGACTGTCACACCTTGAACCCCTCATGGTGCCAAGCCAGCCCTGGTCCACCATCCTATCCCAGCTCTTCTCCTGTGCACACCTCAGGGCTCTGCAGGGAGCGATGCAGTGCAGAAGGTACCTGTTCAAGGTATCCAATTTTACCTTTCTTGGAGGGTTTATTTCTCCTGCCAGCTGCAAAAATGGTTTAAGGGTCCTAAAGAGGGGGTGCTGGCACTGCCCAGGGAATGGGCACAGCCCCGAGGCTGCGAGAGCTCCAGGGGAGCTTGGACAGTGCTCCAGGGATGCCCAGGGTGGGATTTTGGCTGGATCATCCCTGTGGGTCCCTTCCAGCTCAGAGTATTCCATGATTCCATGAATGCTCAGGTTTGGTGTCACCCAACTGTGCCAGGGGTGAGTTATCAGGTGAAACTTTTCACTCTGTTAAAAATTTAAAAAATAAAAAAAAATAAAGAAAGGAGAAAGGAGAAAAAAGCATTGAGTTGAACACACAAAGCAAACAGCTCAGCCTTCACCAACCACAGTGAGGAAAAAATCTTGTGTGAACAGGTGTCCTGTGGCATTATCCAAGCTGCAGCTGGCTCTGAGTGAACGTGGCCTCTCTGTTTGTATTTGGAGACACCTCCAGTGCTGGAGAAGAAAGAGTGTAAAAGCCATGAAGCGTTGTGCCCAATTAAAACCACTTTCAAAACCTCAGCAAAATGTAAACATGCTCAGCACTGTAAATCAAAAGAGGAAAAAATGCTTATTTTTTTAAAGCCACTATTTTTAGCCTCGCTCACCTTGATCCAAATGCAGCATGAGGATTTTATTGTGCCTTAACCATGCCTGAAAGCGTGGAAAACTACAATTCAGACACCAGTCACATCCTGTAGCTAAAAAACCGGGGAGATGTGAATGAAGAGAACCCAACAGCACAGGATAAAGAAGATAAATCAACTCAAGGACCTGTGTTCAAACTGCTGGGAAGTGAAATGGGTTTCATCTCTGTCTGTAGCTCAGAGTAGAAAGGTACAGCAAGGAGGGGATGGCAGGAGTGAGTGTCAAACACCCCACGGAGGGAAGAGCTGGCGTGGGGGAGCTGAAGGTGAACAACCTTTCCCACCACTCACCTGGAAAAGGGCCTGGCTTTGTGCCACTGCAGTCCAGGGCCAATCTGGGGCAAATTAGGACATTTCCAGTGTCCTTTAGGTCCTGTTGTTGGAGAACAGGAGGGCTCAGTGGAAATGTGAGGTTTCCCCTCTGCCTAGAGTGTGGAGAGAGGGAGGAGTAAGTGACAGATGCTGCAGGGATATGGGGACACAGGAATGCCCTGGGTGAGTTTTTTTCTCCACCTGTTTTTGTCCTAAATACAGACGTGATTCAGGTCTCCTGAAAGGGCACAGGGGACTGAGCCAACCTCTTGGAAGTGCCCCCAAAACTTGGGGATATGCTACCAAAACCAGCTGGTGTTTCTTCTTCTCCATTTCCTAGGAGGCTGAAATGGAAGATTGCGGTGTCAAGCGTTTCCTCATTTGCACCAAGGCTCTCCAGCAGCACAGAACTGAAGGAAGAAATACTGGCACATAAACAAAGAATTAATGATTAATTAATTGTGGCTCAGGATATCTATGTCCTCCCACTGCCCAGGCTTTGATATTTCAGCTGGGAAACCAATGTTACTGCTAGCACAGGCCCTGCAAATCATACTGCATCAAGCTTTATCTTTCTGATCAAACACCTTCCAATTACAAAAGAGAAAAACCAAAACCACCTTTCATCCAAATCCCCAAACACTGTCCATCAATTTAAGTCCTTTTCCTGTATTTTCCCTTATCACAGGACCTCATTTATGCTAAGGACTTCATGTTTGATTTTGATCAAGTCACTTACCTTCTCAGGAGGGAAATTCATCTGCCCTAACTCCAGCCATCTCAAACCAGCTGTCTGCTCCCAGCTTTCTGCAGAGCTCCCAGCGTTGTCAGAGAGAGCCAGAGCCCTCCAGGGGATGCTTCATCTTCTCCTGGCAGAGGGGCCCAGGTCTGTGCCTTGGTGATCATTAATCTTCGATCTGTGCTCTGCTGCTTGCCCAGCAGGACACATCTGATCCAGACCAGCAGTGATTTATGCTGGCCTTGTGCACGGATAAACTCAGAGCCAGCAGCTGTGAAATGAGGGAAGCTCTCCTTCATCCTTCTGCCTGCTCTGTACGTTTGCATTTCAATCCTGCAGATGTTTATCCACGTTTAATTGTGGGGCAGGTTCATGAAAACAAACCAGGCACTGATTTCCTGCGGGGCTGGGGCCCAGGATTGCAAACTTTCAGGTGAAGGGCTGTTCCCCAGCAGGTTCTTGTGCAACCAGCACCCTGTGATCCCAGCTGAGCCCTCCAGGCCCCAAAGAATTAAATCCTTGTCACCAGCTGCCAGTCTTCCTGCTGCTGGGATGGAGGAATAGGAGCTGGTGACAAAGGTGCCCTCAGCTCCCCGAATTTGCCTCCACAGACTGAAAAGAATTCAGCACAGCCTCCCCTCAGTGATCCAGACTCCAAATCAAATCCTGGGTTTTGTCAAGGGGATGCTTGCCAAAGCACACAGCAGAATTCCTCCCTGATCCATCCAGAAGGATCAGCCAGAGCCAGGGCATGTGGCAAGGAGGAATTTTGCAGAAGCATTTGGGCTTGGAAAGCGTCCCTGGGCAATTAAAGCCTGCGTGAACCCCGGGTTTGCTCCTGCTTGTTTGCAGAGTTAAAACATTCCCTTAAAAAGAAAACACAACCAAATAGGCCTCAGCAGCTTAATGAGGATTTTATTATCCTACCTCTTATTTACTGGTATGGAAATGCTCAGCTCGTGCTGTTAAATAGCAGCCTGTTTCTTTTTCCATTTTCTGGGGCTTTTAGCTAATCAGCTCGAAAATGCACTTGCCATTAATCTGATAACCACCATTTCCTTCAGCAGTGCTCAAACCCTGGCGTTCAGGTTAATGTTATTTGAAGATGAGATCTGATTCATTTGTTGCATCTTTTTAATTATGGAAGGCAATTTAGGTATAATTATCACATTTTCTGAGCTTAAGATGAGTTCACTGTTCACCCTAGCCAACTCCCAGCCCAGTTCTCTGCACCAGTCTCTTCCCAGTTCAGATGATTAAGTGACCAGATTGCTTTGGACTTTCATTTTTTGGTTCCTTTCATGGAAACCCCAGGAGCCCTAAGCACTTTAATGCCCTGTGTATACACAAACCTCAACAGGAGAACGGGCACATCCCAGTGTAAAAACAAGTGTCAGAAATCAATTTGTTGACAAAACACTGGGCAATATCAGCCTGTAACCCCTGAGCACCATCTGAGAGCACTGATAATTCCCATCAGGATGTTTAGGTGCATTTTTGGGCTGCAGTGGAGCTTTAGCTCTGCCTCTGGCAGCTGCCTGCTCTCAGGGAGCAGCAGGGCTCTGGCTCAGAGCTCTGGTTTGTTCTCCCAGTCCAGGCAGCTCCTTTTGGGGTAAACAGGAGCTGCTTCTAACAGGAAACATGGGTCTGTTCCCCAGGCAGCCTCAGAGGTGGGAGGAGAAAATCTGCTTGAGGTGCACCCCACTTCCAGTCATTCCTGCTGAATGATTTTCTGGGAGCATCCCAGTCAAAAAGAGTCTCAGATTTTCTACAAGGTATGGGGAAAAAAAGGGATTTAAGAACTTCTGGCAGCTGGGTCTGTCCTCAGCACATCACCTTGACAGAATTGTAGATGCCACAAGTTGCCTGGGAGGGCAGCTCTTTGTTCTGAGCTGGCTCCTGTCTGTCAGATCAGCTTCTCTGGGCGTTCAAAGAGAGAAAAAATTACAAACCCTGAGCACACAGAAATGAGACTGGTGAATTGCAGAGGCCAGGTGCAATGCCTGGTGTTCTGCAAGGCTTGATTTGATTTGTTCTCCTGATGTCCCCTCTGGGGACAAAGGAGGAGACCACAAAATCCATCCCCAGCTCCATGGCAGCCCGGGAATGGCAGGGAAAGGATCAGCCAAGGAAAATGCTGAGGCCCCTGCTGCCAGGGCAGGCTGGGGCACACCATTAAATCCTGCCCTTCAAATTCCAACTTCCACAGGATCATGGACATCCCATGGGATCTGCAGGGACTTCTTTAGCCCCTTCTTCACAAAACACACTTTTGTCTTCAGCTGCCTCAGCCCTTTGTTCATTAGAGATTCATTAGCACGGCTGGGTTCTATGAAGGCATCAAATCACATAATACATGGGGATAGTCAGCTTCCTCTTACCTGCATTTTAAAGCAATTTTCTCATCCTTAAATAATCTACACATGTTAATTAGAGGCTAGTAAAGTAGCTTAAATGGTGTGAAATTAGAGTGAATTATTCATGTCATTTCTTAGCTGCAATGGTTGCAGATAATGTTTTTGTTTGGGGGAAAAAGAAGACTTAAATAATGAGAAGATGGAAATTCTTATTAATTTGTTTGCTCAGGAATAGAAGCTTTTTTTTTTCTTTTTTTTTTTTTTTCTGGTGAACAGGGCTTCAGCTTAGAAGAGCTCTTGAGCTGAGAAACAAACAGCCACTCATTTAGGCAGAGCATGTTGACCGATCTTTAATCACTGAGTGGCCTCAAACCACTCCAGAGATAACAGGGATGCAAAAATAGCCTTTTGCAGGCTACACAGCCTGTGTCCTCTGCCCGTGGCAAAACGTTCCCTGCAGCAGGAAAAGTAATGTAGAGACTGTGGGTTGGGGCTGGAACATTACAAGTTCACCATTTTTTAAGAAGCCTTTCTGCAGCGAGAGGAACAGATGGGTCCATTTGTCCTTGGGAGCAGAGGCCACTCCGGGTGATGCTCTCTGAGCACAAACCTGCACACGAGGCCTGGGCTTTATTTGATTCTCTGAGATCAGCCCCACACTCGGATCTTTCTCTCTCTCCCAACCTGGGGCTCCACCAGCAGTAGGGGCGAAGATGAAAGGCGGAATTTAAAAATACTATTTTAGCAGGTTTTGACTCAGAGCAACTTTGCTAAAGCAAAAATTAATAAGACTTAGATAGAAAGCTAATTAGCAGAAAGGCAATTAAGCTGTCCCAACAGGAGCCATCTTCAGTGCCTCAGCTGGAACGTGCTGTTCTCTCCTGCCAGGTAGAGCAGTTCCAGTGTCATCCAAAGCATTCAGCTAAAGAAAGCACAACCTCATTTATCTGTTTGAAAACAAATTTAATACCCAACAGGGAAAATATATCAAGAAAGAGAACAGAGAGGAGTAGGAATTCAGTAATAAGAGCTGAAGAAACACAACGAAGAGGCTGCATCTGCATTTGTCTACACGGGCCCAACAGTGGCACTTTATGGCACCTGAAGATGCTGTAAATCTCTTTACCCACCTACAAGGAAATCAGCTTCTTCTAAATGTCAGAGATGGCATTCAGTGCTTTTATAATTTATATGTGCCTGCAGGCTGGATCCCAGGAAGAGCCTCCTTCCTTTCCCCCACCCCCCAAGCTTTTATGCAGGGAGAGATTTCAGCTCAAACACAAGAGACAGAATCAGAAGGGATGCAGAGAGATGCCAAAGAGCTTTTCCAAAATGCAGGGAAATGCAGGAGCCGTGAGAAAAAGCACCTGGGGATGTGAAATTGGAGTGCAAGCACCAGCCCAGGGCTGTAACTCAGCCATGCTCACTTGGTGCCCCTCCATGAACACGGAGCAGCCCCCACTTTTCATTAAAGGGTTGAGTTCCTCTGCTTTTCTGCAGGACAGAAGTTTATTTAGCGGGGCATTGCTCAAGAGGAGATGGCATATGGGGAGTTCACAGCCTGGTGTAGCCCATAATAATCTGTTCATGTTCCTGTCTCCAAAGTCAATGGCAAACACAGCAACAGCCCCAGCTTCAACTCCCAGTTTAGTGCCCTACTCACTAGACCACAAAATTGTATTTTATATAGATGGACACATAAAGATATGGATGGATGGCTCAAAGCCTGATTTTATTGCCATATGGACACCTAAAAATTAGCATGTTAAAATGCAAAGGACTTTATCTGCTGCATATTAATGAGTTCCAATCTCCTACAATGAGGCAATAATGAAATGACCTATAAAAGCAGTTAACATCAGTGGAAGTGAGATCAAACAGAGCTTTGCTGCTAAAAACTCTCCTCTGACTACAGAGGAGCCCAATCTCATCAGAAACTGCCTGCCCTTTACAGCACAGCCAGCTCAAATGTGATGGAACCATTCCTGGGGTCAAATATCCAATGGAATTCTGTCCATGCCCCTAAAATCCCAGCTGCTCTCTGTCCTCATCCTGCAAAACTCCTGCACCTCCAGTGGAAACCTCCCAGCACTGCCAGAACCAGGTTCAGACCTGGCCCTTCTGTTTGTGTGGATTGACATCCTCGAGGAATTCATCTTAAAACCCCACAGAGGGTCTTTTTTCCTCACACCCTGCTGAGATGGGTGAATTCCCTTTGGGTTTGGGTGTTCTCATACCCTGCATTGCAGATATTCCCCAGGACAGCCAGGGAAGCAGGGAAGCTGCAAAGCCCCACGGAGCTCGCAGCAGGAGGGGTGGAACATATGTCTCCAACAACATGAAACGCTCTGGGTCAGGCTCCCAGCAGGAGAACTCCCACGGATTCCCAGAACCACAAACATGATCCTCACGCCTTGCCAGGCACTCCAAACACGCCATCCACCGGGTGGGAATAACTTCAGATTTGCCTTATCCCCGTTTTCCCTCTGTTTATCTCAGATGATCAGTGAGACAAACACGGCAGAGAACGTCCCTGTCATGTTTTAAGTCCTTGTCCAAGGACATGAAGAGTGGCCAAAACCCTGGTGGGTGATTGGAGAACCAACAGTGCAGGACATGCGGGGTTGTCGCTCCAATTGCAGAAATTTTTTGATGTCTGGAACCCTCGAGGATGGAGCAACCACATGCTGGAGAGAGTTACACCAAGTTCTGAGAGCAGCTTGAAAGTTTAAATCGATTTCCCTGGAAATTTGGATCCATCAGTATTTCCAGTGAAATTAAAAATCCACAGGATTCAGCTAAAAGGGGAAATCACAGGCGAATCCACAGACACTGCTTTCCCCCCCTAATTAATATAATTCTTTTCTTCTTCAAAGTGTTGGGCTATTTCATTACAAACTCAAACAGGGGACACTTTGATCTAAAGAATAAGGTGGTTCAGATCTCTGCTAATTAGCAGCTGTCCTTACAGATTTTGCCAATGAGTTTGATGGAAAACTGTATTATAATCTGTCCTGCCTTACTCTGTGCTTAAGACGGGAACAGCACAGAGTAATTTATTTGACATGGTGGGATGCATCATGCAGACATCAGTGTTGTACATTTTGAAACAACAAAAAAATGAGAGGTATGAAAGTGAAAATAAACCCCAATTTGTAATAATTGTTTGGTCACCTAGAAGGAAGATCTTGCTGTGAGCAAAAATAACACTTTTAAAACACACCATTTAAAAATAATGTTATTAATAATATGAATGGGAAATGCAGCAAATTTTCACGTAATTTCTTAACTTTTTCCTGCTGGTAGCAAAACATTTTTGGGAGGGTTTGGTGCAGGCACTCACGCCCTTGCTGACATAAGGAAGGGTTTAAAAAAGCCCTTTAAGGGAAGCACCTGCCTTTCATAACACGATTTAAACCAGCCAGGTGGGCCAGGCCAGGGGATGAAGGTCTCAGGACTTGCTGTAGGATGAGAAGCTGCTGCACCAGGGGTTTCTGAGCTGTGTGGAGGCATCTGGCAAGAAAAAGGTACTGCTGGGGGTATTGGGGTGAAATGTTTTGTCTTTTGGAGACTCTGGGTTGCAGCAAAAGATGGAGCTGAGCACCCAGTGGTGGTGTGGAGTGGCATTGGGGTGAGGAGATTGTGGGGTTTGAAGCATTTTGTCTTTTGGAGACTCTGAAATGCATCCAGGGATGGATTTGGGGACCCAGTGGTGTCTTGGAGGGGCATTGGAGTGAGGAGATTGTGGGGGTTGAAGCGTTTTGTCTTTTGGAGACTGAATTGCATCAAAGGATGGAGTTGGTGACCCGGTGGTGTTTTGGAGGAAAAGTGAGAGGTTTCTGGCTTGGGGTCCTGTTTGCCTCAGAGCTTGGGCTCTGTCTGCTGGAGCAGTGGTGCCTTTTGGTCCTGCAGTGCCTCATCCCCAGTGCTGCTGAGCAATCTCTGTCCTTGGGTGTTGGGATGGAGGCTGAGCTCTGCCAGGGCCCTGGCATCCACCAAAAACCAGAGCTGAGATGCAGCATTCTCTTCTTCCTGGCCTGTAGTCTTGAGTAGGATGTTGTGGTTTTCTCCTTTCATTTCAATCTTGATGAGAAATCCATCCCAGCATGTTACTCTGTGTATTAAAAATATGCTTTAAACGCCTAGCACTGGTTCTAGCAGTTGTCTGCAGTATTTTTGTTTTAAGATGCTTAAAGTATGAATAATGAGGACAGAAGGAGTGGGTCAGGGGATCAGGCATTACGTATCCAGAAGAAACAGGAAGGAATAGCATTTGGAAAACAAAATTATTTCCTTGATTGAACTCTTGACATGGATGGGAATTAACTTTGCCAAACCCAGATGGTGCTGCAAGGAACAGAGAAGTTAATTCTTCCTCTTGCTGAAGTGCAGTGTAACCTATTTGTCCTTTCTCTCTCCTCGTTATGTGGTGATGAGATCAAAGCTGACATCTGGCTGCAGTTTTGCTGAAACTGGGCAAGTGATACTCTCTGCTGAATTCATAAAGACAAAATATATTTGGGAAGGGAAAAGCTACTGGGGCTGCCTCCCAAAAGTCTGAGTGTTCAGCAGGTACCTGGTGTGCTGTAAATTCTGCTGCCGCTTTGTGCTAAGAGGTCGTGGATTAAACATTAATGTTATGAACCAAATTTATCACCTCAGCCTTGTTGCTACATTAACCTCCAGGGCCGTTCTCAGGCTGCTGGGGTATTTACATCTGTGAGAAGGGATTCTAAAATGTTGTGGTTCAGAGTGACAGAGCCTGGTGTCCTCCAGGGGCAGGGGATGGAGGCTCCTGCTCCTCCTCCAGGGCAGGCTGACCTGGCATTTCATTTTGGGGCTGCAGCTCAGGGTGTGTCTGTTCCTCCTGGTGGAGGGGTGGTGCCAGCTGTGTTAAACACCGCTTAAAAATGTGTAAAAGGAAGAGAATCGAGTCCACAATGGACCAGAACAACTTCTAAAATATGTTTTTCTTTTTAAAAAATATTTTTTTTGCATCCTCCAAGTGAAGTGGAGGGCCCAGAACCCAGGGCTGGCAGGAGCTGTTTCCCCATGTGCTGTACAGAGCAAAGCTCTGATTTGTCCCTCTCATTCCATTCAATTTTCATAGCTGCACTTCTAAATTCTGTGTCTAAATACAAGGTGACAGTGCCTCCCAGGAACTGAGCAAGCAGCATATTTCTGAATTTTAACTAGATGGTGTTCAATACCACTTTGGGATGTGCCATGGCCTCAGTGAGAGGAGCATTTATAGAAGTGGAATTCAAGTTTTTCCAACTTTTGAGCTGCAGCTTTCTTCCAGTGGCATCTTGTGACTGTAAAGTCTGCGGGTACTCAGTGTTCCCTGGAGTTTCAGTAGGAAAAGTGAAGCATTTTGGCCTTCCCAATGTCACCTGAGGTGGCTGAGAAATGCTCTGTACCCCCAGTGACAGCTTTATTGTTCTCACCATTTCTACACGAATTTCATTTACCTTTGAGAAATGGGTGCTGCACAACAAGTTTTAGATATTGTATGTGCTGATATTGTATATTCTGAGTATGCAAGGGGTTAAAAGATCTTTTAAGGGCTGTCTGAATGCCTTGTCCCCATCACTTTGAAGTTGTCCCTAACTCCTCCAGTCCTCATATTGTACAAGTGAGCCTCCTGAACTCAGAGAAGGCAATTCCTGGGAGGAGACTCTGGAAAAGGCCTCTCCCTGCCCTTGTGCTTTGTAAAAGGAGGCTGCAGGGATGGAGTCTGTCCTGTGGGAACCTGGTGACCCTTTATCAATACAAATAAATTAAGTCTGTGTGTGGATGGCACAAAATTCCTCCCAGACCTCTCCCACTGAAGCACATTTTTCTCTCTGCTTCCCTGGCAGCAATAAAAAGGTGTAGGAATTCTTTTATCTGGAACATTTTGTGACCACAAGATCCTTTTCCTGTTGTCTCTCTGTCCTTCTTAGACCTGAATTCAGAACTTTATTCTCTCCTGTTGCCTGGGAGGGATTTCAGCTCCTCTGTTCAAGTCTCTTCAAAGAGCTCACTAAATCTGGCAGCTGCCTTGGAGTGTGTGCAGATGATACCAGACAAGTCTCTCTTGCTGGGCAGCCTCAAGCTGGATTTAACAATCCAAGCCTGCAGTTTGTGCAGTGTCTGTCTTCCAAGTGAGACTGGATCTCCAGGCTGGGCACTGGAGATCTCTGAGGTTTGGAAGGATTGGAAGTTTTGGCTTAAAGCTCTGCCTCTAACACTAAAGTGAAATTATTTTGGGAGGAACACAGAGTGGTCCAAGGAATTTAGGAAGTTCTTTTCTTTCTCAGTACTTAAAAGCCTCTTTGGCTTCTCCTTGCTTGTTTGCACAAGATCCTGTGATCCATTGCAAAGAGAACGTGTTCCCTCAGTCCTTTAAGCAAAGCTGTTTGAAGACATAAAAGCCAAGCGTGGAAAAGCTTTGTTTGCTCAATTTTCTGAATTACAAAGCCCCTGATGCTTGGCTCAGCTGTGCTCAGGGAGTTGAGGATGGAGATTTGCTTCCTCTGTGTGCTGAGCCCTTTCCAGGGATGGGGAATCTGCTGGGGGAGCTGGGATGGAGCTGGCAGCTCTCGTGGGATCCCTGTGTGGGGACACCTCGTTGGGTGTGCAGGGCTGAACCACCTCAGATAAATGTAATTAAAATATTTGATGTTTACCTCTGGAAGAGCTGCTTTGTGAGGCGCTCACGAAGGTCATGCCTGCCCTGCTGAGTGCTCTCATCACTCTCTGCAAGCACCTTGTGCACTCTCAATTAATTACCCATTAACTTGGAACCACAATGCTGCCTTATTAATTATGGATTACCCTGGAAACCTCTTTAAACCGTGCCTGGGCCTGGGTCAAGTCCTTCCTTTCTGGCCCTGAGGTGGCTCCACCACTGACTCTGGTGCTTCTCTTGGCTTTTATTTGTTTAAGAGAGATCAGAAACTCTCAAACCCCAGTGCCTGAGGATCACCTGAAAAACTGTTTGCTGTGATTTATCTGGATTCAGGTTGAGCCAAAACAACCCAGGAGCTTTCTGAGGCTTTAGGGTGAGCCTTGGGATCAATATTGAAATTATGGAGCTGCTTTGCATTGTTCAGTCTTAAGGAAACATTGCAGGAGGAGCTCTCCCTGTTTCTTACAGCTGGTTTGCTGCACAGAGCAAAATTTTCCATCAGGCACATGGGGATCCACAGGATCATTTAAGAACAAAGGGTAAATAAAAATAATAACCAAAAATAAACTTAGAACATGCCACCTTCTTATTTGTCCTTTAATGTTTCCAAAGCATTTGCATTTCAAAACACACTAATCTGTCCACTTTGATTTATTTTTATTGAAATACAAATCAAACTCCAAGCCCAAGGGAAGAGAGGTTTTTTTGAATTTATTTTTTTTAGCCTATGGCAGTGAAACAATTTTTATTTCTTTTAAATGTGTTTTGGTCCCCTTTGTTCTTGCTCAGGCGAAACATGTATGGATTTCAGGGAGTTTTGGTCAATCAGGGAGCGACTGAGGGCTGCAAAAGCAGATTTTGGGTGTGTTTGTAGCTCTGTTCACCTCCCAGGTGCTGAGGCACGGTCGAGGAGCCGCCCTGCTTCCGTGATTCCATGGGAAATTCGGTGTTTTTGGGGAAGGAGCTCTTTGATAACCCCCTGACAAGCAGGGGATGCTGGTGGCTGCCTGGGCCCTCTGCTCCAGGGAGATGCTGGGGTGGACTCCAGGCTGGTTTTGGGTCCAAAAGCAGCTGTTTGAGGTGTCCCCAGCTCCTGGGAGGGGCAGAGTGGACTCCAGGCTGGTTTTGGGTCCAAAAGCAGCTGTTTGAGGTGTCCCAGCTCCTGGGAGGAGCAGAGTGACTCTGAAGCCTCAACTCCTCCAGTGCTGTCAGGACCAGGGGCACCTTGGGCATCTGCTCTCATCTTCAACCATCATTTCCAAGGGGGCAAAAACCACTGGGGAGGTTCTGATCCCTTCAGTTGACCCCACTGGGTTTCAGAAAGGGTGCAAGGCGCCCATGGATGACCCCCAAACTGGAAATCTGCCTCTCCCAGGGAAAAGCAGGCCCTGGGAGGCTCCTGTGGGAGTGGGAGGATCAGAGTGTGGGATTAACTCGCTGGGTTTAGGGCTCCAGGATGGAATTCTCCCTTGTCGTGGCACATCCCAGGGATTTGCTGTTGCCCAGTGCCTTCCAAGAGGCTCCTTCTGTGGTAAAACAATGAAAGAATTTTGCAGTGAAAGGCTCCTGAGGTCCTTCAAGCAAATATTGCTTCAGTGCTTGCAGCTCTTAGCTCTGGGCTGGTTTGCACTGTGACACAGTGGGTGAAATGGAAAATGGCAGATTATTCCTATTATTTGAGACAAATTAAAAAAAAAAAAAAAAAGCCTTTTAAATGTGCTTTAAATATCTCAGGGCTTTTTTCCCCCTGAGAGCCAAAAGCTCTCCTTAAATCACACTGGACCCAAGCAGGCAGAGAACATCACAGTGCTCATGGCCACTGTGGGTATTTCTTATTCCTGGGGATTGCTTCACCCATGGGTTAGAGCCAGAAGATGCAATATATCAAAAAGCAATTTATTCACCTTGCCAGAAGAGTTATTTTCCTGAGTTGTTGAGCCCTCCATCTTTTCTCACCTGTCTTCACCTCACTTCTCTGAATATCTGATATGTGAGTTGAGAGGAAAAAATTTCATTCCTCACCATCACATTCTCTGCATGTGAAGAACATGGAACAATTTTCAGCTCAATTCATATTTTTAGCACAAAGTGGGATGATAACTCTGTTCTCCTCAGCTAGGGATGGAATAAGAATTAGGTAATTGCCTAATTAGGAATTAAGGAATGGGAATTTAGAGAATTAGCCTAAAGACTTTATTTTTGCCTGTTGGAGTCTGGTGTTTCTTGTTACCATCCTTAATTCTTTCCTAATTCCCTGTCCCATGACAAAACACCTGTTAATAACTCCAAAGCTGTCTGAAGGTGTTAAATGTTGAGTGGAAGGATGAAAACAGCACAAGTTTTTGCTGTGCTGCCCTTCAAATTGCTTCCAAAAGGAAAAGGCAGGAACAGGCCAGGCCACATTTATGTGTGAAAATTCTTGTGTGTGGATGGATTGTGCTTTGCTTTCTGTGTGTGTGCCCCTGGAATCCTGTGCAGGCAAGATTAGCAGCCAGAGCACAGGATCACAGAGAAGGAATGACAGAAAATCCGAGTGGAAATTTACAGCTGCAGCTGGAGACACTTGAACTGTATCAGAATAACCTCAATAATTCTGCTCCTCTGGAAGATGCTGCAAAGGAATAACCCATTTCTTTGTTCTAATGAATAATGGAGAAGGCACTTCAACGTTGCTAATTAGGAAAGATTTTATTCTGGTGGGTTTTATTAAGGAATATTAATTAGCAACATCTTGGAGAGCGTTGCAGGAGAGTGGAGATGTGCAAAGCTTTGAATGCAGGGCTCTGGTAAAAGCTGCCAAAGAGAAAGGTGGGAAAACTCTTCAAAATACTCCATGGAGGAGAAGCTGCTCTGGCTCAATTCCCAAATTGTGGTGAGAGGCACTGGGATCCTTTTCAGAAGATCCAGTCCAAGGCAGGAGGGATTTTTGCAGTGATTTCCTAAGGACCTGACCTCCCAGCACACTCAGTGTTTGTCTGCTTTGGGTGCAGGACTTGTGCATGAGCTGAAGTGCTCAAAATGTCATTTTGGGATGCTAAAAGGGCATCACACAGCTCCTTTCAGGCAGGGTGTAACTGGGGATGAAACAGGCAGTGGTGAGGAGTGAGAGAGCTCCACCAGCACAGAGGGGATGTGCTGCATCTCCTGGGGAGGAGCAGCATCAGTCACTGCACAAACTTCTCTTCCTGCTGCTCCTCAGTGCAGGAAAGGTCGCGGGAGGGTTATTTAGAGAGAGCTGTGGTGATCGCTTCTGTTTATCTGGGCACACTCCTCTCGGAAAGCAATGGTTGCTCATCAAACCCTTGTGAGATAAAAAGGGTCTTTTGAACAGTCCCGAGTGACTCCCCTGGAAAGTGTGATCACAACAGGCCTTTTGAGCCTTTTTTTGAAATTCTAATTACTCTTAAGTATCTTTAGCAAGCCTGGTTTGAGCCCAGGTTTAGCTCTGAAGATGATATTTGTGATTTCCAGAGGTTTGCTGGTGTCAGGGATCTCGAGATGTGAGAGCAGCTGGATGTGGCAAACACAGCAACAGGGTGGCAGAGCTGAATGGATGGGTCTCTGGGTTATTAATTTATTAGGCTGGTTATTAAACAAGCTTTTCTATTCTTCATGGGTCATTCTAGGACCCTTTGAAAGGTCTCTGCACAAGTAAACTGGGTCAGACTTAGACACTGTGCAGTTTTGGGGCGAGTCACTTTTAATTGTGCCCATAATCAACAGTGGGCAGACCACTCATCTCCGGAGTCTCAGGCAAATTAAATTGACTGGAGATGCTCAGTTTTGCTGGTGAACTGAGTCAGGACACAAGGATTTGACTTTTACAATGACATTATGTGACAGTGACTGCTTGCAGCAACCTCAGTGCTGTTGGATGTAGTTTGAATGGACTCAGCAAATGGCTTTGAAATATTTCCTCATCTGCCACATATTGCAAACAAGATCTTACAAGGCTGGAGCAAACCAGGGAGAGCCCAGATTCCTCCTCTCTGCTTTTTTTTTTTCCCCCCACAGGCATGGGCACAACATTAATTTAGAATATATTATGTGTAATGTATGGTGGCATTTTGGAGCCATCCTGCAAATGCTGCTGAGGGATTGAATCTTCCTCTGCTGGATATTCGTGTCCTGTAAATCCTGAGCAGAACCCCAGGCTGATTATAGGGATGGAGCAGCCCTGCTGTGAGGAAAGGCTGGGAGAGTTGGGATTGTTCAGACTAGAAAAGAAAAGCTCTGGGGTGACCTCAGTGTGGCTTCCAGTACCTGAAGGAGACAAGAAGGAAGATGAGGAGAAACTTTACAAGAATCTGGTGTAACAGGACAAGGGGGAGTGGCTTCACACTGCCAGAGAGCTGGTTTAGATTAAATATTAGGAAGAAATCCTCCCCTGGGAGGGTGCCCAGAGAAGCTGTGGCTGCCCCTGGATCCCTGGCAGTGCCCAAGACCAGGCTTGGAGCACCCTGGGACAGTGGAGGTGTCCAAGGTGTCCCTGGCTGTGGCAGGGGTCTGGAATGAGATGATCTTTGAGGCCACTTCCAACCCAAACTCTTCCATGGCTCCTACTTCTCACAGACCTTGGATCTGCATTTACATCTCAGATGCCTGAGGTGCAGAGAGAAGATAAAGCTCCTCAAAATTAAAGCCATTTTGACAAAATGTGCAGTTTTTATGACTGATTTTGAACTAATCAGTGCCTGGGAGATGCTGCCTTGAGTGAATGCCCATCACCTGCCCTCAGCTCCTGAATTCCTCCACAAAATGCAGGGTCCCACCTTTCCCTGTGTCCCCAGCTGGCAGCAGGGTCTTCAGCACAGGAAAATTCCACAAACACTCAAAATGCTGCAGCAAAGGCTGTGCTAAAGTTTGAGGGAGGAAAAAACAAGGTTTAGATGTGCAGAGCAAGCAACTCCATTTCCTAATTATGCCCACAGAGGCTTCAGATGAGAAAGCTTTTCACCACATTCCTGCGAGCTCAGCCCACCCTGGCTGATGCTCCAGCACAATCTGAAGGTGGTGCATTTGGAAGAGGGATAAATTTGTCCTAGGCAGATGAATTCCACGTGCTTGGGGGTCTTGTTGAGATCCTGAATGCCTTTGGCCCTTCTCAGATATCTGCAGTGAGGTGATTGCATGAGCACCACCAGGACTCGGGGAGTTTGCAGAGCAGCTGATTGAACCCTGCACAGCTCTGTTGCTCTGACTGAAGCAGAGACTTTTTAAATGAGTTTAAACTTCCCAGAAATAGGTGGGGAGGTGACCCTTAACTGTGCTTTCTAAGGGGAGTTGCCTTCCCCTGAGAAAAATGTGTGTTTTCCTAAAAAAACCCACCAACAGGAGAGCACCTCTTGGTGCACATCATAGATGAGGCTAAAACACTGAGCTATGCAGGTACTGGAAAATCCTTTTGGAGGGAGCTTTTAATGTCCAGAGGTGTGTTCATCAGCTCTGACAGCTCATTAGGTCTGATTCTGGGCCTCCTCACAGCTATCACTGGCGAGGAGTCTCCTGTGGACCTGTTCAGCTCAATCAAACACACACTTCCCAGGCAGGCCAGATGTGCCTGCCCTCCCCAGTCAGCTCTGAGGATGTCTGAGATGAGACAGATGAGTCCCTGCCCTGTGGATCTGTCCTGCCTCTCAGTGCCTGCTGTTAATAACTTGGCAGCAAGGTGCCCTTGCTTCCACTTATCCTGCGTTTATAAATAAATATTTGGTGTGTCGGTGACTCAGCCCCATTGATCTGAGGCAGTTACCTGAGGTTTGAATTGATTTCTTATCCCTGGCCAGTAAATGTTTTTCTAAGATGTGCCAATTGTCCACTGCTTGGGAAGCTCATCAAAATGTCAGGCTTAGTTTGAGTCCTGGCCAGATGGAGAGCAATTACACCCAGTCCCATGGTCTGAGGGAGAGCCAGGGGTGTGCAGTCATGAAAATATCCAAAACTCATTTATGGTCAAAAGATATCCCACCTGATAAACTCCTCTTTGTTCCCAAGTCCTCCTGGCAAGAGTCTTTTGTTGTGCCTGAGATAATCGATTTCATTGTAAATGGGCTGGAGGTGCTCCTCTGATGGAGATTGCACTTCTGTGCTGTTCACTTACTGTAAACTGAACCAAAAAAATGTTTATATACAGAAATGGAGGGAGGAAAGTTTGTGATTGCTGTGTCTTTTCTTTTCATTGCAAGCCTTAATCTCACTGAATAGCTGCCTATCACTCAGCTATCAAGTTTAATGATGAAGAGAGGAATAGAAATGTGGTTTTGGCTGGGCTCCTCATCCAAATGCTGTGATCTCTGTCACCGAGATTGACAAAGCTGGTGTTACTGGGGTTTATTTATGCACGCTGATCTGGGGACAGGCTTCTCCTAATGCTGCACCCCTGGAGACAGATGTCAGTGCTGCTCAGGGAGAGGGGCTGCTCTGCACTGGGATGCTCTGACGTGCTGTCCATCCTGTCAGCTCGAATATTCCTCCCCAGCCAGCTCCGTGTGTGGGAGCTTTGCTGGCCTGTCTGTCCATGGGATGTGCTGGGGTGAAGGGGTGGCTGCTCCTGGGCAGAAATTGGTGTTGGAGCCACTGACCTGACATTGTTGTAAAACCTGGTGCCATTTCCAGATCACATCTCAGCCCAGGAGGGGATAACATCACCTTGTTTCAGGATCACTGGGCTTAAAAACCAGCAGAGATCCAGGAGGGTGCACAAATAATCAAACAAGGGCAAGTCAGGCACTCTGGAAGTGACTCCTCTCTGCAAAGGGGTAGGTTTGAAAGGTCAGACTCCAAAATATCTCTGGAAAATTATTTCCTCTTTGAAAGGAGCAGCATTGAATGGCAGCACATTCTACTTCTAAAAACCAGAGAGAAGCAGCTCAGTCACTGCCAGAGCTGCTCAGCCCCATGCAGGAGCTGCAGGTGGTTCCTGCTCAGCAGATGGGCAATGTCCAGCCCTTGGGACATAAAGATTGGCTAAAGAGCAGTTCTGTTCTGCCAGAATGGATTCTTTGGGTCTAAAGCAAAAGGGATTTTCTGGTTAATGTAATATTTATTGACTTCTATATTCAAGTTTCAAACTTGCTCAGTGGTACCGCAATACATTTGTACCCACCCTAATACTTAGGGTTTTCACCAATTTATATTTATTCACATTTCCAAAGCGTGACAGCAGCTCAATATCTTCATTTTTCTCGTAGTGTAAATCTGAAAATAAACTCCCATCTCTCTTTCCCCTCTCTCTCCCAGGGTTTATGATGTCCCTGTCAGCAGCAGCTGAAGTTAAGCTCCAAACTAAATCACCCAAACTGAGCTACCCTGTGATATTCTTGGCCTTTGAACACTTCCCTGCTAAATTATGGCTGGAAACTTCTCCCAATGGTTGCCCTCGGGTGGAAATTATTGCTGAAGGGGACACAAGTCAGGATTCAGGGATTTATCTGCAGGCCAAGGCCACTGCTGGGCACAAAGTTTCTCCCTTTCAGCCTGGCCAGGAGCTGTGACTTGGCTCCCTGATGAGGGCTGGAACAGCCACCACTCCACAAATAAGTGCATTGACCCAAATTGGTTGGATCCCAAATTGAGCAGCTCAGAAAGGGAGCAGGAAGGCAGAGTGGGGTCCTGTTATGACCCTGTGAAAGAAAATTAAACTCAATCCCAGCAGTTTCTACTTCATCTAATGCTCTGGGTTATTTTGTGTATTTTGCTGGAGGGAAGTGTTTTACCCTCCCTGGCCATTAATCAGGTTTCAAGAGCCAATTTGAGTAGTTACTCTGCTCCACACCTTCTTCCCACCTGCCTCTTGCAGGGTATTTTAAATAATACGAATCAACATTCAGCTTGAAAACATTAAAATACTTGCCAGGGAAATTTCAAATAAGTGCATGAAAGGATATATAAAGTAGGATCAATTTAACTGGAAAATGCATTACCCATGTAAGTCCTAAATAACTGCTGAGTGTGAAAAGGCCAATAAAAACAAACAAATCAATGGAATTAATTAACTGGGAGGCAGTGTGGTCTAGCAGAGAGACCACAGGGATGGGAATGAATCCCCTGGTGATTTCAGCCTGTGCTCCAGGACTCAGTAAGTAGGCATTTAGCCTTCAGTCTCTTTTTGAAGCTGTCTGAAGGGTTTGTGTGTTCACATCAATAGGGCTCAGATCCTGAGCTGCCTCCCCTTTGAGTGTCTGCACCACACATGGAAGCACCACTTAATCATTGTGCTTCCAGTGAGTGCTCAAGGCAGGGAGTGAAAAATCAAAGATATCAAGGGCTGAGGGTTTGAATTGCTCTGGTGAAGGCAGTGACAAGCCCTCTCCTCCCCATTAAACAGGTGCAGGATGTAGTTCAGTCTGCAGCTCTGCAGAATTAATGATCTTCACAACGACTGTTCCTTGCTTCGTGATTTTCACCAAGAAATGCTGGGGAATCCTGGTCCCCTGCAGGGTTTAGTGCACACACCACTTGTGAAAGCCCTTTCTGGATGGAGCCTGCCCTGTGTTTTAGCTCCCTGAACGTGGCCAGTTCCCACAAGATTGGCAAGGCAGTCCTGAATCAATAAAAAGCCCTCCCAAACCCCTTCCAGCATCAATAACTTGTTGCATTCCAACAATGGCTGTGCTCCTGCAGAGGGCTCAGCCATCCAGCTGAAGTGGCATCAGGGCTGGGATAAAAACTGCTGCAGACTTACCTGTTGTGTTATTGCAGGGCTTTTGTGGGTTTTTTTCCATGAGCTTGACTGAATTTTCATCTGGTTTTTAAGGCCTTTGCAGCTTTAGGCATGAACTGACAGCGAGTTTAAAGCATGACCTGTAGGAGTGGTTGGCTTAGAACAGAGAAGTGAAAATCTCATCTCCTCAGCCCTGTCCCACAGATCTCTGTCCTTTCCTCTCCACCAGTAAATCCATTTCCCAAGTGCTGCATCCTTCAGGCTGTTTACTCAGCTTAGCTCAAAATGCGATTTCCCCTGGGCTGGGATCACAGTTTAAGTTCTGACTCTTCTGGGGAGACCCAAAATGCTGAAATATCTTCTAAAGCATCCCAAAGTGCAGCTCTGGAGCCAGGGTCTGGCACAGCCCAGCAGACAAAGCTGGCAGTAGATTACTCCTAATGAATCACCCCAAGATACCCCATCTACAGGATAAATTCTGTGTGTCTGTGGCAGTCCTTTGACATCATGGACATTTTTTACCTGTCAGCCCTCTGCACTTTGATAAATAATCCATAATCAGCTCCTCGAGCTGGACCCCAATGGGCTGATTTATTTCTGCAAAGCAGCTTCACATTTCATCTCTGCCTTATCCTGCCTTTATATTTTTCCCTAGAAAATAAACACAGCAGGACAAACCTAGAGCAGTCCAGGAAAGATACCCAGAAGAGCACTGGGCTCTGCAGTCAGGGAAATCATTTTGGCAAAGTTTCTATTTTTTTCCTGAGCAATTCCAGCCCTAAACAGACCAAGGATGGTCACAGCTCCTTGAGTTTCCTTCCCAAACTGAAGTGACACTTTGCATCTCCTGCCCTGCCCCAACCCATGCGTGAGCTGAAGGACAGACAAATGCATTTTGATAAAAACCTCAGTGCTCTCAGCTAAAGATCAAAGGTAAATTTGCTTGGAGCGCTGAATCGGGGATCCTGAAAAAGAACTGTATTAGCATCAACAATGGGATTAATTAGTCTCTGCTTGGAACCTTCCAAACACAAACACACAGCCCGGCCTTGGAGCAGTGCAGTGTGATTTCAGCTTTCCTCACTCCTTCCCAACCCTGCACCCCCCAAAAAGGGACCCTGTTTTCATCTCAACCTGAGCTCTGTTTTGAGTGAGGGGAAGGGAATAGGTGCTGTGGAAAGCACAGATAACAGAGCAGCCTTTCAACAGGCTCCTTTCAAGCTTTTGTGGAGAGCAGAGATAAGAGCTGAGAGAACCCTTGGTAGGAAATGTGTGGCAGGCAGGGCTGGGCGGGCAGGAGGGGCTCCCTGGCTGGACGTGCCCACAACAGCCCAGGTTCTCCAGGCAGCTCTGCCCCTGCTGGGATTCTTTCCCCTGAGTGCTTTCCCAAGTGAGATTTCTTCAGAAATCTTATTTTCTGCACCTCCTTCAGCTGCTCTCTGAAAGAGCTGCTGGGCTAGAAATTCACTGTTTTACAGACAACATGCCAGCTCACCCAAGTGTGTGTAAAGCCCAACAGTCTTCCCTCTGATTTTTCTGGGGTTTGTGATGAAAATTGTCATTTATTGAAAGAACATTCACTCCAGAGTGTTCTCCAGTGCTGCATGCTTGCATACACGAGGCAGGAGCTCCACACCCGAGTTTTACACATTCCCACACTGATGAATGGCAGGAAATACAAAATGCACCCCAAGGTGTGTGCAGGGTCTGGCTTGAACTGTGGAACCCACGAGTCAGGTTTGTGTCCAGGTCTGCCACATGGAATATTTTCTGTCATTTACTAAAATTAACTTTATCCAGGCAGTGAGGTTAAGGGGCAGAGAAACAAGGACAGGGATTTTTCTTGGTGGAAGGAGAGGGAAGTGGGATATGGGACCCGCCTGTCCTACCATTAAAAAGCTGTTTAAAAACATATTTTGCCTTTCCTCCTCAAAACACATCTTCCTGTGAGCCCCATGCATTGTGCAGAGGAGCAGCACGATCTCAGAGACATCTGTTCAGGTTTCAGCCTCAAATCACAAACAAAACCCCTTTCATGTTCTCCTGGTACCTGTGTGCCCTCCATAAATCCAGCAGGTGCCTTCCAGTCTGTTTGTGCCTGCAAAAGGGGGAGGGCAGGCCTGATAACATTTGTTAAATGCTGGCAGAGCTGGTGCTATTTACTTGCTGATGGACCCTTAACATGGATAAATATTTTTCTATTGCTTGCTCGTGGATGGTAATACTGCAGCTTTTCCTTTAGCCTGCTTTTTATGCAACCCAAAAGACCTCAATATCTTGGATATCTTTTACCTCAAAGACCCCAATATCTTTCACACCTCCTTCCCTTTGCTGCTGAGGGCTTTATCAGAGCAGAGGCAAAAGCCTTGTTTTCAGAGAATCTGTGAAGAGACAAAGAAAATTACTAGTTAAACACAAAATCCAGAATTTTGGTGCTTCAGAAAGACAGAAGGGCAGTGAAACACATTTCTAAAGGTTATACCAGGGGCATTAAAGGAAACACAAACTGATTGCTGAATATTACTCTTCTACTTGATATCAAAATGTCTTTATGAGAACTGAGGTAACTTTAGCATCAGTGCCCATATGATGTGTAATTGCTGTGGCTGAGGCTTTTACAGGCTACACTTGGAAGCTTTTATAATTTACAAGTGCCTTTCATGGAGAGTGACCACATTCATTCTCTCTGTGCTTCCCTCACCTCCCAAACTGAGGTGAGAGCAGAGATTTGTGAGAAGTGCAGATCTACAACCTGGGCTGGAGCCAGCTGAGGCCTGCCAGGGGTTTGTTTTATTCAGGAGAAAGGAGTAAATACTGTGCAGTGACAGAGCTGTCAAAGCCAAACTGCCTCTCTTATTTGTCCTGCTCTGTTCAAAGGCCTTCCTACAGTGCTGACCTTTGTCTCAGAGTGGCATCAGCACTGAACTTGGGTCTTGCAACCCTTAAATATGAATTTTCTGGCCTTAGGGATGGAGGGAGATGTAATCCTGCGCTGCTGAAAGCACAAACAAGTTTATTCCCATTAGATAAATCCCTTAACTTCAGCCTTAAGTGTTTTGTTTAATGAACCCTGATCACTCTGCAAAAGATTCCTGAGCATATTTGGGAGAGCCAAAAATAAATCCAAGGTGTCTGGGTTCTTGACAGCGTCTCCCAGCAGGTCCTGCTGCTCTGTGAGGTCACTTCAAAGCTGGTGCTGTGTGTTCCTGACTCTCTGCTGGTTTTACAGGCTGTGTGTTTAACAACTGGCCACGGAATTAGAGATGTCATCAGTTCAGCAAAGGCTGCTCTGCACCTCATAAAATACCTCCTGTTTCGAGTGGTTTATGCAGAATGATTTGTATGGCAGCAGTGACCTTGCAGCCCTGAGTGCAAAGAAAGGAAAGGGGCAGCAAAATGTGTCTAAAGCAGCTCTGCAGGTCTTTGCCCTTGTTGCTCAGATGCACATGGGCTGCTTGGAGAACCAGGTGTCCCTCAGGTGCCTCAGCTCTGAGATCTGTCCTAGAGAGGCTCCATGTGCCCAATAAAATGATTTTAAAGGATTTGGACTAATTACATTTGAAATACTTAGCGTGGAAAGGTCATTTTTAAGCACAGCAGGGCTCACAAACTTGACAAAAATGCCTTGTGCAGCCCAGCTGGGGGTTGAACTCGTGGAGAAGGTCCCACAGGCAAGTTCTGGAAGCTGAGGAACACCTTGGCTCCTCTGCAGAAGGGAACAGGGCTGCTCACTCCTGCACTGAACTCATCTCTGTCCCAGGGGAGCCCTGTCAGCCTGTCAGCAGTTCAAAGTTCCTTTAGATCCAGGAGGAGAGGAGGAAGCAAATGAAGAGAGATAAAGAATGGAGGTGATGTGACTCAAAGGGCAGGCTCTGAGCTCTGGCAGGAAGATCTGGGATGACACGGCCCGGGCAGGAACTGTCTGTGCCAGGATTAGCTCAATTTGCTCTTTGATCCTGACCCAGCACTTGGAGAATTTCCCCTGTGAGGATGGATAAGGGCAGGAGTATCTCAAATACAACAGAGATTTAAAGTAACCCTGGTGGAGAGGGTTTCAAGTGAGAACCCTGCTGAACGGTGCCCACTCTGGGGCTGGGTGATGCCAGGGGGTCTCAGAGGACCTGGGGCAAGGGGGGTTTGATCAATCTCTGCCAATGATGCATTTTTGGGCTCAGCTCCCACGTCCTGGAAGAGCTGAGCCAATCCCTCTTTCAGCGAGGCTCTGTCCTGCTCTGCTGCTCTTGAGATCTGTTTGGGAGCTGCTTGGTGCCATGGCAACGTCTGTGTGCTGCTGGTTCCTGCACGGGGATGGAGAATTCCTGATTTCTGTCATTATTTCAGGGCTGATTCAATCACCAGGCTGGGCTGCAGGAGCCTCAGTCCAGTCCAGCCCTGAAACTCAGGGTGCTGAGTGTGTCCCACCAAATTTCTTTAGAAAGCAACTGTATTTGCATATTAAAAAAGAAAAGAAAAGGTTGTTAATGGGAGTGACAGATACTTATTACTTCTCCTTTCAAACACAGGACTAATTGTCTTCTGTCTGTAGTAAGCAATTTAAAGAAATGCTGGTGTAGGAAGAATTAGATAATGAAGCTCTTTTCATCTGACACTTACATATAATTTACTTTTAGATCAACTCCCCTGGGAGGTGGCACAAGCTGTGACAGAGCAGAGAATATTTTAATGGTTTTGGCAAGGAGTCAAAGCAGAAAACTTTCTATTTTAATCCCAGGACGCCAGTGGCTAATATTTCAAAACAACAGGGGGTTAAGGGGGTGGGGATGTCAAATGTGATGTTGCAAACTGAGGTCACTGTGATCAAAAGGACCTGCTGGGGACAGATTTGTACATTTTAAACATCTGCTTATTACGTTCTTTTAGTGGTGTTAATAAAAAAAATATCACTATGGAGAAGGTGCAGGAAGAGCTGGGTATGGCTTGGCTCCATCCCAGCTCTAGGAGAAAAGAAAATAGTTTCCTTCAACATATCAATACAAGTTATTGCTCTGCCATATTCCTCTTATGAATAAATATTCTTGCAGAGCCCATGGTCGTTTGTGTGTCTGCTTAGGGATTTCAGTGTGGCTGTTGATATTAAACAGTGAAGGGAAGAATTCCCATCCCTGGAAGTGTCCAAGGCCAGGCTGGAGAGGGTTTGGGCAGTCTGGGATAGTGGAATTTGTCCCTGCCCGTGGAATGAGGTGACCTTTAAAGTCCTTTCCAGCCCATGAATTCTGTGATTCTCATTCTAATACGAAAGTACCATCACTCCATCAGCCTTTACAGGTCAATGAAATATTTATCTCGGCTTGTGACATTTAAGTGTTGTCCAGGTGAACTGGAGCAACCATTGCTCCTCCTCACGCTGCTGCACCCACAGCACCAGGGGAGATTTTCCCAATTTCCCAAACAATGCTCAATTTCAGAGGATTCCCACTCCCAAAGTGCAGGCTTTAAAAACAACACACACGTGCTGCAAAGGCCCTTTTGTCTTCTCTGCCCACAGATATTTTGGTGAGAAAGGCTTGGTCAGTTCCAGATTTTAACATTTCCCAGTGGTGCAGCCCAAGCAATGGGAATTAATCTCCAAGGCTGCCCCATGTCCCTGTGCTCAGGGCTCAGCTCAGGCTCCTAAATCAGCCTAATTTCATTCAGGTCTTACTCCCCAGCTGCTGTTGAGTCCCTGAAGAGAATATGAGTTTGGAGGCAGAAGAGGGCAGGACAGAGAATGTTTCTTTAATTGTTTTTATCCACCACTCGGAGTCACTAGAGTAGAGGAGTAATTAGGGAATTGTGGTGTGTTTCAGTAAAAGCACCACTTCCCTCCTTCCCTCACCTTTTCTGTGGAAACTGTATTTCAGAATTTGTCACATTTATAAGCCCTAGGAAGAACCTCATATGCAATAATCCCAACCTAATCATATCTTAATTAAGCCCTTTCTGCAGAGATTTATGGTGACTAAGGAAGGCAGTCATAAATAACCTGAATGGCACAGGCAGAGTGTGGCACCAGGGCTGCAATCCATGACTTTAAACTGGAACCCCTGGGAATAATTGGCTTTTTCTCTGCTGCTCCTCAGGAGGAGAAGTTCCCAGTGCAGTGAATGGAATTGTTTTGGGATCCCTCAAACACATTTTAGCAGAGCAGGGGAGCAGTGCCAGCATTCCCCCCTGGAGGAACACCCTGTGCCAGGGAATGGGAGGGAGAACAATCCAGCATCTGAGGGATTCAGTGCTCAGTCACTGGGGCCCAAAGCATGGAGCTGCTACCACCAAAGTGTTGTTGTGGGAGGGGAAAAAAGCCTCCAGGAGTTTGGATTCTCCACCGTATTCAACTTAAGTGGTCAGGTAAAAAACTTAGACTGCATCAACTTGGGAAAAAAAAATATTTCAGTTTGTCAGTCTCAGCTTTGGATGAGCATTCTGTGTCCAATATCCTCACGTGGAAGGGCAAAACTGCAGGGCTGAAGTGTCAGAGCAGGAAATCTCGGGGTGATGCAGCCCATGCAGGGGCTGCCAGTGACCCCTGGATCCCCAGGATGAGGAGGAGTAAAGAGATTTAAACACAAATTCTGCACCATGCAGCTCTCCCTGCAGAACATCTGTCCTGTGTGCATCGCCCAGGGCAGCCTGGCCATGGGGATGGGATTTGATCTTCCTGTTTGATGCACTCTGGAGAGATCTCAGTATCCAAAGCGGGGTGGCAGTGCCACGTGGAAGTGCTGGAGATCACCTCACAGCACTGAAGTCAAACCCCAAGAAGGGAATGCCCAAGAGGACTGGGATGTCTCCATTCAGAGCTGTTGCCCAGCCACACTCCTGATCTTGAGCTATTTTCTTCTATTTCAGGGGAAGGAAAACTGTTCCATTGTTTTTCCTCCAGCAAATCTAAAAAATACCAGTTACGTCCAAAAGTTGAGAGCATCAACTTCTTGCATCACCACTTAATTTGAGGAAAAACGGGTTTTTTCCAGAATTAACCTCAGTTTCCCTCCCTGCTGCCTCCAGCATGGAGCAGATTTGGCAGAGCTGCCACACAAATGCCTTTTATCTTGCTGTGTGCTGCTCTTTGCCTGTTGGACTGGTGCTGTCGAAAAGCTGAAATGTTTATCTCTCACTCGGTAAGAATTAGTGGTTTTCTGCTCTCAGGCTGCACAAGGAGCATTTTCTCCAGGCTACCCTGGGCTGAGCAGCTCAGGATCAGTGTGTGGCACTGATAAATCCTCTGCCTGTGCTTCCCCATCTGTTCACTGCTCCTCGGGCTGGGTGTCCAGCCCAGGGTTCCAAATTTAACTGGACAGAGTTTGGTTGTGAGCAGGCTTCAAATCACGGCTGCTTTGCTGCTTGATGGGGCTCAGGGAGGGAGGACAGCTCAGGAAATAAAGATGATCCCTTCTCTTGAAGTGTTTGATGCAGCAGGATGTCACCAAATAGCATCAGGCCTGACTTTTCTTGGTTTAGATCAGTCCTGTGCTAATGTAAAGCTGTGCTGGAGCCTGGTGCCTCTTGAGGAATATCTCAAAGCACTCACAAAGGTGTTAAATAGTGGGAATATCACCTGTGAGCTGGGCTGCAGGGCTGGAGGGAGGTTTCTCTGGGAGTTCTCTTGCGTTGGCACAGTCTGGAGTGAGGGACTCAGAGAAATTCCCTCACTTTTCCCCAGCAGATCTGAACTGGGATAATGCCCCTGAGAAAAAGGTTTTGAGCAGCAAAAAAATCTCACTCTGAAACCCTGCTGCTTGTTCCAGAGCTGGCTGTGCTGCTGCTCATCCTTCCTCTGTGGCTCTTCCTCTCAGACCTGATGCAAAGTCGATGGCAATTTCCCTGCTGACTCTGATGGGGCTTTGTATCAGCAGTTAATTGATTAAACAGCTCTTTTCCTAAAGCAGCTACACCTTATTAGATGCTCCTGATAATTCAGTCATGCCCTCGGATCTCCTCATGGAGATGCCTCAAATTTCAAGGAACATCCAGCAGGAAATTTAAGGTTTTGGCAGTTTCAGCCTCCTGCATGGAGCAGCTGAACCCTGATGTTGGTTTTAGGTGCTGAATGCACCAGCCCTGGTTATATTTGTCATGGGGTGTGTAGATCAACAAAATAAGAGGGTGAAACCTTTGCTGGCCTTAATATTTGCCTGTGTGGTCAGCAGAAGTGACTGAGTGCAGATTTTTCTCATGATTTCTCCTTTATGTTATATGGTTACAAATCACAGAACAGCAACCAAAAACCCCACCATTTTTTAGGTGTTTCAGCACCTCCTTTCACTTCTGCTCCTAAAAACATTAAATCAGCACCATGGATTTCTGGAAAAATATTTTACATTTTTACTGTCTTTCCTCCCAAATCAACACCTTTGCAGCAAAGTTTTATTTTCAAGTGATAAGCAAAGAGTAGCTGCAAAGCTGTTGCCTTTAGTGATGCTCAGGAGTTTGGATAAGCTGGTTCATTTTTTAAGGGACTGAAATCCTGGAAACCCTGAGGTGGTTTCTTTCTGTCAAGGAATATTTGAGATTCAAGATCTTGCAGCAGAACCGAGAGTTTTGGTGGAATATTTGAACTTAATAGGTATTTAGAGGCAAAAAAAAAAAAAAAAAAAGGTGCAAATCCTCATTGAATAATTACATAAATATTTTCTTACTATTAGGTTGCACTCTACAAAGTGCATCACTTCAGTATTCAAAACTTTTTTAATGGTGGGTAATCCCTCAGCCTTTGCTTTGGTGAGTTGCTGCCAGTTTAAAACCCCTCATGGAAAGAAGAGGGAAAAGCGAGGAGGCCAAGGGGAAAGGAAAATAATAAAGTGTCAGGGTAGTGTGAGAAATGCCCTGGGGAGGTGGCAAACATTTCTGCAATTAGTGGTGTGAAAATGGTAGATTTGTTAGCAGTCTGCATGCATTATTAATAGCAGCAGAAACAAGAGCTGCCCACTGCTCTGCCTCCTGATAGGGATGCTTTCCTTATTTTTACCTTGTTTTGCCTCCCAGCTGGTCACTGTATCTGACACGCTGGCTCTGCTTCAAGCCTGGCTGGGAAACTTGTGCTGGGTCTGGCTCTGAGCATCAGCAATTTCCTCTCCTCCCCTGCCAAGGGCTTGGCAGGAGTGTGTGAGAGGAGACAGCCCTGCCCCAGCTCGGATCCCTGCCTGGCCTCAGGTGCTGCAGGAGATGCTTGTCCACACTTTTTCTGTGCATTCCCTTCATCCTTCCCAGCCCTGCCCTCAGTACAGATGAAATGGCAATAATCTGAATAATTTCAGTAATCTCCACATCACATCCCTGCTGCAAACAGGGGCATTGACACACACCCACCTCCTCCTGCTTCCCTCACTGTGCCAGAGCTGCACTGGATAAATCCTCAGCTCCCTTTTTCCCTGGCACCATCCTCCTGCTCCTCCTCATCCCCAAATCTCTGCTTTTCAGTTTTGGGGAGCCAACCCTTCACCTGCTGCACTCCACCCTTCCCTTCAGTCTGCAGTGCTCTGGAGCACAGCTAATGAGAACTTAATCATGGCATCATTTGGGCATTAAACTGCATTTCTGCACCTGATTCGTCCCACTAACAAGTGGTATAAGAAAGCTGTACACAAATATGTGATTGCTTTATTGCTCTAGCTTGTTCTGCAGGTACAAGAGCATCTGAGGTGGCAGCTTTAAACAGCTTTATACAGTATTAGGTGAGTTCATCTCAAAGAGGATCTGTAATTTGCCACCAGCTTGGTCTTTAAAGTAAGGACTAGTTTATTATGTTAGGTGAAAATTGCCACTAGAATCACCCTGTACAATTAGACCTATTTTTTTTACCAAAAAAAAAATCTTTTCTTCATTAGTCCCAAAGGCAGGTTTTTCCTCTGAGGTCCTTCACAGCTCTTCACTGCAAAATGCACAGAGATGTGAGACAGGCCAATGGTTTCTTGTCTTCATTCACAAGGACCCTTCCATACAATTGATTTTATTTTTTTTCCCAGAGAGAAATAAATAGAGTTACTTGTCACAGCCCAGCTCCCCCAACCCTCAAAGCCCCCCAGCAGCTGTGAAAACCCCCCCAGATTTGTGCTGCACTTGGGTAGATTTGCCTTCTCCCTGTGTAATGTGATTTATCTGGCCAGAGCAGAGATGGATTGACAAAACTGCTGCGGGTTAGAGGGGAGTGTTAGAGGGAAGTGTTCTTTATCTCTGCTTTTGCAATATAGATTTTACAAGCTGACAACGGGGTTTAATCTCCGAATAAGCAAAGTGAAGTTCCAAACAAGTGCAGTTCATCTCAGTTCACTGTGGGGAAATGCTTCACGGGCAGGATGTGTTAGAACAAACCAGCAAAGGTGGCAGCTGAATTTCCAGGGCTGTCTGGCTCTGCTACATTCTCTCATTCACTGCTGAGCTGATGCAGCCCTTGAAGGCAAAAATAAAATACAAAAATAAAAAACCAAATAAACCCCTGCAAAATCAGGGCTGGAGTCAGGCCTGCAGCTCCTGCAGTGGTGGGGACGGGGAGCTTAAGCTGCTTTCAGAATCCCATCAGCTCCTGTGCTGTGTGTGAAGCTGCTGACAGGGGATGTGGAGCTGTGTTTGCACTGAGCTGTTTCTCTGTGATGCCCTGTTTGCAGCCAGGGGCACTCAGAGCACGGCCCCTGTGCTTCCCTGCACTGGCACAGGCAGAGATGGGGACAAAAGCTGGTGTCAGCCTTAATCCTGGGGGCTCACACTGGTTTAAGACAGACCTTTCACACCACTGGGATGACTTTTGGATCTCAGCCTTTGGGGAGAAGGGGTCAGCAGGAGCTTTACAAGGAGAAATTCATTTGAACGAGCGCTGTCGAGGTTCACAGAGCTTGGAATGTTCTGCTCTTTGCAAAGTTCACATCATTCCTCCTGTGCTGTTCCCAAGCAAATCTATCGAGCTCATCTTCCTAAAAATAACCCAGCAGATGCAGCCCAATATGTCTGAGCTCCTCTGAAATACACCCTGAGCACTCAGTATGTGAACACATCCCTGGGAGGAAAGGGGAAAACATGCCTTAAAATTGTTTATGGGTACCTGAGCATGTAAAATCTGTGAACCTGCACATCCAAGGATCCAGGACGACCCTTCCTGTGGATGGGCTTGAATCATAAATGTCTGTACAAGCAATAACTGTGCTGTTTGCAGCACAGGCAATCGGTTTGGGAGGATATTCACACTCCCTTTCAATTTTTATCCGGGAGATTTAATGGTGTCCACTGGTAGATAAGTGAGGAAGATGATTTTTACCTGCTGGGAAATGTCAGGAAGCAAAGAGAGCATTAAATGTCTCATGGAGTGGTTCCAGGCGTGGTGTGGAACAGGAGCTGGGCACAGCTGACAGAAAGGACAATGGCAAAGAACTGAACTCCAAAGTGTGAACAGTAAACTGAAAAAAGGGGATTTTGGAATGGGAATTGGGTGTTCTGTGTGCAGCCTCAGGGCCCAGGGTACTTGAGGAAGTGGTGTGGTCACAGGTAGGAGGCAAAAATGTGAAGTGCCCTCACACTGAGCCTGGAAGGAGCTCAGGGAAATGAATCTGACCTGCTGGGACACATCATACAGGGAGATAAACACTTAAGGAGGAAAATAGATTAAAACTGCCCCCCACTTTAGCAGCATCTGTTGATAGCAAGAGCACTATATCTGGAGAAAATGTAATAAGCTACAAGATTAAATGTGTATCATCTTTGCACTGTGAGGCAGGCTGAGATTGCTGCCAGGCTGCAGCAGAGAGATTTGCACAAACACATGAGCTAAGGCAGCGTTGTCTGGGCTCCGAGCTCCATTTCTGCCATTCAGCCACATAAAATGATCTAAATCCCATCTCGCAGCTGACAGGCAGCAGGGCAAGGTCACTTCATCACAGTGGAGAAGGGGAGGGCTCCTCTGATACCCACTCTCAGGAACAAGAGAGCTTTGCCAGGAGCTGATGGGTGCCTCTCCTGTCTGCAGTGTTAAAAGCAGCTCGGCGTGGGTGTCCGTGTGGGAGGGAACACGGGGAGATGGAGCCTCTCCTTGGAGGCACAGGGTCCATCCACGGTGAGGTTCTGGCAGGATTTGCTCTGCTTGCAGCCAGGGGAGGAGTTTCTCTGACTGATTTTAGGGTCCTGGACTGTCATTGTGTTAAAGAAGGCAGATTTTTGTCTAGGAGCAGGATGACAGCAATCAGGCAGTCTGGGCAGAGAATTTTTTAGAAGGGAGAGGAAAGGTCAGGGATAAAAAAAGATTAAGAGATCTGTAAGATGGAAAAGCCTGGGGGAGTGTGTGTGGGGGAGAACACAGATAATAGAAACATGTATTCACCTAAAATTTGCATTGTCGAATCTGATAATCACACAGGGCTGGGAAGAGTCTGAAATGATGATATAATCCCTCCTTCAGCCTCGGAGCAGGATTAGTTCTACCCCTGCACTGGCAGGGCTCTGTTTGCCTGGTGCTGGAGGTTGTTCAGCAGAGAATCCTCCACAGCCCCTGCTGGAACTCTTCTCTGCAGCTTTACTAAACACTGCAAGCTTCTCCTCAAGCCTGACCCTCAACATCCTGCAGGAATTTGAGCTAATTCCTGTCCCAGCCAGCACAAATACAAAAGCACTGTCAATGCCTTTGTCATTGCAGCTCTCCTCAACATTTGAAGCCTGTAATATAATTTTTTCCCTTTCTGTACATTAGTCTTCTGCTCAAGATCAGCTTTTAGGCTTTGTTTGCCTCTGCACTCTCTCCACTTGATCTTTATCTCATATCTGAAGCCTCTGGGGCTCCACTCACCCCAGGAAAGGGAGGCTGGAGGCAGAAAGGCTCAGTCCAGCTGTGGGCAGGAGCATTCTGACCACGGGAAATCATCAGTATCCGTCTGGAATCACTTTTAAATGACCCCAATCACTAAAAGTCTGCCTAAACGAGCCATGGGCAGAGTGTCCTTGGGCATCTCTGGGTGCAAACAGCTTTAGAACAAGAGGCAGCAAATGTAAGGGTGGGTTTGGGCCTCAAAGTAAAATAAACCAAATAACATTTTCCACTGTGCTGTTGGAAATTTCTCCTGTGCCTTCTCTGGAAGAGAAGAGTGGCAAAAGGTGGCTGTGAGCTGAGTCAGAGCTGGAGGATGCTGGTGGGAACTGGGAGAGGCTTCCCCATCCAGCTCCAGGGCATCTCTGGGACCTTTCCCAGCCTGAAAAGAAAGGAGCAGCAATTGCACAGGACAGGATTCACAGCCTTGTGAGATGCCAGCAGAGAGCTCTGCTAAAAACAAACACCACCACTCCAGGAAAACAAAACAAAGGTGAAAAGCTGCCCAAAGCTGCTCTTTCCACAAAGCAAACAGGCAGGATTTAAATGCCTCTCACTCGGGGTGAGGAACAGAACGAGAGAATAATGGGAAGAAAGAATTAAGGGTTAAGAAAGAAAGGGGGAAAGAAGCCTTTTATCTAGGAATTAAAGGTTTAACCCGGTAAATCTCCCTCTTTCTCTTATTTCTGGGATAAAAATAAGAGCACTTGGAAAGCTTAAGGGCTCGATTTGAGAAGACAGCCGTGAGTGTGAGGATGCTCAGACACAACTGGGAACTGTAGAAACCCCTAAGCTGCTTTTTCTTAGGAGAAATAAAGAAAATCACCACTTGAGAAGTCTTTATGATACGTCTGCATTTTTAGCTGACTGCAGTTTTATAAAACAGCCTTCCAGTGGGCTTTGTTTGCTTAAATTCAGCCAAATCTTTCCCTGGCATGAGCAAAAATGGAGGCACTGGGGCTGCATTTGTCAAGCAGCTGCTTTCAGTGGGCAGTACCTGGGGAAAAGGGGATTTTTCCAGGTTTAAATTGGTGTCCAAGGCTGAGTGCCCTGGGAATGCTTCCCTCTCACTGAGAGGAATGAGGTTTCCTACAGGTAAAAATGAATGAGAGTTCCCAAAACTCACCCGTGCTCTGCCTCTGGAGTATTTTCCTACAGAACTCTGCTGGTTTAAGTCATGTTGGGCAAACACTCATGAAAAATTCAGTGTCCTCATCTGGGTGTTCGTGGCTTTCAGGACAGTTGGGTCAATCCTGAAAGAGATGTGGGTCACTCACCTCAGCTCATGCACTGCTTGGATTCCCAGGCTGATAAAATCCTTGGGAGCTGCAAAATGCTCTGTCTTCCTGCTAAAAAACACCCAGAAATCATTCTTTCCTGGAACAGAGAATAGATTTTCTTCCAGGAACAGATTTATTTTTCCATTTTAGCTGCAATGTAACTTCAGCAGTTCAAATCTGAATGGTTCTGGACTATTTTTGTTATTGTAGTTAAGAAGTCACTATCAGCCATTATCAGTCATCACCATTATTTTTTTTTTTTTAATTCAAGGACTGATATAGAAATGAAAAGAAAGGGTTCTTTTAGCAAAAAGACTGTTCTTCTTCAAGAGCTTCCCAAAAGGAAAATAATAATGGAAAGAGTAGGGAAACTGAAGAAGGATACCTGATAGAACAGGATTTATTATCAAAACCTGCACTACTATTTCCATATGCAACGTTGATGTAACAGACTGTTAAATATTAGATCATAAAAGTAATCATAAGAAAATCAGAGGCCACTCTGCAAAAGCATAACCCCAGGCAAAGAAAAACTCCTTACACCAATGTTTTTGTAAAGAGCAGCTACGTAAAAATTAAATGGTGTACTGTATAAATATATTGTATTCATATAAACCCCTCCATCTGTGAGTAAATCCAACCACAGAGTGAAAATGCCTGCATTTGACATTATCCACATGGAACAGCATCCAGCTTTGGCTCTGCTCCTTCCTTCCTTCCCTCCTTCCTTCCCTCCTTCCTTCCCTCCTTCCTTCCCTCCTTCCTTCCCTTCTTCCTTCCCTTCTTCCTCCCCTCCTCCCCTCCTTTCCTCCTTCATTCCTTTTTTCCCTCCTTCCTTCCTTTTTTTCCCTCCTTCCTTCCTTTTTTCCCTCCTTCCTTCCTTTTTTCCCCTCCCTCCCTGAGGATTCTCCCACCCAATTTCAGCCATCTGATAATTTATCACTCATTTTAATGCAGCTTCTCTCTGTGGTTGGTGGAGAGAAAAGGGGCAATGGCCTTGCAGAGGGACTTGGTTTGGATAACCCCCTTAAAAAGCAAGAAACACTCATTCTGACATTTCTGAAAGCTGGGAGAAAGGACCCGGGAGGAGTTTCCTTTGAATTATATAGATTTTGGTAATGTTTGAGTGGCTAAAATAGGGAAAGGTGATTTCTTCTCTTGGAAAGGAAGGGGAGGGAGGCCAAGGCTCAGCTTCCAGCAGGGCAGGGACAGAACCAAGGCCAGACTTTTCCTCTCAGTCCCCTCTCCTTGCACCCCACAGAGCCTTTTTGGTATCCCCACCCTCCTCCCTCTCCCTGCTGCTTCCAGCTCAGCATTTATTCACTCCAGCTTTCAGGTTTATTCACTCCAGATTTCAGGTTTATTCACTCCAGCTTTCAGGTTTATTCACTCCAGCTTTCAGGTTTATTCACTCCAGCTTTCAGGTTTATTCACTCCAGCTTTCAGGCAGGTTCCTCTCCCTGCTCAGATCATCTCTGCTCTGCAAACAGGTGGACAAAATGATTTGCTCCCAGGGAAGCTAAACATCTTTGTGGTTCAGTGAGCTCTGGAGGAGAAAAGCAAGGAGATGGGAAGTTCCAGCATCAGGGAGATTATTCCAGTTTAGTGGCTTTGACCAGCAGCTGGCAAGGGCAGCTGTGGAGCACAGCCTGGCTCAAAGGAGAGTCTGGAGGTTGGTGTCTCCTCACAGGAGAGGGCTCTACGTGATCCTTATTTCATCAGCTGTTAAACTTAGGAGAAGAAATGGGAATTTCTGGAGGATTAAATATGAAAGAATACAAATAGGAAGGGACAGCACTAAAGAGGCAAACCCAAAATTCAATCCACTGAGCAGGGAGAAGGAGAGAAGATGATTTATGAAGGGTGTTACTGCTGAAGAGGATAACCAGGAGAGGAACAGCTAACCAGGCACAGGGGATCTTACTGAGGGGTGGAGAATCCTGAGAGTTGACACTGAAATGAAACATTTAATACACTTTTATAGAAGTCACCCTATTGTGACTACAGACAACCATCCAGTACCTGAAGGGAGCCAGGCTGGGTGGAGCCCTGAGCAGCCTGGGCTGGTGGGAGGTGGCCCTGCCCATGGCAAGGGGTGGAATGAGATTGTTTTCATGGCCCCTTCCAACCCAAACCATTCTGTGTTTCCATGAGGATTGTTTGGGGTGGAAATTTGATTTCTGAGGGAGAGCTGAGCAGTCCAGGCTGTTTTTTCTTAGGGGAGATGCACACCTCAGTATTGGGAAGAGTCTTTGATGGAAGCCACTCATGTGAGCTGAGAATTAATTCTGGCACATCAATGCTTCCAAATCAGGTTTGGGTCTCCTCGGTGTGGTTTCATTCTGGAATATCCATGCAGATTATTCACAAGTCAAAATCATGTGCAAATATCTTTCAGGCTCCGTTTCATCACCAATATGTGTTCTCATCTCCTCCTGCTGAAGTTTGACATTATCACAGGATGGTCACTGGGCTGAGAGAGCAAACAGTTATCCTGCAAATAAACCTGGGGAGCAGGTTTAAATAAACCTGGGAAGCAGGTTTAAAGAAACCTGGGGAGAAGGTTTAAATAAACTTGGGGAGCAGGTTTAAAGAAACCTGGGAAGCAGGTTTAAAGAAACCTGGGTCTGTGCTGCCAGGTTTGGGTGGCAGCTATTCTCAGGTGCCAGCTGAAATGCCCTTGCATCTGGTGAAATGAGAACATGGGGGATAATTTAAACTGAAATCCACGTCCTCTCCTCAGCCTCTGATCCAGCAGCAGATCCTGCTCTGGGCAGGGTTCAGAGGCTGCTGTAGCTTTGCTCCCACTCCTTCCCTTCCCCACACTAGTAATTCCTGCAGCAAGCCTGGAGAAAAGCTTTATTTCAGCCCCCCAAAAATGACAAACAAGCCTCCTGCTGCCTTCCCCTCTCGGATTTTACAGATTTACTGTGCTGGCACATCGTTGTTAGCTCTCCCTGCTAGAAGCCATTCCTCAAGCTGGTAAATCCACCTGCAGGTAGTTCTGTCATCCAAGCAGATGACAAGGACATGAATACCATAAAACTTTGGGCTATGAAAGCTAGATGGGAACAAAATTAGCCTGAAAATCTGTCAGACACGAGGGGCAAATATAGAAGTTTTTATCTCAAGCCCTAAAATAATTTCCTGGTAATGAGCTGCACGGGTCAGGACGAGTGCAGGCAACGAGGTTCATTTGCACATATTGCATGAAAGGTAAGCTCAGACCCTGCAGTCTGAGTCAGGGGAACAAGTAATTGAGCTAAAAATAGTTCAGTAAGGCTGCCCAAGGTAGTCTGTGGTTGCTATGCAGCTGAATGGCAAGGGGAGGTGACATGGACATTTTAATATCAACTGCTCTTTTATCCTGCAAGGACTCCTGCAAATGAGGGTGATGGGAGTGCAAAGTTTCACTGCTTGGTGTCCTGCCTGCCTCCACGCTGGTGCTGAGCAGCACAGAAAGGCACAGAAATCACTGCCAGTGCCAGCAGAATGATTGCTTGGATGGTTTTAGGGTGGATTTTGGGAAAGGTTCTTCCCCCAGAGGTGCTGGCACTGCCCAGGCTCCCCAGGGAATGGGCACAGCCCCAGAGCTCCAGGAGAGCTCGGACAGCGCTGCCAGGGGTGCCCAGGGTGGGATTGTTGGGGTCTGTGCAGGGCCAGGGGCTGGGCTGGATGATCCTGTGGGTCCTTTCCAGCTCAGGGTAAAAATTCCAGAATTTTACATTCCAGAATTACTTTCATGGAATTTCTGATGTGTTGTTAGGACTGGCAAGAGGGGCATCAGTGTGGTGTGTCCTCAGAAAAATGACAATGGTGAGGTAGAGAAGTTGCTGTTCTTGAATCACAGAAAGGAGCAAAGAAGGAGTAAAAGGAAATCTGTGGAGATAAAGAAGTTTTTGGGAGACAGGAGGGTCTGAGAGGGCAGAGACAGGAACCACAGGCTAAATAAGCAACAAAATTTAGTCTCCAGCAATAAAAAGGGTAAATGAAGAGGCGCTGAAGAAGGGTGAGAGACAAATGAAAGTGCAAAATGAACCCAGAAAAGAAAACAAAGATTGAGTCAGGCAGTGTGGGTGTGCACGCAGGTGTCTGTTTGCAAGCACAAATATAGAACAGGAAGATGATGATCAAAAAAAAAGAAGAGATACAAAAGCTGGAAAACATTCTGAAGCTGGAGGGATAAAAAGGATTGAAATAAGAATGCAAGTGGAGGAAGCTGTAAATTAAAGGCTAAATGGGGAGGCAGGAATAGCAATTGAAGTATTACTACAGTTTTGTGAACTCTGGTGACAAAGGAGAGGGAAAGCTCTAAATTCTGGAGTTTTAGGACAATACTTGGGGGGTTTGTGTGTGAGCACCCCCTGGCCCTCTGGGTGCTGGAGGTGGGATAAAAACCTGAATTGTTTCATCTGAGGGTTTTGCACGAGGAGATTTGTTTGGGTTTGCAGTCAGCTCCTTGTGCTTGCACCTCACCACCACACTGGAATTAATCCATGGGAGCACTCAGAGCTCAGCTCTCTCCTGTGCAGAACATCACAGCAAACTCCTGGGGTGGGACAGGAGGGTCTGGCACAGACAGGGAGTGCTTTGGGTCGCTTGCAAGGCTGCCAAGGTGTAAATCCCATCTTTTCCTGTGGCTGGGGTAAATCCAGGCAGCCAGCAGCTCCCTGGGATGAGGTGACACCAGCACTGCTCCATCCCCCTCGTGTGTAAAGCACCTGAAATGAGGCTGTGCCACCCTGGGAGCTGGGCAGGGAGCACAGGAACCCCTGAACCCCTCTGCTCCCCCAGGATGGTCCCTGCAGAGGCTGCTCAGCCCAATCCATCCTTCTGGGCTGCTGCTCCGAGCTAGGGCTGGATCTGCTCCGTGCCTGCCCTGCTCAGGAACTGACAGGCACAGCAGCTCCCTGAATTATCCTCGGCTGCCTTCACCATGCAGATTGTGACACAGGCCATCCCTTCCCAATGCAGATTGTGACACAGGCCATCCCTTCACCATGCAGATTGTGACACAGGCCATCCCTTCACAAAGCACTGAGCTCAGCCTCCCCGCAGGCTGTGACACATCCTGCCTCCACGGAATGCGCCTGGAGACAGCACAAATCACCCCGGGAAGCTCCATCGTGTGCCCAGCCCTGCTTCAGAGCAGCAGCCTGGACACCTGAGCTAACACAGGTAGGACACCTGGAGTAACACAGCCTGAATTAATACAGCCTAAACCCAGATCAACACTGCCCAAACCTGGATTAACACAGCCCCAACACCTGAACTAATACAGCCCTGAACACCTGAATTAACGCAGCCCAAACCTGGATTGACACAGCCTGAATTTACACAGCCCAGACTTGGACTGACACAGCCTGAACACCTGAAATAACACGGGTGGGACACCTGAATTAACACAGCCTGAATTAATACAGCCGAAACCCAGAACCTGGATTAACACAGCCCCAACACTTGAATTAACACAGCTCCAATGCCTGAATTAACACAGCCCAAACCTGGATTGACACAGCCTGAACACCTGAATTGATACAGCCCTGAACACCTGGATTAACACAGCCCCAACAGCTGAATTGACACAGCCTGAATTAATACAGCCTAAACATGGATTGACACAGCTCAGTGGAGAGGGAAGGGCACAGGAATGGCCATGCAGAAAGTGAGGAGCCAGCCCAGCAGAGCCTTTGCCATCCCATGTCTGTGTCACCTGGATTTTGGCAGCACAGCCTGGCACAGGGACAGGCTGTGGAGCAGGTCAGGGAAATGGTCCGAGCTGAAAATAACCTGCCAGGAAATCAAATGGCTCTCCCTGGCTGTTCTCAGCAATGTGGAGAGCTGAGAAGGGATTTCTTGCTGGGATTGGGTGTCTCAGGCCAGGAACTCGGTCACTGTGTGCTGAATTAAGTGACCTCCTGATGATCCACGGGAGGTGAGAGGATGGCTCAGCCCCGCTCCACTAATTCCAGTTCTGACTGATCTGAGTAGAAACTGCCCTGCTTCTCCCAGTGCCAGAAAATCAGCATCTCTCCACATCCTTCTTTGTCCCTGGGCTTGCTCATGAAGCCAAGGTCCTGTCAGAGCAAACCCAGTCCCTCCCCAGAGCACGATTTCCAGCCATAAATTGTCCTGGCCAGCCTGCATCCCGCATTGTTGCATTCCACCTGTAATTTCAGGGCTTTACAGACTTCTTTTTTATTTCATTTCATGAAATGCCCTGAAAGAAAATCCATATCCTGCCTTCCACCCAGCAGAGCCTGCATTTCAATGGAGAATTAAGTGATTCTTGTCATCTCTGCTGAGTCTGAAACACGGGGGGGACGTGTCTGACACAATATATCAAACTTGGGCCATCCGTGAGATGTCCAGAGGGATTTTTAAACATCAGATATCCTCTGGCACCTCCATCGCTCAGGTATCTTTGATCATCCTCCCAAGAAATCCTGCAGCATTAGGCAGATAAACAACTTACAGACTGGAACTGTTCTCTGATTTCTCCCGCCTAAATTTCCAGCATTTTCTGATGCTCTTTGTGATGTTTGTGAGGTTTGCTGGAAGTGAAAGCAGAGGGAGAAAAGGAGTCACCACCCCTGTGCCCTAAGCAATGCTTTGATTTAAATTCATGCCTCCCTAATAGTGCAAAATGCAGAATAGGTAGGAAATAAGATCCTTGCAGGAGGTGGATAATTGTGGTTCTCTCAGAAAAAAAAACAAGCAGAAAAAAAAAAAAAGCTTGTGTGATGGATGGCTCAGTGCTCTGAATGCAAATACCAGGCTGTAATTTATTGAAGTTAATAGCAACAAAATGTTAGTGAGATGGTTAGAAAACAACAAGAGCAGCAATGTCTGATGGGGTTTAGATATTCATCAACCAAATGGGAGCCCTTAGTGGGAAGTGTCACAAAAGAAGGATGGCTGGGCTCATGCAAGGTGGAAGGTAAAAGCCATCACAAGCCTCTGGTTCAATGTTCATGCCAAGCCCCCACCCCCAGCACCTATAAACCAATTTATTTTGTCATCTTTCAGTGCTCCATCCTACAACCTGCTTTGGGGCAACTTGCTTATTTAACAGGCTCCACATGCCAAAGGAGGGTGACATTTTAATCCTTTATTTCATTAATTTTTATTTTATCCAGTTGGGATTAAAGCTCCTGGATTTAATGGTAGGAAACTTGAGGAAATGGAGTTTACATGATCACCTTCAGAGTCTTTTCTACCAATTCACCCCCAGACTGGTCCTGGAATTCCATTTCCATCCTGATGACAGCGAAGGGTTTTGCTGGGGATTTTCCTGACAGAGGAAAAGCTTTGTTTTTTTCCACTGTGTATTGATGAGCAGGGCTTTGAAACACTCCTGAGGTCTGGAGTTCAGATGCAGAGGTTCAGATGCTTATCTAAACCGATTTTAAATTGACTGCACCACTCACTTGCCTCCCTGCAAGCAAAGAAGGGACAAACACAGTCAGGGGTGGCACAGGGAGGGAAACACAACCCAGGAAAAATTCTTCCCAAGGTCAAAACCGAGCAAATTTGTCCGGTCCTCATTTTCTACCTCCCACTTTAACATTTTTGAGGGAGGGCAGCTGGTGTCAGGCAGGTCCTTTGAGCCTTCCCAGCACACTGTGACCAGGCACATCCACCCAGTGGGGATGGGAATTGCAGGTCCTGGGCTGCAAACTGACATCAGCTCCTCCGAGGAGGATGCTGACTGCTTAATGAACATCACTAGGCACTGTTTGGCTCCTGCTCAGGAAAAGAAAACTCAAAAATTACTTTCAGGGAGCAGTCAGCATCCATTATCTTCTTTCTGATGATAATTTGGAGATGTTTCTCCCAGTATTTGAGAAAAAGAGTTCGCTTCCAGAGCAGCAACTTCAAGTTTGATTATGTGGCAGAGAGAAAAAGGTGACATAGAAGTATAATTAGAGGGTCCTTTTCCAAGGGAAAATTAATTTCTGCTGTATGCAGGGACCCTTTGTATCCTCTATGCCATCCTGTTTATAATTCCATGAATAAAGCTTAGGTGTACGCCCCTTTTCCCCCTCATTTCATGTTTTTAGAGTGATGGACTGCTCAGGAAGGCTGGGAATGGGAAGTTGTTTCCTTTTTCTTGGCAGCATGAAGAGATGGGATTGGTGTGAGTTCCATTTCCAAGGTCCCACTGTTGCTGCCTCGTTCCTGGGGACATTTGCACGTGCAAATTTAGAGGGTTTTTTATAAATCCTTAAAGCAGTGGAAACAGAACAGTAGAGCGCTGCTGTTCTGGTATTGCAGCATTCCTGAATCCTTGCCTTCTTCCCACTGATGCCTTCAGTTTTATCTTTCCTGTATTTCACACTCTGTGCTGCCCAGGGTGCAGCTCTGAGCTCACACTCAGGGTCTCTCAGCTCTGCACACAGCAGGGACACAAAACAAATCCTTCTCCTGCTGCACACCAAGGACAACTTTCAGCCCAAAAGCACAAACAAGGGTGGCTGGAGGGAGGAACAAGAAGGATGGGACCTCACAGCCTGGAGCTGGAATTGGACAATTAAATCCCAATATGCAAATGGACCAAAATTTATAAAAGTGTGAGACCTCATGACCCATCATCCATTTTGGGTCCATTTTGTGACCATTTTGGGTCCACCTTGGGTGCAGCCCTGGCCAGGCTCTTGTCCTGCCCAAGGTGTATCCTAAACACCTTTCAATAAATCTCTGCTTTATTCTCCAGCTCTGCCCAGGCTCTGTTCCAGCTCAGCCTTCCCAAGGCATCACCGTCACCAAGAAGCCGCTGAAACAAATCTGGTGGGGAGGGGTTGTCCTCACCCCCCTGAGATGTCTCTTTGCTCCTGCCTCTTTGCAGCCTGCTCATGGTGCCAAGGAAGCCCAGGGCTCAGGAAATTCAGGATATTTCACCTCTCCAGCCTGGGCTGTGCTCATCGTGGTGTGGCTCTGCAGAACTCGGGTGTTGTAGCTGGGGATGGATTTGTTCCATCAGCTTTTCCTGAACAACATCTTCCAGCCAGGATGAACTTTCTTTGAGGTCTTGCTGGGGGAATTAATTTCAATTTTATCCTTGAAGGGCAAGGAACAGATTCTTTTGGAAGCCAGAAAAGAGAAAATAAAGGGCTGGAAATAAGCACACTTACGAGCGTTATGGAATCGAGCTTTGTTTTCATTACTGCAAATGCAAAATGCATTTCCCAGCGTTCTTCAGAGCACTCCAGTAATTTGTCTTAATTAGCATGATTTAGGTGGTTGCTTCCAGGCTTTGGAATTTAGCACAAGGTTAATGTACATAAACGTATGGTGGCACAGAGAGAAACCAGAGTTGTCGTGAAGATGAAGCGTTCCAGCAGCCTGGAATGCACAAGGAATTGGCTGAGTTGGCACTCTCGGTTCTGCCACCCAGGCAAAAGAGAAAAACACCCAGAGCTGCAGATGTGTGACTCCCAGGAGCCTCAGGAGCAGCAAAGGGGGGCTCAGGAGTCCCTCTGGAAATGCTTTTCTGATGTATTTGAGTGGAGGCTGATTTGTTCTTTAAAACCCAGAGTTTGATACCCAGCAGGGTTTTCTGTGTCTTGGTGCAATTCACTGTGTGGAGCTGGGCAAGCTCGAACCTGCCTGTGAAACCCAAACTCCTGAGGGGGGCAGGGGGTCCAGGAATGTGTGAACTCACCTGGCAGGGACTTCAGGGACTTCTGCCCTGTGTGACACCGGGCTGTCCCTCTCTGTTCCAGCCCTGTCAGCCTCGTGTGTGTGACCCCTCTCTGCTCTGCAGCCCCTTGCACTGGTTTGATGTGGTTTAGGAGGTTCCCACCCCTCTGCCTGGGCCTGCAGATCCCTCTGTTCTCTCCCTCCTTTTCCAGGAGCATCTGGATTATCCTGGAGATTTGGGAGCTTCTGCACTTCCCGTTGTGCTGTAATGCCCAGGAGTGGAACTGACACCAGCTCTCAAAAGGTGATCTCAGGGGATCTCTGGATGTTTTTTTCCTGCTTTTCCAGCATGTTTTCCCTTTTATAAGGTGAAACAGGTTGGTTATGCCCCCTCCCACCCACCCAAACACAAAATCACCAGAGGGGGTAAGAAGCCACGCCATGGTTGGTGTGCAGTGCAAGGTGACCACTCTGTACAGAGGGAGATCTCTGCAAAGGTGTTGGATTTGTAATTACTGTGCTTTCATTGCTCATCTGCTTTGTCTGGGGAGCTCTGAAGAAGAATTTTGGGTCATTTAGGAGTTTTTCACCCACTGATGCATCAAATGGGGGGCGTTTTGCCCCCAGTAAAGGCAGGATGTACAGAGGGGGGTGACGTCCCACTGAGACTCCTTTTGGCCTGTATTTGTGGCTTGGTGAGAGTGAATTACACCCAGGATTCATTCTCCCTGCCAGGTCCCCAGGCTCCCCTGACAGAGCCTGCTCTGCATTACCATGAGTGATTCCCTTTGCCTTGGGGAGCTGCTGCAGGGTGTTCCCTGTCAGGATTTCCCCCTCACAAACACCAACTGTGTCACCACGGCTGCTCCATCCTCTCTGGGCTGACAGGAGAGGTGCCAGCCCCCCCAGACTCCATCCACGATTTGCTCAGCAGCAGGAAAGAGAATTTCTGCCTTCCTTTGAGAGTGGCTGGAAAGTCTCCATAGAAACATTTGTTGTTACACAACATCAGGACTTTGGGCTGTCTCCTTCCTTCCTTCTGATCCTCTGCGAGGGGATTTGTGGATGCTGAGGGATTTCCTGAGCTGAAGGGATGGTTTACATGGCCAGGCTGTCCTGAGGGATAAATTTAGTCTCCCTGTCCTTCTGATAGATATTTTTGTGCCTCAAGCCCTGCTGCAACAATCCAAGCTGTGGCCAAGAAGTTTTGGTGCAGAGTCTCATTTGTATGGGTAGAGTTCAGTCAAACAGATAAAATGATAATCCCCATTACCAGGAGCTAATTAATTTAATTCTCTAGTTTTCTTTGAGGTGGGAACTGGAAATAAAAGGACTGAGACTGATAGGAGGAAAAAAAAGAAGGGGGGGTTTGGTTCTATCAGCTCTTTTCCTGTGAGTCTGCTCTGCAGAACAGCTTCTTTTTAGAATATATCAGACCCACCTCATGTTTAAACTGCTAAGGTGATGCCTGAGGAACAGTTAATGCCACTGGGAAAGTGAATTATGCAATGAAGGAGGAGGCAAGAAATCAGGGAGAAACACAGACCGTGGCTAGATATTTATCACTGTTACTTTCTGCAGTGATTTTGCTTTGCACAAGTGGATTTGAGTGTGAGCAGGGATAGGTGTTGTGTGTTTAATCACTCCCTGCCTCAGCTCTCAGGGTGGGCAGAGATGCAGGCAGGTGGCACAGTCAGGTTTTGAACCTGTTCACCTCTCAGATGTGCCCACGTGTGCCTCACAGGCCAACCAGAGGCAATCAGAGCATCTTCCCAGCAGGACTAAGGGCAGCAAATCCTGTTCTTGCAGGTGCCTCAGGAGCCTCATGCAGAAAATCCTTTGCAATCTGGGCTGGGGAGAAGCCCACAGTTATCACACACCTTTTCTTTTTTTCCCCAAGATCTTACAATTTCTTCCTTGCCTCCAGAGTATATCCTGTAAAGGGTGAAAGCAGAAAGCTTGTTTCCTCCTAAATCCCTGGATCTGCTCCCATAAAAAGAGCTGAGTGCTGAGCACGGGGAAAGGGAAAGGGAAAGGGGAAGGGAAAGGGGAAAGGGAAAAGGAAATGGGGAAGGGAAAGGGAAAGGGAAAGGGAAAGGGAAAGGGAAAGGGAAAGGGAAAGGGAAAGGGAAAGGGAAAGGGAAAGGGAAAGGGAAAGGGAAAGGGAAAGGGAAAGGGAAAGGGAAAGGGAAAGGGAAAGGGAAAGGGAAAGGGAAAGGGAAAGGGAAAGGAGAAGGATTTGTGTGAATGGAGCCCAGGGTTTTCCCTACAAATGGAACACCCTGGGCTCCATGCACACAAACCTCTCCCCTCCCTGTGAACCAGCAAAGAGGGTTTGGGGGTGCAGAGCAGTGCTGGGGAGTTCCCTCAAGGTGTGGGCTGGCAGGGGTGGCTTATTTAATATTATTTAATATTATCTAATATTATCTAATATTATTTAATATTATTTAATATTATTTAATGTTATTTAATATTATTTAACATTCTGCATGGGGTGGAGGGGGGATGGCAGCTGGGGAGTGGGGTCTTACCTGCATCCATAGGAGAGGTTGTGAATAACCCCAGCTCCCTCCCTCATCTCTCCATGCATTTGTAACCCGTGGCTGAAGAGTTGTTTTGGGTTTTTTTTTGTATGTGTGTGTGTGGCTTTGAAAATGCGAGTGGAGGCTCCCAGGGAGGGCTGGTTTGTGTTTGGAGGCTGCAGCTCCCCTGCTGTATTTCATGTTTGCAGCTCATGATCCACGGAATCCTCCAGTGCCTTGTTCCCAGCCCCAGCAATAGAAATGTCACGAAATCCAGTGCAGTGTGTGCCATCCTCGGAGTTTTCCAGCCACTTGCTAATGCATTCAATAAGGCTGAAATCACAGCTCCCCTGCACAGGGGCTTTCTCTCAGAGCCCTGGCAAATGGGTTTTTCTCCCTCACACCAAGCTGCCCTCGTGTCAGCCTTTGCCTTGGGTCCCACCAAAGCTGGCACCCCCACCAAGCACTGGAAGGGCAAAAACATGGGGATTTTGGTAATTTGTTTCCTGTTCATCCTCTCCAGGCCCCTTGCATCTCCCCTCAATTGCATTTTTTTTTCCTGTGTCTTCTGTGAGGTCTTTTTGCCACGAGCACCTCCCTGTTCCCCCAGCTTTAGAAGCTGCTGCTGCAGTGAGAGGCTAAGCCATGGATTTATTCCATCTTGTGAGTAAACCCTGTGCAATATTGACCATTCCTTTCTGGGCAGCATCAAAAATTACAGAGATTTCCATGTCTAAAACACAACAGGAGAACGGGAGGCCACCAGTTTTCTCCAGAAAATCACCTGTTCAAGGAAGCAGAAATCCTAACCCAGGCTTTCCCTGCTGCACTCTGGCCATGTTCTAATTTCTCCACTCTCTGCTGTTCCAAGGGTCACTTGGTCATTTTTCTCCCTAAAACAAGCTCGTTAAAAACTCAGGGGAAAGGTGCCAGATATGATTTAATTGAAAAGAGAAATATGGAAAGCTACCTGGGAAAGGGAGATGAGGGAAATCTTGAGCCATCTCCTGCATTTTTGCTGCTTTATTGCAGTGCCTGGGAGTTTCTCCTGCAGCAGTATGTCACTGGAATAATAAGGCAGCAGGTTGGTTGCTTAACTGCAGTGGCCAGATCAGTGGGGATTTGAAGAGATAAGTAATTCTGTTTGATTTTGTATCCAGGAATTATAATTTACATTCCCTTCACCTTAGAGAGAGAGACAGTCTGGGCTATAATTAAGCTTTTTTTCCCCCGTCTGCTTTGGTCCTCTGTTCCTCTTATTGTCAGGCAACGTGGCAGCAGAAGCCTTAAAAGCAGGGAGTCATGACAACTGACTCTTCCCAGAGCAACTGGAGTTGTTAGAAGGAAAAAAGAAATATCCCTAAAACACAAATGCCTGAAAAAGCAATTAAATCACAAAACTGTACCAAGCAGGAAAAGGACAGCCAAGGGCTGGGAACCACCCAGGAGTTGGGAGGTTTTTATCTGCAGCTTAGAGGCTGGACTGGGTAAAAAGGGAGTTGGATTCAGGGGTGTTATCTGGGGGACTGGCCGTGCTTTTAGGTCTGTAGATAAATAAATGCCCACACAAAGAGCTAATTAAGGGCAGGAGGAGTGTCTTGCACAAGAACCCGTTAATGGCTTTGGAACAGAAGTCCTGTTGAATTTTCCAGGGTGAGAAATTCAAGGAGCAGCTCAGGAGAGTCCAATCTGGAGCAACATCCATGCAGTGCTCAGAGCTTACCTTTATTACAGGTTTGATTGGCTCCAAATTAAAAAGTTGCCCTGGCAGTGAAACGATTCACCAAATCTTAGCCTTAAACAAACAAATAAAAACCAACAACAAAACTCCAAACAAACAAAAAACCCACAAAAAACCAAAAAAAAAAAAAAAAAAAAAAAGAAAAAAAAAAAAAAGAAAGAGTGACTTTGAGATAAGGAGTTGCTGTGCCTGGATTTCTGCTTAGCATGGCAGGAGAGGGTTTGTTCATCTCCACCCCAATTCTGGTTCTCTCTCCCATCAGCAGCAGAGCTCTGTGTTCTCCCCTCAGTCCCCACTGTCTGCACACCTTGGTTGGGTGAATCTTGCTTTGAGTCCCTCAGGGTGTGACAACCACGCGGTTTTGTCACCTCACAGACCGTCCTGGTGTTGAGGAGAGAAAACCTGGATCCATCTGTGATTTCACCCAGGCTTTTCATTTCAGCAGTGCAGGAACATCAGTGGGATTGCCTTTGGGATTGCCAAAACACCTGGATTTGGGAAGTCAGGGCTTCCCCCTTGTGTTCCCCTCCTAGGCAGATCCATGAGCAGATATTTGGGGCTGTGGTGATGTTCAGAATGATTTCCATGTCCCTGTGCAAACCACAGCAAAGCCAGGTATCCTTGAGCCTAAGTTAGGGAGGCTTCTCATTTGCCCTTTTGCTCTTCATTCTTGTGCTGTTTGTTCATTTCTCTGCTCTCTCTGAAGGGGAGATCCCACCCCAGAGGGAGTCTGTGGTTTCCGTGCACATCCCATTTATGCCCTGCTAAAACCAACCAAAGAAAGTATTTGGAGAGTGGCTTTGTTTCCAAACAGCTCCAGATGCAAAACGCTCCGTGGCTTTATGTCAGGATTGTAACAAATGAATAGAGCACAGTGAATTAATTTTGCTAATGAGCTTTGCAACCACATGATGCATCTTCGTGCAATTAAGGCGCAGAAGGAGGCAAGAAGATCCCAAGTGACACCCTTTGTCACAGCACTTCAGGACCCTCCAAAGTGTTGTCCCCCCCTCCCTATAATTTCTTCCCTTCACAAAGATGAGAAATACACAGACCAGTTGTTTCAACAATTGAAAAATGATGTGTGTGGTGCTGGTTGCAACAGTGTTGTCGTAGCTCTCATTTATTTTGCTCTCCAGACAGGAAAGGCAAAGCAGTAGCATTTTATAGAGCAGAGAACATTTTTACACAGTTCTCTTAAATCTTTTTAGCTGTGCCTGAACAAAATGTTTACACTGTAAGGAGAATTTAGTAAACTATCCACAAGACTTATTCACGACAACCTGCCCATCCCTCCTGAGCCATTGTTTTCCATCCCATTCATTCCCAACATCTGCTGCTGCTGACCCTCCAGCCCCATCTACCCATCTACACTGCTCTCTCTGCAGCCCTAAAACATTTCCTGTTGATTTACATCTCTTTCTCTTCCATTGTCTGGTTTGGGCCGCTGGTTTTTCTGGTTTTCTTCCTGTAAAAAGAAAGAAAGAAAAAAAAAAAAAAAAGCAGAGGTAGCTGATTTTCATTGCTGGTGGCTAAGAACTGGGTAACAACAGGAATAAAAGCTGTACAAGGGTTGTGATCAGATAAAACCATGAGTAAGAGATGTTCAGATCAATCTCTTCAGCCAGCAGTCCTGCTGAGTCTGTGGGGTGTCAGAGGCTTCTCCAGATCTTTGGTGCTCCAACTCCTGCTTTCCTAGTCATTGATAAATCTCATTTATGGAATTAAACCTTCACCAAAAACCACCTCTAATGCTGATCCTCTGCCATGGTTTGCCTCTATTGTTTCCTTCATCATGGTTTCTTGGGGCTCAGACCCATTCCCTGATGCTCAGACCCATTTCCTGAGGCTCAGACCCATTTCCTGAGGCTCAGACCCATTTCCTGAGGCTCAGAGCTGTTTCCTGATGCTCAGATCCATTTCCTGATACTCAGAACAGTTTCCTAAGGCTCAGAACCATTCCCTGAGGCTCAGACCCGTTTCCTGAGGCTCAGAACCATTCCCTGATACTCAGACCCACCCCCTGACGCTCAGACCTGTTCCCTGATGCTCAGACCCGTTTCCTGAGGCTCAGACCCATTTCCTGAGGTTTCAGACCCATTTCCTGAGGTTTCAGACCCGTTTCCTGAGGTTTCAGACCCGTTTCCTGAGGTTTCAGACCCGTTTCCTGAGGTTTCAGAGCCGTTTCCATGCTCGCTCTCGCTGGGCGCTCACTGCCATATGACACTGACAGCTGCAACTGCCACTCGCTGCTATCACAGGGCTGTGTGTAATTTAGGAGAACAATTTGCATAATTCCGAAGCCTAAAAATATCCCTGCACAAACAAAATGCATTCTCAGGCTCCTCTGTGGCAGACGTGGAGATGGCCGCCTCTTTCCCGGGATCCTCAGCTCCTTCTCCTCCATCTGATGGCGTTTGTGAGAGACATTTAGGGACAGGGAGCAAGTGATAATTACCCTCCACATGCATCAAAGGTTTTATATCAGATGATGAAGAAGGTGCCTTCCAGAATATTCCCCTTTCTGGGCCGCTGAGCCCTGCCTGGAAGGGAGGTGACACCTGAAGTGAGACGGTGGCAGGTCCCCAGCCCAGGGCTCACCTGTCCACCCCTTCGCCTGCCCAGGTATCGTTGTCAGGTGTGCAGAGCCACCCACCCTGCTCAGTTAAGGAACAGCTCCTGCTCTCCACGTCTCCTTGGTGATGGCAGGGGAGGATTTGTGACCTTTTCGTTCCCGTGTAACGTCCTTGCGGGTCACGGGAAAGCCTGAATTGGGATTTCTGCTTCCTTGAACAGATTATTTTCTGGAGAGAACTGGATTCCAGTTCTCCTGTTGTATTTTAGACATAGAAATCTCCATAATTTTGGCCTTATCACTCTCTATAGCTTCCTGAAATGTAGCTGTGTCAGGTGGGGTTGGTCTCTTTCTCCAGGCAGCACTGACAGAACAGGACACAGCCTCAAGCTGCACCAGAGGAAATACAGGCTGGATATTAGGAAAAGCTTTTCACAGAAGGAGTAATAAAGTATTAGAATGGTCTACATGGGGAGGTGGTGGAGTCACCATCCCTGGATGTGTTTAAGGAAACACTGGATGTGGCACTGGTGCTGTGGTTGAGGTCAGGGTTGGGTTGGACTCGACGATCCTGGAGGTCTCTTCCATTAATGACAATGATTCTGTAATTTTGATGCTGCCTGAAGAGGGATGGTCAATATTGCACACGGTTTGCTCACATGATGGAATAAACCCATGGCAAAATCTGAGCCTCTCAGGCTGGGACAAAACAACCAGATCAGCACCATGAGGAGTTTGGAGCACTGGTTCCAGTTCAGGCCTCCTGGCTGCCACTTTCCCAGCTCTGACAGCCCTGGATGCATCTCTAGCACAAAGGAAGGCTTTTGTTGGGGCAGACTGACTGCAACCTCTCACCAAAAACATAGATCTATCCGTTTTAAGGGAAGCTGTTATATTAAGTTAGTAATATAAATGATTTAGTGTTACATTAAACTGCAGAGAAGTCAGCTGTGGGAATGTGGACACAGTGTCTGATCTGTGTGCTGTGAACCTGGAAAGGAGCTGGCCCAAGGTGGTGGCTCTGCTGTGCCTGGTGCTCTCCCCAGGTGTGAATTCACTGAAAGAACAAACAGTTGTCAGTCCAAGCTTGCCAAAATTTCCTATGCAGAGTAATACTCATGCAGTTTTTCCAGGGTGTATTTCCTATGAGTAAACACTACAGCTCAAATCATGAGTAAATACAGTGGAGAGAAAGAATGTCAGGATCTGATTTTGCCTTGGCAGGGAATGATTTCACAGCTTTCTCATGCATTGTCTAAATGTACAGCTTTTCTCTCCCATTTCCTCTCTAAAAATGAGTGAGTAGGCCAGGAGGGATTTAGTCAAATGGAAATGAGTTTTCTCTAAGCACACTCCCTGTTAAAAACACCCTCAGGTTTCAGAGTGGATGGGTGAGGATCACAATAGACTGCTGACTATTCAAGGTTGACATGCTCAGAATTTCTTGGAAACTGTATTACTCCTTAATCCTCCTTGTTAGAGCTCCTCCCTGCCTCAAAAACCATTTGTGAAACAAGAAAACAAAGCCACATTTGGCTGCATCCTGCAGGCTCCTGACATTCCCAGCTGTCACCAAGCCACAGCTCTGTCCATGAAAATGGGAGCAGGACCTTGGTCCCAGGGCTTTGGGCTCAACCTGCCAAACTCCTGGACATGTGAATCCCGGAGTTTCCTTCAGTCCCATTCAGCTTTGCTCAGTGAGAGAATCCCTGAGTTCCGAGCTGAGGGTGTGACTGAGGGGGAATTTCTGCTCGATCCTGGGGATTACAGGAGGTCACAGATCCCCCGGGATGGGGACCGGGTTCCTCCAGCTGAACTCAGAGAGTGCAACAGGCTCCTTGCTGGACATTGTTTTGCAAAGAGCTGTGGAGATGGAGGAGTCTGATAGGGGCCCTCAGACAAAGCACTCCGAAAGAATGGGGATAAATGCACATTTTTAATGAGCTCTAACAAAAGTCTATTGAATGGTTTCTTCAATTCAGTTGTGTTTTGATTATTTCCATTGTCCTTTGTTTTCCCCATATTCGGTTGTGACGCGTCCAGGAAAAAATCATGAACATTTGCATTGACAGCCATCCAGAATTTCCATTTAAAATGATCCACTTTGTTACAGTAATTAGCCTTGTAAGTGGAACAAAGCACACAACACTGACAATAGTTGCTAGTGATCACTTCACTTCCTAATCAGGCTGCTCCTTCAAGCATTCTAATTTATTTTACTAATGATTACAGGGCAGATGCTGCACAGATTTGCACCTCTAGGAACTCCAGTGAAATAGAGAAGCAGAAAATCTTGCCTAAATTGCCTAATCCTGAAGCATTCTGAGTAATCCGAGGGCCAAGCAATTATAAATAACAGACTTTGCTCTCCGAGGTTTATTGATTTCAGATTTGAATTCTCTGACATATCAATTGCTGTGAGGGAGGGGGATCTGGAGCTGAAGGATTTCTGGGAGAGGGGTGCTGGATGCTGAGCCCTCTCAGATGGCACTGGCAATCTTTGACAGGGAGATGGAAGTAGGAGCACCTCCTTGCTTTGAGTTCTGCATAAAAAACCTCTCCCAGCTGGTTCTGCATCTTTAGAAAAAAACCACTCAGGAAGAAAAAGCAGCTTCCTTGAGAGGAGTGATAAGAAGGAGAGGCTGGTGAGGGGCTTAAACTGTTAATCCCGTGTCAGAAATAAGTATATTTTTTATTAAAATACAGGTTGTCCTCTCTCGGTGTAATCCTGGAGAGTTCAAACCCCAAGGGAGCATTAATGTCCTTCACCTTTTGTGATTCAAAGCCAGTTCATCCAGCGCCTCCAGCCTGGCCTTTTCCATCCTTATAGCAGGGATCCATCAGGCAGACTTTGGCTGCAGTTTGCCTTTTGCAAAAGGGCAAACTCATCTATTTAGGTGCAAAAAATGGGTGTAAGCAGAGCCAGGCACACACAGGGAGCAGCATTTCCTTGGCATGACCCTCACCCACTCCTGCTTCCCTCCAGAACCCATTAATTTGTTGTGATACCTACAGAAAACTTGTGTTTGGGTGGACTTGGGACAAGAGCAGATTTTTGGCTGGGTTTTATTCTGGTTGAAATCCGTGAGTTGAATCAGAATAGTGGGCAAACTGTGCTCTCCCCTCCTCTGAGACCAAACCCTGCTCTTCCCCTCTCTGTGTCCATGTCTTGTTTAGCTGCCTGGTGTGTTGTGTTTCAAAGTACACAGAGGGGCCTGCAAGGAACACAAAAAAAGTTACATTTCATCCAGTAAAATAAATAGATTTGAGATCATCAGGCTTAAAATGGAGAACTTTTCAAAACGCTGATTTCTTTCCTGCTACACCAGTGGAAGAGCCTCCACCCTCCCAAGGCTCAGCTCCTTGAGCTGGCCAAGCAAGGCTGTGCTGAGCTGCAGGGGCTCAGGGTTTCTCACTCTCTGCTGGGCAGTTCTGGTCACAGATTTGTGCTGTTTGGTTCACTCGTGTCTGGGGGGGGCAATAAAAACGTGGCTTGAGGCTCAGGGTGTCCCCTGGGCTTTGTGCCCAAGAACCAGAGGTCACCTAAGCTCCAGCACCAGGTTTCATGGCCAAGAGATTTCCCTCTCTGACCCTTTAGGACTTTGCCACTGCTGCCCATTTCCCCTTTTACAGTTCCAACCCTTTTTCAGGAGTCACAAACATTTGTGGTGTTTGGAGGAGCTGTGTGGGAGCCAACGTGGGTGATGTGGAAGGGGAACCATACAAAGACAATTTCCATGTCTTGTGATTCTTATGGTCAGCAAAAAGCAAAGCTCAAGGAGGGCAAATGCAGGCAGGAATAACCTGATTTAAGGAATGATCTTAAATTTCTCCCCCTCCCCTGCTCTGTGGGATGGAGCTGGAGTTGCCATGGGCACAGCACCTCAATCTGCCATTCCCAGGAGGATCAATGCTGATTTATCCAGTAATTATTGGAGATCCCTCTTCACCCCAAGAGCGCAGAAGCTGCAAAATTCGCTTTGCTGAGAACACAGAAACCCCTGTGTGAGCTACCAGGGGCTGAAGGCTCCTTGTCCATTGGGATGCCTCAATGAGAGGCAGGATCAGCTCCCTGCCAGCTTCATCCTGGGGAATTTGGGCAGCAGAGCGGGCCAGGTCTCCTGCAGTCACACCCGGGCTGCTCCTGCCACACCAGCAAAGGGAATTTCTGTGCCTCAGGCAGAGCTGCCCTTGCTGTGATGCCCAGAGAGGAGTGAGGGATTCAGCCCAGCAGTGCAGGGTTCAGCATTTCCTTCTGCTCCCAGCGCCTGCAGAGAGGCAAAAGCTGCAAGATCTCGATGAGACCAAAATATTAATTCTGTGTTATTGCATCAAGTTTGACTAACAAGCCGCATGAATAAATCTGCAGCCTTAGCTTCTGCCGGGGCCAAGTTTCTATGGCAACAACAACCCATCTTATCTTTAGGAATTTCATTAGCAAGGGAAGGAAACGCAACCAAAAAAAAAGAAGAAAAAAAAATCCCAGCCCAAAATCAGGAAAGATTTGTCAAATTAAGAGCAGCATCTCCCTCCCCCGCATCATTTTTTGGGGAAAGTCCACTTGGTCTTTTTCTCCTCATTTGTAAAGGTGTTTTTTTAAAAATTCACATCACCACCCGAGACAAAAAAATCCTGCAAATGCTTTTGTACCTCCAATTTGGAGAGGGAGGGATCATAACCACGCTGAGTGGGGATGCACTGGAGGGGGAACAGGGCTGGTGCAGAGCACTCAGCATTCAGATGAGCCCCAGCCCTGCCTCCTCTCCCAAAATCCGGAATTAGGGAAGAGAGCTGGGCTTGGGAGACCTTCTGACTGGTGATGTGAACCCCGTGGGGGGAGCAGGCAACATCTGGGGAGTTCTGATGGAGCTTTGTTTGCTGATTTATTTGTTTGTTTTTTGTTTGTGTTTCTGCTCTCAGAGCCTCAGCACTCGATATTCCAGGCAGGGGAATTGAGTTTGTTGGATCTGGGAAGCAGGGCTGGCTGTGTTTTATTGTCCTCTCACCTTGGGCTGCCCTAGACCCTTGTGACAAATAAAATAAACACCGTTTAAAAAGTCGATTGAATCAAATTGTTTCAGGAAAAGAAAAAAAACCTCCCTGCACTCACAGAAGGGGAGGAAGGGATGCACAGGCTGTGCTGTGGGAACAGCCGGGACATTCCCTGTCCCCACCACCCTCTCCTCAGAGGGCTTTTGTTGGAGCAGCAGGAGAAGGGAGGCAAAGCTTTTGCATTACCAGTGTGGGGAATTTGGCTTTGACCCCACTGGAGAGGTTAAAAATGTTGTCCTTAAAACAGGAGCCGTGCTGGGCTCAGCTTTTCCCCGGATCCCCTGGAGCAGGGCAGGGAAGATGCTGCTCCCTATCCCAGGCTGCTGAGGCAGAGCCACAGCTCTGGAGAGGATGAGGATGAGGATGGGGAGTGACAGGCTGGGGGACAGGCAGAAAACAGCAGAGAGGAGCAGGCACAAAGAAGATTTGAGGAGGGGTTTTAGGGCAGGGAATGGTTTCACACAGGGTTTGTTGTCCCTGCTCACCTGGAGTTAACTCTGCAGCTGGAACAGAGCACTCGCTGCTGTACCACTGCAAACACGCAGCAGCTCCAGCAGCCCTCCCTGTTGACTCACAAGTGCACCAGTTTCATCGGGAAAAATCCCATATCAATGATAGGAAACAGTGGTTAAAAGAGTGTTCTCCTCCTGTCATTTTTACTGCCAGCTGGGAAAGCCCCCAGGGACTATTATTTCAGGAACACTGCCTGTAATGCCTCTTTTACCTGTTTTACAGCCAGCCTTCTCTGCTGGCATCAGAGAAGCAATCTCCCAATTATGTCAGGGTAAGTGGTTGGAGAAACAGCCCTGCCTCTAACAAACATCCACACTCAGATTATTTCCCCCACTTTGCCTCGGAGTGGCCAATCAGGGTTTTTACAATCACAATACCTGCCACGCTCCCTGGTGAGCCATAGAATTCATCCAGTCACAGACAACATCACAAAACACAGCTAACACAGCAAATCACAACACGGGGTTTGCACAGAGAATTACAGCTCCTCACACGAGGCTGTTAGTGAACAATCTCCAGCCCCATTTCATTATTCATGGGAGAAATTTATCAGTGATTCCAACTAACAAATAAATCTGAGAACTTTGTGAACCGACCAGAACTGATTCAGGAGCTGGGAAGGGAAGCAATGTCTGTGGAATAAATTATTTGCTGGGAAATTGGTTGGTTGCTTCTTTCTAGTACACCCTTGGGGGCTACTGGGCTGGTACTTAAAAAAAAACAACTAATGCATATTCCAAAAAAGGAACAGCAGCATTTATTCCACTGGATCAGAAGGATGGGAAGTGACAGAGGTAAAACAATTCCTGGCTCAGAATTTGCCCACCAGTGCAGAGATGAGTTCTGGGGAAAGAACAGGATTCATCAGCATTCCCTTTCTGATTTGTCTCCTGGCTGTGTTTCTGGCTGAGTTAACCTTTCCCATGGCCACGAGAAAACCCAGCTAGCTTTGGGCAGGATGTTTGGCTTTGGTTTTTGCCATAACTCTAAATTCCTCTGCCCTTTTCCTCCCCTTCCTGCAGGAAGGTGCTCAGCAGTGGCAGCTCCTGTGCTGATCATCTGCCAAGTGAGTAGGTGCTGGATTTCATGCTAAAATGTGATTTCACTGGGCAGATTTGGCTGTAGAGCTCCGAAATTTGAGCTGTACAGGCCTCTTAGCACAGGCAGGGTGGTTTATAATCCCCACTGGAGTCTGCTCTGCAGAAGGGACTTGGATCCACACTTTCCTGAGAGTGTAAATGCACCCTGAGAGCTGCAAACAGGCTTTGGGTTCCCAGACAAATCTGCCAGAAGGGAATATTCACTGAGAGTGCCTTACTTGTCCAGTCAAACTCCAGCATGCCAAAGGAAGGACATCTCCTTGGCTGGTGACAAGGACACACTTGCCTTGAACACGAGCTGCTGGTGAGAACTTGGTGTTGCACCATATGGATGTGTGAGGAGCCTTTCAGAGATGATTATCATATGATTATTAGCAAAAATAAGAAATTCTTCCGTGTCCTCATTGCAGGGTTGGGCCAAAGAACAGAAATTCACTATATTGCAGTGGGTTAGGGGTGGATGCAGTGGGTTGTGGGCTGGTGGGAGTGTTTCTCCCCACGGCAGGGAGGTGGAATGAGGTGATCTTTAAGGTCCCTTCCACCCCAACCTGTTCTGTTGTGCTGTGGTCAAACCATCCCAGCTCTGAGAGGGATGCAGAGGATGGTTTGAATTGTAGATTTTTACTGAGAAACCCTCAATTTGTACCCTCAATTCCTCACCCTAATGAAGGCTGTGGCAGATCCCAATGTCCTGACAGCCCTGGCTGGGGAGCTGCAGTGCCTGGCACCCCTTGGGCACAGCCCTGGGGACATTTCTGCTCCTCATTACAGGAGTTTCCTGTGCCCACCGAGGGGGAAAAGGAACAGCAATTAATTAACAGCAATCAGAGCCCTTGGATCAGGGGCTTGGACCCGCCCTGCCCTCCAGCACCCCAGGGTGCAGGGCATGGGGTGAAGGGAGAGGATGTTTCCCATCAGGGAAAGTGCTCTCCATTGTCACTGCAGACACTCCCTCATTGTCTGCATGGCCACAGAAGAGAATTTGCAAAATTCTCTTCTCCAGATGAGTCTGAGTTCTTGTGATTGCCATGAACCACCCACTCCTGCACCAGCTTCCTGAGGGGAAGCTCAGGCTGGAGAAAATCCAAGGGTTTTTCCAAGGGTCTGGTGTTCTATTTGAACAAATCCTGTTAGAAATAGGCTCAGACAAAATAAAACACCCCAAAGCAGGAATTCCACAGGCTTTGGTGTTTTCTGTGTATAGAATCCCAGGATAGTTTGGGTTGGAAAGGACCTTAAAGATCATCTTGTTTCAGCCTGCCCTGTGCAGGGACAGCTTCCAGAGTCCTCCAAACCCCGTCCAGCCTGGCCTTGGGCACTGCCGGGGATGGGGCAGCCACAGCTGCTCTGTGCCAGGGCCCTCAGCACCCTCACAGGAAGGGATTTTTGCTCTTTTTTTCCTGTTTTTAATATCAGTAGAGGACATTCCACAGGCTTTTTCCATTAAAGCTGACAGTGCCACTATCTCACCAAGCTCTCAAGCAAAACATCTTTTCCTTGGCCATGGACATCTGCTTGTGCCCTTTCTCCATTCCTTGTGTTCACTCCCCTTGCCTATTTATGTTTGCAGGGTTCAGCTCCCTAATCAGCATCTCTGTTGCCTCTTTCTTCTTGTAATTGTTATTATATTTGCAATTATTATTATATTTGTAGTTATTATTATATTTGAGACTCAAGAGCAACCTCCACGTTCTATGCAGGGTACAATAGTGAAAAAAAAACCTCCTTGTGCCTCAAAGACTCTGTAACCACTGAATGAAAAGGTGACATTACCAGGGAAAAGATTTAACTGAGCTAAGTGTTAAACTAAGCAGCATTTTATGGCTCTCTTTAAAATATTATAAGGCAACCAGGAACAAAATTAAAGGCAGAAATCCCAATGCATGGATGCTGCGGGATAATTCCTGCCCTTGTTTGCTTCATTCTCCCCCCTCCCCCCTGGATTTCAAATATCACTCAAGAATAAGCTTCTATTATTATTAGGCAAAACTCCCTCTGATACTTCAGGAGGCATTTCCCCCCTTTTCTGCAGGAAAAGAGGGAATATGATGGCAGGAGCATAATTATGAGCGCTCTCAACCAGACCTGGACTGGCTGATTTGCACTCAGCCCCTCTGATGGGAAGCAAGTGAACGGTGCTCTGGAGCTGTAATTATTATTATCAGTCACTCTTCACTGTGACAACAAATAATTATTTTTAAAAGGCATGAAAACAGAATTAACCCTTTCCTCAGGCATCCCCTCTCTGAAGTGACATGGTTGGTGCTGCAGTTCTGGGCTGCTGAGCTGCTGTTTCAGTTGGTTTTCTCCCATTAAAATATCCTGGGCTGCACTGAGAGGGCAATTTTCAGCAGGGAGTGGTGGTTTGGAGGCCCACAGCTTGCCAAGGGTGGTTGGGCAGAGCCCAGCTTTCAGAATTTTGCTCAAGAGGATTTTTTTAAGCAATCAGGCCTTTTCCAGGTACTTCAGAAATGGCTCTCAGTTTCTGGTGCTGTCCTTGGCTTCAGAGGGAAGTGATTTATTGAAATTTCGACTGAGGCTTCAGGGAGAAAAGATTTATTGAGTCTTCAACCCAGATTTTGTTTCAGGAACCAGCCATGCCCTGTGTTAGGTTCTCCTGTGGGGTGGGAGCTGTGGCAGTGGCACCAGCGTGGTCAGAGACCCCAAATCCAGCATCGCTCCCTCCTGTGCACCCACCACCCCCACCTGCCCTGCCCAGCCCTGCAGTGTCACTGTCCCCACCTGCAGGGAGCCTGGCAGGGACACCGACCCAGCTGTGGGACAGTGGGGACCCCGAGGGTGCAGGGACAGGGCTGTGGGGGCACTGGAGTGTCCCCTGTGGCACACAGAGCCTTGCCCAGCACGCCGTGCTCTCACTCCCAGCCCTGTTTGTGATCTGCTGTGCTCCGAGGCAGGCACGGATGGAGCCGGATGGTAGGGGGGGCTGTAGCCCCTCTTTTGGGATTTCTCAGCGCTGCCTCCAGCCCTGTCCATCCCCCGAGGCTGCTGCTCCCCTGGCAGGTGGGTGCAGCTCAGCCCTGGCACCCCGGGGTTAACCAGGTCAGTGTTGGTTCAGGATGCAGGATCAGAGCAAATCTGACAGCCTGGAAGATCCCACAGCCCTCAGCACCAGGGACAAATCCATCAGGGCTGTCTGAGCAGGACAGGGAGGAATCTCCAGCCTCATCTGCATCCCTACAGGAGCTGGGAGCCTTTATCACCCCTCATCATCCTCAGCCCCTCCTGAGCAGGCAGTGCAGCCTGGCAGCTTCCCCTGGGCTCTGCCTGAGCCTGGGACAAGGCATCACCCCCAGGAACCCCCTGAGAGCTCAGGGGTGCCATGGCCAAACCTCCCAGGAGGGGACAAAGCATGGCAGCCGAGGGGGGAGAACACAGCAGGCAGCAAGAACAGGATTTTTAACGAGTGCAATATGTGGCCAGGGTCTGTAGGAAATCTGTTTGCAATCATCCTCTGCTAAAGACAAATGACAAGCTGTTTCCCAGGCACAAACCTCTGCCTCTCTTCTCCAGAATGCCAAGACGATTATTTGTGGCATTATTATTTTTTCCCCTCGCTTGCTTTCCTTCCCTCCAAGGTCTCCCACACACGTGGAAACCCCAGGCAGTGACAGTGGCAGGAGTTAATAAACCCAGCTCTGCACTACGAAATATCAACAAGCTGCAAGGCAGGGAGGAGAGCAGGGCCTCCCCACTGCTCAGCAATGCTTTGATTCAAACTGAAGCCACAGAAGGCGAGGCAGGGAAATTTGCAGTTTCCAAGCAGAGTTGTTACCTTGCCCTGTTTTTGTGGCACAGCACATCACTGCACATCCCCAGGGCGCCCCGCACGCAGCGACAAGGGGGTGTTAGAGCTGACATGTTGAGGAGCAAAAGATGAGCAAGAGGCAGCAGAACAGGCATTTAATTTTGTGGGTGGCTGCCCTTCAGCTGGCTTTACACACCCGTGAGAGGCAGCAGCCTTGCTCTCCCCATCAGTGTCCCAGCCAGGTCTGTGTCCACTCACCACCCGTGAGCTGAGAATTCAGAATTCAGCTGCTGTTAGAAACCTCTCCCATGAGGGGTGGAAACCTGGGGACTGCAGGAGGCAGGAGTGGTGTGAATTCACCTTGCAGGTGCCCCTGAGTGCCCCACACCCACGAGACGTGGCCAGAAGGGAAGGTGGACACACAGAAAGGGCTCTGTGGACACCTCTGAACAGCAGCAGCAGCCCTGCCTTGCCTGTGCAGTCTCCTTTTTCCTCCTGATCAATCCCCAGCCACTCAGGAGGGGAAAGGTAAATAAATCAAAACTGTGAGGGATGCAGGGTTAGTTCTGTTCCTTTGAGCAGTGCTGTGTGCAGGGGCTGAGATTAAAGCTGGCTGCATCATTCCCCTCCTGCCTCCTTTCTACCTCTCCATGTTCATTTGAGCACAGACTGTGTGCACACAAGGAGACAAAAGCTTTTAACCTGTAATATCCTGGGAGTGAGAACTGTCTACACTGCGCAGGGAAAAAAAAATATATATGTATATATATATATGGAAATGCTGCACCTGACACACAGCTCTGAAAGCAACCCCCAAATGATGGGATGGGAATAATGGAGTGGGATAAAGCAGGTGGGTGGCAGGGTAGACACCCAGATCAAGAGAGAAGCCAGGCTCTGTGCCTCCAGCTGCAGTCAGGCAATTCACTCTCAGAGAAACAAAAAGCAGCAACTCAAATTATCCTGCAGAATCGAAGTTTCTGTCAATAGAAGGAGCTGACTCTGGGATTCTGCGAAGCACAGTGAGATCTGGCATGAGTTCCCCACCTCACTGAGGACAGCCCAGCTCCCACGGCTCCATTCACCCTCCTGAGATGCTCAGCACTGCCTGGGCACCATCAGCTCTTCCAGAATTGCCTGGCAGTGCCCGTCTGGCCAGGACTGCAGAGCAGAGTTTCCTGCTCGGAGGCAGGGAGCAGATCTTGCCTGTCACAACACTCCTGGAGGGGATGGGGATGCTCTGAGAACCTGAGCACAAGTGACACAAGACAGGCAGCTGCTGGCTGGCCACTGCAAACAGGATCCTGACCCTTGCACAAACCTGCATTAGGCATTTGAGGGCGTCTGCAATCAACATCATCCGTTGATTTGGGACTTTGGGGGTTTTTTGCACATCACCACAAAGAAATATCTTCTCTGCATTCAGATTTGGACACCAGGACCTCCATGCCCACCTCCCTGCCTGCAGTGAGGGTGTGATTTCACCCTCATCCCAGTGAAAATAACAGGGCTGCTTGCAAGAAGAGCCTCTGAACTCAGTGATTTCACCCCTTTGCAAGGCAGGGGACCAGTGGGTATCTCAGATGAAGCCTTAACCCCAAGTAATGCAATCGTTTCTTTGCCCAAATTACTGGTTTACACAGAGGAAGGAAAATTTACATGGAGAGAGAAAATAGGAGCAGGTTACTGGGGGTGGGAGCGAGAAGGGAAGGCAAGCTAGGCACGGAGCAGGCCAGCTATTTTTCCTCCTTTCTTTCACAAATCCCTGCCAATACGCTCGCTGTGCCATCTGGCACCCGTGATAAATTTGCCTGTGTGTAATTGCAAGCTGCAGAGAATTTCAGAGGGGTTGGAAATTTCTCTGTCTAGGTTCTCGTGTAGCCATTATCATTTTAATCGTTGAACACAGGAAAGGGAAATTTTCTTTTCTCACGCTCTCCTGAAATGCAAAAAGCTCTCCAGCCACTCCCTGTCTTCCTCCTTTCACTTGGTTTCATTTAAGCAGCAAAGCCAAGGTGATGTTAGTCCCCACCCCATCCTCCATGAATATTTCATGTAATTTCAAAACCATAATTTTAGTGAGACAGAGAACATAACATTAATCTACTTCTAAACAAATTCCCCACCATTACAATTCCCCATTTGTAAATGAGGCGAGAATTTTAAACTTTGAATTTACGTTTCAACTTTTCTCCCTTTCTTTTCCACTGCATTTTCTTTACACATTTCATTTTGAGTGATGAACCCTCATCAAGCAGCTTCACTCCCATTTCTAACTATTTAAGCTACTTTCTGCTATTCATGTGTTATTTTTGCATTTCTGGCACACGAGACTTTCTTTCCTCAGTGAAATTAAGCAGAGAACAGGGATTCAGAGGAGGCCTCACCAAATCCTTTTCCATATGGACGCTTGCCGAGATGTTTTTTTCCTTCCTAGAATTTACCCAGATAAAGATTTTTTTGACCATCAGGTCAGGTGGAGGAGGCAGATGGGATGCAGTTCAGGGATTTTTGTGCCCTGGAGAAGAGCTGGACCTCACAAAGCCCTTCCACACCCAGCAGCTCCCTGGGGATGCTCCATTTCCCAGCGTTTGGCCTCAATGTCCCTGAGCTCACCCCGCAGCCCCAGGTGAGCCTGTCCCACCCCAGCACACCTCCAGTGGATGCTGCTGAACACTTCAGTCCTTCCCCACCTCCCAGTCTGGGCCAGGCCAGGAAAATCCCCCCAGGCCAGCTCTGGCTGCCTTCCAGGACTGGTGGGCAGAAGGGCAGGACAGCAGGACAGCAGGGGACACAGGCACGGCCACCAGGCTCTGCTGCTGCCCCAGCCACGGGAGAGCTCCTGTGCTGCTCCACTGGCCCCTTCCCTGGGGATTTCCCTGCCCAGACCCACAGGCAGGGATGTCCCAGGCAGCCTTTGCTCCTCTCTGTGCATGGAACCCCAGCAGGGCTGCTCTGGGTGTGCTCCTGCCACGTGTGCACCCCTGGGCTGCAGCAGGACAAGGGCAGGGGGACAGGCAGGACTCAGCCTGAACACACAGAGACACCCAGGAGGAGGAATTTCTCCTCTGTGCAGTGGCCAAGCCCTGGGACAGAGCCCGGAGAGGGGATGGAGTCTCCCCATGGGACATCCCAGAGCTGTCTGGGCACTCTGCTGTGCCCTGTGCCCTGCAGGGGCAGGGAGGTGGCACCAGGGACCTTCCGATCTCCCTTCCAGCCTGGCCTGTCCTGGCATTCTGAGAGAGCTGCAGAGTGTGTGCAGACTGCCTAAAAAGAGCAATTAAATGCATTTAGTGCAAATATCAGGATATCCTGGCAGGAGGGATGTGTCAGTGACAGGTCTGTGACCCCTGTGCTGCTGCAGTGCCACAAACCCTGTCCCAGCAGAGGGTCACAGCCAGCCCCCACCTCTGCCTGCCTGAGCTCCTCTGGCTGCTCTTTGGGACATGCCAGTGGAGATGAGCTCATTTAAATAGTAGATCCCAGCTAAATTAATGTGTTTTAATGGGAGGTCATGAAGCAGTGACCACACCAGCAGCTCTGCCACAGCCAAAGGGCACTGGGGACCAGGTGACAGATGGTGGGGACATTTCCAGCCTTCACAGTCAGTGCCAGAAGAAGACCTGTGTCCAACAGAGCCAGCCCCAGCTGCTCAGGGAGATGCTTCAGATCCAGGACTGCTTTTACTCAATTCCTTCCCTCAATATCTGACTGCATCAACCCTTTCCTGCTTTCTCAGTGTCAACATGCAGAGAAACGAACACCAAACTCCTTCCTGTGAAATGGTTTTGGTGCTGAGGAGTAAAAACCTGGGGAGGAAGGAGGGTTGGATTTTCCAGGGAAACCAAGGCTGTGTTGTGAGGCCTGGAGAAGGTGATGCCTTGGGAAGGCTGAGCTGGAACAGAGACTGGGCAGAGCTGGAGAATAAAGCAGAGATTTATTGAAAGGTCTCTAGGATACACCTCGGGCATGACAAGAGCCTGACCAGGGCTACACCCAAGGTGGACCCAAAATGGACACAAAAATGGACAAATGGTCATGAGGTCTCACACTTTTGAAAGTTTTGGTCCATTTACACATTGGGATTTAATTGTCCAATCACAGCTCCACGCTGTGAGGTCCCATCCTTCTTGTTCCTCCCTCCTGCCACCCTTGTTTGTGCTTTGGGGCTGAAAGTTGTCCTGGGTGTGCAGCAGGAGAAGGATTTGTTTTGTGTCCCTGCTTTGTGCAGAGCTGAGAGACCCTGAGTGTGAGCTCAGAGCTGCACCCTGGGCAGCACCGAGTGTGAAAAACGTGAAAGCTCAAACTTGAGGAAAAGAGAGAGGAAAAGGTGTGGGAACTGTGTGAGGGGCAGAGCTGTGCAGAGGCCTGGGCAGTGCAGGGAGCTCCCATTCCTGGGCTGCCTCTGTGGGATCTGTTTGAAGTGGAGGCGTCTCCCCTGCCCCTGATCTCTCCCAGCAAACCCTGAGCCTCGGGAACACGCTCAGAAATCACCTGGGGGAAAAGTCAGGATCGAGTTCAAACAATGTCACTCCCTCCCTGCTGATAAAACAGCCACAGAAGTCAGGAATGGTTTAACAACCTCTTTTCTCACAAGTTCCCAACCATCAAATTTCAAGAGTTGCTCCTTTGATCTCAGAAGCACCAGAAAGATATTTTTCTTTTTTTTTCCCCCTTCCTTTCCCCACTTCTATTTAAATTTCACTAGCATTCTATGGCTCAGTACCTGATCCTGCATAGCCCAGAAGACTTCTGCTACTCTGGTTAGTTTTGTGTCCAGTCTTTAATTATTTGGGTCTTGCAGAAGAGGGAAGGGAAAGGAAAGATGGAAAGGAAGCTTGAGCATCTCACTAAGTGAAAAGGAAAAAGCTCAGAGGGGAAAAAAAAAGAAAATGGTACAGTTTGTAATTGTTTTTGTTCTTCAATCACTCAGGAAATAAATTGCTGTAGGGGAAAAAAAAGAAAAAAAGACTCTTTGAACCTCCGAAGCAGAAGAGAGCCAATAAAGGCACTGCACTGCTTTGAAAAGCAGCCCCTTTTCCTCAGCCTATTTCCACTCCTTCTCATTAGTTCAGATAACTCTGGGAACGTTAATTCATTAGGCTCTTCCAGGATTATTTCCCTTCAAACAGCTGCTGAGAAAATAGAAATAACCTCCCCGTGGCTGATGGAGCCCACGGCTGGGGCTGCCAAGCAAACACCTCCCGTGGGGAGTGCCAGGGCCCAGCCCCGGGGGCTGCTTGATGTTCAGGAGAACAGAGGGAATGAGGGCAGGAACCTGGGCTGGGTTTATTTCATTTCTGGGATTTATTTAATTTCTGATTTCAGGGAGAATCCCATCCCTGGCTGAGAGCAAGGAATGGTGTCTGCCAGCGGCGCTGGGAAAAGTTTCTGCAGGGGGATTTAAATGGATCCTAAGCAATGGGAGGGTTTCCTTCTTTTATTTCCTCCCTTTGAGCAGCATCTCGGGACCTGTGAGTGGCATTTTGCCAGCTGGGAATGGCCATTCCCCAGTGGCTCCTTCCCAGTCCTCCTCAATCCCCTGATAACCAGGGAGAGGTCACTCCGTGGGCTGTGTCCACCTCCAACCAAGGACCTCACTTAATGCAGGGCAGGAGGAAAGTGGGGATTTAAAGCACCCCTTAAAGCCTTTTCCTTTCTCCTCTAAACCTGAGAGCTGAGTCAAAAAGGCTTTGTTGTAACCCAGCACAGAGTGATGGGAACTGCAGTGGGATTCTCACCTCGTGTGACTGCAGCACGTTTTATGGCAAGGAAAGGGGCAGAGAAAACCAGAAAGCAACTCCATTTATTGCACTTTATTGCTGGTGTGTTTAGAAACCCTCAATCCTGGCAGCAACACAGAAGAAACGAGGTGATTTATACATTTATATAAAAAAAAAGAAGTGATTTGTTCAATAGGTCGTTTTAATTCAAGGCTCATGGCCCATGGTGGGATCCAGCCATGGTTTTCCTCAGCCAGGCTCTGCCTGCCTCAGCTCCACCTCCTGTGGAAACCAAGCAGAGGGGAAAGCACGATGCTGTGAGTTAGCAGAGGCATGGATAGAGCCCTTGGAACAGGAAAGGTGCTGCTCATGGATTTCCTCTCACCCCTGCTGGTTTCTCCACATGCAGGAACCCCCTGGCACCGCCCAGGGCTGGGTGACACTGGTGGCTCAGGACAAGGGACTGAAATCTTCCCAAAGTGGGATGGGAATCATTCCTCTGCAGCTCTTTCTCACTTTTCCACCCCATTTTCTTGCCTTCTCCCTGGTGAGATCATCCAAACCCAAGCCACATGGAAAGATCTCGTGGCTGTGCAAATGCCAAGAGCATTTTATGCCACACTTGCCAGCCCTTCACGGGGCTGCTGGTGCTCCAGTGCACTCTGTGCTCTGTGCATTCTGCATTCCAGCTCTTTTCTGGCTGGAAAGACAAATTATCACACAAGACAAATTATCAAGGATCCAAAATAGCACAAAAGGTGACACTTGGTATTCATTAGCCAGCCAGATATCTCATCATGATCCCACATACCTTCTACCTATTTAAGGAAGCAGAAACACACACATTCATATTCCCAAAATTTTCCAGCTTTTTCTGCTCATAACCCAACAACCAGAGCATCCAAGGACTGGGATATCTTCCTTCTCCCTCCCTTGCACTGTCCATTCATCCCCCCTCTTCCCAAAAAGATAAAAATAACCCACCCTGTGAGCTGCAATTTGCTGTGAGGTTTCCAGCAGCTCTGGGATGTGTGGATTCAGCCAGGTAGCCTAGCAACAGGATGCAGCTCTCTGAGGCTGGTCCAGGCAAAAGGAGAGAAGGATTGATTTTCCTGGGGGTGGGGGCAGTGGCAGCAGGACAGGCAGAGCTCTCCCTCCATGCCCCAAAATCAGGATTTACCCAGGGCTGCTGCTGCATTGCTGTCTCCATCCTGCTGCCAGTTTTCTGTGGAGCAGAGGGATTTTCAGCTTGTTCTGATGAATTTTGGGGTGCTGGTGTGCCACTGGTGCTCACAGGGAGGGAAGTGAGACCTGAAAGGTGCCGAGACTGGGGAGGAGAGGGTTACACTGACAGAAAAGTGCCCGTGCTGTCACAGCATCTTGTCATTGTCCCTGTGTGCTCTGTGCCACCAGGACACTTTGTCTCTAGTCCCAGCCCTCACACACACAGAGCAAAGGTTCAGTGATGACCAGAGGGAACCTCCTGCAGTTTATGGAGTGGATGGAAAAAACCCCACGGGGCTTTTGCTGGAAGTTTCAGAGGTGCTCATCCTGGAGTGGCTCCCTGATGGGGCTGCTCTTGCAGCTCCTCCCTGCCCCTCAGACCATTCCTGGCACTCCCAAATGTTCTGCTCCTCCAGCCTTCCTCTGGGCCTCACCTGGAGGCTGCAGTTTGATCTCCCCTGGTCCCCCTATTTTGACATTTTTTAAATAATGAGATCTCCCTCAGTTCCTGAGACATCCTTCAAGCCAGACACCAGGGACACCTCTCAAAATGCAAAGCATGGCCATGGTTTATTTACTGCCTTCTCCACCCCAGTCCTCAGCCTCTTCATTACTGGGATGAGAACTGTGCTGGGTGCAATCCCCGAAATGAGCCTGAGCTCCCCTGGCAGGGGAGCAAAGCCTCAACCCAGGGGAGGAATTTTGGCACCTCAGGAAGGGCTGGCCCTGCTCAAAGGAGGCACCTTGGTGTGGATGTGCCCCAGGGGAGGAATTTTGGCACCTCAGGGAAGGGCTGGCCCTGCTCAAAGGAGGCACCTTGGTGTGGATGTGCCCCAGGGGAGGAATTTTGGCACCTCAGGGAAGGGTTGGCCCTGCTCAGAGGAGGCACCTTGGTGTGGATGTGCCCCAGGGGAGGAATTTTGGCACCTCAGGGAAGGGTTGGCCCTGCTCAAAGGAGGCACCTTGGTGTGGATGTGCCCCAGGGGAGGAATTTTGGCACCTCAGGAAGGGCTGGCCCTGCTCAAAGGAGGCACCTTGGTGTGGATGTGGCCCAGGGGAGCAGGGGCTGGTGGTGCCAGAGCCCTTCCCTTGCACAGCCCAAATCTGCTCCGGGAGGGAGGGAGGGACATGGACAAAGCAGCACAAGCCATGACACAGCCCAGGATCCCAAACCAAGGAGTTTGACCCCTTTTCTAGACAGACTGGGCCATTTATTCTGTTTGCTGTCTGTTCAAAGAGCCTGACTGAGGAGGAGCCTTCACTGCCAGGATCAACAAGGGGCCTCTTCCCCCCTGTCCTTGCTGGGACCAGTTTTAGTCTCACCTGAATGCAGACCTATCACCAGCCTGTGAATGAGTCTAAAATAAAAAGGCCAAGAGGAGTCCATGGATGAGGTACAGTGGCTGATTCCCTCATGCCAGTGCTGTTAATAACCCTCCCCACAGCCAGGGCACTTTGGAGCTGAATCCCAGTGAACAGGAGGAGAAGTCTTTTAAATGATCTATATACTCCCCCCCAGGGACTCCCTGGCATTGATCTGGAAAGATGGGCATTTCATTTCCATAATTTGTCTCAGGTTTCCCTCCAAGCTCTCTAGATGTGTCTGCAGGCAGCTCTCATCCATATTCCAAGGCGCTCCTCAGCCCAGAGAGGATTTGAGGCAGGTTTGTGTTTGTGTGTGTGAGTGGCTTCACCCAAAGCTCCCAGGGCAGGCTGCTGGTTCAGAGATAAGTACAAACTGCATCTGGATAAAATTCCCTCCTCCTCATGACTGCTGCTACAGCAGAGCAGGTCCCTGTGGACAGGTGACATCCCCTGGGACATGTGAGTGACACAGAGACTCAGCCCTCATCTGCCTCTCTCTCCCTCCTCCTCAACCCCTTCCCTCTGCCACTGTTCAGTAAAAATGCTCATAAATGTTCAATAAAAATGCAGTTCTCCACATAAATACCCAGTGCTGTGCCCTCCTCTTGTGAGCAACCCTCTGAACAAGCAAACTCACCTCTCCTGACCCCAGGAATGGCCTCACATATTTCATAAGAAGAGCCCAAAAAATGCAGTGAAGCAAACAACCCTTCAGTCTGTTTCACCCTGGTTTCACATCAGATTTTAGGTCTGAAATGTCATCAAGTTAAGCATATAATGGTAAAACCAGGTCCCAAGGCAGCAAAGCATTTAAGCATGAGCTCTCATTTAAGCATCTGAGGAATCTCACTGGCTGTGTGCAGAAAGAGAGTTTTGGTGAGGAAAATTGATATTGTTCTTGCCAGACGGGGTAGTTGGTAGCCGAAAATGTCACTGTACAAACCAATCAGGGTAATTCAGGCATAAATCATCACCTTTAAACCTTCAGAGGGGAAATTAATCAAGTACATTACTGTATTAGCACTTTGCTCCTGCCAACAGGTCAGAAAGTGCCCAAAATCCAGGTATTTAATCTTTTACTCTTTGTGCCAACACCAACAGCCAGTGTTGTCCTCTCTGCCTCCCTCTGTCCCTGCTGGCTGGTCCATTTGGAGTGAATTTGCACCTTGATTCCAGGGGATGGAGACTGAAATGAATTTCAGTGCTTTGCCTTTTCCATGTTTATTCAGCAATCTGCCTGGAGAGAGTCCCTGCAGGCTGGTCTGGCAGCTTGGCTCAGTCAGTGAACATTCCCAAAAAGGAGCACAGAGCTCCTTGGGTGGCCCAGGGAGGTTTTCCTCACCATTTCCACATCAGCAAAATCCTCTGGAGCCAGGAGAAACCCCAGTGGTTCCTTCCCCACTGTGAGGACCCTGCAGGGTCCTCACAGCCCCAGGAGCTCCTGTACAAAGGGACATCACTGAGGGGAGGTGACATTCCCAGGACAGCTCCCACCAGGGCAGATTTTGTGCCTGGCTGTGTTTCCTGAGCCCTTTTGGGCAGTGCTGCTGCCCCTCCTCCTGTGTGAGCCCCTGGGTGGCTCAGAGCCCGTGGCCAGCTCGGGTCCCTGGCCTTTGGCCACCAGATACAAATGAAGGCACCAGCTCTGCCTCCCTGGAAGGGATTCGTGTGCTCCCAGGAGAATGTCAAACCCACCAGCTGATCACTTTGTTCTGCTCCACTTGGTGCACACCAAGTGTTTTTGTAGGGCTTTGGATTAAAAGAACCCCAAGAAATCAAAAAAAAAAAAACCAAAAAAAAACCCCAAAAACCAAAAAGCCCCACCAAAAAAAAAACCAAACCAAAAAACCAAACAAAAAAAAACCCCAAAACCAACAAACCCTGCCAAAAAAAAAAAAAACCAAACCAAAACCAAAACCAAAAAACCCAAAAACACCCCAAAACCAACCAACCAACCAATGAAAAAAACCCCAAGAAAGCAACAACAACACCTCAAAAAAACCCCAAAAACAAAAAACAAAAACAAAACAAAACACACCCAAAAAAACCACCAAAAAAACCCCAAATCAGCAGGGAAGGGGCAGGAAAAGAGCCAGATTGCTCTGCTGTTGCCTGGAATTCTCTCTCCTCGACTTTCTGGAGGGTGGAGTGGAGGCAGCAGTGGATTCTGTGGCTGCTGCAGCCCTCACTCTGCCGTGAGTCTGTTGTTAATAATTATTTAATAATTATTTAGCAGCTGAGTGTGCAGAGAAAGGAGTTTTGGGGAGTGGGGTGGGGGGGAATTTGAATTTACACGCATCACTACAGTGGCCTTTAAAAGTCTTGGCATGAAAAATGCATGGCTGCCCATGCATTATTTACTCAGCAATGAATAGAATTTCCCCGAGATCAGACTGGCAGGTCAAGACTGACAAATTTGGGCAGAGTGAAGCCCCGTGTGTGTCAGCCCAGCAGCGGGCAGGGAGGGAAGGGGCTGCAGCAGGCACTGCTGCAGGGAAGGGCAGGGATTGTCCCACCCAGCACTCCCGTGCCAGGCTGGGTTTAGCAGGAGAGAGTTTTGCTTTCCCATCCATCGTGGGCTCACGTTGGAATCTGCCTTTTTTCCACCATGAAAAGCCTTTTTTAGTGCTGAGCATCTGTGGCACGGCCTCGTTGCTTTGATCCACAGAGCAGCATTTGTTTCAGCTTTTCTTGTGTTTATTCTGTCACCAGCTCGAATGCAACCTTGGGGCCTTCAGCTGACAAATGCCCCCCAAATTCTCTCCATCTCTCTCATTTTGCCTTGCCAATTGTGATTCCTGTTTGAAAATAATCTGGTGCAGTCTCCAGCCCTGCTGCCTGCAGAATACCAATGAGGGCCCTCTGAGGCAGCAGCTCCTGGTTTTGCTGCCTGCCCTGACCCTGATTTGGAGACTCTTCCCAACATTTGTGCCCCTCCCCACACCCTCAGGGGTGCTCCCATCCCTCCTGGAATGCCAGTGCCACTCCAGACCAGGCTTCCAAGCAGGGGGAAGAGCTGGACCTCGGGATGAGGGGATGTTTTTGGAGCTGGATGCTCCCAGCTCCAAACCCCAGCCCAGCACTGCCAACCCCCCTCAGCTGATAACTGAGAGAACACTTGGGGGCTCCAAGTCTGGCAAGACACTGGGAATTCCCAGAAACGCTGGGAATTCTCTCCCAGCTCAGCTTTTCACCCATCTCAGCAGCTGATTATGAACAAAGCCCATTTAACTTGTGTGAGGGTCTCACTACAGAGTCATTTTTTCCCCCTTTTTCCTCTGAGCTCTGCTGGGGAGACCCTTGGTGTAGGAGAGCTCAGCTAAAGTTTGGAAGTCTAATAAAGAGCTACCCCTTGCTGGAGGGAGGAACAGCCCTGCTGCCACGGTGTTTCCTTGCCTGCCTGGAGTTCTGAGGGAGAACTGCCCCTCCTGGAGCTGCTCCAGGGCGTCTGTCCCAGCAGGGCCCCGCTGGACAGGACAGACAGACCCTGCCAGCCCAGCAGCACCCAGTGGAGGAAAATATCCTGGGCATGGAAGGGCATGACTGGGGTGGAAATCATCACAGTTTCCACGGGCAGGGAAGCTGAAAAGGCAGGTGGGGATTGAAAGGGAGATGAGGAAACCTGGGGGAAGAAGGGCTGAGGAATGCTGCTGGAGCAGGGGGATGCTGTGGGGACAGAGGGCTCGGGGACAGGTCACAGGGAGGGACAGCAAACACCCCGTGTCCTGCCCTTGGTGCAGAGGGATCTGTGTCATCAGCCCTAACTCTGCACTCCAAAAGGGAGTGAAAAAGGAGGTGGTGTGAAACACCCAGGGTCACTGCACGCTCTGGGGGAGTGCAGGGTTCATCAGCTTGGCACACTGCTATTCCTGTTTATTCCTGTTTGTGGGAAATATGGTTATTTAATTCATGTTTTATAAATAATTATAGATTGGGAACTGTGATATATATTGTATGAATTTCTGTAAAGCACCTCCCTGATCTTCCGGGTTCCAAAAATGGAAGGTGAGAACGACTTGCCCCTGCCTACGTGCAGCTCAACTCATTGGGACTCGCAACAGGTCAAACGCTACGTGCCAGCAAAGACGTGCCAGCGAGGACTTACACCGGTCATCACACACCTCTACGACAGTTACTCAAAGCAAGGACTAACTCTGGACATTAGCATTTGAATGTGCCCGGGGACCCTTTCGGGAATTAATGTAAATAAAGTTAATGGTCGATGATTAGAGAAACAATGGGAGGAAAGTTGCCGAGGGGGAAACTAAGTGTATTTAAGTTGGGTCTTTAGGTGGGCAAGTTTGTGAACCCAGCTAGAGACAAGGCTGCCAGGTCCTGTGTCTCTGGGGTCACCCTTGGCTCTATTTTTCCCGGGAGAACTTCGGTCAAGTAAGTTTGCTGTTCGTGGGGTTCGTATTGTTTTGTTTTTATTGTTTGAAATTGTTATAATTTGATTCTAAATTTTGTGATTTGGATGTTAATAAACCAAACTATTGAATTTGGCAATAAATTTGTCCTGGCGTTTATAACAATTTTGACGCCCAACAGCGGGGCCAGTTTTGAATATTCTACGGATCCCTGCTTCTGACCGGGGGGCGCCCCGCCGTAAAAAGCGGCCTGGCAGAGCGGGTAAGTCCGGAAGAACGAACTGGCTTTACGAACCCAGAACCCACAACAGCAAAGGGATTAAGCATTAGGACAAGCTAGCTTGGGGGGGCTCGGGAACTCAGCAGGGGTTTTCCCCTGGAACCGCGGTATTGTTTCACTCGTAAAAATCTAAGTGCACGAAGAATCCACGCAGGAAAAGGACCGTAAGTATAGCGTGGTTGAGTGGGGGTGACCAAGTGCTTGAGAACGTGTATGTGTGTGTGAGTGTGTGTGTGAATGAGACGTGATTTATCACGAAGCGAGAGCGGACCTTAAGGTCGCGTTTCCGCTGCTCCCGCGAGGGACACGGCCGACCGACGGGGAAGCGATTGGAACGTGTGATATTTCGCTTCGTGTGTGAGTGCTACCCGACGGGGTGGGGGAGGTCACCAGGGGTCCTGAAGGAAAGAGGACGTCCCTTTTTGAGTTCGGGGACGAGTAAGCCTTCTTGACCGCGACCAGGGGGGTCGCTTAATTTTTTCGGTGGCGGTTACAGAGCCCCGCCGTTAACCGAACATCCACGGAACGGTCATCCGCTGGATCATTAAGTTAACGGCATCGAGTTCGGAAACTCGGGATTTAATTTTTGGTATCCCATAACTTCTGTGCCACGGGGAGTATGGGATCAGATCTCAGCAGAGATCGGGAGGATTCTTTAAGGGAAACCTCAGCGAGGGCTGATCTTGAAATTCCTCGGAAAAGTCCATTAGGAAAGTTGTTGCAAGGTTGGCAAGAATGCCCAATTAGGAGAGGAGCATCTAAAGATCGGATGATTTATTTGTGTATGAATGTTTGGGGAGGAAAGGAGATAGGACCTAATATTATATGGCCTGTGTTTGGTACTTTTGACGAATGGGCGTGGGAAGCTCTGTGGGAACATGTAGCGAAGAAGAAAAGGAGAGAATTTGAGGAATTGGCATATGTTCTGTTATGGTATGAGGTACGAGTAAAGCTGTGTTCTGAGGAAAGGGAAACACGGAATGAACTGGACTACGGGATAAACTTCTCTCACGGCTCGGTGGCCCCCGTCCTGCCAGCCCCTACCCCTACCACTTCCTCCTCCCCGGCCTTCTCAGGGGCAGAGTTAACACTGCCATCCGAGACCCATGCGGAGCCCCGAGCTCAGCGGCCACTCCAGAAACCTCCCTCCCGTTCAAGGAGATTCCCGAGAGGGAATCCTGCCCCCGTTTCTGGTCCTGACCCCGCACCTCGGCCACCGACGCTAAAATATGGAGAAAAAGAGAAGAAGGGTAAGGAAAACGAAGGGTGGAAGAATAAACCAGACAGGTATATACCAGTTAGAGCCCTGGCTAAAACCAGGACCCCCGAAGGAGATCTTGAAGAGCCCGGGAGGGATTCGGGGTGGGACAGTTGGTGTGAGAGCAAGAATGGCCCGGGAGGAAAAATGGGGGAAAAGAAGCATTCCCGTAAGAAATTTGACAGTAGAGCAAAACAGAAATTACCAAAGGTGAATTGGAATGCATTAGAGAATAACTAGTGGTGTTGGGAAGCGTGCAAATTAGAAATGCGAAAATTCACGTGAGTCTGCAAAAGGAGAAAAAGATAGAAAAGGGATTAAAAGGAATCTTGCCTACTCTTTTCCTTGGTGGTGGTAGATCTTTTACTTCAGGCTGAATACATTTTGGAGACTCCCTAGAGTTGTGTATTTTGCTTTAAGAGTTTTTTTCTCCTGGACGAGATCGGCGGAGTTGTTTTTTTTCTTTTTCTTTTCACTAACGTGGGAATGGAACGAAACCCGCCCCTTCCCGCAAGCGGCAGGGCGAGTCAGTCCATGGTTGCCGGGAGACGAAGGAAAGCGGCAGTTTTAAAGTGATTAGACAAGGCTGCCCGGGGCAGAAAACCGCCCTGTAAGGCGAAATAAGAAGCAAAAATAGATAAAAGTATTGAGAGAAGAGACCAAGAATGGGAGCTATACTTATGCGTAGGAAATACCTAGGTGTTTGTTCTTGAAAAGCTGAAAATATATCTTCCTTTTAGTTGTCTGTCTACTGTATGTGAGGATTTTGTGCAAATCAAAAGGTTGATAGTATGGTGGATGTAGCTCGTCTATGTTTGAAACAATTGCTACATTTTGAATTCGGATTGTCAGCTTGAGCAGGAATATGGCATTTGTGTTGGCAGACAGTGTACTGCAAGGGTTTTGTGTGTTTCAGTTTTTCTTTCAAAAGGTTGAAGCATGTGGCCGGTGAAGTCCAAATTAAAGCGGCTGTTGAGAGGCAGGAAACTAAATCTTTCTGTCGAGATAGTGTTGGAATGGTAATTGGAGTCAGGATTCTAGTATTAAGTTGGGAAAGTGGTATAATTCTCTGTGTTGGTAGTTACAGGATTTTTCTTTATTCTTTGCAGTTCCTATTCTGTATGTATTTTATCTAGTTGGGAACCGGGATTCTTAATTTTAGATGGTTTGTGTTGTCCCTTTGATATTATGTCTTCTTACTTGCTCCTCAATTTGGAGGATGTGAACCTTGAGGTTGCCCTGGTGCCTGTGTTTTTCTGGTGGAGAGTAAGTGATGTATGAGAGGCAGCATTTTGTCACCGGTGTTAAGTTTGGTCGGTGTTTGCTTGTGTATTTAAGTTTAATAATACGCAAGAATGTATAGCAAATACAGGAGCTTTACTTTGGGAATTAGGCACAAGTTATCTCGAGTTTGTTTGTTAAGAAAGGCTAAGTTTGTGAAGTTTTTTTGGACTGAAGTAAAAAGCAGTAGTGTTAATGTTCTGATAATTGTACTAGATAAAGCTGTCTGATTACCGGGGCCTGATGTTTACAGTGACTCCTGGCTTTGGAAAACTTCTGGGTTTTAAGTTCCGAATTTAAGTAATGTATGGTTTATTACAGAGTAAGTTCTGCTCTTTGTAATAGTTTCTTCTATTTGGTGTGCTTTGTTTTTTTCTGTCTTGTTAAAATACTCCCCCAGGATTATGGGTGAGGTCTTAAGTTTTTCTCTTAATTTGTACAAATTTTGCTTAAAGTTATCCTTTATTAAGTTGTACTACTCACTGACTGTTTGAATTGGCTCTCTGATGAAGGGAAGAAGTCACTTCAGCTACTGCTGCAGGATTGTATCTTGCCACGCTGAAATAGGGGTCTGCAGCTGATCCTGTCTGTGAGAAATGGTTTGTAGACGGATCTGCACGAGTAGTTGATGGGAACTGCCCCGGTATATTAACCGGGAGTTCCAGCTTTTCGTGGACGTTAGCAATCACACGGCGTATGGAGTTCTTACACAGGAGTGGGCGGGAGCCAGGAAACCGGTGGGGTATGTTTTAAATGGCTTACTGAATCCCGGCTATTGAAATATGAGGCAATTCTGGTAAATTCCCCGGAGTTAGAACTCCGTACTGCTGCTGCTTGAAACCCCGCCCAGTTTCGGTCCTGGGGAGGATCTGAGGAGTGTAGTCACAATTGCTACGAGGCAGTGGAATTACAAACCAAAATAAGAAGTGTCGCCATCAAGCTAACAGCAGAGCTGAAAGGTCCGATAGTGCTTCTGGAATTGTGTTAATTTTGCTGATCATTAGGGGTGGCTGAAGCAAGGGTGAGAAGCAGTTGTGAAGGCAGATGCTTCTTGGAGGCTGAGTGAGAATGGCCATGGCAGGGTGCACATCGAAAATAGGGACAAGGTGGTCTCATTGTCTCACTCAAGTTGCGTCCTTCTTTTGGCTGTGTGTATCTGAGAATGTGCTGAGTAGGGGTCTGGAATATAAATTTGTAGTTCAGTTAATTAGCAGCAGTGCAGACTCATTACACTGAGGCTGTAGAAACTGAGTGAGGATGTGTGTAACCTTAACAGCTGATTGTCCTGGAAACTGCTGTTGTCACCGAGCATTGTAGGATACTGGGTTTTATGAATGTTTGTTTGTATGCCAAATCACTCTGAATGTGCTGAGTTTGATTCTTGAAATAAGCCCAAATTGTTTGTGCTCATCTATGATTTTTTAAACTGAATTTTTCTTTAAAAAGCTAAAACCTGTGTTAATACTATGGGATTTGGAGTAGTCTTAGTGTTTATTGTTTGCTCGCTATATATCCAGTGGACACTGTCAGAAGTATTGGTAGGATGTAAAAAGAATTGTTTGTATGTTTCAGTATAAACCTCGTTTAATAAGAAGAAAAATTTTCTTTCTGATTTTTCCTGTAACAGTGCAAAAAAGGGGAAAAATTCTGGATGGTATGGTACATTGGGTGGATAGTGAGGTGAGAATCATAGTGATCCAGGGACAAAATTGTTTTTATGGTAAAGGTGTGAATGTACTATTAGATAACTTGTTCTAATATTCAGATTTTCTGAATGGTAGACATGACAGGGATTCTCTTTATACAATATTCTTGTAGTATTGGGCTGGTTTGGAATTTTGTATTAGGTAAATTCAATCTGAGGAAGTTGCAGGATTTCGATGTATATTCATGAGATACAACCAGGAGGTAAAGTACTGATCAGAGCTTGGAAAGCGGTGTCATTAACCCCTCATTAGGAGGGACCCTTTCTTGTCCTTTTAACTACAGATACAACCATCCGAACAGCTGAAAGAGGCTGGACACACGCCTCCAGGGTTAAGAAACTAACAGCCCCGAGGGAAAACCCCGAATGGAAGGTCATCTCTTCCCCCGGAGATCTGAGGGTCCGGCTGCACCGAGGATGCCAACACCCTGGAAACATTAAGCTGCAGCCTAGAGGAGCCTCAAAGGAAACTTAATAACCACTCGACAAGGAGGACTGAGAGAGGGAAGGGTAACCAGAAGGAAGGTGTTAGAACATCAGGAAGGGTGAATCCGGAGCTCCAGAAATTTAAAGAGAAAGAACTCCAACCCCAGGATATCAGAAACAAATGGCAGAAGAAATATCCATGCGCTGCTCTGAACCTGGATGCCCCCCTGCAATCCATATATCCATTTCAAATACAATTATTGTCTTGAAATTTGGGTGGTGCACTGCAAGTGGGGGTGGGGGGGCCGCTGGGGTTATGCCCCAGGTGTTCTGAGGAAAAACAGACTCTGACTATGCGATTCTTAAACTGTGCCACACGTTTGGGATTGATAGAACCAAAGTATCCCGGGTGGTATTCAATATACGAAAAGGGGTTAAAGGGAAAATTGGATCTAAAGGCCCAAGTGTTAGCCACGGAGTGCCGTCGAACTAATGTAGTGCCGTGGGTGGCAGAGCAAGTAAAGTAATCTCGGTGGGGAATTTTTAAAAAAGGAGGTGTGCCGTCCGAACCACCCCGAGGGTCCGAGCAGAGAGCCCCTGCTGTCGCGAAGAAACTTCCCCGTTGTTCGGTTGCAACCCGACAGACGCTGGGCCAGACAGAGGGAAGCCTCTGCGGATCACTCTAGGGAGTGTGACATAAGGCTCCTCCAAAAAGTTACCCCTGTTAAGACACAAGTAACTAGCTGGCACTCAAAGGCAGTCAGGGACATGGGAATTGGAAAGATAGAAGAAAAGCAGAAAAGGCAAACATGGTTCAGGAATCGCTGGTCAGGTGTTTCTCCAAGGAACGGGAAACTCGAGAAAGGAAAACAATTAAGTTAAATACAAAACATGAATTAAAATTATTGACAAAAGAAAAGAAATGGGGGAGTTGTGGGAAATATGGTTATTTAATTCATGTTTTATAAATAATTATAGATTGGGAACTGTGATATATATTGTATGAATTTCTGTAAAGCACCTCCCTGATCTTCCGGGTTCCAAAAATGGAAGGTGAGAACGACTTGCCCCTGCCTACGTGCAGCTCAACTCATTGGGACTCGCAACAGGTCAAACGCTACGTGCCAGCAAAGACGTGCCAGCGAGGACTTACACCGGTCATCACACACCTCTACGACAGTTACTCAAAGCAAGGACTAACTCTGGACATTAGCATTTGAATGTGCCCGGGGACCCTTTCGGGAATTAATGTAAATAAAGTTAATGGTCGATGATTAGAGAAACAATGGGAGGAAAGTTGCCGAGGGGGAAACTAAGTGTATTTAAGTTGGGTCTTTAGGTGGGCAAGTTTGTGAACCCAGCTAGAGACAAGGCTGCCAGGTCCTGTGTCTCTGGGGTCACCCTTGGCTCTATTTTTCCCGGGAGAACTTCGGTCAAGTAAGTTTGCTGTTCGTGGGGTTCGTATTGTTTTGTTTTTATTGTTTGAAATTGTTATAATTTGATTCTAAATTTTGTGATTTGGATGTTAATAAACCAAACTATTGAATTTGGCAATAAATTTGTCCTGGCGTTTATAACACTGTTTATTCCTGTTTATTCCTGTTTATTCCTGTGCAAGGCCAGTGGAATGCTCCCCACCATCACCCCTCTCACAAGTGCCACGAGTGCAGAATAGACTCCTACAAGTACAGAGGCCTCTCTGCAGCAATCTGCTCTGGAGCTGCCTTGAAAATTGCTGTTTGCTGTAACGGCACCCAGGGGAGCACTGCTCTCTAATATTTGTTTAAAGCAGACTGGTAAAAGTAAAGTAATGCCCTGACTCACTCCTCCAGGCAGGCTGCTCCCCATAACGTCGGGCAAAATTGAATTGCTGAAAGAACAGCAGCGAGTGGCTCTGCTCTGGAGTGGGGGATCCTGATCCAACCCAGAGGAGCAGGGAGAGGAGCAGAGCCTGGGCAGGAGGCAAATCCCAGCTGGTGTTTGGCAGGATGCTGATAGAGAGGGGGCCTGCCTGAACATGAGCTCCATCTCAGCTTGTTCTGCTGCCTGGGTAGGATTTGGGGTTTAAAACACACCCATGGGCTCTGAGAACCTCAGGGTGATGCCTTGGGAAGGCTGAGCTGGAACAGAGACTGGGCAGAGCTGGAGAATAAAGGAGAGATTTATTGAAAGGACTCTGGGATACACCTTGGGCAGGACAAGAGCCTGGCCAGGGCTGCACCCAAGGTGGACCCAAAGAGGACACAAAATGGTCACAAAATGATCACAAAATAGACACAAAATGGTCACAAAATGATCACAAAATGGATGACTGGTCATGAGGTTTTACACTTTTATAAGTTTGGTCCATGTGAATATTGAGGGCTAATCTTCCAATTACAGCTTCAGGTAATGAAGTCATTCACCCCTAGTTTGCTCCACTTTTATTTACATTTCTGGGGCCTGAGGCAGTGAGGTGTCCTTGATTCCCAGCCCTGGAGAGGAATTGTTCTGTCTGACCAAAATGGGGAAGCAGCAGCTGGGACTGTGTGTGGAGTTTGGAGTTCTGCACTAAAGAACTGCAGCATTACAAAGAGATGAAAAATAGAGAAGCTAAAATCCAGAGGTATCAACAGACCTCTCACTGAGGCCTGGTGAGATTTCCCCTCTCTGATATAACTCCTACCCTCTCTGATATCATGTTCCTCTCTGATATCAGTCCTACCCTCTCTCCTATCACATTTACCCCCTCTGATCCCAAGTGCTGCCTCCTCCCCAAGGCCCCCCAGCCCCTCTGTGCCTTTGAACATCAGAGCCCATCCCTGGCACTCCCCAGACCCTCGTGTGCCTCTCAACGTTTGCCCAGTGCTGGGAGATCCCAGCAGGGAAATTGCATTCCAGTGAAATATTGAACTACACAGACCCCTGCAACCTTGCTGGTAATCCCTCAGTGACCTGAGAGGTTTTTGTTCCTCCCCAGCCTCAGTACAAACCCGAATCCTGTTCCCTGGGCACAGGATCATCTGCAGCTCAGTTGTGAGGAACTTCCACCCCACTTCCAGGCAGGATAATGGAATGTAATGCAAAATCCTTCCATTGCCCTGGTTGTATTTATCATCAATTCAACTCCCATTTACAGATGCGAGGAGAGAACTGAAATGACTCTCTTTAAAACATGGATGTTGGTGGAGACAATTCTGGGCGCTGTTATTGCCTTTGCACTGTGCTGTGTTTGTTGTTACCCAAATGTTCCTGTGGAACTGCTGTGGCTGCTCAGGGCTGTTTCCATCACTCACTTTGACACACGTTTGCTGCTGCTGCTTTGCAGTGGATTTTCCCCCTCTCCTTCCATCCTTTGGGTGGTGCATTGTTTCTCTGTGCTCTCATCATCCCAGAGCAGGCACGTGTCCATCCCTCCCTGAGTGCAGAACTTGTGCACATTCCAGGCACCTGTGGGCTCAGGAATTCTCAGTTTATCCCTAGGGACTGCCACCATTTCTGTGTTGCACCCTGGCTTCTTGCAGGGCTGGGTTTTATTAGGTTTTGCTGCATCACAAAACCCTAAAAACCCAACATTTTTGGGGAAAGGTTTCTTACAATTCTTCCTAAATAATAAGTTCTGCTTGAAGGTCTCCAAATGTACATCAGTAAATGAGGTTCGTGGCACTCTTTGGAGGTGTATAAATTTAATTATTACCACTTTGTGGGTAGGGAATTCAAATTATGAGGGGGAGAGGTGACCTAGTAAAGGTCATGCTACAACTGCCTCGAAGAGGACTCGATAACATGAAATCAAATATAGCTCTGACCTCCTCAATCTCAATTAATTTTAACCCTGAATGCTGCATCCTCCCTGTCCAGAGGGCTGCCCATGGATGTGCCACCACTGGGGCTTTTTCCTGTGGATCAAAAGCTCTGTGAGCCACGCTGAGCCTGCCTGGAGTTCTGTGTCCTGGCTACTCAATGGTTCAAAGCACAGAAATCAGTGTTCTGTGCTTGAGAGTGTGATTTCTAATGTACAGAACACCGAGCCATCCCAGAAGTGCCTCTTTCATGCATTTAGTGAGATGTGAATGTGGTGTGTGCTGCCCTGGGATCTCTGAGAGCTGGGGTTGCCTGCTCAGGTGACCCCAGAGTTCTCCTTTGAACCCTGCAGAGCTGAGAGCTTGTTTGTGTCCCCACAGCCAGGGTGAACCAGTGCACTTTCATTCCAGAGCTGCTCCTTTTGTGTCCACCTCCTCCTAACCTTCAATTATGTCTTCATTCTCCCTCTGTAATTGCCCACAAATTCAGTTGTGTGGCCCAAATCAAAGGCAAAGGCAGCTGGGCTAAGGTCAATTATCTCGTGCTGCAGTGCCCCTGCAAAGTGAGCAGCCTCTGGTGAACTCTGTTATTAAACAGGAGCTCGTTCCATGCTAAACTTGCCCTAAATTTGCTTTTTTCCTCCAAGGAACACTCACAGGTCATCAGGATCCCAGAGGATTTCAGCCTTGGAGGCACCAAGGCAGCTCAACCCCACTGCTCAGGGCTGGCAGTTCATTAGGAAGGAGTAGCTGATGGTTTTATCTGCTTTACAGCCACTTCTGGAGGCTCTCACATCCGAGCCTATCAAAGGTCTGCAAAATTAATTAAGCCATCTAATACCCTGTCCAATTAGTGAGCATTTCCCAAGTGAAAACGGAGCCCTCAAAGTCCAGTTTGTCCAAAGCCACTCTGAGCATCAGTGGGCAAAGATCATAAAGCCAAGGGAGGGGAAAAGCCTGTGAGAGCATCCAGCCACTCCCCTTTTAATGTGGGATTATCCTCCAGAGCAATGGGCTGCACTGTAGGCAGCAGAGGTTTTTAAAACTCCTTAAAAAAAAAAAAAATTAAAGGCCTTTGGGTGATTTTTCTGTGCTGTCAAGTGGGAAATCGATCTGGATCCTTCTTTTATATCTAAAAAAAAAAAAAAGCCCTAGAAACAAAATGTCCTTATGAACATGGGGGACTGTTGGGTGATTGGGGAACTTTGTGAGAGACAAATCCTCCGTTTTAGACAGCAGCAGAGATTCCAGCAGGCAGCAGGGGATTCCTGGATTGCATTTCTGAATTGCACCACATTTCCACGGGATCCCCAAGGAAGAGCCAAACTGAGACAGATCCTGGTGCTGAGCACACAACACCCAACAACCCCCCTGAGCTGGTGGTTTCCATCCCCACCAAGCTCTAGTTATGAGGAAGTTTTTGTGCACACTGGATTTTGGGGAAGGAGTGGCCAGGGAGGTGCTGGACCAGCCAAGTGATGCTTTGTGTGTGAACTGGGATCAGTCTGCACCTATTACAGATATTCCTCATCTCTGCTGTGCTCCCAGCTCGCTGCTTGGAGCTCCAGATGATTTCCCTGCCTGTTAAAATCCCTTGCTGTGTGTGGCCAGGCAGTGGGGTTTATTTATCAGCTGGAAGCACCTGCAGGGAGCAGCTGCATTTCCCATTCTGCTGTGCTGGGAAGTATCCCTCAGATTTATTCTTTTTAATAAACATCACACAGATGGGGGAAAATCCACATGGAAAATGCTGCTGTTTTCATTTGCACAGCCCAGTGCAGCAACTTTTAAGAGAGAGATAAGGAAATTGTAGCACTGTGTCAAAATCTACTTGGTAACGGAATCAGAAAATAATCACAGTTTAAGGGAGAACTGCATCAAATTCCAGGAATAAAGGGCACCTTTTTATGAGCTGAAGGTCTCTGAATAATCCATTATCTGGAATCTGCAGAGGATTCAATAGGAGAGCCACTGCTGTATTTCCTTTATACTTACTGGAATTCAATTTCGTTTTGTATTCTTCTTTGACATTAAAATATTGATGTTTACATCACTGCTACACCTCGGTGCCAAAACTGGGAGTGGGAAGGCAGTGGACTGCAGATAACATGTAAATTAGGGGGAAAATAAGTTCCCTTCTGAGAGATTTATGGCTCCCAGTGGTTTGTACTGCTTACAAAAGGAATCTCCTGCTTTTATAGCTCAGGAATGGAATCTGTTCAGGATTTCAGGCCTTGGCTGAAAGAGCCTTGCACTTTCTTTTTAATTTCCTTGCAGTCAGTGTTTCTGGCCAGGATAATCCTTGAATTGACAGGGCTAGGAAGTGTCAGGATAATTCAGATTCTGTGTGATCCTCACCAAACCTCCCTGCCAGCCACTGCAGGGGGCTGAGCCTGGATTCAGGTCCCATCTTCCCAAGGGATGACCTGGGATGGTGGGAGGAGGATTTTGGGCGTCCCTCCCAACCCAAACCATCCTGGGATTCCACTCAGCCCCTCCTGCCCTCAGCCTGAGCAGCTCAGGGAGCCCAGCTCACCCCAGCCTGATTTACTGCCAGCATTTCCTGACCCTCCCAACCACTGATTACAATGGTGAAGCCTTGCTGGTACATTTCTCATTGCCCATTCATCTTCTGATTAGCAAACTGGTGGAATAAATCATTGTTCCCAGCAGCCTGGTGTGCAGTTCCTGAGAGAATGGCCTGGAAATGCAGTACAATGCTGTTTATCAGGTATTTCCCATCCTCTGGCAGACAAAGGAGGATTCCTGGAAGGGGTTGCTGGCTCAGTGAAGTTGTTTCCCATTTGTTGGGGTATTTTCAGCTCTGGATCAGCCATGCTGTGCCTCACTGGATTTTCAAGGCTCCACTACTCATCCTCACCTCTGGAAATATTGGTTATTTATACCCCAGCTGCCTTGGAAATACAGCAGCTGAGGAAGTGAGGGGGAAAAGCAGGATTCCCAAGGGAAGGGCTGAGGCAGGTCCTTTGCACTGTGAGTGTCCTTCAGGAAATGAGGATTTGGATCTGCTGCTCTTGAGGGAAACACTTCATCACAAGCTTCAGTGCTTTGCTGGGTTTTCTGACTGAGGGGGGGAAAAAGGTGGGAGGAAAGAAAACAGCACTGAGGAGTTCAAATAATAAAAGAAAATGGAAAAAAACCCCAAGGATGACACACAGAACTGATACAGAGCTGCAAGGAGAGATAAAATGTTGGGTATAAACTGTGGAAGGAGTTGTTGGTGCTGCTCCCATTTCCAGGCTGGAGCTGGGGGATGCAGGTGGTGGAACAGGAGGGAGCCAAGGGCATCCTGTCCCTCCTGCAGGACTCGGGGCAGAGGCAGCCAAGGGCACAGGGACACGGGGCATTCCAGGGACACGGGACATTCCAGGGACAGGGGACATTCCAGGGACCCAGGGCATTCTGGGGACACGGGGCATTCCAGGGACCTTCATTCCCGACCCTCCTGGGCTCCAACACGCAGCGGGGAGAGCAGCAGACACCGAGGATGAGGAGCTGATCCAAGCCTGGAGCAGCACCAGGGGCAGAGGAACCGCACAGGGCTCCTTGCCCCGGGGGAAGGAGCAGGGAAGGACAAAGGGAAATGCTCCCCTCAGCCAGGAATTTAATTACTTGCCATCTTCTGAGCCTGCCCCATGCCCTGAGCCCTCAGGGGATTGCTGATTCCTTTCCTCATTGAAACTAATCCCAGTCACTTTGTTTGGATGGTTTCACTCCTTGGCTGGCCCAGATGCCCGGCTGCTCCTGCCAAGAGGCTGCTGCCTCCTGAAATCGCTGCTCACGACAGAAGGATCCTGGTGACACAGATGATTTTTGCTCAATAGACAAGAGAAATTGGGAAATAAGCAGGACCCACCAACAGCAAAGAGCAGGGACAGACGGATTGCAGGGCTGCAGGGTGGCCTGTCCCTGCAGGTCTCTTTGTCCAGGGGGAAAATACTGTTGTAAAGCAGAAAGCCACGTCTGAATTCTGGAAACTGAGAGTTCCAGGCTTTCTGTGCTCTGTGCTGACAGACACTGACCCCCAAGCCAACTCTGCACTGACCTGAGGCCGTGGAGAAGCTCCCAAAATTGAGTGACAGAACTGAGATTATGGGTGTGGAGTTTGAATAGAAGTGTGCGATGTCACAGGGTGGAAAACTTAGAGCTTAAGGTTTTAGTATATAGCGATAATAATAATTAAATTATCAACTTAATTATTAAATTAATTGTTAAATTAATTATTAAATTAAATATAACCCCGGCTCTAACAGGAGAGGGAAAACAGACAAGAAACCCACAGATGCCCAGGGGTGTTTCCCTTCCTTTCCTGGGGATTTGCTCTCATCCCTGCAGCAGTGCCAGCCTGCCCAGAGGGGTGTCTGTGGTTGCCAGGGTTGTGGCTGAAGGTGCACAGATAATTTTTGCTCTCTTTGCTGTGAGAGCAGAGCAGGGGGGTCTGGGGCTGTCCCAGGGCAGGACAGGGAATTCCTGTCCTCTGCTGCTGCCTTGGGAATGCAGGATTGTGATCCCAGGTGGCTCAGGGACCCTCACTGCTCACAGGGACCCTGCCTTGGTGCAGTTTGTGTCCAGCAGCTGCAGGTTTGTCCTTGCGTTGCCTTAAAATGCAGAATCTCCAGCTCTGGAGAAGATAAAAGAACCCCCTGGGAATTTTTTCTTTGGGATTCCTTAGTGAGCTCTTTCTAAGTGATTTTTTCTCAAGCAGGTTTGTCCTTGCTTTGCCTTAAAGTGCAGAATCTCCAGCTCTGCCCAAAGAAAGGAGCCCCCTGGGGAATTTTCCTTTGGGATCCCCCAGTGAGCTCTTTCCAGGTGAGTTTTGGGTGGATCAGTTCCCAGCTCATGCCCCAGTGGGGTGAGGTGCCCTCCTCTGGTCCTGCCTGTCCCTGCTCATCCCTGCCCTGCCAGAGCAGAGATTTCATCACAGCCCTGGCTGGGGCTCGGGGTTTGCTGGAATCTGAGCAGGGAGACACCAAAGCTGATATCCAGGGACCATGGGTGACCTCTGAATTTGTCACAGGTGCCTGGAGGAGGGGCTGCTGCTGCCTCCATGACCGTGGCAATCTCCTGGCCAAAGCCTTCCACCAGCACAGGAGGGAATAATTGGATGGCCCCTTTTTTAAACTGCATGTAACCAACCATACCGAATTTATCACTAAATGTCACATTTTATCATAATCTAATCACCAGAGAGCAAGAGAAATGAGCAGACTTGTCTCCATCCATAAACAAATGATTACTCAGACAATAACCAGGTTTATTTTCTTTATTTCTGTAAATGTTTGAAGTCTTATGAAGACGCTCTGGAGAAAGGATTATTATTTATTTTGGCAGCCAGACAGCTCAGTGATGGGAGGTTTAGAAAAGCTGAAGATGTTGATTTAGAAAGGATCCTAAAAGTCTTTCTCATTTTCATTCTGCAGGAGGAATCTGGGACATCAGATTATTTATCAGATTAAAAATGTTCTGCCTGTTCCATCTTGCAGCACGCAAGTCCTGTGGAGAATGGGATCCCTGGAAAGCCAGGGAGGAGAAAAGAGCCAAAATTTTTGCTTTAGCTTTCATTTTTCAGATCACACAGCTGCTCTCCATCTCCCATGCCCCATTTTTGGAAGTTACAGAGCATCAAATGCCGGTGTTGCCAAAGGCAACCCCTCCACTCACAACAGGAAAAATAGATTTGATCAGCATCAGGGGGAAAAAATTAAATTATAAAATATGGCCACGAGTCTTTAGGATGTTCTAACATGAGGGAAGTCCTGGCTTGTCCCCAGGGGGTGACAAAGTGCAGCTCTGGTGGCTGAGCAGATCCAAGGCCACCTCTGCTGTGGAATTTCTCAGCCCCAGCCAAGGCTGGCAGAGCCTCTTATGTGAAATTGAGATGTCAGGGAAGGAGAAGGATTTTCCCCGTGCTCTGTGTGCCCCCAGAGCCACTCCTCACACCCCAGAATCCAGGGAACCTCTGCTGGGCACCAGGCAGCTCTGGGGGCGTCAGGAGGAGGCGTCTGAAGAAGGATTTTTGTGGCAAAAAGAGCAATTCCTCAGCTGGGCTGAGCCATGGCAGAGAAGGGCTCCTTTTTCTGGCTCAGGCAGAGACACCAGTGACAGCAGTCCAGGGAAAATTGGCCAAATTTGTCGAGCAGAGTGCTGGCAGGGCAGTTCTGGTTAATCAGAGAATCAGGGAATGGGGTTGAGGCGAGTTTAAAGATGATTTCTTTACCCACAGAGAGTTCCCAGGCTGGGAGATTTCCCTGGAAGCACAGGGGAGATCCCAGGAGCTGCTCCCCATCCCCACTGCGTGCTCAGGGTGACAGAATGAGACCCTGGGCAGGAACAGCTCCAGTGCCTCCTCCTCTCTTCACAAGTTCTCTCTCTCTGCCCTGGATTTTGAAACCTCTCTGGACACAAGATCCCAGCCCCAGTGGTGGGGAAGAGCCAAAGTGACTCCTCCCTGTCCCTGCTCTGGTTTTTTCAAATCTAAGAAGTTCTTAGCAACAAAAAATGTTGGTTTTTTTTCAGTGCTGCTCTGACATCACAAGACTGTTGTACCTCCTCCTAGGTTTTCTGTAATTTTCTGTGATTTTCCTGGAAGCACTCGAGCTGGAACACAGAGCCATTAGCCCCTAAAAAAAGGTTAAATTAGAACTGAGGGGAAATTGAAATCTGGGTCTAGAATAGGGTCTAGATTCATGGCTTGGGTCTGTAGCTGCTGGGGATCTTTGAAAATTATCTTTAATCCCTTTAAAACATTCATTTAAAAGCTTCTGGGACCTGACATTTGTGTGATAACATCACTGCAAAATTTCTTCTAAACGGCTGCTGGCTTCTCGTGGGGTCTTGGTGACCTAAATGTTGTTTTTGTGCAGCACTGATCTGCAAACAGAAAATGCTCTGGATTATTTCATCCCCCAGCCCAGCTGGGGGGAAGAGGGGAAGGGGAAATGGTGACAGAAGAGGGGACAGGAGGCAGCCCAGAGCCTGCTCCTCCCTGGGCCAGCAGAGCAGACACCAGGAGGGTTTCTCCTCTCCTCTTTTTATTTCCTTGGTGCCAAATGAGCTCAATGTCCATTTGATCTTCCTGGGGAACGATGCTTTTTAAAAAGGCAGACTGTGCTTTCTTCTTGCCTTTTTCAATTAAGTTTATGACTATTTTCTACTGCATTTACAAACTGCTTCAAAAGCTTTCTTGGAATTCGTTCACCCCAGAGTCATTTGGCTGTAGTACAAACCAAGAAATCAAGGGGAAAAAAAAAAGAAAAAGTGCAGTGAAAAAATGATTTAAAACCCCCCAACAACGTGCAGGTTAATAAGATTTCAGATGGCACAGAGAAAAGCAATAGCTCCGAGCTGCTGTGTGAGACTTTGGGCCTGTTTATTTCTGTTCTCTCCCTTATTTTAATGCACCAGAGCTGAATTAGCCTTGGAAGAGCTCACAGCCCTCTTGGTTTGCTGAGTCTTTAGTGGCCCAATGGTCCCTGTGATCTGTTCATCACCTCAAAGCTCTCCAGAGCTGCTTCCCTACAGGAATTCTTTGCCAGGATCAGGTTGGACCTGGGGTCCCTTTTCTGGGTGGTGCTGAGTAAATTCCTCTGGCAGGATTCTCCCAGCCCTTTGCAGGGTGAGTGTTGCTGTAGGACATGGAGTGAACCACACTGAATTCTCAAAAGGCTGGGAAAAAAAGGGGGTTTATTCAAAAAATGATTTATCTACTTTTTACAGAGACCAATCTGATTGGATGGGCAAAGTTAACACCTCTTCGACCACATTGGTTAGGCCAGAGGGCCAGCAAGAACTCCCTCCTCTAAAAGGAATGAATAACAAAGATATAGTTAACAAAATATGCCTTTTGTGCACAGCAAATCGCCCGGGAAAGAAATTTCACAAACTAAGACATCTCAGACATGAAATCAGGGCTGCAGGGGGAGGTACTGGGGAAGAAAATGCCCCAAGTGACCCCTCAGAGAAACCCGTGCCCCCTCCTCACCTCCCTGGAAAGGAGCAGGAGAACGGTTCACGTTTCCCATCCCATTTTGCCTCTCCCTCCCTTTCCCTTTTTCCCTCTTTCAGGACAGTTCTGGTGCTTGGCCCTGCAGGGCTGAGGCAGGGAAACATCAGCCTGCTCCTCCCAGCCCAGAGGGATGGTCCTGAGCACAGGGAGGGTTGGGATGAGGGGTTTGGGATGAGGAGCTCTGCTCAGAGACTGAAAATGTGAGGGTTGGAGTGTGCCCAGGGCAGGGAATGGAGCTGGGCAGGGTCTGGAGCCCCAGGAGGGGCTGAGGGAGCTGGGAAGGGGCTCAGCCTGGAGAAAAGGAGGCTCAGGGGGGACCTTGTGGCTCTGCACAGCTCCTGACAGGAGGGGACAGCCGGGGGGATTTGGGATCTGCTCCAGGGACAGGAGGAGAGGGAACGGCCCCAGGCTGGGCCAGGGGAGGCTCAGGGTGGACAGCAGCAGGAATTTCCCCATGGAAAGGGAGCTCAGGCCTTGGCACTGCCCAGGGAGGTTTGGAGTGCCCATCCCTGGAGTGTCCCAAAGGACTCTCTGCCACCCCAGGCCGTGTCCTGTCCATCCCTGGGGTAAAATGGGAGAGACAAGAGGATATTTGGGGTATCCCCCGTTTCATAAAAGCACAAATGCTGTTTAAACATCCTGGATCTCACCCTGATGCTTATCAGGGCTCACACAGACTCGGCAAGGCAGAACAAGCTGGAACAAAAGGCGACCACAAAAAAAAGCCCCAAAATCTCTCTCTTTTTCCTAACCCCCCGCTGGGAGTGGGTGGAAGCGCTAAACTTTCCGGCACTTGGAAAAAAAAAGGGAGAGCGGTGATGTGAAAAGGAGAGTGTCAAAGAAACGTCCTCCATCCCCAGCTCCTCCCCCGGCTTTGTGCCCCTTCCACCGCCTCCTCCCGCCGTGGAAGCGCTGAGAACTCGCAGGCTTTAAAAAAAGAAGAGCTGTTCTTATAAAAAAGAAAGAAAAAGGAGAAAAAAAAAGGTAGTGGGAGGTTTTCCCGCAGAATTTCCCTCGAGTGCTGGGGCTGCACATCCTGGTTTGCCGTGGCAAAGGGGAGGAAGAGAAGGCTCCATGAACTTGGAATTTTCACAACCCAGACTTTGCAGCAAGGTCAGGGGAAATGTCCCGTTCCAGGCCCCATCAGCAAAGCTTTGAGTGCATTTCCCCTGTGGAATGCCAGAGGTTTAACCTTGGACACTGATGCAATTAATACGGGATCAAAGTGTTTGCTCTGCTGCCTTGTGTCGGTATTTTCACCAAATGCAGGTGCTGGGAGCAGAGAATAAAAGGGCTTTAATGAACAGGAGGAATAATTGCTCTTTCTTCTAAACCTCTCTGAGTTAAATCATTTCCTCTCAGTTTTCTTAGCTCTGGAGTAGGAAGATGGCAGCAAATGGACAAAACTATTAAAGAGAGTTATAGCTGGCATGAAGGGGCCTTGGAGGGCAGAAATGATGGGGCTGTGTTAGGAAAATAGATCTGAGTGCAGCCCAATTTGGGTTTACGTCGTAATTTGCAAAAGCTGCAGGTGACTGCAGGAATACAGGCAGGGGGAGAAAATCAATGGTGTGAATTATTAAAAACCAGAGGGCCACTGATAGAAATTCACTTGGTCCTCAGCATTGCTGGGACACACAGAGAACTACAAAGGGCTTTAGCCAGACAGTTTTAAAGGGGAATACAAGAATGAGACCAAAACCTGACTCGTTGTAATTTGGGGTGAGCACAGAATTCGTTAGCAGGGAAGCTGGGAGGAAATCACCCTCTCACAACAAGCCTTTGAAAATTTCCTTCATCACACACATTGTGTGTGGCACCAAAAACAAACCTGAAAAATGTTCTGTAAAACTGAAAACAAATCCTTTGTGGGGTTTGCCACTGAAGCCTGCAGCAGGGTTTCTCAGCACCAGGCAGGAGCCAAAGAGGAGCATTTGAAACACCTGAAATTGCCTAAAAACAGCAGTTCTGTGTCTGAAAATCAGGCAGGGAGAAATCTGGGGGGGTTCAGTCAATGGAGGATTTTCTGCTGATCTCAGCAGAGCCAAGAGCTGCCCTCAGGGAACTCTCCCTGGAGGGTGCAGGGAGCTGGGGCTGTCCCCTCCTCACCGGGGTGGAGATCCAGGGATGCTCCTTCCAAAGGGTTCAGCTCCCTTGGCAGCAGGACCGACTGTGGCTGCTCAGGACCTGACCATTGTGGCCTTCCAGGACCTGACGGGAGCCCACAGGAAAGATGGAGAGAAACTCTTTATGAGGGATGGAGGGACAGGACAAGGGGAATGGCTTCACTCTGGCAGAGAGTGGGGTTAGGTGGGTTATTGAGACAAAACCCTCCCTGGGAGGGTGGGCAGGCCCTGGCACAGGTGCCCAGAGCAGCTGTGGCTGCCCCTGCATCCCTGGCAGTGCCCAAGGCCAGGCTGGAGCAGCCTGGAATAGTGGAAAAATGGAATGAGTTGATCTTTGGGGTCCCTTCCAACCCAAACCATTCTGAGATTCTGTGATTCTGTTATTAATGTGTGCCCACACAAAAATCAGCAGCTCCTCCATCATGTAATGCCCAAATTTCCCTGGAAATAAAAGTGCTGAAGAGCCAGGGGTGCCTTTTTCCCATGGCTGTGCTGTGCAGAGTGGATGCAGCAGGGAAAAGCAATAAACCCAGAGCTCAGCAAGGCATGGAATAGATTTTTCTCCCCTCCTTTGTTTATTTAGCTTGGGGAGGTTAAAGTAGCATGTCTTAGTTGGTTTTTATTTTAAGAAAAAGCTTCATTGGTGTTTTTTTTAAGCGTGTCCAGGGCACAGAAGGGAGCAGATTGTGGGGTGGGCTGCAGGGAGGGGTGACAGCGAGCACAGATTAATGCAATTTGTACCAGCCAAAGACTTTAACATCTTAATTACTCATCTGAAGGTCTCAGTGATTATGCCAATTGATCAAAACCACCAGAAAAATGCCTTCTCCAGGGATGACAGGGAGCAAGGAGGGAATGCTGCATCTTTAAACATGAAGTGACTGCAGCACCTCGCTGAACTGAGCCTGAGTCAGCTCAGCTGAGCTGGGGCCCCGCGGGACCCCTCTGCTGCTGACAGAGCCTTTTCCTCTGCAAAAATCCCCCAAATCTCTGCTGCTCTCCCTCTGATGGGCTCCTCCAGACCTTCAGCCTGAGGGGGAGATGAGGAAAAAGGAGTTCTCTGGAATACCCTTTACTCAAGGCACTAAAAATGAGTTTGTGCCACCTGAAACCTGCTCAGGGCCTTTGGCACCTGCCAGGCCAGGCTGTGTTTGAGCTCTGCTCGAATCCTCGTCCCCAAATCTCTGTTCAGAGATTCCCCAGGGATCCCCCCCATGGCAGGAACGCAGGAGCATCCCCAGGGTGGGGTCACCATCAACAGCTGGGGGGACGTGGCTCATTTGCACCCCTGGGTGGGTGAGGCACCTGCAATGTGCTCAGGGCAGAAGGGAAAAGTGTTGGGAATGTTGGTGCTTCAAGTGTTTTTGGGAAAAATTCATATATGAATTTATGAAAACATATCTGAAAAAAAAGAAGGGTGTTTTTTTCTCTCACTGTTTAGGTACTTTCATTCCTACCACTATCATTTCAAATTTCCCTTCCCTTTTTTTTTTTTTTTTTTTTTTTTTTTTTTTTTTTTTTTTTTTTCCCTCAGCATTTCTACTTGTAAATTCCCAACGATTCTTCACCTCTACCACAAAAATCTTATTTCTAGCAGGAGAAATCTTCTTCCTCCCCACTGCAACAATTATTCCTTTTTTTTATTGATGGTAGGCAGAAGTTGTTTTTCCAGCAAGCCAAAATTCCATAATTTACCCAGTAATTCTGCTATAAAAGCAGCCCCATCTTCCCAGTGGATTAAGCTCTCTTGCACACCAGACCAGCCAGTCCAGACTGCTGCCAAATGCTATATTTACATTTCCAAACTAAAATCTGTTTCTAATACATTTTTATGGGGAGTTTTTGACCCTTTATATTTATTGTTAATGAGCTTTCATCTCTATAATAGCCTTTCATCCCAAAGGATCCTGAAGAGTAATTGTAATAACCTGGCATACAAAATATACACAGAAATCAATTTACCCAGCACCAAAATGTGGCCACGGCTGGAGGGGCTCCAGGGAGGAGAGCCCTGAGCTGCTGCTGCCACCCAAGTGACAGGGACAGCTCCTGGCCTGGCTCTGCTCCAGGTGAGCTGGGGGCACCCCCAGCCCTGCAGAGCAGAGTGTGGAGAAAGAATTTGGTGACTGCAAGGCTTGGGAGCTTGAATTTTGGGGCTCCAAGGCTGTGGGGAGGCACACATGGCCCCAGCAGGGACGTGGCAGTGGTGGAGCCCCAGCCCAGGGCTGGGATCTGCTGGAATTGCTGCTGGCATCGCCCCACCTGCCCCAGCAAAGCCTCCCTGGGGTTTGCACTGAGCTGCCACTGGAGCAGCCTCTGGCACGGAGCTCTGGGGCTTGGTGGCACCTCACAGCCCCAGCAGGCTCTGGGTAGCCCCAGGGGCTGATTCTGGCCTGGGAATGGAGAACGCTGTCCTTGCAGAGCCTGTGAGGATGGAGGGACAGGGAGGGACAATGTCCCCATACCCCCCTGGTGCCACAGGAAGCCTCCACGGGTGATTTATCCAACACTGTCTGTGTGGGGTCAATTTTTTTTAGGGTCAATATTTTCTTAGGGTAAATTTTTTCTTAGGGTCAATTTTTTCTTGGGGTCAATTTTTTCTTAGGGTCAATATTTTCTTAGGGTAAATTTTTTCTTAGGGTCAATTTTTTCTTAGGGTCAATATTTGCTTAGGGGCTGCTCTGTTTGCAGGTTCCCACTCCTGCTCAGCCCACTGGGGCTCACACTCCTGTCAGAGCAGGGGAAGCCCAGGGCTGCTGTTTCTGCCTGGATGGGGCAGCACATCCAGCTCCACACAGATCCTGCCCAGCAGCAGGATCGGGGTCCCCATTGGGGCAGGGCAGGGCACTGGCTGTGCCAGGATGAACTCTGTACCCTGTTGCTAAGAGGCTTTTCCTTGTCCTCTCTCTCTGCTTTTCCCCATCACCATCTGCTTGCTGCAGGACAAATCCTGCACTAATCCTGCCCAGCCTTCCCCAGCAACAGCGCTTCAGCCACAGCTGCACTTCCCACCTTCCCCTGCTTCCCGTGGATTATTTTCCATGAGGAAGCAACCCACAACCTCTCGATGACTTGTCATCCACCCTCCCCGCTGAAGGAACATTTTAAATCAAAAGGATTTGAGCTCTTTTGCCCCTCCAAGGGGCACCAGTGCAGGTGAGAAGGGGAGCTGAGTGCCAGAGACCCCAACCCTGCTGGGCACTCCTCCCCCAGTGCTGCCCTGTAGTGCCCCTGCCACTGCTGGCATTTAAAAAAAAAATCAAAGGCCTTAGAGATGGAAGGAAAGAGCCTTTCCTTCCCCCAGCTCCTCCCGTAAGTCATTTTCCCTGGCCTATTTTACAGGAACTGAAAATCTATTAGAGGAATGGCTTAATCCAGTTTGACTGTAATAATTAGGGTGCTTTAAACCCCCCTGACTAATCGTATAAAATGTGATTGTAGACAGCTCAGTGCACGACCCTTACACTTATCACTGGAGGTATTCCTACAAACCAGAAACAGCTGGCAAGCACGGGGGAGGATAAAGGAATGAAAAATCACATGCAAAGGGACAGGGACTGTTTCTTTTCTGATCTCAGGGCAGCGCCTTGAGCTGTCTCTCAATTCAAAGCACAAAGTCACCTCCAAGACCCCGGACAGGCACAGCTCAGCTGTTGTGCCCTGCCAGCCCTGTGGGCACCTCCTTTCCTCGCCCTGGTTTTGCAGGCAGTCCAAGAGGACTGGGGTCAGTGCTGGAGTGATTCCCCTCAGGGCACTGCAGATGTCCAGAGAGGCTTTCCCAAAACCAGACAGGGCGAGGAGGATGCAGCAGTTCAGGGTCAAGGAGTTACAGCAGAAAAGCAGCTCCTGCTTCCACGCCCTGGCTGGTGTCAGTCTCCTTTTCTCTTTCTCTGCACCTTTCTCAAGCTCCAACAGCCAGAATTTCTTTTTTCCCTTCTCTTTCCAGGGCTGGGCTCAGCTGAGCTCCCACCATGCCATCCCCACATCTTTGGTGCAGTTCTTTATTCACCAGGATTGCTGCCTGTCCAGCGTGCCCTGGTCCCTGCCAGCCGAGCTCATCCCTGCGCTGCCACTTCTCCTTCCACCCCTCCTGCCCCTCCAGCGGGGCAGACAAACAGCCCAGGCACCCATCCCTGCAGGACTGACAACTCTCCCAGGCCCAGGGGCCCACAGGGGAATTTTGGGGGGAGTTCAGACTCTGTCCCAAGAGATTCCTGCTGCAGCAGGGTCAGGCACGGAGCGGGGAGCCGGAGCTGATGGAGTTTGCCATCACAGAACTGTTGGGAGGCACAGGGAGGGCTCTTGTTCCCCAGATCACCCAGGGCTGAGCCTGAGCCCTCAGCAGGCACAGCTCAGGAAAACATCGCTCTCCAGAGCCCCTCAAGAGCTCCAGGCGGCACAGAGAGCCCACAGCCCTGATGAGCCCGGGCTGTCACCAACACGCTCTTTAATCAGAGCTGAAAACTCATGATCAACCTTGAAGGAGGCTGTTAAAGACTGAAATAATAAGATGATGCGCTACAATTCCAATTTTCTCCCTGTTGCCCTGATTAAAATACATGGCTGAATCTTGGAAGCTCAACTGCAGCTTGTACAGAAGCTGTAAGAACAGTATTCACAGTGGTGGAATTTACAGCAGGAGTTGTTTGGTTTCTTTGACTTTCCCTGAGTCTTTCTTGGTTGTTTTTTCTTATTCTGCTCTACACAGATTTTGATCTTTCCCTTATTAAATAGGAATGGTTATCCCCACTGACTCACTTATCTAGTAATAGCTAGAACCCTTTTAATTCAAGTGATTTGATTCCTGGGTTTTTGTGATTCGAGTAAACACACAGAGTATTACTGGGAAACTGGCAATAGAGTTCCATGGTTATATTATCCTGTGACTCAATCCTGCACAGCACTGGATCCTTTTAATAAATTTCACAAGTACTCGGTGCTGACCTCTAACACCAGAGTGGTTTCTCTCCTGTGGTAGCTCAATTTCACAACTCTGAATACACTTTATTTTCTTTTTTTTTTTTTTTTTGAAGAAAAGCTATCCAGAGGTTTTATAAAATGTTCTTTAGCCTTTAGGAAAGAGTCAATTTAATGCCAGGCTATCATTCCATTTCAAAGAAGGATTTGAGGCAACACAATCTGCTTTCTGGAGCATGTGAGATGAATACAGCTGTGGGTTTGTTACAAATCAAGCTGCAGAGTTTGGGGACAAAGCTCAACTTTCCCAAAGTTCAGCTGTGGCCCTTGGTTTGTCAGCTGGATTTTCTTTAACCCCCCATTCCACAGAATGCTGGCATCAGGAAAAGATGGTGAGGGAGACACTGCTGCCAGGAAAAGCTCCTGTAACCTCTGGTTTGAAAATGGGAAGGAAGTCCACTGGAGGGAATTCCCTTTAAAATGGGAATGGAAGTCCACTGTGGACGAGCTGCAGTTTAATTACAATTTTCTTATTAGCAATGGGTGAGAGCATAGGGAATAAAATCCAGGCATTAAAAGGGGGAAATGGGAAGCTCTGGAAATGCCTCCTGAAATCCAGAACCACCTTGGGGCTGGTGCAAGGTGCAGCCTCCACACAAATGCCACCCACCATCTCCCAGCCAGGGCACCAGGTGCCAACAAAACCCACCGGAGCCACGCTCAGTCACATCGAACTTTATTTTAATCCCGTCAGAAAAGTTCAAGAATTACACCAAAAAATACTTCAGTCTCTGCTACCTACTGACAAAAAATACACCACAAAATTATAAACTGTTCAGTGGTTTTGCTGGAGGTGGGGTTGTTGGTGGAGGGGGTGGTTTGTACATTTTGAGTGAGAAATGAATTTACAGGTGGAGAGGGAAGGGAGGAGGGGGACTCAGACGATGGCGTTTGGCACTACAGTTTTAGCTACACTATACAGTTATTTCTCATGATGCCTGCAGGACTGAGGAGTTCTGCCCTCACACACTGCCCAGGGTCTCTGACGTGGAGGACAAAACTGCCCAATGCGAGGGAAGAAGGGGCCAGTTCCTAATTTCCATCCCAGTCTAGCCAAAAATCTGAAAAAGCAGCTCAGGCCAAGGTGAACCTTGCCCTGCCTGTGCACTCTGCTCCTGCTGCTCGGCTCTCCCTGCTCTTGCAGCTCTGAAAAAAGAGAATCCTTGGTTTTTTTTAAAATCCCACCAGCCTGCATTAATCACAAGTGCCATTTGTGGGGAGAGGTTGTGTTACTCTGGGCAGGACTGGATTAGACTTGGGGTCTGCTCTGGGTTTGCAAGCAGAGATTTGCTTTGTACCTCTCTCTAGTGGCCTGGAATGACAGGAAATGCTGAAGGAGCTGAAGCTGAAGGAGGGAAGCGGGAGCATCCCATTTCACAGGAAATTAGGGGCTGAAAATTTAGAGGCTCAATACTAGCAGCATTTTTCAGACACGCTTCTGATTGTAATGGCATTTCTTTGAGTTGTGGTGACCCTCAGGAGAGAGTTCCCAAAGGATGAAGCCTCATGGAAATTGCCAAAGCTCATGCAGGGAATCTATGCCAGAAGCAGAAGCAGAGTCCTGAACTCCTGACTCTGAGTTCTGTGCTCAAAAATTTATTCAAGATTTCACTACAGCAGCCTCTGCCTGCTCCCACCCTGCTCCATCCCCAAGCAGCAGCCTGGATTTGAGCCTCAGAGCCTGGACAGGACCAGCAGCACTCTGGTGGCTCATCGGGAATGCCAGGAACCTTCTGGATTTCCTTGGGGCACTGTGCAGGGTTTGTGTTTGCAGTGAGCATGTCTGGGGAAGGAGGGGATGCTTGTATTTCTCTGTCAGTGAATGAACACTGACACTGGATTCAATCTGACAGCAAAATATCTCCCCTTTGGCAAACCAAACAGCACCACAATGTACCAGGTTCTCTCTACCTCTCTTGAAAGGATTCCAGCTCTCCCTTCACTGCCTGTGGATCCTCTGTCACAGCTTCCCAGCACTGACAAAACTTGGTGGGATTCTCTTAGCTGCTTCTATCCTCTCTGGCTGTTCACCTAACTTGCTTTTTTTGTTTTTTAATTTATTTTTCTAACAAATAGTTAAGCAATGATTTAAAAATATTTTTACATCGTTAAGGTACAGTCAAACATCAAACATGCCTTTGTACAAAGAGCTCGACTCGGTTACAAATCAACGAGAACAACGCACGAAAAGAAATATCCATGAAGCTGATCCCGCCCGAGGGCTGGATCCGCCGCCGCCCCGCCGGGGGCAGGGCGCGCTCAGCAGCGCGGTGTTGTCCCCCCGCCCTCCCGCTCGTTCCCTTTAGTGCCCTTCTGTCTTGGCAGCCTTGTTGTCGTGGCTGGCCGAGCCCGAGGGCAGCCAGGGGGACACGGCCCGGGAGCTGGTCTGCTTGGCCATGCTGTAGTGGCTGATGACGGTGTAGAACCTGCCCCGGGAGTTGGAATCCTGTGCCGAGTAGTAGGCGTCCAGCGAGGCGGGGATGCAGCGCTTGTGCTGGAGGGGAAAGAAGAGAAGCAGTGATGCCATCGGCTCTCACGGGCTCCCGTTTGCCTCACGCTGCTGCAGCCGCCTCTCGGCGTGCTGGGGATGCGCCCAGCCCGGCTTGGCCCTCCAGACCTGCTGCTATTGGCAACCCCGACGGCAGCAGAGCTCAGAGACCGGGATGGGAGCGGGCTGTGGAATGCGGGAGGGTTCACTGCGGGACAGGGCCGGGCTGGGCTGGGCTGGGCAGCTCTGCTTTCTGCAGGCCCGCAGAGCTAAACCCCAGACAGGCAGAGGCAGCAAAAGCTGCTTTGTGCTGCTCTGTTATTGTTATCCTGAGCTGAGGGATGAGCACCTGGCTGGGGACGGCAGGAGGCACAGCCCAGTGGGTCAGCGCTTTTCACAAGTTCAGGTTTGGATTTCATTCTGAAATTCATGACTCTATGAAGAGACCTCAAAGCTCGTCTCATTCCAAACCCCTTCCACTGTCCCAGGGTGCTCCAAGCCCTGTCCAGCCTGGCCTTGGACATTTCCAGGGGCCCAGGGGCAGCCACAGCTTCTCTGTGCCAGGGCCTGCCCACCCTCACAGGGAAGGATTTCTTCCCAATATCCATTAAATCTTCTCTCTGTCACTTTGAAGCCATTCCCCCTTGTCCTGGCACTCCAGGCCCTTGTAAAGAGTCCCTCTCCATCTTTCTTGTAGTTCCTTCAGTACTGGAGGCCACAATTAGGTCACCCCAAAGCCTTTACCAGTCTGAGATATCCCAAGTTTCCCTTTTAATATAACCTAAGAGAATAATTCACAATGATTAGTGCACCAACATCCTGCTCTATTTTCCAGCTCACATATTATCCCCAGTGTGGTCAAGACTCCTGTGAATTTATGAGTTTATTCACAGTGAGAACTCAGTTAATTATTTTGCAAAATATGTATATTTTTTTTTTATTTCAGCAGACCAGGCAAACTGTTGCATGAATATTCAATATAAAATGACTGGGTTTTAGCAATCGTTACTTGATTTTGTTCTTGATAAAGGCTCAGGAGCACCTAGAAGTGAACTATTGGGCAAATTTGGATTTCTTTCACAAAGGACAGAGTGTCAGCACTGCAGCAGTTTGCTTTGCATTACAATGTGTGCCAGTAAACATCAGTTACTTGGGAGTGTGGGAAGCAAATGCAGGATCCCAGCTGCAATAAATCCATTCACAAATATGAGGGATTGTTGCTGAACATCTGTCTGTAGTGTTCACCAAATGCTAATCCCAACAATTACACTGTAACAGTAGCTGATGGAGTCAGATGCACGTCCACATTTCCCAGAACACTTTTTCCATTTCAACACATTCCTGCCAAATGTTCTGTTTGGCCTGGTCAAAAAAAAAAAAAAAAAAAAAAAAAAAAAAAAAAAAAAAAAAAAAAGCAGCCTGGGCTGTAACCATGCAGGCAATTAGAGCCTGTCATTAGCTCAGGCAATTCATCCTTCTGAAGTTCCTTACCTTATAAACAAATCCATCTGGGCAACTGTGGTCGTAAGTGAAGGCTTTGTACACCACAAGGAACACTATGCAGGCAAGGAATGCAAGAGCCAGGCTTATGAGGATGGTGACCTAGAAAAGGGGGATAATGTTACTGTACATATGTTAAAATGGCATATGAGCAACCTCATAATTAAATGACTTATAGGAACAGACATTCTAACAGACTGCAGCCTTCACTCCACCGTGCAGTACTTAACTAAGCATGGTAATTGACTGAATGCTGGATCCAATATCCTGGATTCCCACATCATTCCCATCCCCCCACAGAATTTCCACATTCCTGTGTTTAACCTCTTGCAAATGTATCGATTTTGCTGTGGTATTTGGTGCTCTGGGAGCCTTTGTGTTCCCGTGCTCTCAGCTCTGGCCCAGCAGGACCCAGAACCCACATTCCAGGTCTGAGGTGTGTGGATAAAGTGCCCTGTGGCCAGGGCAGATCCCACTTTTCTGGGAGCACAGGCAGCTGAGCAGGGAGGAGCAGGGAGGTCTTTGCAGCCCTTTGTGCCTCCTGGGCAATCCCACCAGGATCAGTCGTGCCCTGCAGGAGAAAGGGGATCCTCCTCTATTTCTCCAAGCTGTAAAAGGACAATATCCTGACTAGGACAAAATCCTGCAGCACATCCAAGAGCAGATGCTGCTGGAGGTACCAGACACAATTCCCTCTTTGGGGCTCCAATATTCCCAGCAGGACACCCTGCTGCACAGATCTGTTTCTCTGCTGGAGCTCCCTTCTCCCCAGCTTTTCCATTATATATGGTTTACTTTTTCCAGCAGGAGATCTGGGAAAAACAGGTCCCTCCTCATAAAGAGCCACCACAATCCTGAGGACAGGTCAGTGTGGAGGAGCTTTCTCCCTGTAGAACACGTCCATCAACTCCTCCTCGTTTAGAAGGGGACCCTGCTAGGCCTGGTACTTCCTCTAATTCCAGAGTAGGGACTAAACCCACGATGACAATGACCCAAATGTCCTTTGAGGTTAATTTGAAGGTGCTAGAGCAAGATGTACACCTTGTTCTACCAAAGCCAATGCTGAGGGGCAGCCCTGGCTACAAATTCACAAATAAGAAAAGCTCAACTCTCCAGTTTGCCTGCTCTGCCCAAATTAAACGTACAATGAGAAAAGGAACATTGCTTGAAACTCGGCCTTCAGAAGAAGGAACTGAGCTGTCTGCAGTGAGAATAAACATCTCTTCATGGCTCTTCTGCTAAATCCCACATGCATGCACAGCCTATGGGAATAACCATTAGAACTGCAATTCGAGGGGTTCTTTCCTCTTGTCTGCCCCTAAAAATAACAATTTCCCCTCTGCTCTGGCCAAGTGCTGCCACCCAGCTGATTATGCCCAGGAGCAGGTCCTGTGCTGAGCTCTCCCCTCCCTCCAGGTGAAACTGAGCCTGTTTTCACCTCCTGCCTTCCCTGCACTCGCAGAATTGGTGTGACAATATTACACCTGCTCAAAAACGGTGGAAAATTGCTCCTGATGAAATGTCATGTAAGATGTTAAAACCCAAAGGAAAGGGAAGAAAAATCCACCCCCGGATATATTCTGCCATGCCAGAGCTGAGATGCACCTCTGCAACTATTCCAGAGCATACAAAGCTTCATTAACATTCAAACACCAAAGAATCACAGAGCTGCAATACCTAATAAACCTCCACTTTTTTTTTTTATGATTAACACGAACCTTGGCGATCTCTAAGCAATATAAACACTCACAGAGGGGAAATAAAATTTAGTGAGCAGATAAAACCTAGAAGTGCTGCAGGCATGAATCTGTCACATGTGACTGCTCGAGTGGGTGAAAGAAGGGGGGGATTTGCCTGCCCTCTCCTCAAAATCTCACATGATTCCCAAGGGTTCCCTTAAGAGGGAGCAGAGAAGAGAGAACATCATTACCACACCAAAACTCTCCCCCCATCCTCCAAAAAATGTGGGAAGAGGCCCTTAACATCCATGAAGGATGATGTCAAGCTCCCATCAACAGCAGCACGCTTGGGGTGGTTCCCTCCTTTTCCCAGAGATAAAGAACATTTTTTGCATTTCCACACAGCACAGAAGAATGAAAGGATCCATCCTCATCAGGCAGCAGGACATCAGGAGCCAGCAGGTTTTGTGCCAGGCAGAGGATGTCTAATTGCAGTGGTGTTCCAGCTAACCTGGCTTTCATGCAGCCCATGAAGCATCCTCCCTGCTCTCTTTCATTTCATCAGCTGCCCAGGATCTCCTTTCTCATCGAAAATTCCCTTTTTCCCTCTCTCACTCCAGTACAAAGCCTTATTTAAAAGGCAACCAGAGAACAATGGCACATCCAAACAGCAGGGCATTTATTCAACAGCTTTTTCCATTGCAAGGTTTTTACAGTTTTATTCCTTATTCATATACTATTTAATCATGGCTTGGGTTGGGTGGGACCTTAAAGATCATCCCATTCCATGGGCAGGGACATCTTCACTGTCCCAGGCTGCTCTAAGCCCTGTCCAGCCTGGCCTTGGGCACTGCCAGGGATCCAGGGGCAGCTACAGCTGCTCTGGGTACCCTGTGCCAGGGCTTCACCACCCCCACAAGGAAGAATTTCTTGCCAACATCCAACCTAAATTTCCCCTCTTTCAGTGTGGGTGGCACTTCTTAGATATCAGGCACGATTTTATTTCTAGACCTGGTAATCAGTGTTTGACTCTGGATGCTTTTCTCCCTGCTTATATTCACTTAAACCAGGAGCAGAGCCAAGAAGATGCCAACCAAGAAAAGCCTTGCTGCCTACAGGAAAAGCAGCCAGGCCCAGAGGAGAGGTAAAGATCATTTATCACAGAAAAATCCCTACAAAAATCCCTACCATTTTCCTACTTTCTGCAGCTGTAATGTGAATTAGGGGCCTCAGAAGCCTCTGGTGCCTATTTTTGTACCTGCACTTTTCTCAGCCTCTTCACAAAATTCCAGTTTATCAGGAATAGATCCCAGTGCTGCTGCCATATCTCGTTCTACAAGATACCTTCAAGTGTTGCTGGGTACTGGGAAATTTTGTAACCTTTAATAGGTAATTCAGCTGAAGAAGTTCTCTTGGTTTTAATTTTTCTCTTTGTAGAAGAAGAAAGGCAAAGAACAAGGCAAAATTTGTTATGAACAAAACTGGCAGATATTCTGTCAAGGTTATTTCAGAGAGGAGCTTAAGAGCTGTGCTTGGAGAGACAGCAAAGCTTTTCCTATGGTTTATGGCAATTCCATTACACCTGAAAACTCATCAATCCCTGACAACCCAGTTAACTTGCAGGAAAAAAATCACAAAATCATCTAAGGGCATCCAAATACATCCATGCACTCCTGATTCCATTACAAGGATTTCTGCTTGACAATGAAAAATTCAGGAGGGCAATTTTTGCCCTTCATCCCATAACTTGTTCCTGCTGATAATGAGATGGAAGATTGACACCACCAGATTTCCACATGGAAGGTACAGTTAAGGATCAGGAGCTCCTGGATGCAGCTATCCTGGTGGCCTCCGTGTATTCCAGGATGGAATTCAAGTGCAAAGCACCCAAATCCAGGTTGTTATTGCAAGAAAACTCTGGTGTGTTGGCAGGGAGGGAGGCACAGGCTGACAGGACACTGAGATGGATCAAGCAGGGGATGAGGTACCCCAAACACAGCCCAGAGCTGCCCCCTGTTCAAACTCTGTCAAAGAACTGTTGTGGTGCCTTGCTCAGCACTCAGACACCCTGATCTACCCTGGCAGTGAAAATGATCTGACTGCACTTCTTCAAAAATGTCATTTCACTCCCCACTGTTAAAAATATTTTTGTAATAAGTTGCTGATTTTGCTGATCTTCTGGCAACAGCTTCGCCTCCAAAATTTTGAAAGGCTAGCTGCAAAAAAAAGTGACACAATTGGGTCTTCAGATTTGCTTAGTACTGCTCAGGAAGATGTAGGATTTGTTCTTTATTATTACAGCAAAGCTTTATTCCAGATGGTGTCCAGATTCTTAAGAAGCATTGTTTAGGAGATGCTTTGTAAGAGGAAAATGTCCTCAGTCATGTCTCTACATTTTCAGGGCTATGGGAAAATACTCCTTAGTGCTGCAATGTTTCTTAATGAAGGTTTAGGGTGGATGGGGTTTTTTGGTCCTTTAACTTACAATTCATAACCATAAATCTGTTTGGCCCCAGTTCCCATAAGAACAGATGAGGATGGGATCATCCTGGGGGCCAGAAGCTTCTCCCATCTGTTACAGGGCTGATCCCCAGGGACAGCAGGAAGGGGCTGGGATCCTGCCCCTGTGCTCAGGTGAGAGCCCCACCTGCAGAGCTGCCCCAGGGCCTGGAGCTGCTGCAGAGACCCAGAGGAGGCTCCAGGGGAGCAGAGGATGGAGCAGCTCTGCTGGGAGAGCTGGGATTGTTCACCTGGAGGTGACACAATGGTGGCCTTGCAGTGCCTGAAGAAGCTACAAGGAAGATGGAGAGAGACTTTACAAGAGCCTGGAGTGACAGGACAGGGGGGGAATGGCTTCACACTGACAGACAGGAGGGTTAGATTGGTATTAGGAAAAAAGAAATTAGTGTGAGGGTGGTGAAGCCCTGGCACAGGGTGCCCAGAGCAGCTGTGGCTGCCCCTGGATCCCTGGCAGTGCCCAAGGCTAGATTGGACAGGGCTTGGAGCCACCTGGGACAGTGAAAGATGTCCCTGCCCATGGCAGGGGGTGGCACTGGATGGGTTTTAAAGTCCCTTCCAAGCCAAACCATTCTGGGATTCTCTGTTCCACTATTCCATGGGTTCCTTTCAGCCCCCACAGCCCAGCAATCAAAGCCCAAAACACTCACAGAGTTCAGAGAGGCTCATTTATCCAAGTACCCCAAAGCCTCAGAAGAATCCACTTGAAACAGCACTGGCTGTCTCTGAGCCAATTTCCCTTCCCAGCCACATCCCCCTGGGCTCTCCCATCTCTGCACACCCCAGCCCACTGTGACAACACCAGAGAACCTCTCCAAGCTTGCAAATCATAAAAACAAATATCTCTTTTCCAGGATAGCCACCAGCAATTCCTCTGCTCTGCGCCTCCTAAAGCTGTGAGAGTGGCACGAGTGTGGAAGGAGCACACCGTGTTTCTAAGCAATTTGTCAAATAATTAAATTATGCACACAATAACTAGCTGGCTCAATTATATTAGCCTGTCTCCATCATGTAATATAATTTCTAGTGGCTGTTTAGGCACTAATAGCCTCAGATCTTTTTAGCAGTGTCTGGTGCCAGCTGCGGGCTGCGTGACATCTCCCTGTGCCAAGTCAAACCCCTTGGATGGAAAATTCATGGCTCCGTTTCCAAGCCCCCGTTCCTTATGGAAGTTCTAAATGCCATTTTAAATAAGACTGCTTCACCAATGAATATCAGTGAATTTCCATCTAGGTAAATAAAAAAGCTCTGTTGGATTTGCTTTCTCTTTTCTGTCATTTAGTGCCATTAAAAAATTCCTTCATCAAGCAGGCAGGTATAGTGAGATGGGTGATGTTGTTTCTAGGAACACCAAATAAATACGTGGCCATTTTGACAGACCAGACAGATTTTTAAAGGCATTTTTCTCCCTCCTCTTATAAGAACATTTTCTTTCTTTCTCAGCTGTCCCTTCCCACTGGAACTAGGTGAACTTTCAGGTCCTTCCCAGCCCAGGCCATTCAATGATCCTGTATCTGTTACCTCCAAAAAAATTGGAGCAGACCCCCCAAATTAAACAAGTGGGGTGACTCAAAAACTGCTCAGAAAGGAGCTTTTCTTCCCAAAGCCACATCCTGAGAACACCGGGCAGCCCATTTCAGGAGCTGAGCAATGCTGGAGGAGGCTTCCTTCCAGATCCCTAATTTGAGGTGTTTTTTCAATTAGTGGGACTGCAGCAGACAGAAACATCCTCTCCAAGCCTTCCTGACGTGCAGCCCTTCCCTGCTGCCCTGGCAGAGCCTTGGCTGTGACATTTCCTCCGGTCACTCCACGTGGGACATGGCAATGGATGCCTCAGTTCATCACAGGCCCTTTTTAAATGCATTAACAAGAACACAAGATAAATCAAGTCATCAATAAACTGTCTCCTTGCCTGCCCTTTGCCTGCCGAGACTCAACCTCTGCACGGTCTCATGAATGCAAAATTGTCCCCTGTCCCTCCTCCCTGATGTTGGATTTGGTGCAGGGAAAGCTTTGGGAGCCCTGAGCAGGAATGGATGCAGGGATTAGCCCATGGCAGCACACCTGGAACTGCAGATTTTGTTCCCTGCTCTGCTACTGCCTTTTCCTGACACCTGCATCCCTCCAAGCCCAGCTCCAGAGCTCACTCCCCACTCAGACAACCCCAGCAAGAGCCACCCATGGCTGCAAACATCTAAATTCTCCAAATCTTGCCTTTTTCTGAGGAAAAACCACCCTAAGACACCACCATGCCACAGCCAAGGATCAGGCTGGCTCCAGGGAAAAGCTGAGATGAGAAATTACCTTCTTCCAAAGGTCAGGCTTGCACGAATTAAAACACCTCTTTTCAGTGCACTCCTGTGCCTGAAGAAAAAATCTCTTGGAAGCTTGTTCCTTCAAGAAGGGCAACAAATTCACCTGTATTTCAGCATTTATGTCTCCCATCATGAGCAGGAAATAATATTTCTGCATTCATGGTCCAGTACACCCATTTCTCCTTAAAAACTTATTATATGGGTGCTTTATAGGAGAACAAAGTGAGGACTTGGTGAGCAAAGTGTCCCCTGGGTAACTTAAGAATTAAAAGCCTTTCCATTTTGAATTAGAAAGATGAAGCTTTATTGCTGCAAATGACTTACAAGAGCTACTCTTTTAAAAGCAAACAGAAAGGAATAATCAAGGTGATTATGCTGCCTCCAAAGGCACGAGGCCAGTTCCATTAGCTGTGGATCCGACCCAACAGGCTTTAATACATCTGCAAGTACCAACAAGAGGCAGCTCAGCTCTGGTTAACATTCAATCACAGCCTGTGCTGCTTTAGAGAGAGTGAAACATTGCACAGAGAAAATTGTGTGAGTGAAGCTTTGCACTTCCTTGTTTATTATTTTTTTTTTAGAATTCAGTGGTCTGGCTATAAGACCCAACAGGCAGTAAACTTTGCTTTGGTTTCGCTTGGCTGAAAATTTCCTTCTCCTCCATCCTGCTCGGTCTCTTTTTCTACAGTGGCCACACCAGCATTAAAAATCTTTCATTTCACCTCAAATGCTGACAGGAAAATTGCCCAACACGCAGATTTCCTGTGGGGTGGCAGAGGGAAGTGCAGAGTGGTGTTAGAGACAGAGATGCAATGTAAAAAATCCTCCAGGCCCAGTGGGAACTGCAATTACATCCTGTAATTAACACCAGGGGTATCTCCATGGGGTTCTTTATGGAAGTGCTTTCAAGCATTTTGCTCCAAAGCCAAGGGTCATTTGAAGTTTCTGCTCTCCTTCAATATATCCTGGTTTGAAGAATGAACTTTCAGCAGGTGTACCCCACATAAATTTAGGCATATTAATATTCTATGTAACTTCCACTTTTAGAGATTTTCTGCATAGTAATTCACTTTCTTCTTCTCTCCAAAAATCAATTAAATGGAAAAAAAACCAAACCAAAACTGAACAAATCTCTTCAGTTGACTACTCTGTTAGTGCTCACAGAAGGCAAAAATTATCAAATAGAGTCAAAAAGCTTTTCCTGGCTTTGTAAAAGAGTATATATGTGTGTAAAACTAAGATAAAACAAGAATTCACTGTAAGGAATGGTCCATTTCCTATTAAGAAACCCCACATTTGAAGTTTTTTATTTTGCTTTGTAAGATGGTCCCTAAGCCAGTAAAGAGCATTCTAGTGAAATCAAAATAGATTTTTCTTGTGTGTTTTAGACATGGACATGACATTTTTGGGCCCTTGCCTGTACAAAAAAATTAAGGAATTAGCTGGGGGTTCTTACAAAACCCCTAGACTCCTACCCAGACAGGGTTTATAGCAATACCTGGGGCTGTGATCAGACAGATCTGTTCCCTGGCAGCTGAGCCACAAATCCCCACTCAGTTCATCCTCACAGCTCCTGATTGTCACTGATGATCACAAACGGCTCCATCAATCTGCCTCACGCAGCCTGGGAGAGCCACCGGGACAGATGTGCCCTGTCCTCTTCTCAGAAACCCTCCCAAGAAGGATTTCTGAGCTGAGGCAGAAGGATGAGCAGCACCATTTCTCACCTGCTTGCATGCACACCCCGAGTGAGAGCCTGAGGCCACCCAGGAGTGAGTTTGCATCGAGGCCAGGCAGGGCTGGCCAGTGATTTTTTGGAAAAGGAGAATTTGTGACCTTCTGCATTGCACTGGAAAATATCCAGCCTCCAAAGAGGCAGCTTTGGCTCCACTCTCAGATCATCCAGTCTGGATGAACACTTAGATGCAGTGAGAGCTGCATTGCATCTACATGGGAAGGAGGTTGCCTGCTGACCCCCAAAGGGAGGGAATATTCCTCCAGATCAGTCCCTGGGGACTGAATTCATCCCCTTCCTACCGCCACCTCTCCAAGCCCTCTCGGAGTGCAAGGTTCAAGAGCAAACCCCGCCTCCTGCTGGTGCCAGTGCCTGCTCCCCCGTGCCTGCCACATTTCTGCTTTTCCTGCTTTGTCCCGTGTTCTGGGTCCTGGAAGCAGCGCCGGAGCCCCAGCAGCAATCCCCAGCAGAGGGAGAGATCCCCGCGTACAGCCCGGAGCACCGCTCCCATTAGCCGGGGTAATGGGATGCTCCGATAAGCGATGGGATGTGGCAGTTGCCATGGTGACGCTGGTGCTGATAGCATTAAAAAGCAGCGGAGCGCTTTCTTCACCAGGAGTTACTCCTGCCCCGTGGGAACTCAACCATTCAGGGAGACTTTAAAATGTATTTACCTGTGAATGGGTACGATGGAAAGCCCCAGCCGCTTTTCTGGGATTTCTTTCAGGTTAGAGGAAGAACTATCAGCATAAAGCAACAGCCTAGAGGTGAAAGCAGAACATCCCAGGAGGAGTTTGCAGGATCCATGGCACGGATGGGAAGTTTGGGAGGGGGAGCAGGAATGGCACATTTGGGGCTCCGTGTGTGCAGCAAAATGTGAATTCCCTGGGGATTTGATGGTTCACCTTCCAGTGGGGGGACCAGGGGAGCCTCTTCCATTTAGCAAAGCTGTTACCAACAGGAAATTATTCCCTGGCCCAGAGCAGTCTTAGGAGCCAAGCATTTCAGATATTGGCTTGGGTTGGTCATGAACAATTCTTGCATCACGGTGTTTTGTAGGGCGCAGCTGAACACAGAGTAATTTTGTTCTAAATCTTTCACACTAAGTCAGAGGAAAACAATTGTTCCAGTATGAGCATTTCAACAACAGAAGCACTTGAATGGGTTCCACTACATTTTAAGGACCTGATGAAAAGTGTGGGCAATAATTACATCCACTGATCCCTGGATCTGCGTGTGTCAGAGCAGTTTCAGGGTGGAGAAGAGGGGGGATCTAATGATAAGAAATAATTGTCATTGCACACTCAGCAGGGACAGATGACACAGCCAGTGACTCTGGACATGCATCTTGCCAAATTGCAGCAAGAAGAATGAAGTTCCCAGTCTTCATCAACACTGGCAGATAATTTCTCCAGGTAGATAAATTGCTTGCAAAAAACATCTTAAATATCTCGACTTCTCCCCCATACACCCACTCCCAACTTGTTCTGTTAAAGACAAGTACTGAGTTTAATTATTCCAACTCTGAAAATACAAACTTTTTAAAGTTCCTGGGAAAGGAAAGAACTGTAGAAGACTTGAGAAGATAACTATGGCAGGTAACTATCACCCAGCTAATAGTCAATAAATCATTACCTTCCTGAAAATAATTAACAGTTCTGTGGCAGTGGTGAGAAAGGGCTCAGACTGGTGTAAGAAAGAGACAGGTTTGTGTGAAACCAGTAAGGGGGCAGCAGTTCCAGGTGTCCACCCAGTGCTCTGTAAGCCTGCAGAGAAAGGCCACTCCAGCCCCTCTTCTGGTGCTATCTAAATAAATCAGTGCTGCTGAGTGGAAGAGAAAAGGAGTCACTGGAAACCCTGTTCTCCAGAAATAACAAGGCCTCATTTAGTGGGGAATCTGCTTAAAAAGCAAAAGGGATTCAATCTCTTTTCAGGGCTGATAGAAATAAGAGCAGAATGACTACTCACATATGAGAGATTGTTCTTAAGAGCTGTAAGATGGGTTATCATGATGAGAAGGAGCAGGAAGCCTCAGATGCAGAGGGTTAGAGCTGTCAGCCCACAGAGGAATCACAGACACATTTACAAACCCTCTCTAAGGCACCTCAGTGTTGTCACAGGATGGTAAAGCCCAGGAACAGGAGCTCAATTCAAAGCACTGCAAATGAAAGGCAAACAGCAGCCACCCTTCCCCCTCAGCCTGGGAAACCTCAGCTCACAGAGCTGCTGCAAAACAAGATCTCTGCAGCTCAGGAACTTCCTAGAGGAACACACTCCAAAGGTAAAGAAGGCAAAGTCTATAAATCACTGCCTGTCAGCTTAGAAAAATGTTCTCTTTGCTTCTCTGTGGAGGAGTAAAATGAGAAATTTCTTTTCTGTGTGGATGGCTCAACCATAAGGTTATTTTAACATCATTTTCTTGTAACCCATCTACACACAACTATTTAAACAGTTTTATATTATAAAGGAGGTATGGGCTGAGTCATGCAGCTGAAGAATCAGCCTAATTGGTCAAACTTCCAGGACACTGTGTGCTGAGCTGGAGAGAATCATAATCTCATCTATTAGGGGATGTGACAAGAGGCAGGAGCTAGCCCAGGTTCCTGGAAGAGCTGGTGTGAAATAAGAACCGTTGCCTAGGGACAGTCTCTTCTTTATGATAATTAAAGAGCTCAGATCTGGGCTGTTCTGGATGGATGAAAAATATGCAAGCATAAGCTTAATTCTGGCTTGGGCTTGTTCATGTGAGAAAGTTGTCTAATAATTCATTAGTTTCTTCAATAAAAGATACCCAAAAGGCAGGAAAAAGGGCATCTGTGGACTTGGCTGGCAGGTTCACGTGGTCTCAGATTTTTTTGCAGACATCTTGGTCTTCTGAAGCTCAAAATCACAGAATCTCTGCCTCTCTTCCCAGGACAGGAGGAAATGGCCTCAGGCTGGGCCAGGGGAGGCTCAAGCTGGACACAGGAGGAATTTCTCCATGGAAAGGGAGCTCAGGCACTGGAAGGGGCTGCCCTGGGAGGTTTGGAGTGCCCATCCCTGGAGTGTCCCAGGAAGGGCTGGAGGTGGCACTCAGTGCTCTGGGCTGGGGACAAGGTGGGCACTGGTCACAGCTTGGATTCAGTGATCTTGGAGGGCTTTCCCACCCTCAAAAGGGCAAAAGAGAACATGATGATCACAGTTATATCATCTTTTTTTAAGCTTTTAAAAATGTAGCCAAACTGAGATCATAGAAGTATTTACAGTGATTTCCTCCTACAAAAAACAAATGTAAGATGATTTCATCAGTACCAGATAATAGGCAGCTTATAACCAGAGGGCAGGGTTTTTAATAACTTCACTAAAAATGTGCACTGGGACAAAAATGTGGTGCAATAAAAAGTACAAAAGGTAATAAATATTAGCTATTATCTCTGCTCATTTTGTCAGGAAATAATACTACAAATTTAATGGGCTACATGGAAGCCTTGTGAAAAGCAGGCAGGGAGAGGCTTAGAGCTTTATCCAGTATTAGAGCAGAAGCTGCCTGATGAATAAGTTGACATTGAAGAGTAGAGAATGGAAATCATTTGGATTTTAGGGAAAGGAAAGAGCTCAAAAATGAACCTGTGATGCTGCCAGGCTCTGGAGGAAGGGGCCCAGCTCCCACCTCTGCCAGGGCTCCCAGCTGGAGCTGTGAGTGATGGGAAAACTCCATCAGCAGGATGGGAAGAGGAAAAAGGCATGAAAGGAGAGGTCTGAATGCAAGAGCAAGTTGGGAATTTGAATAGGAAGAACAAGATGCTCAAGAGAAGGAGTAGATGAAACAGGATTTATCCATGATTTATATATTAACTCGGTCTGTAAGGAGATGTTCTTTTTTTAAATAAAAAGGCAGATCTTTCCGTGGTTTTACTCAGTCTTTCACACCCTCCAGGCCTGCAGGATTGAGTGTTAAATACTCACGGAGACAGCAGCATTTACAACACCAACAAGGCCATTTACTGCGGGTTAAAGCCAACACATCAGTCCAGGAGAGTCTAAATTTATTGTTGGTTCTCAGGCGCATCGTGTCGGGTCCTGATTTGTGTGTGACACTGGAAATGCCTGCTGTGGTTTCCAACACTGGGATTTAACCGTGGTTAATTCACTTTGCTCTGGTACAACAGACAGTTACCACTGGTGGCAAATAGTTACTACTCACAATAAGCTCAGGGAAGAATTCAGTAAATACCGACAGCAGGTAAGAAATTTTAGATTAAACTGAAAAAAAACACCCCAAAACCCAACAAGAAAAACCAAGCCAAAGAACCAAAAACATTTATTGCCACAACTTTTAAGAATAAATTATGCTTTGGAAGGAGCAGGAATGTCACAAGGCACTGCCCACTTTCTCTGTTTTCTCCTCAAAATTATTGATATTTCCTCTGACTTTAAAAATGAGCAATCAAATCTCACATTTCCATCACTGCCATGCTCTGTGGTTTAGAAAAAGCACCAGCTCTTCCCAGTGCAAAGGGAGGAAAAAACTGGCAGCTACACATTTGGAGTCTAATTTTAGGAGGAACTGAGCCGTTCTAATGTGCTGCAGTCAACAGGAACCGACTGCACTCAATAATTCATGAGTTTCTTTCCATGTTTGAGTAGAGCCTGCTGAAAATTTCCCAAGGAAACATTTTCCATCTGAAAATTCCAATTCCTGTGAAGCAAAACTGCTTACAGGACAGGATATGCTTGGATTCTTCTCTAATACCTTTTTTTCCTACGCATTTTGAAGTAGTTTTTAATATTTAGTAATATAATAATTATAAAAAAGTATTTTAATATGAAAAAGTTGACTGGCTATGAGACAAAAGGAATTTTTAAAGGCTGAACAAAATGTTTCAATCAACCTTCACTGGTTTTTTAAAAATTCTTTTTAAACACCAGCGTTTGAGAAGAAAAAGGATTCAAACATGGTTTATTTTCAATTTGGGCTGGAATATATTTTCATCATTTTCTTGGGAAAGAAAAGCATTTTCTACTTGAGATGTAGCTGAGATGGTATTTCCATGCCTGTCCTAAAAAAAATCTTTACACTCATGCAGATAAACCTCTCTTCGACCCTGGTGATGAGTGGAGTGTTAAATTTGTTATGTCTTTCCTGTCACTTTGATTCAGTTATTTTAAAATGAATAGCATTTGCATCAGAAGGCAGCAGAACAACCATTTCTTACCTTTAGTCTTTCTGTTACCCCATCAGTGAAACTGACTGTGAATTCGGCAATTTTGGGCACTCTGAGTTTTCCTTTGTTCTTCTGGTCAGGCTGATATTCTGTTCTTGTTTTCACAATTACCTGGAAAATAACAACGCTTTTAAGGCTTCTGCCCACAGCAGAGGTTTTTGGGTTGTTATCAAAGCTTTTCTATAGAAACCATCCCCTGGACCTACACAAGCACCATAAATGAACACAAACCCATCACCCCCTCAGGGATAAGAGAGGCAGATAAATCGGCAGATACACAGAACTAGGACAGTGAGCTTATCACACCGAGCCTTAAAATAGCTGACAGCAAAATGTTTGACACCCACTTTTGTTTAGGAGTATTAACTTTTATATCATGCTCAACAGGCAGAAGAACAGCCCATCTTAAAGAGGAGCCTCACTAATTAAAAGCTCTGTCCAAACAAGTTCTGCTAAAGCCAATTTGAATTTAGCCCACTTGGTGTCTCATTCCTTCAGGCTCCAGATTTTCAATATTTATCTTGTATTATCACCTTGGCTTCTCCCCTAAGATCTGTGTCTGATTAATCCAGGTCCTATTCATTTTATAAAATGAGGTGCAGAAGACCCTTCCACTTTCTGGCTCCCCATTCTGAGCTGCAGCTTGGTGGAAATGAAAACTCCAGGAGTGGAGGCTGCTCCAGATGAGAGTGACAAGGGTGATCCTAAAGCTCTCAGCTAGAAACAAAACCGTGGTGAAGGATTGGAACAGATTAAGTGATGCACAAGGTTGAGTTCCCAGCTAATCAAGGACTTATTTCCAAATGAAGACAGCAAAGTCTGCTTTGGAGCAAAGAGAACCCCAGGTATTTAATCCTCCTGCATTTAATGCATGTGGAAATCAGAGCGAGAGAAAAGCAGTGAGGAGTCATAAGCCAATTTTCTGGATTCAAATGCAAATCATTAAAGACTGATGAATATTTACATCCTCCAGCGAATCCCTCTCAATAGTATTTATTACAGGAGCATTTGCAATATTAATACTTGGCGAGAAGAAGGGACAAAAAGCCACTCAAATACATTTCCACGAGCAGTTGGGAGCTCAGGATTTGTGATGACACAACACAGAAGATGGGAAATGATCCACGGGGAGAAGCTTGACTGAGGTTTGGGGTGAATCCTGACCCTGCTCTGAAGCCTCTGCTGAATCAAACCCCATTTTGCCCACCCTGTCCAGCACACTGTGGGCAAAATAAAGCAAAGCTCTCTCTGCAGCCAAGACAAAGTGGCCCAGGTCAGCTCTGAGCTCCAAACAGGCAATAACCTCATTTTCTCCCTCAGAAGGAGGCAAATGCACCCAGCCTCGTGCAGCTGGCCAGCCTTCAGTCTTGTCCCTGGCTTTTTGTAAAGCCAGTACAGTAAATTATAGAGCATCAGCCAGCAGCACCTGCCAGCCAGTGTTTAGAAATTGCTCTTTCTGTTTTCAGACAATATCCAATTCTCCCAAATTCATGCTTCCTGCTCAATATAAATCTTAGCTGTAGACAATTTTTTAAAATTTATAGGAGAGCTTTCCCACAAACTGTGATGCTGGGTCTTAATGAAACACCATGAACACCAGAATATAAGAAAAGAAATCAAATTAAAAACTTTCCTTGTTTCTAGCTATAATTTAATTTTCTTCATCATCAACACCAATTTTGTTACGGTTATTTTTTAACTGTTCCATTGCACCAATAAGCAGGAAAGTTTGAATCATGCTGTCTGCAGGGATACAGAGTCTGAAAATGAACCCACACCAGGCATCAGATTCAGGTCCAGCAGCAATTCCATCACATCTGGGAATAAACAGACCAGGAGGTACTTGAAACTCATTTTGCTGACTGTGCCAGCAGTGAAATGAGTATGCACAGAGCCAGAGTCACCCTGGGCAGTGTTTTGCAGAGGTATCAAAAAGCTTTGGTAGAGGAGGGAAGCAGCACCTTTGCTAAAGGGTTTTTAGCATGGCCAAAGTTAAAAACCTGCTCTCCAGAAGTGTCTTTGTCAGACACCCTCTGGAATTACTCAGCAGAAGAAAGGGCAGGCAGTGAAGTCTCCTTTTTAGAGGAGAGCACAGAATTTAACTGACAAAAGTCAAACAGAAAACTGAAAACCTGCAGTCAGGGGGACCATTCAATATCGTGGTAGCAACGATAAAAATGCAATTTTGCTGAGGGCATGGGGTGTACATTGAGATGAACAGAGCTCCTTGCTCAGTCCCCCACAGGTGAAATAAATCAGCCTGAGCACGGATCCATCCCATTCTTGCAGAGTTAAAAGTGCAAATTTAGAAAAGGAACAATCAATATTCTAAAGAAATCCTTCTGCATCTTTAGCCTTATTCTTTTTCTTTTTCTGTTTTCATTTTCCAGCTTTCTGATTTGAGTTGGGTGGGAAAGATTTGCCTTCCCCCATTCCCTGCCATCACTCCTTTTTCACCTTTTTTTTTTCCATTTTGTCAGCGAGGAAAAAAAAAATTCCTGGCAGAGAAGTCTTGCAGAAATTCTACCCCAATTGCTGTTGAACATGGAGTAATAAAAGGCTCCTGACTCGGCAGTGATCAGCGCTCGTTTATCAGCGCTGCCCCCGAGCAGTTGCAGCCAGCCCAGATCCCACTGTTCCCACGCAAACCAGGAGCATCCATCTCGCACCGCCACAGCTTTCCTGGGAGAGCTGTGCCGGTTATCACAACCCAGAACAGAACCAGCCCCAGCCCCTCTCCTCGGCTGTTCTGCAGCGGTGCTGGCTTGGGAATTGTTCTGGATTGATAGCAGGGAAAGGGAGGGGGAAATTGGGGTCCTGGGGAGGCTGCAATTCCAAGGAAACTGAAGGGAAAGGAATGCCATCTCCTCCTTCCCTCCTCTGGGATGCTGGCACCTTGGAAAAGAGCTGCTCTAAGAGGGAACTTGCAGATGGATTTAGCTCAGGGAATCTCCCCGCAGGTTATCTTGCTCCTGTGATCTGTTCTTCACACCATTTCCCAGGGATACACCACCTTAAAGTTGCAGGAATGGAGCTGTTCATTGCATATGCAGTGAAGGGGGCACCAGTAAATCACCTGGCACTTTCCTCATTTTACATCCAAAATAAAGCTTTGAAAGTGTCTTCCTAGATGGGGTTTGCAGAGTGATTGTGAGAATATGAGAGGAGGGAAAAGGGCTCAGCAAAAAGCCACATCTAATTATGGGAACCCACAGTGAAGTCCTTGCAGCTTCCTCCTTAACCAGGTTTGTTTAGAATTTGAGCTAATTAACCACCAATTCAGCAAAGCACTTAAGCTTTTCCTTAATGCAAGTAGTCCTATTAGCATCAGGGGATGAGCCGGATATTTCAAGTTAAGTGTGCATTTAAGGGCTTTGGCCTACTGGAGCTGGCTTCAGGCTCCTTCCACAGCCAGTTCCAACACGGATGTTTTGGGATCCTGGGGAATTCTTCATCCATTGCTCAGGGGCTCTGCACACAGCATGACCCCAGCATCCCATATTGCTCATGGAGGGGCAGGGAAAAAAGACAAAAAAGGAATCTCAGTAATGTGCTGAGTCCCACTTGGTGGCTGAGTCAGGAGTTCACAGCACTGCTGCTTGCTGCTTACAATGCAAGGTGTTCTCAGGCTTTCATTAATGAGACAGAAAGGCAGCTCCAGCAGATTCTCCATAAAAATACCACATTTTGGGATTAGGGGCTAGCAAGGGATGACGGGGTGGGAAGGCAGACAGACAACCTATGGAAAATGGCAGCTCTCTGCAGAATTGCCCCCTCAGCCATCCCAGGTCAGCAGATGCAATAACATTCCATGTCTGAAAGGTCTTGAAATTCTGTTCTCTTCCTTGGATCTTCTGGTTCCTCATTCCAGGCCCTCAAACACTTCTGAAGAGCTCAGAGCAGCCTGCAGGGAATGGCCTGAGGAAATTGTGAAACCCCACCACAACAGAACCACGAGCCACATCCATCACCCTGCTCCACACAAGATGTTTCTAATGATGCTGTTTGCTAATACATTTATTGAGTCCCAAATCGAAATGCTCTTATTATTCCAGGCTTATTGCCAGAGCCACGGCTGGGATCAATAGGAAATCTTTCCTCAGCTTTAATGGATGCAGGACCATGCACCCTCTCTGTAGTGATGCTCTGGAAAATTATAGGTGTGCTGAGGTGAGAAACAACAGATGAGAGTCTGCCTACACCAGCAGGAAATCCATCATCTACAACCTTGAGAAGGTAAACAGTGGGAGAGTGCTGGGAAATCCAGGGATTTGGGCTGCTGAAAGGGAAAAGAAAGCAAGCTTCTAACCAAGTGGGCTATATTAAAAGCATTTGCTGTGAGGAGGAAGGAGCAGAGTAGATGTGAAATGTGACAAATTGAAAAATATCCCATTAAGCATGGAACCTTGAAAAGGATTTTCCAGCAAAGGGATGAAGTAAGTGTTTCAGAAAATGAACTGATATGAATTCTGAGCCTTGTCTCCAACTGGCTAAATGTAACATCATTTATTGCCACTTTATATTTGCGTTTGAGCTCTATGGTTTTCCCTGAAGAAATGAGTAATAATATTTAACATAACTGGCATTGTGAAAACTTTAAATTATTCATTTGGAAAAGGACATGCAGCCCTGCTGTAATTCCCACTCCACTGCCACAGTGCATGTAATATATTGTGGTTCAGGTGCTGCAAAGTGCAAACCATAAAAATTTAAAATACTACTTCCTGGGATTATTAATAATGAAGAGTCTCTCAGTCGGAGTGGCTGTCAGATTGACAGAAGTGATAAACAAAATGTGTTGCTGCTACCAAGGAGAAAGGTTCCCTCCAAGTTCAAAGCTGGACTTTGTAGTCCCACAAAATGGTTGTAACACCCCCACCCGTTTCCAGGCGGATTAGTCAGGCTCGCTTTTAAATGAAAATGAGACTCAGCTTCCTTCCTTTCCACACCTTCCTCCATTCCTTGCAAAAACAGAAGGGAAAATATCAACTTCTCACTGGCACCAACGTCGTGGTTTCCTTTGTTACCCAACAAAGCATCAGCAGCTGAGCAGGAGCTCAGGGTGCAGCAGGGGCCAGGGGACAGCAGAAGGTGTCCCCAGCCTGAGGCTGGCACAGAACCTGCTGGGACTGGGGCAGGTTCCCCCAGCCAAGCCATGGCCAGAGTCCACCTGCACACAGTTCTCAGCTTAATCCTCACCCAGCTCCAAGGAGCAAACGAGACGAGCACATTGCCAACAGCAGCTGAAGTTAAAATACTCAGCATTAAAAGAATGGAGGAAAAGAGATGGGAAAATCATGTTTGAGGGCTTAAAACAATCTCTGGCCTTGCAGGCTTAGGATGAAACATTTATGGGCATGAGCAGCTCCACGCAGCATCTCCTGTACCTCCTCCTGACTGTTGCCCTGGCTACTGCCAGACACTGGATGAAGTAGACAAATCTCAGATTACCTGGCAATCCCCACGCTGCAAATTCCCAGATTTTTAGGGAATTAGGTCTTTAAAGCTTCCCCAAATGGTTATGGCTATGTCCTATCCTACAGGAATGGCAGCTATGCTTCCAAATCTACAGGATGGACACATCTCAGCAGGCAGACTTCCCAAAGACTGATGGGAAAATTTGCATTTGGGATGTAAGTAATGGCATCCTTGTCATTATTTGAAAACATAAAGTGCCTGAAATATCAAGTAGCAAACAAAGTAAAAATATGGACATTTTTAAGAAAATCATGCCTAGGATCAAATCCATAGTCCCTGGAGAAAGTCAGGGTCAGTACTCTGCTGGTTTTTTACCTTGTATCAGCTCATCTAATGGGTGTTGTGCTGGAAATGAGTTTCACAGAGGGTGGTAGGAAAAAAGTGGTCTCCTGACTCAGTGCCAGGAGGATATTCCAGGCATAAGGAACATCGCAAAAGGACAAAGACAGCAAATGTAATCAGCCCTGGCATCACCACTGAAAGGCAGCACAGAATGCAAAGGCTGCACTGGGAGCTGAAAGCAGCTGAGAAGGGCAAGGCACAGCCCCAAGAACAAAAGGGGCTTGGAATTTATTCAGCCAAGTCTCCCCACAAACCCCTGGGTGTCTAAACCACCAGGAACCCACAGGAGGTGGGGTGAGAAAAATTGATTTCAGTAGGTCCATCCAGGAGAGGGTTTAGCAAAGCAGACAAAAGAATCAATCACAAATTGGCCAGGGTTAATTGACTGATTTCCCTTCAGCTACCCTGATTTACAGCAGCCAAGATTCCTGCCCAGTTCTTCTTTCCAGACCAGTAAGGAACTGGTATGTGGGGTTCACTTGCCAGTCCTGCTGAAATCACTTCCACCCTCAGCAGTGGGCTTTCATGGCAGAAAAAAGAACAGGCTCAGCCAAGGCTCCATAGCCCAACACCCATTCCCTGTGTCCATTCCTGCTGTTCTGCAGGAATTGCAGTGCAGGCATAGCTGGGCTTAAGAGAGGTAATGGAGCTCACACACCCAGGCAGCTTTAAAGCCCCTAATTCAGGCACTGACGGCAGAGCACTTAAGGAGGGAGATTTCTGCCCAAGCTACACAAATCCCGGGATGTTCAGAGTGAAGCTCTGCTGCAGCAGCACATTCTCTGGATGATGGGAGGCTGCTGGGAGCTGCTCCAGGTCCCTGTGAGCACCCTGAGAACAGCCCTAGCGAGGGGTTGACATCCAAACAGGGGCAGGAACTGCCAAGGACACGAGCAGGGCTGTCCAAAACGTGCAAAAAACATCTCGGAGGCTCCCCAAATGCTGCTCTGCTGCTCTGCCCAAGTGCGATGCTGCAAGGATTTGTTAGAGCCTAATGAGCCTAATGAGCAGGGGTGGTGTTCAGTTCTGACACACACCCAGAGGACAAAGGAATTTGCACAGCGTAGGAGGGGGACGGCTCAGACTTTGCTATTTGTGGAGATGAGGCAGAGTAACCCAAGTGGAGAAAGGAGAGGATGGGGGAAGGCAAGACAGCCTGTTCCTTTTAATTTGTTATTCCCTTCCTTTGTTTTATCCATGTTTTCTTTCCCTTTGCATCCTCCTCCTCCTCCCTCTTCATGCCCCATCCCTCCTTTTGCCGTTTGCTCCATCCCTGCAGCCTCCCCAGCAGAGGAGCAGGAGCCACCTGTGCCCGGCTCATGCAGAGCTGGTGCAGCTTCCCAGGAATGCTCAGGCAGGAATGCTGAGCTGCCCGCAGCCCCAGCAGCTCCCCAAAAGCAGCCCCAGGAATGCTCAGCCGGGAATGCTGAGCTGCCCGCAGCCCCAGCAGCTCCCCAAAAGCAGCCCCTGACAGCTCCTGCCTTCGGGCTGCACAGAGGGCGGGCTCACACCGACATCCAGGACAGAGCTCCAGGCAGTCCCCGAGGTCCGGGAGCACTCATCCAGCTCCTCGTAATTATTCCTGCTCAGCTGGCCGGGACCAAACGTTATTTTCTGTTAAACCAACAGGGACAGGCTGTGAACACCAGGGACAGCCCTGATCTCCAGAACTCTGTGTAAATGCATGGCCTCAGCCACCCAGAAGGGATGTGGCCGGGGGCAGGAGCGCAGGGTGGGAAAAGCATTTGAAGAGAGCTGTTACATCTATTTTTTTTTTTTTTTTTTTTTTTGCTTTCCTGCGCTGGTGGCAGGAATTTGCCACTAGAGAAATTAATTTTCGAGCCTCCTGATGCATTCAAAATAAAGAACAATAGACCACATGATAAGCCTTCTGCAGCCTTCCCCACAAAAGAGGTGCCGGATGTTTTTTACAGCCTGACAAGAGCTTTCATGCACTTTTGTGTTATGTAAAATTAGGATTTTACTGCCAGAACAGAGGTATTTCCTGCTAAATTATACTGAAGCGAGCCAAGAGACCAAGAGGTCCCCAGTTGTTGGTCTCATTTAACATTTCAGTGAACAGAATGGTCCCTGAAAAGCTGCACATCTTTCAGCATTATCATTGCAGGGACACAATCACAGCTGAAGCTGTTTGTCTATGCCTTGGAAAACAAGGCAACAGCTTCTCTTTTTCCCTTTGGTCCTAAAAGATAAAAGACTTCTGTTGGGGTTGGTTTTGCTTTTTGAATCAGAAGAAATGAAATTCAGAGACATAAAAAGCCAGGTCAAGGGCTTGTCACTGTTGATGGGGCTATTATTGCTGTTCCATGGATAGATTTCACCAAAAAGGCCATGCAAAAATGATTTAGGAGCACCTGACTCTGCCTTTTGCTCCAGCAAGGGAACAGGGGACAAGGGAAATGCTTGAAGATTGTCAATAAATTTAAATGCACAGCAGGCTTAGCACCTTAGGGGGACAATTCCTGTCCTGGGTCTATTTGTCTCGCTGCAGCCACACAAGTGCTGACAGGAGGATGAGAATGCTGATGCTGCAGGAGCAGCACGAGCAGGGGACATCCTCCTTTGGTGGGAGAAGGAATTAGACATTCCAGCGGCCTGCAATTTTTAAAAAAAAAGGTTGCCAAATGGAAGCTTCCTGAAATCCTGCCTGCATTTTTCCAGCAGCAGCAAGGTGGAAGTCAGAGGGAGCTGCTTAGCTCTCAGTGCTTTGGAGAACAAGGCTGTTAGGAAAGCACCCCCAAAAGGACAGAGAGTAAATTTAAGCAAACCTCTAAGAGTTTTCCTTTCTCAACCCCCATATGATTCCTTCAAGGAACTATCCAAAAAGAGCTGGACTTCAGGGGTTACACCACATCAGCAAAAGCCCCATTTTTATATTCTATCCTTCCTCTGACAAAGGAGCCAGACACAAAAACCACTTGGATTGGAAGAGATAATGGAAACTCTGGTGAAACACCTACATAGGTTAATGCTGAGAGTCACTTTAAGTGACTCTCAAAGTGATTCAGCTACCAAAATGTCCTTAAAATGAAGAAAGAAAACAGGAATTCAAGGTCCTTAAACAGCATTTTTCAGTCTGTAGATTCCACAGGCTTTGTGTGGAGCTTTTAAGGATCCAACAAACAACAGGTTTGATGTTCTTCAACTTGCGTGCAGGTATTTAAGACTCAACTGAAACAAAAAGCCTGTAAAGGAACAGAACCTGCAAATACACACCAGATGAAAGCATTATTGTAGGGACAGCAGCTGGGCTGCCCAGCACAGCCTTGTACACTCTGTTAACAAGCTGTTACTGCTCCTCCTCTGAAGGAGCAAGGACAGAGCCCTGAGCTGCACTCAAACCTCCCTGCCCTGGTTTTGATGCACCCTGGATTGCCCTGACCAGGTTAGATCCAGGTCAAAAGCTCAGTTTCCTAAATGAAGATCCTTTCTGACAGCGAAGAGAAAGGGCAGTACTTAGCAGGGTTGGGTTTTTTTCAGGTTTCCCTTACAGAGGGCTGCCAGGACAATGCAGGCGATGCAGGAGCCGGCCGGCAGCACTGCTCGCTGTGGCTGCCGGCAGCGATCGCAGGAGAGCCCCGGGGCTGGAGAGCCGCTCGGAGCTGTCCCTGACACACACACCGCGGGGCTGTCCCTGTCACCCACACCGTGGGGCTGTCCCTGACACACCGCGGGGCTGTCCCTGTCACCCACACCGCGGAGCTGTCCCTCACACACCGCGGAGCTGTCCCTCACACACCGCGGAGCTGTCCCTGTCACCCACACCGCGGAGCTGTCCCTCACACACCGCGGAGCTGTCCCTCACACACCGCGGAGCTTCTCTCACACCCCGCGGCTCCTCGGGCTCTGCTCGCTCCTGCAGCACCCCACGCACCAGGCACAGGAAGCACCCTGCCTCATGATCTCATTCTCCTGGGCTAAAAATCAACTGCTCGCAGGTTTTAGAAAGAGACGCGGGAAAAAGGTCAATTTTCGGTGTTTTCTTAACCCGGTCTCCTGAGAACAAGGCAATTCCAAACAAGAATATACCCTGAAAGACTTGAAATCCATGTCCACTCCTCCTCAGAGGGACAGCCTGCCTGAATTCAGCAGCAGCTCTGCTTTCTCAAGAACAAAGCTGCAATTTGCCTCTCTCACCTAACCTCTGCCCAAAGCTTTTCACCTGAGGCTCAGCTCTTTACCAGCAGCTCTTTAAAGAGCCCCGGGGTGAACTCACCCCACCAGGACCCCTTCTACGGAGAGCAAAGGAAACAGGTCGTGAATTATTTTGCTTTTATCATAAATAACCTCTCCTCCTGGTGAAGGGATTTCCAGCCCGTTAACTCCGGGCCTGCTGCAGGGAGGAGATGAACCACAGCCTGCAGAAATCAATACCTCTGACTCTAATGAGTTCTGAATCACGCTCAGCACGCCCGGAGATACATCCCACACTTCCAGCAATGAAAATTATGGATGTTGGGAGATGCATTGGCAGTAATGTATGCTAATGAAGGTAATGTAACCTAACAACACGTGAATTATTGATGTGGGCATGTTTAAGGAGAAAAATCAGCAAGGAATCACACCACACCGATCCACGCCGGTGTTTGTTCACCAACAGACAACTGGAACCGTGGCAGTCCTGAGAACACTCGTTACCACTCGATCAGCTTGAAAAGATCTTTGTTGTGTAATCCGTGTCTCACCTGCTCCACAAGTCATTTAAATGCCACATTGTCATGTGACACCGGGTGATCTCAACGAGCCCTTTGTACTGGCATCAAAGGAGCGACTTTTACACACCTACAGTTTTCCCTGAGCTTTTCAGACATTTGTGACAAATCATATTGCTTTGCCCGAATTATTTTGCTTAATCTTATTTATCAGAGTCACAGCTAAGGGCTGGCTTAGCCTCTGATTCACAACAACTCATAGAAGTCTGACTGTCCTGAATGCAGCCACGTTGTTCCTGATTGCCACGAGGAGAATGGAACCAGTTCCTTTGTCTGGCACCGCTCTGGTTCCCAGGATGTCAAGGCAGTTGACTCAGCTCTGTCCTAAAATAAACACGGTTTGTCCACCTAGACAGGTTTATCACATCCATCACCATGGCCTCCTAATGTATTTAGGGAAAATTCATTTTGTATGACGGTAAAAGCAGGATATATGTTCAATAACCATCAGTGTTAATTTTGCTGTTATTCCATTATCCTGCGAGATCTAATCATTCTGTCTGTACTTTGGGGTGGGCTGGCTCCACCTCTGTGGTATCTGGGAACTACATTGCAGACAGGCTTTGTTTTGGTGAGAGCTGTTGGGGAATACGGATTTTTACAGTCTCATCATGTCCTCACCAGGTTATACTGATATGCATCATCCCCACAGGGATGTAGACAAAAGATTTCCTGGTTCACGCTGCAGCCAAAAAATCCCAACACAACCGGCAGCCAATCGCACATTCCCGGGTGTTTTAGTGCTGCATTCAGGTGTGAGAGAGTTGAGAGGGCAGGGGAGAACAATGTCCCCTGCCCGGGGCCAGACGAGTCCCTGGCTGTCCCCCAGGAACTCAGCCACTCTCCCCAGAGAAATCAGCATCCTCAGTGCCCAAATCAGCTCTGCAAAGCCACAGAGAAGAAAAAAAATAAAGCTTAACTGAGATAATTAAAACAGCTGCTTATTTGGCTAGAGTTATCACATTACCTCCTCTCAAAGCAGGCCATTAATCTTACTGATAATGACATTTTGCACATTGCTCGTCAGTTTCCCCAGCGCTTGCAAGAGAAACACACCGAGCTTTTTTCCCAGTTGTATTTATGAATATTTGGGGTTCTTTTTTGAGGAGTGAGGGCACTGGGGGTCTGCTGCGTGCTTATTTGCCACGTTAAAACAGATAAACACATAGTAAAAGATAATCCCTTTTTATTTATTGATGAAGTGTGCCACAATTCCCATCACCAGTGACAGCCAAGGGGCACGTACGTGTGCGCAACCATGCAGGAGCACATTCTGATTTTGTTTTACCTTTTCCGGAGCCGGGAACTGCAGGTGATTTACTTCCAAAGGTGTGATCAAAGGAACTGTCTGAAAACCATCTTCGTTGGATGGTTGTTTGTTGTTCTTGTCGTTCAAATTACTCCCCAGCTTCACCATCCTTGCACCCGGCTTTCCAGACCTGAAACCGGGGGAGACGAGCAGTGTCACCGGGGCAGTGGGAAGGGGACAATTCCTGCCTTGCCCTGCTCACTGTGGGTTCAGGTGTCGGTCCAGGGGTTCCAGGGAATGTCACTTCACATCACCAAAGCATCTGCTTTACACAGACACCCCACAAACACCCCCTAACCCCCACAAACAGCCTTTAAACCCCACAAACAGCCTTTAAACCCCACAAACATCCTCTAAACCCCACAAACAGCCTTTAAACCCCTTTTTGTCAGCCCAAACACGGCGGATCCCAAAGAGCCGGGAGAGCCACCAGCACTGGTGGGAATGCCACCAACACGACAGGGAATGTCTGTCACCAGCACCACCGGGAGAGCCACCAGCACCACCGGGAATGTCACCAGTGCTGGCAGGAGAGCCACCAGCACCACCGGGAATGTCACCAGTGCTGGCAGGAGAGCCACCAGCATCAGCGGGAATGTCACCAGTGCTGGCAGGAGAGCCACCAGCATCACCGGGAATGTCACCAGTGCTGGCAGGAGAGCCACCAGCATCACCGGGAATGTCACCATCACCACCGGGAGTGCCACCAGCACCGCCATCACCGCGGACACGCAGTGGGACACGAGGACACGGCGCGTTTCCCACTGACCCCAGGAGGGTTTCTGATACCCGTCTCCCATTTTTGCAGCCCCTTTGAGGGTTCGGATCCCCTCCCCTGCGCACGCCGCGCCACTCGGGGGTCCCCTCCCCATCTCCCCGGGAGCCGCGGCGCCGGAGGTCGGGGCGGGGGTTCTGCGGGCGCGGCTCCGTTACTTACTGCCAAGCAGGCGGCGAGAGGCGGCGGCGGGGCCGGTGTGGAGCCCGCGGTGTCCGCGGGGGGAGCGGTGCTGAAGGGACAGCGCTGCGCTCGCTGCGGCTCCGCCGGCGACTGAGGCGGGCGGGGCGGCGGCTCCTTCCCCCCCCGGTCCGCCCTCAGCGCCGCCGCGCCCCGCGCGCCCCCCGGCGGCCGCGCCGCGCCGCGCGCACCGCGCCCCCTGCACAGCGCCCCCTGCAGGCCCCGCGCTGAGGGAGCGGCCGTGGGCCCTGGGCGGGGAGGGGACGGGCGCGACCGCGACACCGCACACACTGCACAGACTGGGGAAATACAGCACGGACTGGGGAAATACAGCACAGACTGGGGAAATACAGCACGGATTGGGGACACAGAGCACCGACTGGGGACACACTGCACCGCCCGGGCACCGCCAGGACACACACAGCACCGACTGGGGACACAGCACCGACTGGGGACACACTGCACAGACTGGGGAAATACAGCACCGATTGGGGACACACTGCACAGACTGGGGACACACTGCACCGCCCGGGCACCGCCAGGACACACACTGCACAGACTGGGGACACACAGCACCGATTGGGGACACACTGCACGGATTGGGGACACACTGCACAGACTGGGGACACACAGCACCGATTGGGGACACACTGCACGGATTGGGGACACACTGCACGGACTGGGGACACACTGCACGGATTGGGGACACACAGCACCGATTGGGGACACACTGCACTGATTGGGGACACAGAGCACAGATTGGAGACACAGAGCACCGACTGGGGACACACAGCACCGATTGGGGACACACTGCACTGATTGGGGACACAGAGCACAGACTGGGGACACACAGCCCTGACTGGGGACACACAGCACCGCCCGGGCACGCAGAGCACCGCGGCTGAGGTGACCCTGGATGGCTTCACAGGGACAGCAGCCCTGCTGTCACCCTCTGGCTCTCGGTGGGGATGAGCGCTGTGTCCCTCACTGGGGTGTTACACAATAACGTGGGGTTGTGGAATGGTTTGGGTTGGAAGGGACTTTAAAGATCACCTGGTTCCCCCTCTGCCACAGGCAGGGACACTTTCCACTGTCCCACGGTGCTCCAAGCTCTGTCCAGCCTGGCCTTGGACATTTTCAGGGATCCAGGGGCAGCCACAGAATCTCTGGGCACCCTGTGCCAGAGCCTCCCAACCTTCACAAGAAACCATTTCTTCCCAATATCCAAACCTAAATTTCAGCTTTTTCAATGTGAAGCCATTCCCCCTTGGCCTGCCACTCCAGTTCCTGATGCAGAGTCCCTCTCCTGCTTCCTTGCAGCCCCTTCAGACACTGGAAGGTGCTGTGGGGTCTCCACACAACCTTCTCCAGGCTGAACATCCCTAATTTTCTCAGCCTGTCCCCATAGAGAAGGTTTCCCAATCGTTTTTTCAGCTTCCTGGCCCTCAGGAACTCTCCCCGGTGCCCACTCAAATACCTGACAGGAGGTCGGAGCCAGCTGGGGGTCAGTCACCTCTCCCAGCTAACAAGAACAGGACAAGAGGAAACAGCCCCAGGTTGCACCAAGGCAGGTTTACATTGGATATTAGGAGGAATTTCTTCACTCAAGGGTGGTCAGGCAGAGGCTGCTCAGGGCAGCGGTGGAATCACCATCCCTGGAGGTGTTTAAACCCCATGTAGATGTGGCTTTTACAGTTTAACAGTGGACCTGGCAGTGCTGAGTTAATGGCTGGACTCAATGATCCTGGAGGTCTTTTCCAGCCTTAGGGATTCTGTGATTCTCAGCTGCTGGGATGGCAGGACAGGACACAGCCACCATCTCCTGCAGCGGGAGGCAGAGCACTCCTCTTGGAGACACAGGATACTTTGGGATGACTTCAGCTTGATTTGTTTATAAATTTAGAATTTGCCTCCTGAGCTCACAACTTGGCATTTTTCACGAGACCTAAATATACTCTTTCAAGGCGTGAACTGTTTCCATAATAAAGCCTTGGAGAATTGACTTGTGAAAACTCATTTAAAGCTGTATTTTGGCAGAGTGAGGGGAAGTGCTGACTGCAGTGGTAGAGCTTGTTCACTGTACAGAGGGAAGAGCTGAGAGGAAGGGAGTAGAAGAGGGCAGCTAAAACTACCTGCTACTAACATCACCTTACACGCCCCATTAAAGATCCTGTTTCCAACAGTTTCATCAGTTTTTCATGCTTGGGTTGGAATTTGCTCTATCACATTTCTGGATCAGGCCAAACTTCTACAGTAAATTTCACCCAAGAGGTTTTTTTCTGGGTTTAAGAATAAAGATGTGCCACAGATACAACTTAACCTTGAACAAATTCTGCTTGGAGTGTTACAAATTTTTGGCAAGTAGTTTTTTGATGTTCTCAGAATATCTGGGGAAAAAATATCAATCACATCAGAAGGTTTGGGGAGTTCACATTCAGGAAATTCAAGAAAGATTCCTGAAGCAGGGATCCCCTTAGATCGGATCCATCAGAGGTGTGTTCAGCTCAAGACTGAACAAGATTTCCACTGAAATGACAACTCCAGGCTGCTGCAGACCAGACCAGGGAGAGATGCCTACAAAGAAAACTGGCAGGCTGCATCCCACAGATAAGGGAAAGTGTAGGATTTAGACCCTATGGGTCTGAGGAAGCACATTAAAACCCCCTTCACTAAAGATTATTGATTAAATTACTGCAATATAATGTTTAAATATTGCAGTAATAGCAGAAATCAGCCATCCATGCCCACCTGTGATAGGATCTGTGCAGAAATGCAGTAAGTTATACACCCTGCAAAGTCCTTTTCTCATGTCCCTGTGCTAGTTTGGCCCAGGATGATCATTGGGACTTCAAAATGTGGAGGCTGTAAGAAAATCCAAGGGCACACACTTTGCAAGTGATGCCAGAAGCCTGGTCTCATCCCAGACCCTGAGCCAAAGCCCCCAAAGGCTCCTGTCAGAGCATTTGGTGTCCAGCAGCACCGGGGCTGGAAGGAGCCCTGGAGCCCAGCCAGTGCCTGAGGCAGGGACAGCACGGGCAGGATGCTCAGGGCTGTTCCCAGCTGCTTTTGAATAACTCTCGTGGGTGGAGACACAAATGCTCTGGGAATCCTGTTCCAGTGTTTAGTCACCCTAACAGTAAAATAGATTTTCCCATGTTTAAAGGAAATTTCCTGTGTTTCAGTTTGGATCCTTTGTCCCTGTTCTGTCACTGGGCACAGCTGAGAAGAGACTTCTCCAGCCTGAGCAATCCCAACTCCATCAGCCTCTCCCAGAGGGGCAGATGCTCCAACCAAGACAGTGCAGTTACAGCAACCCTCCCCAAATTCCAGTGTATTACATATAGGATCTGAAGTGATCTGACCATTCACAGAGATTAACAGATCTATACTTACCTCCCATTGAATATATGGATTTGAACTACTCTAGCTTCTCTGTCAGCAAAATGGCTATTTTTAATAGGAAATATTATTAAATAATGCAAAGGAAACACTGCATTGCAACTTCATGAAAATGGCATTGGGGTTTTCTACCTTTATCTGGTAATTACCAGCTTGAGGGTTCTGTTGAAAAGCAAAGTGATGTCTTTCATAGCTTTCAAATGCATCCTGTGATCTAAAACCCAAATAATTTTAATCCTTGTCAACACTGGCAATGAATATCCTGCTTAGCCAAAATATTACATTAATGACACCTAAGCTGATGCTCTGACTTCAGAGAGGTCTTAAGCAACACTTCAAAAACAGTGATGTGAAATCTCCAGAGTCACCTGTGCAAACCCATGGAAACTGGGGTTGCATCATGAAAAAATTAGGTTGCAAATAAGGTTACCTGCTTGTTCCACACCTCTACTCAGCTGAACTCACAGAGTTTGAGATATGAACTTTTATTGGTTATGCTTGAATACTCCTCATGGTAACAAACCTAAGGGGCACTGAGGGGAATCCCCTTCCTTCCTGTGCATTGCTCCCACTGTAAAACACCTTTCCTGTAGCTGCAAATCCCCTGATAATCAAGCAGAGCTCAGCTCTGCTGGAGATGTTCCATGTGACCCAGAGAACCCAGCTCAGCATGGCCAGCAGGCACCAGGAACCACTTTTCCCCCAAAAGCCTTCCAGTTCTGAGTGCCAGCAGCAAGAACCTGTGAAAAATGAGCAGATGCTGCTTTTACCTTTTGACTTTTCAGGGTGGAAGCACATTTTAAGCAACGTTATTCAGTGGCACCATCTGAGAATTTTGGCAGAGTGGTGGAGGGAGATGAGCAGAGAGATATCCAAAGCAACCCTTGGAATTCCATCCAGTAACTTCCATTTCCTCCACGAGATTGAACCAGCCCTGTGACTACTCAGGGTCAGTGTGGCCCATTGCAGTTTGAAAAAACTTCTTTGCAAAATCCCTCACAAACAAACAAACCAACAAACAAACAAACACACTACCAGGAGTAAATTTACTTAGCAGGTTGCTTCATGGCAAAAATAGATGTCTGAAGTTGCCAGCAAGATCCCCAAAGTGAACATTCTGTAGGGACAACATTAAAGCAAGTCCAAGTGAGTATGAGAAATCAGAGTAACACACAGATTTTCTTGCAGAGCCAATTCCGAGCCTGACATTTCCGCCCACACAGCACAGCTCAGTGACAGGCAATAAGACACGGCAGCAATATGAGCAACATGAGACTCCAGAGGAATAAACAATGTTTTTTTTCTGTCAACAAAAATATATGCCTCTCTTTATTCCTTCCATAAGTTTTGACAATTATTGATGGCCTGGGTTTGTGTGGCAGGGGGGCTGCAGGGGTGGCTTCTGTGAGAAGCTGCTGGAAGCTTCCCCCGTGTCCCACAGAGCGGCTCCAAGGGGGAAACACCTCTGGAAAACAGATTTAAGAACAGGGGGTAAAACTGCACAGCTGCAGGCAGGAGAGAGGAGTGAGAATATGTGAGAGGAACAGCTCTGCAGATACCCAGCATGGGGGAGAAGGAGAGGAAGGAGACGCTCCAGCTGCCAGAGCTGAGATTCCCCTGCAGCCCAAGGTGAAGCCCAAGTGAAGCTGAGCCCAGGAAGAAAGGAGGGTAACAGGGCTTGGGTATAAACTTTAACTAATATTGCAAATTCTGCAGCTTGTAAACAAGACATCAGTGACAACACAGTTCAGCCTCTCCCCACTTCAAGCCTGAACACATAAATCAACTTCTCTTCAATGTTAATGAATATTATTTTACTTACTTGCTCCTTGACCTATGAAACACTTATTGTCTCACTTGATAAAATACATTTCCTGCACACCAAGCATTTTTCTCTACAAGGTTCCTGCTCATTAGTATAAGGAACAGCATTTTATATATAATATATTGAAATATATTGAAAATATTGAAAATCTGGGACCAGGCTTTCAATGGAAGCACGGGAAAATGCGTGAATGGGAAGAAGGGGATACTAAGAAGAGAAACTACAAAACTTAAAGGCACTGAGTGAGGACAAAGTTTGAGGAAGTCACGATAGTCGTGATAGGGCAATGCTAGGAGTTACATCATCCACCTCAGACTGTTCTACCAAAAGATCGTGTTTGTTTCTCAAACATTCACCTGATTTCATGTCAAAATCAGTGCAATACAGCAATAAAAACCAGTACAGTGTTCTTTCCCTTGGGAGGTCACAACTTGGCACTATACTCAGTTTTTTTTACCCTTTCCATAGCTAAAGGAATTTATATACAAGGAGGTGTAAAAGTGACCAAGTCTCTTCTAAGCTGGGTTTAAGTACTTGTAGTCACTGCTGTGAGGAGTTCATCTATTCCAGAGTCCCACCAGCACCCCTGACTTCCTGTCACACGCAGTAGGAACCAGAAAACAATCATACAGCAGAACAGGGAAAACAACTAAAAGCCATGTTAGTTTATTATTCGTTTCAAAATACAGGAGATTACAAAGATTCTGGAAGAGAGGGAACATTTGTCAGTGCCATCCTGAGCCTTCCTGCACAGCTCTTTCAATTTGCCTCTGTTCCTCCTCAAACAGGACTGCCAGGAGTGCAATAAATCTCACACATTCCCAGCATGGAGGGATCCTGTCATGACCTCTGGGAGATGACACAAATCAGATTTATTCACAGCCCAGCCCAGCAACATCCATAGCTCAGCTGAGCCCCTCGAGTGAGACACAAATGTGGAGTCCAAATTTAGAGAAAGAAGAAGAGATCCTCTCTTAATCTGCTTCACTTATTCAGCACAAGAGACAGGATAAAAGAGGTGCCACAGTCACTGGAAGGCCAAGGCACTCAGCATCTTCCAGGGGGTGACCACCCTCCCTGGATCAAGGCATATTCCTTTTTTCCTTAGGGACTTCCATAACTTTTCTCCCAACAAAATGAAGCTGCACCTACCCACATGAATTTTCCCTAGGCTGAAGCTTTCACAAGTGAATTTTTCTGCCTCAGATCAGAGGGTCCTGATGCCGTCATTAACGAGTGAGAAACATCCTGTGAATCTTTATTAAAAATCCACTGTGGCTTAATAAACTTCAATAAAACTCGCTCTTTTCCTCCTAAAGTAAAATTCCTCTTAAACCATAGGTTCTCCTGCTACTTCAGTTTGCTGAAAAGCCCATGATGTTAAATTCATCCATGGCTGCTTTGATTTTTATGCAAATTCCAACCATCAGAGTTATATAAGTGCTTATGCAATGAAAGGAAACATAATACACAAACCTGCCCATGTCACTGAGAGTTATTTACAAGAGCTATAAATCAAAGTTCTGCTTTGCTTTATATTTAAGGGCCTACTGCACAGGCAAAATGTCATATATGCCCAAAATTTGCTTTCAGTCACTTCCCCCTCCCAAGGAAAAAGGAAACTCCAATTCAGCTGCCTGCTGAAGGCTATTCCTTAGTCAGAGTCCATGCAAAATTGTATTAGAAGCTTTGAAGTTAAAACATGAACACTGACTACTAGGGAGGGCCCTAAAGACAAAGACATTTTCTGGATGTAAATGTTCAGTGAAGACAAAGGTCACCTTCTACTTTCCCAAAATCAAACCATGTTGGAAACTCCACATCCTGCTCTCAAGTTTTGCTTCAGAGCTGAATCTTTTCATGGAAGGAATCAGCAATGAAATATAATTAACCTTAGTGATTGATTATGTTGTAATGGCCAAGTTGTGATAACCTCAGGGGCCATGGGGCTGCAGAGCCTCAGTTGGTGGGACACAGGAATCTGATTCATCCCAGTTCCAGAGCAGATGGGACATGAGCAGAGGCAAGCCAAGCCTCCAGCCTGCAGGAAAATGAGGTTTTATCTCAACTGGTGGCTTTGGGCCAAATCAAGCAGGAAACAAACCCTTTTGCAAATGCCCACAAACTGGAAATTCCCAGCAAGGTCACTTCAGAAACACTAAAACTCTTCCAAAACACCATTCCCAAGTTCCCAAGGCTGCAGCTGATGGGTGACATCGTCTCTGGCAGCAGCAGCAGCTTCTGCACACAGCAGCTCCACACAGGCTCCTGTGCAGAGGATGCTGAGGACACCCTGGGAGGGCAGCCCAAGCCACAGCTCCACGGCAGGGAGTGCAGGAGCTCCAGCTCCAGCCTCAGCCGAGCTCTCAGTGCTTCCAGACACAGAAATCACTGCAGAGTTCAGTTCCCAGCACTTCCCTGCTTCCAGCTTTACAGTCTTTGGATGTGGTAGCCCAAGGCCACCAGCTGGAGTTTCAATTCCCCAGGCCCTGGACAGAGAACTCCAAGGCAGAGTTGCCTCAGTTGAGCTGCTCCAGGAGCCAGGCAAGAATTCCTCAAATGGGATAACTTCAACCAAACATGTCAGGATTTGCTATTCCAGCTAAACTTTGAGCAATTGATCTCCAGCTAGCACGGAACAGTGATACAAACCCCAAAGGCTTTACTCTCCACTGCTTACCTTCATCCAAAGTCATTTGTATTTACGACAGACAGAGAAAAGAGCTTATCCAGACCAGCGTTTGGATCATGAGATAAGTGTCTGACACCATCATTTACAGATAACAGAAATTCAGCAGCAGTGCCTTTGGCTACTCTCTGTGCCCTGGCTGCTCCATCCCACCTCTGTACCACACGGAGCCTCCTCAGATCTCCTGGCAGCTGTTCACAGAGTTAAAGAGTTCACAGAGATAAAGAAATGTCAAACTTTGAGAATAAGCTGGTGCTTGTGTACTGAATAGAAAGGTAAATTATGCGCTGAGAGCAAGGCAAAGCAAAGACAAAGTGTGACCTCTGTATTTGCACATCTGCTTCAGTTCACACTCCAAGGGAGATTTGTTATTAAAAACTTCAGGTAACTGATTTGCATTTTGAAGGATGTGAAGGAGAAGCAGTGCTGCCCAGGAGCCACAGCAGGACAGAGTGACACAGAGTGACACTTGCTCTTGGTTCTGCAAAGATTAAGGTCTTCAGAGAAGAACCAGTTCTTTTTTCAATCTCTACTCTCTGATCCAGTGCCCCGAGGATCCCTTATTTACTTCTCCCTCCTTTTAACAAAGAGGGTTTCAATGAAGTTTTTCACGTTTATCCAACCTTTTTTCTCCTTGCTGAGCACATTAGTTACCTGGAACATGTGCAATATTTTAATGCAGCACCGCAATTATATTTCTTTTGCATTTTCCACTTAAGTGATCACATGAATTAAAAAAACAATGCCAGAGGTGTGAGTGGATGGGGATGGTGCCTGGTTTGCAGAGCTTGAGCTGGGTTCTTCTCCTGGCCCTTTTTTCAGCAGTTTCACTGCTCTGATGACCCTTGGTCCCAACTGGACCTTTGAAATCTGGTCACTACAGCAAAAAGCCAAACTTCATTACCCAAAATGTCAAAAACTGAACCTTAATCAGCATTTTTCCCCACAGCAAGAGCTGTTCTGCCCCAAAGTGAGTTGAAAAATGTAAGAGCCTTTCAAAGTACTGCCAAATGAAAGTTCTTGATTAGTAGATCCCAACCAATTATCTCATCACCACCACCACCACACAAACCCTTTAGACTGAAGGAGGTACATAAGGATGATTTAGGGCCATATTTATCTTTTATAAATATATATATTTATATTTATTTACATCTTTAAATATATATATTTATATTTATAAATATTATCTTTGATAAATCTTTTATTTATCTTTATAATTTCTTTTAAAACAGTCCCACAGACAGAGGTCTGGATTTATCCAAAGATTCTTAATGTGTTGGCTAAACTTCATGCAGAGATTTAGGTTAATGCACCTCATCTATCCAGTTAAAGTAGCAATTATGCATCTGGAAGAAAAGTGTTTCCAGGGCCCCTGAAGTCTGTGCCAGTAAAGCACCAACTACAGCTGCAGTTTACAAGAAAAGAAAAGTTAGAGCAACAACTCTACAATTTACAAACCAGGACTATGAACTAAATATTCCCAATGCAAACATTTCATTGCTAGAACTGTGGGGACAGGGAGATCATCTCATTTAGTAAAAAAAAATCCCTAAACCCCCCCAAATCCCATGTGTGACTCTAAACATGTGTTTTGAAAATACCAAAGAACTATGACATTTTTGCTCTGCCAGAAAAATGATCACGTCCTGATTGAACACTTTGCCTTCTCATTTCCTTTTCCAAGCTGAAATGTCAACTATTTTAAGTTAAATCTGAATATTACCCAACCACAAACCAGAAGAGAGCCTTGATGTTGCAGCTGTCCCTGAAAAAGGCACATTCCAGTTCCACACTTGCAGTTTTACCAGGAAGAAAACAGAGATGAAACCTTCCCAAGTGCTTTGCTGCCTAATGACACAATCACCAGCACCTTATCAAAGCTCAGCACTCTGACACTGCAGTCATTATATCTGCAAACACCAAGACATTATGGCAGGAGAAAACAATCCTTTTATTGAAAGCAACGACTTCTCACTGTGACAGGTGAATGTTTTACTCCCGAGATGAACCCCATATACATAACTATTTTTATGCAGTTTTCATGTTCCATTTACACAATTTGCTGGCTTAAAAGGCTTTAACAGTCAATCAAGGGTTCAAGTATTAAGCTGCAGAACAGAAGAAAATTATATTGTGTTGTTGAAGTGAGGTGGGTAAACAACACCTCCTGATTGTGATGGTGCCATTATGTGCCTGAGGATGAACAGGAGAGAGAAAACATTCACCTGGTTTCATATTCCAAATACTCACAGAGAATCATGTATAAATGGATGAAAGAACAGAGAGGGTTATTGTGTAATATTTTAATATCATAAAGTCAAATTTATTCAAATCAGGAGAAAAGGAGAGTGGGGTTTATGTCTTGTGTGGAGTTGTGCCTTACTGCATTTGTGTTTATTATTCTGACAAGCTACAAAAATAAGATATAAATACAGAGACAACAGTAAATGTGTATCCCTTCTTTTGCAAGCAAACTGTCACAATATTATGCTCATTAAAATGCTTTCTAAAACTAATAGCTCAGTGAAACACCAGACTTAATGGCTTGAGATAAATATCTTGCAACAGAGCTGTTTAAGCCACTGTAAAAACAAATCTCTTGAACACCAGAAGCACAAACACCAAGCAAACAACAGAACCTGTGTTCCCTGAAGTCACTTTGCAGGCTTGCACTGACTCCAGGAAGAACTAGATCAAAATAAAAGCTTTCACTTTGTTTCTGTTTCCTTTGGGGCTGAATCTTCCTTTATTTTCTCGCTACACCCAGCCAAAGATTGACTCATCCTAGAGGAAAAAAAAGTGATAGAACTGAATTGGTACATTCCCATTAATATATATTATAAAAGTCTCTATATCAAGTGGGACAAATAAAGACTGTTCAGATTCTTCAGATTGTACTTGAGACCATCAGGGAAGGATTTAGCTCAAGAAGAAGGCAAAATCCACCTCCCTTTGCCTTGGCAAAGCACAGAGCCCTCCCTGTGAGGATGGAGCTGCTCTGGTCCCCAAATCACTGAAATCTTGGAAAAATTTGAGCTCAGTGTCAGTAACACTTCAGAATATAGCTGGTACTTATTATAATAACATTAAGCAAGATCAGTGCATGTTTTTAATATTATTAATTTGCTTATATTAGGTTTTTTTTTGGTCTACATACCCTGTCCAGGTATGTCCCATTCTGTGACTCCTGGATTCTGTCAGAGCCTGCAGTAGAACATCAGGTGGAAGAAAATCATCATTTGCATTTGCACGGAATGGAATTGAATCTTAATTGCAACATTCCAAGGAGTAAATGGGTAGCATTAAAATTCAAGTAGACTTTTGTTCTCTCAAAAAAACCCTATTTATAGAGGCAATAAAATGCAGCATTAATTTTCTAAATTTATTAATCTAGGGGAAAAAAAAAGATCAAAATGAACCCAGTTTATTCAGACTTGTTGATCCCTATCTAAATATCTTCTACAATTATTCCATTTGCTTCTTGATTAATGAAAGTTTCAGATCAATAGGAGACTTATCTTCTAGATTTGATGTTATGCAAAATCTGCTAATTAGAAAGAAGGTATTAGAATTGATGGTTTTCACTGAAATAGGACTTAATTGGGGATTCTCAGTTAAAGCTCCTGAGAAAGGGGGTAAAATTACAATTAAGGATAGAGTAGGAGGGGAGGAGGAGGGATTGGTTGGTTGGTGAGGTTTTTCAAGTGACTGGAAATTATCCATAAATCCAAGGTTAAACAGCACATGGTGATCCATACTAAACAGAAAAGCAGCCATTATGGTAAGATGGCAAATCCACCCAGAAAATCCTATATAAGCAAGATTTTGGGGGTTATTTCTTACAATAACTTGAAATCTAATAATCTGTTAAAGATTTCTCCTCCCTTTTTCTTGACACTTGTTCTTTTTTTTCTTGAAATCACACAAACATAAATCCAGGAAGATTATTTTTTTTTAATTCCCTGTCCTACCCATCCATGGATGTGTGTGTGTCTCACACATACATTAACAGCTTTGCACAAGCACTTGTGCAATGATCTCAGCTCACATGGAAGGAGAGATTTATTAGATTGGAACTTCTTAGCACAGAAATATGACAGAGGCCAATGGAACCTTGAATATGAATAGCACATAATGAATAATTAATGTCGTGTCATAACTGCAGAATTAATCAGGAACTGGGTTTAAAGCCAACAGAAGACGTGTTTTTGCACACAATGCAGAATATTTGCACAATAATTGCAGAAGAAGTTGTTGAAGTATATTTCAGTGGAATTTCTTTGGCTATTCAATAACATCCACTGGGGTAGAGATTTCTGTTGTGAACCAGAATTGCATTTCTTTTGTTCTTATGAATAAGATTTTTGAGGGAGCATTTTCTTGTCGTGTTTGTGGAAATCTAATCCAAGATTTTACAAAATAAGGCACTGGCAGGAATGGTCCCACATTTTGGGATACACCCCAACAAGCCCCCATGTGGAAAACTTCCATCAGCACCAATGCAAGGGAAGAAAAGGTGCTGTGGGTGAAAGTGGCATTTTTAACTTGCCTGGTAGCTCTTCATGGATTAGAATATTCTTTCTCCTAATAATTCATCCAACTGTGAGGCCAGAAATTCCAATTCCATTTGTAAGCATACACTGTATTATCTTAAATTGTGCAGCAGCTACAATGCCTCTAATTGAAATTGGCTGAATGCAGAGCACCAGTTTTAATTCCCAAGTCATTTTGCAGTAATGAAAGAGCTGCATTCAGGGCACAGAGTGAGAACATGTTCGATGGTTTTGTTAAATTGTGTTACAGCAACCTTTGGGGAGCATCTAATTTATTTATTGTATGTATGAAATCAACCACTATTTTCCTACGTGAACAAATAAATTATTATTCATACAACTGCTGCCTTGGACCCATCTGTGAATAAGTTTAATTACGTATTTCACATGTTCAGAAAAACTTGCAGATGTTTCATGTGCATGTCTTTAATGTCAGGCTGCTGCAAACACTTCCACCATCCTTCCTCCAAATTAGCACATACAAGACCCTCTAGGAAACAAAAAGGTTTTTTCCAAAAAAGCTGGGAGTGCCTAAAGCACGGAATTAATTCCATTTGTGAGTTATAAAACCTACTACCCAAAACAAGCAGCTGAATGGACCTTAAATCTCAGGATCTTCACTTGTATTAATAATTTGTTTTCTCTAGTAATAAAATAAACCATTATCAGTTCATTTCCTACTTTCTCCATCAAACTGGCTGCAGGTCAACAGTCGACTTCTGAACCTTTCATTTTCCTCAAGCATTTTTGAAATCACTTTCTGGACCTTGCACCAGACTTTGGACTGAAAGATAAAATATGAAGCATATAAACAGTTTGCATTAAAATATCTATAGGGCAGAACTTTGAATTCCCCACAATGGCTATGAAGTCCAGCTGGGTTTTTTTTTGTTGAGGACTGGGAAAGAAGGGAAGAAGGGATATATATGTGGGATATATGGAAGAATCATCTCTGTTTAAAAGTCAGAAACATAAATTCCTCCATAATTGTTCACGTGAGATCTCCACCTCCTTTGATGCCTTGTGTTTATCCAGGAATTGAGAAGTGCCCTTCTAGATAAGAAAGCTCATGAAAACGTGTGTAGAGCCATTAAGTTCTCTTCAAAGTCATCCAAAAACAAGAGTGGGGGGCAAGTTTTCCAGGAGCAAAAAGTTTCCCATGTGGTCCCTCAGCAGCAGCATAACTGAGGCCCCAAACTCAGATTCCTGAATAACAATGCTCTTGCCTATTTCATATCAAATCCATGTTAATTTCTTTTATAGATGTTGAAAACCTTTATTTTGGTTGTATAAAGCTCTGCCCGCAGTGGGCACATTTCAAACTTGTGCATTGAAAAGATTAAATTGGAATTGTGGACAAAAGCATTCAGCCAAAGGTGGCCTAATAAATATAAATGGCTGTTGACATGCTATTTGGGTTTTTGCTGGACCTCATCTGAGACACTTGTTTAAATCTAAAGATAATTCCTTTCTTGAGGATATTTATTGCTAAAACATTCTATATATTCCTCATTGTTTTTGAAGACTGTTCAATGCACCAAGAGAGCCATATTCCAGGATGTTATTAGCTGTTCCTCTGCAGTTGGTAGCATTTTGCTGTTTTTAAATCAAGTATCTATGACATGACTCTTTTCGAGTCCAGCTGATTACTTGTACTTCACACATTACAGAATCCCATAATGAGTTACTGCTTAACAAATGTCCCTCTTAAAATTTCAAGCATTTGTCAAACTGCTGAACAGGAACAGAAACACATTTGTGAAGCAGAAAATAATTCTGCATTGCTCCAAGGATGGCGTTAATAGCTCGGGTTCCTGCCGTCGCTTATTTGTAACCCATGGGATTTCTTTGTTTAAAACATGAGAGGAAGAGGAGCTGCAGAGCTTTTTCCTGCTGGGTTTCACCCCCAAGGTGTGCTGCACCCTGGCCCCAATCCAGCAAAGCATTTCAGTACAGGCTTTAAGTCAACAGCATATTCTCATTTTTCAAGGTAGGCAAACACTTAAGTGCTTTATTGAATAAGAGCCAGAATTTTAAAGCCTCCAGAGAGGGAAGATAATACCATTTTTTCTTTTCTGTAAGTAAGGTTTTCAGTAACAGGCTACCAATCCCATCTTTTAATCTCCCTCATGCTCTCACACACAGAGAACAAGCAGCTTTCTCAAATGCCAAGGCAGCTAATTGAGCTGCCACACTTGATACCTTTTTCTTCTTTCGTTTAATGACTTTATCAACGTTTCTTGGGATGGGAAAGTCAAAGGTGTCAGCTTTAGCCTCTCGAGGGTCACCTAGAAAGAGTTTGGAAAGCATTTTTTGAGTATTTACAATATGTTCCTAAGGAAGATGATGATTGCTGGCACAGGTTGCCCAGAGAATCTGTGGCTGCCCCATCCCTGGAGATGTCCAAGACAGGCTGGATGAAGTTGTGAACAGCCTGCTCCAGTGGAAGGTGTCCCTGGGAAGGGGGTGGAACTGGATGATCTTTAGGGTCCTTTCAAGCCCAAACCACTCTATGATTCCAAAGGGATCCTTATTTTTGGTCACCTTACAGGGTATCAGTCCTTACACCTGCAGCTTGTCCCTCTCTTCTTTACTCTATTATAACCATGGGGCAAGTGAGTGTCTCTCAAACCCACAAAACAGATTTCAAAACTGCACAGCACCCACACATCAAACAACAAACAGGCTTTAGGAAGCTTTTAATTCCCTCTCTTTCCCAGAACTGGACACAGCAATCGAGGTGGAACCTAATCAGCGCCCAGAACAGGAGAAGAATTAACCCCTCCACCTTTCGCTGGCCCCGCTATTCCCGGTACAGACAATTAAGACAACACTGGAGCCCCCTCCAGCCCTCAGAGAACCCGACACGGGCGCTGTCCCAGGTCTCACCACCGCTGCTGGTGCTGCTGCCGGCCCTGCCCTCGCCGCCGCTCCCCGCTCCCCTCCCGCTGCCGCCCGGCCCGCGCCTGGGCCCGGCCCGCGGCTCCGGGGCGGCCCTGGGGGCCCCGGCCCGGCCCGGGGGGCTCTGCCCGGGGCTCTGCCCGGGGCTCTGCCCGCAGCCCCGGCCCAGGCGGAGCACGGTGCCGCAGCGGTGCGAGCCGAAGCTGTTCACGTACACCAGCGGCACGGGCGGGCGGCCGCGCTCCGTGTGCGGCGGGGCCGAGCGCATGAGGGGAACCGGGGCTGTGAGAGCAGCCGGGGACTGAGGTTTAGTGAGAGAAACGAGGGTCGGTGAGGGCAACGGGGGCTGAGGGGAAACGGGGACTGAGGCTAAGAGAGGGGAACCGGGGCCTGAGAGGAGCCGCAGCTGAGGGGGCGGCGAGGGGAGCCGGGGCTGCGGTGCGGTGAGGGGAACAGGGGTCGGTGAGGGGAACCGGGGACTGAGGGGAACCGGGCTGGGGGTCTGCGAGGGGAACCGGGGGAAAGCTCAGCGAAAGGAGCCCAGGGTTGTGAGAGCAGCCGGGACTGAGGGGGCAGCGAGGGTTTGGTGAGAGGAGCCGGGGACTGAAGGGAATCAGGGGTCGGTGAGGGGAACCGGGGAGTGAGGGGCTGGATGTCGCCCTGTCCCCGGGCCACTAGAGTTTAGCACACATTGGTACTGCGCAAAATCATGTATTGGTACATTTCATGCAAGTTATCGATCTATTTGTACCAGTGATAAGGGGACTCCGGGCTGAAGGTTGTTTGATATCTCTCATTTGTCTCTACAACACGGGAACCGCTGGCATCCCTTTGGGGCAGGTGCTGCTGCAGTGCCTGCCCTAATACAAGGATTTCCTCTCCAGACAGTGCACCCGCTCCAGACATGTGCTGAACGACAAGGAAACATCAAATACCTGTTTTGTCCTTCAGGCAGAAACAGATGTGTGACACTGACAGGATGCCTGGTGGGTTTAGTCCGGCTCACGCAGGTGCTCGGCAGAGACGTGTCCCATTGCAGCCATGGGTTTGTTGGATATGGATGGTGACAACTGGCATTCTCACACCACTGATGAGCTCAAGGCATAGAATCATGGAATGGTTTGGGTTGGAAGAGCTTAAACACCATCCAGTTCCATTCCCTGCCATGGGCAGGGACATCTTCCACTACCACAGGTGGCTCCAAGCCCTGTCCAGCCTGGCCTTGGGCACTGCCAGGGATCCAGGAGCAGCCACAGCTGCTCTGGGCACCTGTGCCAGGGCCTGCCCACCCTCACAGGGAGGAATTTACATCAAGTCCCACTGATTATTTCTTTGTCACTAAAATACTGCTTCAGATTATTCTCCACAGTTCAGTTTGCACAGAGTTGCACATTAGAAATAATAAATTCTATGAAAATAACTGTTTTCCTAATTGTTTCAGCAGCACTGGTATCCTGAATGGTGTTGCCCTCAGGAATGGATCTAAAGAGACCACGAAGCAAACCGTGGTCATTCTCCAGGCTTTGAAGAGGCTGAGGGTCCCTGTGTGTGTCCAGGGAAGGGAACGGAGCTGGGAAGGGGCTGGAGAAGCTGAGGGAGCTGGAAAGGGGCTCAGCCTGGAGAAAAGGAGGCTCAGGGGGAACTTCTGGATCTGCACAACTCCTGACAGGAGGGGACAGCTGGGGGGATTTGGGATCTGCTCCAGGAACAGGGACAGGAGGAGAGGGAACGGCCTCAGGCTGGGCCAGGGGAGGCTCAGGGTGGACAGCAGCAGGAATTTCCCCATGGAAAGGGAGCTCAGGCCTTGGCACTGCCCAGGGAGGTTTGGAGTGCCCATCCCTGGAGTGTCCCAGGAAGGGCTGGGGATGGGGCACAGGCTGGGCTCGGTGGTCCCGGAGCTCTCTCCCCCCTCAGCCGCTCCCGGCCGCGCAGTGCGGGCGGGCCCCGCCAGGTGGCGGCCGCTCCGCGCCGGCTGCGAGCGCGGCCCGCCGGGCACCGCTGGGTTCCCGGGCTGGACACACCGCCCGCAAAAGGCATCTCGCGTATGCAGCCGCCAGCGAGGAAAAACAACTCGCAGAGGCACAGCCTGACGGTTCGCCAGAGTAATTTGTTGTTTCTCAGTTATAAAAGGGCATCTCCTGCACGCTCCAAAGGGTGTGGTTGTAAGTGTGCCACAATCACCGGGTTTGGAGCCTTGAGATCAACTGTGACCTCAAATATCAACTGTGACCTCCTGTATTTGGGAAAGGTTCTTCCCCAGAGGTGCTGGCACTGCCCAGGCTCCCCAGGGAATGGGCACAGCCCCAGAGCTCCAGGAGAGCTCGGACAGCGCTGCCAGGGGTGCCCAGGGTGGGATTGTTTGGGGTCTGTGCAGGGACAGGGGTTGGATCAATGACCCTTGTGGGTCCCTTCCACTTAGGATATTCTGTGGTTCTACAATTCTCAATTGCATTCCTCTACAAACCCAAACAACCTCCTCCTCCTCTGTCAAAACCTGCACCAACCAACTGTACCCATGAGGCAGCAGCCTGTGAGTTCAGTTTGGGATATTAAACCCAAAAGCTTCAGTAACAACTGACCCTGGCCTACAAACTTCCCCAGGTCCCTGCATCCCAGAGCCCTGGTAAAGAAATCCCTTCTTTAGCTGCAATGCTGCCCACACCACAACCCCCCAGTGAATCCTCACACACAGAGCTCAAGAGCCCCGTGTTCATTCCATGACTGTCTCTGCATTGTGCAGGAACACTCGCTGCTGTATCTGCCAGGCCAGGAGCTGCCTGTGCCAGCTGGCAGCTGCTTCCTTCCTCCGGCCTCCTCGGGGCACCACGGCTGCCAAGGCAGTGGTTTCTCAGCACCTGTACTCACAGAAACGCTTCCACCCTGCTAATGCAAACACACAGACCTCGTGGGGCACATTTTGTCCGCTTTTCCCTACAGCACATTGCCAGCGCTTTGATCTCAAATGCAAATTCAGCTCCGATCCTTTTTAGGATCTGCTGCTACTCAGAAAAATCAATGCCACCTAAAATCTCTCTGCAGATCTGTCAAGTTCAGCTATTTTAGCTGCATGCTGCTCTTCATCCACCTTTCCACATGTGTGAACTCACTACCAGCTGGCCACTATCTCTGTATTCATCACTCTGAGCAAACATCTCAGCTTTTCACCACAGCTGCAACTGTCTGGTTAAAAATAGCCCAGATTCCAGCCTTCAACCTGCACCTCCTCGTTCGTTTGCTCTGTGCTCCAGTGGCAGCTCCTCCATCTCACGACTTGCATTGGTTCCTGAATTCCATTGTTTCAGTTTTGCTTTGGCCAAGGATGTGTCATCATCTGCCCTGTCCTTTCTCATTTTGAAAGGACTGTCAGCCCTGACAGTCCTTTCAAAGTGAGGCGGTTTTTGGTGCCTACAGCTGGGGTCAAGGAGAAGGAAGGAAGGAGCCGTTGGGACATTGCTGCACGCATGGTCAGTGATTCCCTGAAAAAACCCACGCTGCTGCTGCTGGTGGAGATTTGGGGTTCTCTGAGCATTCTTTGCAGTGGGAAGTACTCACATGATTCCACAGAATTCATGGAATCGTGGAATGGGATGGGTGGGACCTTTAAAGATCATCTCATTCTGGCCCTGCCACGGGCAGGGACACCTTCATCTATCTCAGGGTGCTCCAAGCCCCAGTGTCCAGCCTGGCCTTGGGCACTGCCAGGGATCCAGGAGCAGCCACAGCTTCTCTGGGCACCCTGTGCCAGGGCCTGCCCACCCTGACAGGAGAAATTTCTTCCTTACACTTCACCTAAACTTACCCTAAATTCAGCATAATTCAGGCAAGGCAATTACTCATTAACTGTAATATTATCTTGATCAACTGCAAAGGGTGAATACATCTGGCACTGTGAACAGGGAAAAGTGTGCTCATTCTGACAAAAGCTACACTCAAACCTTGTTAATTATACCCTCAGCAGTAGCACAAACAATTATTCTATCACCTTCATTTTCACAGAATATTTAATAAGTCACTGGAATGAGGGATTTCATTAGTATGTGGTTACTGCACAAAAGACACTGGGGACCATTTATTAATGTAACCAGGAATCATTATAAAAACAAAAGTCACGACTTCTGCTAAGTCAAAGCAATGAATTTGACTTCAGCTTCTTCTCACTTGCAAAATTTCATCATTTAGCCTGGCTCTCAGTTCATAGTGTGAGCAGCAATGGGGCAGCAGAGACAGAAAATGGAACAGCACCTGCATTTCACAGCAGTGAACCTGCACAGCTCCCACTGCTTTACAAACCACGCACATGGGAATCCTTTCCTCCACACCACTCAGAAGGGGAAGCCAGTTCTCCCATCTCTTCATGCTGTGCATAAAAATATTCAGCAGACCATAAACTGTGTTACATAAAAGCCTGAGCCCTCCCCTGGAGAGATTTCCAAATCGCTGAGAAGATCCACAGGCTTTACAACAAAACCCACGTCAAGGAGATCAAACCCCCTGGCTTAGCAGAACTTTGTGTTACAGCATTTTAACAGATTGTCAATTGGAAATAAAACTATGGGGAAAGCTCAAGGAGACAAAATGAGCCCTGAGATTACAGCAGAATGACACAGCCTGATTTCCAGGAAAGGCAGAAGGCAGGTGAGGACTTCACTTGCTCTGAATTCATTTTCCAAATGAGAAATTAATTAAATGTGCAAGTTATTGGTATTTATTTCCAAATCAGAGACAGAGAAATTTGCCTGGTTTTAGGCTGCAGGGTCTATGCTACTAAAGATTAAAAGTCTCCTGTTTGGGGGAATGTGCAGTTAGATCCTGAGAGAACACAGAGCTGAGGCAGTTTAGCCCTACCTGCCATCACCCTCCAGATGTTGAAAGAATCCTGGCTCATGCAGGATGTAAAATGTAAAAATCACTAATCATCCCCAGATTCATCATTCATGTAGATTACCCAAGACCAGGCACAGGAAGCTCACGATTTCTTACTTCTCCTCTGAGATCCAACAGGATCCCAGGCCAAGGTGTGACCACCAGCACACCTGGCTGCAGGGCTGCCCATCCCTGGAGTGTCCCAGGAGGGGCTGGAGGTGGCACTCAGCGCTCTGGGCTGGGGACAGGGTGGGGATGGGGCACAGCTGGGACTCGATGGACTCTGAGGTCTTTTCCAAAGGTTCTGGGATTCTCAGCAGCAAGGCCACCCTCTAATGGCACTGAGCATTCCCTCCTCCCTCCCTCCCTCCCCAGAGACATCAGGATGCTGCCAGGAGAGGAGCAGAGCAGGCTCTGTCTCCATGGATTGCTCCCTCTGCAGAGAAAATGGAAGCACTCTCTGCTTTGTCTGCCCTCATTCCTGCACAGACACCCCCTGTAAAAGCCACGCTTGAGCAAATCCCCTTTCCACTGACTGGAGAGCTGGGCTGATTCTGCCAGTGTGCGCAGAGCAACATCTGTCTGTGCACAGCTGCCCACTGCAGCAGAGCTGGGGGCTGCTGCTGCTTCCAGGAGAATGCCTCAGAAACTTCAGGAATCCCATTTAAACTCAGAAACACTTGGCGTGAACGTGCTCCCAACCCAGCCCAGCACTGGGCATCAGCTGAAAGCCACAAGCGCTGCCTCGCAAAGTGACACTTGGCCAAACTGACAACTTAATGCACAGCAAGGCCTGAACAATCCCTCAGCAAACTGATCCTGCTCTGTGAGTCAGCAGCGATGTCAGATGGTGATTTACACTGAGCAAACATTTTTTTTCAAGCCTTGGGCTGGAGAAGGCTGGCAGAGATATTTTTTTTTTAATGCATTGCTCTCCTCCCACGGATTTCAGATCTGGTCTGAGTTACTGAGGAACAGTGTGTCCACTGCATCTACCCCATCACTCTGCCATTTAAAACCAATGTTCTTCACTCCCATGAAAAGCAAAGCAATTTATAGTTTTGGGATTAAAAAATACCCCACGACTGAGAGCAGTAAAGCTACATCCATTTTAAACATTAAGAATAATACAAATCCAAAAATGCGTCCTCACTGTCATCCTTGACCTGTGCTGTGATCAGAGGATTTAATCTCATTTCTCATGACTCACCAAAATTAAATTTCAGGAGGAAAAATGCAATCAAATAGTGACTTAATACATCTCTATATTTTATGTATACCAGGAGGACTGAGAACTTTGGACCAGCAAATTTCGTGGAGGAACCTTAACAGAACATGCTCTCCCATGGTTCATGAACAAAGTAAATGAGGCAGCTTCCCTTAGGGAGAGATGCATTCAAATAAATCAGCATTCAGTATCAAATTGTCTCTCTGACAAGCCCTACAAGAAGCCAGGAAATTATAGTTCCTGTGCCATGAAAACAGGTGATATCTGATGGCATCAGTCAGAGCAGGGGGATGCAGGAAGACTTTCAGTGATGTATTCAGAGCACTGACTCACCCCCTTCAGTTCCTCTGAGTGCACAGACAGCTGTGAGGATATTCTTATCCCACAGGCTGTTTTTCACTCTGACAAACTGAATCAGCTTATTTCGCACAGAGGAAGGGCTGGCAGCGTTTCTCCTCATCTCCCCTTTGCGAGGCTGTGACTCGTCCCACATTCCCTGGAGCCGCACTGAGCTTTTCGGGGGAGTCAGGGCTGAGCAGAAAGTGTCCCACAACAACCTGACAGCTCTGAGCCCGTCCTGGCGATCTCCTCAGCCTGTAAACCAGGGGGAGACTCGTTCCATCCACCTGCACCGGCCCGGAATGTGGCAGCTCGTTCAGTCCTAGTGGCACCCGAGAGAGCTCCCGGGACTGTGATGGGGGCAGCTCCTGCTGGAAGGAAAAAGCTGGGATTCACACACGGTGGGAATTCTGGAATTCCACCCAGCAGGGCTTACCTCCATCCTCTGGAGTCTGCCTGTAGCATTTGCTTATAGCTCCAGTGCAAGTGAAACCCAAAAGGAATTTGTTGTGTCATCTGCCCAAGAAACTTCCCGGCAATTCAGAATCAGCCCATCACTCCCAACAGTGATTATTTGGAGTTTTGATTTATCCAGACCTTCTCCCTTATTGATTTCTATGTTTTAGACTCTGCCTAGTAAGAAAACTTAAACATTCACCAAGCATTCTGCAATCTTCAGAACAGGAGAATTCTAGAATGAATAAACACTGTAATCCTCAATTATAAATCGGATGTTGGATCCTGGGAAACTCTCTCTGTTTGCAGGACTTTGAATTGGAGTAGGGCAGGGAGTGCCCTGTTTGGGAAGGGCATTGCTGATTCCATCACCACAGCACTCAAAGCCTTAAACCTCCCATATTCCAGGACCGGATTTCAAGTTTGTCTCACTTGTGAAAAAACATGAACACCTAAGTAAGCACATGTTGTCTAGAAGACGATTTGCACTTGAAAACAATGTCAAGAACTGCGGGTGTTTCCCAATCCCAGTGCAGGGAACAGAGGGATGAAGTTTCCCAGCCAGGTCCCACACTGGAACTGGTCACGGGTGTCTGGGGCTGCCTGGCTGGCACTGAGCTCCGAGGAATTCCTGACTCACTGGGCAGGCAGTGCCCCTCCAGCCACTCCTGATCGCAAGCACCCCAGCCCTCTGTTCAAACAGTCATGGCAAGGGAATTGGGAATATCTGCACGGAACCACCAGCAAAGCTTCGCATTCCTGTTAAAACCCAATTTCCCAAGGCTGGAGCTGCTCCACGTGAAGGCAAAAGCAAGTGAAGTGATCAGCACTGGCAGAACTAATCCCATCAGAGCTCCGGAGCACCACACAAAGGAGCGAGACTCACCATGCACTGAGCATTTGCACCACAATTCCTTCAGTGATGGCACTCGAGATTAGCGGCACAGCTCCGGGATTCCTTAAGCACCTGTTGAACAGCCCTTAAGAGCAGATCTGTAAGGTAGCAACACTTCACACGACTTTCCAGATACTTCCTATTTTGGTATTTTAAATTAAAGGCTGAAACGAGCGAGTTCTCTAAACTGTCAGATCTCTTCCCTCTGTCAGATCACAAGCGTGAGACAATTAAAAAGGATTCCTTGTCTGTCCCTGCCTTGCTGGGCTGTGCCCTGGCCTTGCTCTGGTTCTCTGTGTCCCACTGCACGCTGGTCTCTGACAGCCTGAAGAAGCTGCGATTGTTCAGCCTGGAAAAGAGAAGGATTTGGGTGACCCGACTGTGGCCCTCGAGCAGCTGAAGGAAAGCTGGAGAGAGACCCTGTACAAGGAGGGAGTGCCAGGACACGGGGAGTGGCTTCACACTGGCACAGAGCAGGGTTAGGTGGGATATTGGGAATAAATCCCTCCCTGGGAGGGTGGGCAGGCCCTGGCACAGGTGCCCAGAGCAGCTGTGGCTGTTCTGGATCCCTGGCAGTGCCCAAGGCCAGGGTGACAGGGCTGGGAGCAGCCTGGGACAGTGGGAGGTGTCCCTGCCATGGCAGGGGTGGCACTGATGATTTTTTTCCAGCCCAAACCGCTGTGGGCTTACCTGTGCCTCAGTGGTTCTCTCCTCCCCTGCTGCATCTTCACCTCTGCAAGGAACCTTTGCTGCATTTGTGACCGGAGCAGAATTTCCCCTAAAGCCCTTCTCACCCCACACAGCCCAACAAAATCCCCTCCCCAAGCCCCACAGGGTTCGGCCACAAAGGAAGGAGTTCCTGCAGGAAACTCAAAATAAAAAGGTTAAAGGAGAAATATTGAGTTAAAAGTTTTATTCATTCAACATCTCACATTACAAATATTTAAAAATTATATGCATACTGGTATAAATAGTCATTTGCAAACTATTTAATAACATTAATTTTCACTAGCACTTCAACAAATGAACTCTTTAAAAAAAGTAACTTGTGTTATATAACTTAGAGTAGAACATACAAAAATATGAACTTAAACGTGAAAATGACTTTAATAAAAAATGAATTACCCTTATTTAAAATGCTATAATAAATACTACAACCTCCCCATACACAGTAAAAACTATAAGGAAATTCAGCCAAGTAGTACAATTAACTGACATACTTAAATAACTTTTCCTTCTGATAATATGAGCAATACATTGGGGGAAAAACATATTAGGGATTAGTAAAAACTAGACACCCACTTGCTAAAAGTTTCACTTCCAAAAAATATAACAAAAAAATCTGATGAAAATTATAAAAACTAATTATACTTTAAAATTTAAAAATATAAAAAATAAAACAGTTGAATACAATATTGTCCCAATTCTTACAATGCTATCACAGTAGCTTTAAAATAAGATAATAAAATAAAGCAAATGACCAAAACGTTTTATTCCATTTTTTTAAAAATAATCTCAAATTTACATTAGTAGAAAGATTGATTTCTGATTCTTTTCTTTAGAAACACCAGCAAGAAAGAGGATTTACTAGAACAGTAGAAAACGACATTTTTAAATGTCTGCAATTAAAAACAAAGAATTACACTGCAAAGATCTTCCAGAAGTCTGAAATAGGTATTGCACATAACTTGAAGTTAACTTGCCACAATTCATCACATTCAAGTTTTAAATCACCTTTGAACAGAAGGTTTGAACTCTTCAAAAACACAAGGGGTGAATTATCAAGTCTTTCCAACAGCATCCTTATAAAACGCTAAATTCAATCACTGCAAGGTTGAAATTTGCATTCTGCAGAGGTCTGTGTATGGAGAAGTAGAGACTATACCAAAAAAGCACGGGGCAGTGGGGTTCCTTTACATACAAAATAATCAGAAACACTTTATTTTACATTGCAAAAATAACCATGGAATTACTCTGTCGCTCCCCCGGGAACGCCGCTGCTCATTAATGACACCCCCCCGCCGGTAGCTAATTGCACGTTAATGAGCCTGGGGCTACACGGTGACCCCGCAGAGCCCGTGCGCTCAGGAGCCTTGGCCAGCACAGAGTAATGGAGAGAATTGTTTATGCCCTGTAAATCGAAGTGTAACCAAAGGATCTGTAAACACGCTTGTCACACAATCACAAGTGAATATTAGTAGAATAACGATTTCTTACATTAGTCATGCATACTAACATTACATGCCTGCCACCTAGCAGGCTCTCTTTTATTCTTTAAATATAATTTAAAAGAGCAGACACGGTTCTGCATCAAACACCTAACATCGATTCTTTATTAATAATAAAAATGGCTAAACATTCACCAAAAACGTCTGCATTTGTGTATAATTTTTAAAAACTCAGTAAGAAGCGGTAGACAATTTTGATGGTTCTTGACTTTTAAATTTCTACACTATATTTATGCATTTAAATTTCATGGGTCTAAAGAGAAGTGTCATTTGTCACTTTCATGCTTTTTCTTCTTTAATTCTCAACTTTACATATACTATTTCTTAAATTATATGTACACCAAATACCTGGTGCTGGGCTAAGATGTTTAAGCAACATGCTTTCTTTTCTCTGCAGATTCTAAAATAGCATTGCCAGTGCACAACATCCATAATTCAAAATGTATGCAGAGCACTGAAATGTATAAAAAGCAGAATATAAGAAAATAAAATTTATTAAAATTATTTATATTAAAAAATGAAGTATATGAAGATCTCTCAGTAATAAAAGTACAAAAAGCTACTCTTTGCAATATGAAAAATTGAGGTATTGCATAAAGAGATATCCCGTCAGTGAAAAGTGTGCCTAAAAATGCTCACTGTTGGAAAAACAAGATATACAAAAGTAGTGCATAACAAATATACATTATGTGCATGACAAAATAAGTTAGCTACAAAAACACTGTACCGAAATTCAGCAGGTCATGTACAAAGGGAAAAAATTATTATTCAAAGCTAGTTCTCAAACAGTGTTATTTTCTTGTAATGGAAACCCACCTCACCTGTTTGCTGGGTAGGATCGGCACAATAGCACACCCCAAGCCACCTACAAGCATTAAAAAAATGAAAGGAACATTCCAACTAGAATTATGTACTTCAGAGAAAAAAAAGTCCCTGACAATCTACACAAGAGCACTCTGCATTTGCATTACTGTTGTCAATATTTTCAGGGATTTCAGTAAAAGCAGCTCCCTTGCTATACTTGACTAATAGACAGCAAATGTCTCCATTTTGACCTTTGGAACTTGGTAAGGTATCAGTTCATTAAAGCCTGTATTGAACAGAAAAACTGCTTCTCATAAAGATAATGGGGGCTGGGGGAAAGGGATGAGGGGGGCTTTGAAGGGAGCAGATGTTTTCCAAGCAGTGCCAGGGCAAATCTTTGGTTTGGGAGACTCTCGGGTGGTCCCAGGCCCCTGGGGCCGGGCAGAGATTGCCACAGAATCACTTTGTTTGCACACTGCTACATCCTTGGTGGAGAAGTTGGCCAGGGCATTTAGTTCAAAAGTACTAAAAATAAATTTTCAGAACTACTCCTTCATTCATGTGTTTCAAACTAAACCCTCTGCACCCGCTCGTCAGCGTTCGGTTCGCGTGTCCTGGGCTGATGCTTCTCAAGGTAGGACTGAGTCCCAATAAAGCCGGCGTTAATTAGCGATGTTGGCACTTCCACCTGCTTGTCTTTATCTCCCCACAATTAGTTCTGAAGAGCTGGGCTCTGAGCTGGGATTCTTTCTACAGGAAGAGTAAGAAAGGCATCGGCACGCTCGCACCGTTCCACGGCAAACTCGGCCAGCGGTGCAAAGCAGGGTTTGGAAACTCCTTGGGTTCATGCCTTGTGTTACAGCTAAATTTGAGGGGACTGAAAATTGACTTTACAGCCAAGATGAGAAACCAATGAGCAGCCAATTTGAGTTTGTGTGCCACAACGGAATATCAAAACTCCAGTAAAAATCAGTGATATCCTTGAGGTATCTTTAGGTTTTCTACTTTTTCGCGTCAAAATGGAGAGCAAAGGCTGGCCCCTGATGAATGTTAGTACATTAGGATATAGAGTTATATATAGCCATCAAAAATAAAATCTATATATTTATCCTTCAGGAGAGGAAATGCCAGTTCACTAGTTGTCATTACTCTAGCTTTGGTAGGATATCTAGGGCTGTAACCAGACAATTGAGTTCTCTTAAAGAAAAAAAAAGTGCACTCCCCCCTCAGTAGTAACTTTACTCAACTTTTACATTCAGGAATTCTTAAAATGTAATCATTTTGATGAAAATATAGTAAGCTCTGCCTATCTCGTTAGTAATTTGGATGTGGGTGGTAGCCAGAGGCACAGTCAGATACACACCGAGCTAAAATTTCAGCCTCAAAACCCTTAAAAGAGTTTAAAAAAAAACCAAACAAAAAAGATCATTATTATAGTGCTGCTTCAACTTTGCTCATGCATTTCTGTTGCTTTAAACATGCTCTTTCCTGTTGGTAGGTAAATGCTAACTTCATCTGTTGCTGGAAAAATCCAAAGTCCAAACAAAAAGAAAAATAAAAAAAGAAAAAAAAGAGAGGCAAAAACAGGCTTCCCTGGGGGAAAAGTGTCAGAACAGACTGATAGTGTTATTGTTACACGGTTATTTAATAAAAGTATTATTATGTTCTTTATTAACAATAATTTAATTAAAAAACCAAAATACTCTATTGTTTCAATTCTCTTCTCTTAATATTTTTCTCTCCTCTAAGAAAAGGTTGCAGGAAATTAAGTGTTCTCTCGGTAGTAAAGACAAGAGAATGCAACTCGCTTGCAACGTGTTATCGATACGAAAAGGAGTTCCCAATACAGTTTTCAATGACAAGATTCTATAAAATACCCATTATAGGTCATTCTTTCGTTTAGACTATTGTTAAATTACAGACTACTACAAAAGGACATGCTGTGAGTGAGGGGCGGGGCGGGGAGGGCGGTCGGGAGAACAGAAGAGTGCACTTAATTGGAGGCCTGCAAATGAGCGATCCTTTAGTTCCAGCGGAATGAAATATGTCTGGGACGGTCCCCTCCCTCCTTCACCAGGGGCTTGTGGAATTCCCTGCCGGCACGGGAATGGATAGCAGCCCAGCAATATTCACAGTAATACTGCAGACACGTCACGTTGGCGCAGAAGAACGGCGCGAACTTGCCGCCGCAGCGGGCGCCCTGACACTCGTCACACAGCTGATCGTCCAGGACATATGGCTTAACTTCCACCTGCAGCCACAAAACAACACACACGGGTCATTCTCCAGGGCACATTCCTCCTTCCACACCCGTGTTTTAGCAGGGTGGTTATGCAGCAGGGAATGCTACACGGAAGATTTTTCCCTTTGTTTTGAACACCCAAAATTCCAGGTGCTTCTACCCCTTCCTTGATCCATCAGAAAAACCCCAGAGATCAGGGCTGACCATGTCTCACACCTGCTGTCACTGATTTACAGAAGGGCTCAAACAACTTATTGACTGACACCAAAACCTTGGATAATTATGGGAGTTATTTCTGATGCCCAATTAAGCTCCCTCCCTTTCAGGCAGGAATGGAAACTGTTTATACAACACTGTAACTGCTGATCAAATACGCACATGGCCTGCAAATTTCACTGTCTGAATTCCCAAAGTTTATTCTCTAAATAACACTTAATTTCTGTATTTTTTCCATGGCTTAGTCCTCTCAGCAAAAGGAAATCCACCTGATCTTGCTGGGATCAAATGAGAGGCTTAACAGGGCACTGATGCCCTCCTACGCTGCTGGCATTAAGGGCCAGGTGATGGGCAGGAATTCAGAACAGCAGAAATAAATATAGGTACAAGTTCCTGCTCTAGAAGGGTTTGTGAACCTTCTCTGAAGCTCATTTAATGTCATGTTTTCACCATTTTTCAAACACCCGGGCTGTGACTGGTATCTGCTGTTATCTCTGCATCTGGGACTGCTCCTCTCTGCACCTCACAGGCCTCGGACACACCTCAGGCAAATAAGAACATTCACAAGTCCCTGGGTTTTTAAACCCACCCAATTTTATCACAGTCCAGATGGCACTGCAGTAGTTTGATGTCATTTTTGCTTACAGGACACATAAACTGCTCAGCCACAGCACAGCAGCCTTTTTAATGACCTGTTTTTCTCCTCCTTCAGTGCTCGAGTTGCATTTCCCAAAACCCCGCCCTGCCAACTCAGTCAATCTGCAAAAGAGCAGAGGCAGGCAAATATTCCTAACGCCACATTCCCCATCCCCTGCTCTGCTATGCAGGGGGAGGTTGGGGGTTTTTTGAGGACTGCTGCCTTCTCCAAGAGCTGAAAGGACAAAGATGCCACGCAGGCCTCCTTCATGTGGTGATTCTGCTCCGTTCCCTCTGCTCTGCCACCTTCAGAGGCCAAACTGCAGCTCAGGTGTCCCTGTCACGTTTATTCTGAGTGTGACACGGCTGTCAGTGCTCCCTGAGCTGAGCACAGAGGATTCCCCAGCTCCAGAGAAAGCCTCAGTTACAGGAGCTCCATCAGGCCCACTCAGGGTGGGAGCTTCAGCCACTGAACCCTTCCTGTGCATTATCTCAGAGCACACCCTTGAGCAGCACCTCCTTGCCTAATTTTACAGGAAATGCCTTCTTGTTGCTTTTTTTTAAACCTAATTTTATTTTTCTTTTTACAGAAAAACAGTATTGGAAAACTTTTAATAAATAGAACCTCAATAAAAACTAGCGTTGCTGTATTTTTACCTCCCTCATGCAGCCAATCTCTCTTATAATGAATCCTCTCTGAGCATTATCTCCCCACACAAAAACTACACAAAAAATGAGGAAATAAGGAGTGGGAGGAGAGAAGGAAGGGGAAATAGATTGCAAAATTTTTTTTCAGAGTTTACAAGTACTTACTTAAATTTGTAGTCCCACCAGCTTCAATGGACCTATTCACCCAAGTGTCTGCTTATGCAAGCACAAGTTGCACAAGGGCAGCCCAAATTATTTGTTCAAAGCTGTACAGAACTTATTTCAGAGCCAAGATTAGAACAAAGACATTCCAATTCACAGGCCCACAGTCAGATTGTTGTTACAATTCTTCTGCTTTATAGCCAAAGCAGAAGTGAAATGATAATGGGCTAATCAGCCAAGTTTGGAGGTTTTCCACTGTATTAACTATAAAATTAAGATCAGCAGTGACAGTCATGTAGGAAAAATCCAGAGACAAAGGATGAATTACAAGAGGAGATGTGAGCATCTGAGTTTCCCAAAACTGTGGTCTGAAGACTGTAACCAGCAGTTACATTTTGGAGAGATGAAGAGGGCAGAAAGCAAAGTGCTGATCCATTTGGCATATTCCTCTGATTTAAAATGATAAGGAATACAATAATAAAGGAATGAATAACCAAGCACAGCCTTTGCACAGGCGGTGCAGGGTGACTGCGAGGCTGCAGGGCACAGTTTACAAGGCATTGCCAGGATGCTCTTGGACACCCAGCACACTTTGAGGTGGTTCTGCCTGCTCTCCCAAAGGATGCAGAGCAGGAGTAAGAGCTGCCCCCTCCTTGGCAGGCACCTCCCTCTCTTCATCTCACGAACACCACAAATCCTCGCAGTGGGAGCATCTGAGGAGCGCAGTATTCTTGGAAAAGGCCAAGGCAGCTGCCACACTTCCCACTAGACTCAGCAACTCCAGAAAGCCTTTTTCACAGCCACCTCCCACGTGCCAGCTCCCCTCGGCTCCGCTTTTCCCCCGTGCTGCGCTAACACCGGGATTAACCCGGGCTGCCAGTGCCGAGGCCAGCCCTGGGGCAGAGAGGGCGTGGGCAGGGGAGCAGAGGGGCCAGGCCTTACCCGTTTATCAATCTCCCCGTGCTGCAGCTGGACGAAGCGGGCGCTGATAGCAGCGATGTAGCTCTGCTGGTTGGAGAACGCCACGCGCCCGGCGCCCTTGGGGTACTTGAGCTCGGGGTCGGTGTCGATGCCGGCGTAGCACACCCCGCCGTAGAGCCGGTCCATGATCATCGCCAGCTCCACTGCAGCACAAACAAAACCAAACTGCGCTCGAGCCTGGCTCCTTGCTCTCAGAGCACCGCCTCGGGCCAGCTCGTGTCCCCCACTGTGTCACCACGCTGCCAGGCTGGCTGCCCCCAGTGCTCCCCAAGCCAGGCTGCACAGCCAACATGCCCAGTGCTGCAGTGTGTACCTGCTCGTAAAGGCCGAGGAACACCACCAACAAAAATGGTTTTTCTTGGGTCAAGAGGCTGGGAACCATCCATAACAAAATCACTATCACTAAGGTTCCAAGGCCGGATCTGAACCTACGGACAAAAAGCCTGGGTTTTTAACCATTCACAATTCAAAGTGTCTCAGTAATATTAATTACAACGGTGTTCTACAGAGAAGAAAACTTCTTAAACAGCTGTACTTTCTAAACTCTACTTGTTCAGCAATCGTTCCTCCAAATGAAATGATAACGAGCTCTCTTAAGACAGACCTTTTGAGGATGCTAAATTTCATCACTTCCTTGTTACCCAAATTTCTGGGGAAAAGCCCTCACCCTCTGCTGACACATTTACTTAATCATGCCTGAGCTGTGCTGTACAACCCCCTGGTCACAGATCTGCACTGCTCATCTTGTCCCAGCCTTATCTCAGTGCAGCAGGCTCCAGAGTTGCCTGTTTGGTTACTGTGCTGCTTTGTATTTGGTTACAGCTGGCCAAAATTTGAAGCACAGGACTAGAGCAGAATTCTCTCCAACTACTGACAGACTTGCATCAGCCCCGAACCATTTGTATATTAATAATTTACAGTTCAATGCTGTGGTATGTTTTTTAGGATTTATCTGTTACATACAACGCTCAGACAACATGAATTCTAGGTGTTCATCATCAGCAAGCATAAAATACCTGTCTGGAAATACACTTTTTCTAATAAAAACAGGCATTGTAACTAGACTAAAAAACTTTCTTATGTCTAGTTCAAAAGTAGTAAGTTGTTCTTCTCTCTCCTTAATATGACAGCTTAAAGAAATTTTAACATTAATGTTCTGAAGACAGAAAAAACTGCACGTGAAGAGCCCAATTTGTGATTATCACCCAGGAATTGTGCAATTCCACCTACCGGTTTGTCTTTGATAGTGGGGCTGGAAACACAGAGATAGAGCTTTCCATCCTCCTCAATGCATGCATCAATCAGTGCCTGCACAGAGCTTTCATCTTGGAACAGCAAAAATGCATATCCTGGCCAAGGGAAAACACAAACATCACTGCTGCTGTCTGCTTGTCTCTAGGATCAGCATTTAACTCAGGATTAGGTTTGACATCATACTGCCACACAGGAAGGGAAAAGATTTAAGGTGCTCTCAGCACACATTTCCAACCCACAAGTTGTTCATCTAAGGGACAATCCCTCCCAGCTGCTGTAGAAGGCATTCAGTGCCTTTAAAAAGCTGTTATTACATGTACAACAACAGGGGGAAACAGGGAAATGGAATAAAGTAAAAACAGGAAGTTAAGGAAGAATTCTTGTAGTGAATAATAACAGCAAAGCCATATTCAAAACTTCACCAGTTTAGAACAATCCCAAGGATTAAATTCTTTTTACCCCTCAAATATGTTGTCACTGTCAAAGCACTCTTGCGTTTTATCATGAAAAATTATTCTAAAATTCTCATCTTATTGGTTTGCAGGTATTTACCTTTAGGAGGAAAATAAGATTTGCTCTCTGCCTTGTGTGGCCAGTCTACAATCAAAGGTCCAAAGCGCCGAAAGCTTGCAGTGATCTCATCTGCAACAGGACAGAAGGGAAAAGGCATGAACTTAAAATAAATTGAACTGAAGGCATCTGAAAGACACTGATTTCAGGTAGCTTCATCCTATAAACAAACATTCTGTGAGCCTCCATGTTCAGCAGCTCGCAGCAGTGCTCAGCAGCTGGGAATCTTTGTGACAAGGCAGAACACTCTTATAAACAAGACAGGCCAAAGCTCAAAGTTTTCTTTCTACTGATAATTGTAAATAAAAGCTCATAACCCACTAATTCTCAGGAACTGAGCCACTGCATCTATACAGTTATAATAATCCAGCTTCAATTACTCCCATGGGTGACGTGAAGTTCAGGTTGCCACGTCACAGCATTAAAAGCTCTGACACAAAACCAGTGGGGATTAAAATAATTCTGTGATTAAGAAAAAAACTTCTCAGCTTTATTGTTGCATTTCTTCTAACCACTGTCCCAGCAGGCTCATACACACAAAGCTCTGGTGAAATAAAGCTTCACAACATCTGTACCCAACTTTTAAATTTTATTTTAGTAACAACCAGTATTCTGCCTCTGTATTTGTGTGACGGACCACCACAAACCCTGGTGCCTCAGGATGCCCTGGACAGATTCATTCCTCTCTGGGTTCTCACCAAGCACAGGTCAGAAGCTACCACAGGACAAAAATCATTGCAGGAAACAACCTCAGCTACACAGGAGCAACCAAACACAGTTAGGACTGGATACCCCACACAGACCTTATAAAACTAGGAGCAGCTTTTCCTGCTACTGACTTCTGGGGCCTGTAAAATGACTGCAATGCATTTATGAGTTTCCACAGGTGACATTGGCTTGTTTAATTTTGCACTTTTGTGCTTTTTACCCTGCTGAAGTCAATTCAATGTGCGGCAACGCGATTTTTGTTCTTACGGCGCCGCAGCCTGAACTCACTTGAATGATCTGACACGTGCAAAGATCCATTTCCACCTCAAAGCCTGGCAAACCCCCATCCCCGAGCTGGCACACAGAAGGTTTCCAGCTGCCCTGGTGAGGTTTGTACCTTCATCGATGTCCGGAGGCAGCCCTCCCACAAAGACCTTGCGGGAGTAGCGCTCCACGCGCTCCCCGTTCTGGTGGGAGAAGCAGTGAGGAGAGCCCAGGCCGCTGTGCAGGCTCTGATCCCCGCGCCCGTCGTCCAGGAACCCATCCTCCATGGGGAACAGCGAGGACTGACCTGGAGAGGGGGTTGGAAAGAAAGAAAAACAGGGAAAAAAACCCACACTAACAGAACAAAGCGCACACTGTTGGAATAATTGGGGAAAACGCACCAGTTGCTGCATCAGCAGAACTGGGAGTGATTTGCCCTCTGAATGAACAGTTATGTTCTCGATTTCATTGCACCCTTTTAGTTTGCTGTATCATCCAGCAGCTCAAATGCTTCATTCCAGAGGAAAGGTTCCTCCTGGGAACAAACCAGGATTTCTAATGGGTGCTCGAGCTGACTGCTTTCCAGAATATTTTGTATTTCCCATGAGGTTTCTTTTAAAAAGTACAAAAAGGGAAGGGAACGGCCAATTTGGTTTCTGAGGCTTTCCCAATGTCAAGCCATATATTCCATTTTCCAGTGAACAGCTTCTTCCAGGGAACAGATACAATTTCAAGGTGAAAATGGGAAAATAAGAATTCTACCAGTTGAATATATTACACATTTAAATTACCTATATATCAAAGCATATCATAAGCCACCCACTAGTAAATAACAAAAATAACCTGAGGAAAACAGGAAGACCCACTGCCATGTATTGCAAAGACTAAAAATTTTGTCCCCCCTACAACTTTACTCCAGTGTTACATCAGAGTTTTCTTAATGGCCTCACTCTAAGAGAAAATGTTGTAAAATGAGAAATGTTCCCCTCACAGTCCAGCATCTTTCTATGATAATCCTTACCAAAGAGTTCCTTAATGATATTTCTTTTAAATAAGGTTCTTTGTTATAAATACCACTGTATAATATCATAAATAGAGCACAGGAGCTGTTCTCTGCCATGAATTCCCTCGTTAGTTCCAATATTCAACAGCTACACAACAAACTGAGACTTCTATTCATTTAAGGAGCATTTTAGGAATAAATATCTATAGGGAGAGTAAGTAATGAGGCATGCTAGAGGTTCTAGGATACATTTTGTTTTGTCTGTGATGTGATACACTGTGTCTGCTTTTTCAGGATTCCTCCCAATCTACCACAAAAATGTCCTGGTGAGGTTAATTTATCCTGGGTTTGACTCCTCCCCTTGAAAGAAATTGATTTTAAAAAAGAAAACATCTTGAAAACTGAAAATCTGACCAATAGACAGACGTTTTCTGTGAAAAAAGTCAAACAGCTAAGAAGCTGAAAGGAAAAAAAAAAGCAATAAAATCCACAGTCCATAGAATTTATATGAATAAAAAAATGGAAGGCTCAGTCAGGTTGCCTTACTTGAAATTTCAAGAATCTTCTACACACCTTTAACAAAAATAAGTCGAGTATAATCAGACCTTTTTCTGTAGCTGGGCAAACCTCATTCCTACTATGATAAAAATATTGTAATACTGGCTTCAACCTTGTTTTTCCCTAAGGAACTGATGCACATGTGACTTGTTTCATATCTTAAACCCCCAATCCTGCAGGTATTGTTGGGAGGGAGCAATTCCCAAACCTAACCCCCCTCTCCAGGCTCCTCAGCTGCTCTTGGAGAACTCCACACACACTTTGAACCCAGCAGCTCAGACACTCCCTGTATTTATGCTCCATCAGCACCCAAAATTCCCAAATAAACTCCTCCAGCACTGGCATTCACAACACACACACACACACAAACACAGCAACACAGCCCCCAGGGTCACAAACCATCCAGGTGATGTCCACTGTGAGCACTTCAGCCTCAGGTACTCCCTAATCCAGTTAAAATGCTGATTTATGGCATGCAGACTATGTAAATGTATGTGGAACTGCTCCCTTATAAGCTTAAAGTCTGGACTTTGCCCTCTAGTAAAAACTTAATGTTATTTCTCCCATGAGACATTGTCAACATTAGAAAATTAAAGAGGAATATTGTTACCTCGCCTTCTCCCATATGTCCTTGCTGCATGTTAAATGAGAAAGAAAACAGCCTTTCAATCATTGTTATAAGGACCAAAAGACCTCGTTTTATTGCCTTTATACTGACTCAGTGATTCTCAAGCCTTTGCAGATCCAGGTCATTTAAAATAAGTGTTCACAAGCTGCCCTCCCCACCCCCCATGGCCTCCTCAGCCCAGCTCTGTTACTTACTGATAAACCACGGTGACAGGAGGCTGACCAAGTGGATATGGATACTCAAAGAGACTTTTGGAAGCAGTTTGAGCCCCGAATTTGCACATTTATTTATTTATTTGAGCTATTCCTGGGGGTGTGCCTATAAGCAAATGGATCTTTCCTCATGCACCAGGCTCCCTCTGCCTTGCCAAGCTCCAGAATATTCCAATACTGTTCTCCACCCCAGCTGGAGGAGAAGCCCTGACACAAGCAAAGTGAAAGATTGGTGGGACACTTTCTGTTTTGAAATTAGGTTGCTTTGCACAACCCACAAAACCCTTGGTTTCATTCTAGCTGGCAAATAACCAGCTGAAAAACTGAAAAGTCGAGGAGAAAACTGGGCCACTAAAGTTAAGGTTGCATTCCAGGCTGAGCAGTGTGTCCAACAGGATGGATTCTCTCAAACTCACCCAGGACACTGTGCTGGAATAATTCAAGTTACCCACTCATTCCTAATTTTCATGTTTCAGAATAAATCAGCTCTACCCCTAAAAACAACAGCATTTTCTGTGCTAGCTTGCAAGAACCCATTGTCAGAGCACGGCCAAACTTTCTAATCAAACTTGCACATTCTTTCTCTTTTAATCTCATTAAAATCTCTTGCTGAAAGCAGGCCAACTGTTTTCAAAACTTGGATTCTTCCTGGCAAGTGCTGTGAGAAACTCTGAGCACATCATGTGTTTGATTTTGCTTCCCCATTCAAAATTGAGGCCGGCAATTAGTTGAAGCATTTAAATATTTGTAAACCACAACAATACAGGAGTCATTTCCTCTTTCCAAATAAAAACTGTATCAATCCAATTTACTTCATGATTATTTAACATCCGTAAGATCGTTTCACTCCTCTGGTAGAGACTCACAATTAACACCAAGAACACAAAATAACAAACCCCTGGCCTTCAGATTGGAGCATATTCTTGAGGCAAAGGTTTTATGGGAGCATCTTAAGGGCTGAGGGCCTTTACAATTATAGTTTTTTCATGGTAATTTTGAATTTAGAAGTGCAAGAGGCTGATACAGTCCTCAGAGGACTGAAGGAAATCACAAAGCATCAGCAATCTTGCTGTGTCCCTGCCTGAGCCCGGCAGCCTTTGCACGTTCTGGAGCACATCAACCACTCTCAAAGCCAGCTCTGCCTATAAAGCCATAAAAATCCTGCTTGTGGTTTCTGAATTACTGACAAACCCACACAGCCTCCTCCTCTCTGTACACTCACTGCTGGCAGCAACACAGACACGATTCCTCTGGGGATGTGAGACCACAGCTCAGGCCAGGGGACTCCTCACAGCTTCCCCACCTGAGCCACTCAACACAAGAGGACTTTTCTCCTTTACCAGCACAAAAAACACCCAAAAAAGGATCAGCCACAAGCTAGCAATTACTTCCAGTGCCAAATACTACGTTAGGAGAACCAAATACTACGATTTTTCCCTCTTCCTCTTCTTAATTTGCCTCTTGTTTTCACTGTTTGCTTCACATCTAAGCCGCAGAATACCAACATCTGACATTTCAAAACATTTCTCAGGAGCCACAGTTTATAAACTCGCCCAGCACAGCACAGATACAAACTTTCTCTGCTCCCTGAATGCAGAGTTCATCACACGCCATTAATTTCACACAATGTGAAACTCTGTGAAATACAAACAGCATTGAGGCAAGGAATGCTCTCTTGGCAGGCCAGGAAGGCAGCTGAGTCCCCCTTTGGTTTTCAGAATTTCAGATTAAGAGAAGGCTTTGCTCCAGGAGTGCCCAGCTAAGCTGCTGCACAAATGAAGCCTTAAACTACCACTGAGCACAGGAAAAGGTTTAATTTGTGTATCACAACACTTGCCCATCCTTTGGTGAGGAATGAGACAACTGCAGCCTTGGTTTGGATTCCTCAAAGCTGTTTTTCCCTTCCCCATTTCTTTAGTGGTTCAGATAATTGCATAAAGGGCCTAAGATTTATCTCGTGAAGATATCTGAGCAAGAATTTTGCTACAAAACCTAAAAAATACAAAGTGTTCATGCAACTCGTTCAACTGCTCATTAATAACCAATGCAGAGATGTTCTTCCAATAAAATCAGCCTGAAATTTAAAATGCTATTAACAGATGCTTCAATTATTTTGTCCCCTCAGCCCTCTCATTATTTCTGTGTCTGAAATAAAGCCATAAAGTCAATGATCTTTTGCAAAAATCTGCTGCTTTTCTTTTATTTTAAAGAACATCAGGAATAAGCAACCCACTCAGATTTATTTTGTCTTCTCATTTGAGACACTTAATGGGCTCCTACCCCCTTCCATTTCTCCTTTCCATTTCCAAATTCACATATTTTGTGTCTTCACCTCCAATTAAAAGTGCTGAACTCTCTTCCCTCTATAGGAGGCACCACAAAGGCTGTCAGGGTATAACCCCACATTCTGCTGAAAAGCCTGAAAAATGCTGCAGGGATCCTAAATCACTCAAACCCCAAACCTGCTCCAAGTTTATGCTGCACAGTGTCCCCAGGTTGAGCACCTGGTTCTTGCCAATTCCAGATGCATTTGGTATTTATACCATCAGCACCTCTTCATTAAATATTATATAAATGGAAAAACATGTCGAGGCCAGATCTGCTTGTTTTTTTTTCTTTTTAAAGGGGTGTAATGAGGTTTTCTCTATTGTTACTAACATTGGTGAGCAGTTGTCTCTGTTGGAAAGTAAATATGACCAATATCAGAGAGTTTCAGGCTTTCACTGAAACTGGGAAGGTGATTTGGGGCCAGGCTGTCTTTTGTTTCTCTTAGGACTTAACTTGTACAGAAACAGAAGTACTGAGATTCCACAGGATTATTTCTAAAAGTGAGCTGGATATCCTTGAATCTACCAGAGAAAACATTTCGACTTGCCTGAATTTTCCTTTTAAATGATAGAAAAATAACTGAAGCACAATCTGCTTTAGTCATTATAGCAGCAGAGCTTTATTTCTACATTTTTTTACACTCAACTGTGCTTTGCAATTATATCAAGACTGACAATGCTGTGCACAAGGCCATTAAAAGCATGAACTTGAATATTTTACTACCTTTTCCCCCCATTACTCCCTGAGGGCAGGCAGGGCTGGCTCTAACTCCAGAGTGAGATTTTATCATCACTTCTTATTTCACAACCTGTTTCACATGTCAGGCACGGATCACATGTTCCTGCCACAGGTAGAGGACATTTCACAAGAGGTTCTGTAAGGTCACCTCAAGCCCTGTTTCACCAGGGAACAAATTAAACATCTCCTTAACCAAACCAAGGGAAGAAAAGTGAAAATTCCAAAGAACATCTCTATTTAATGCATATCGGGTTAAATAATCTCTATTAAATTTAGAGATCCATGCAGGGATTTTGCAGAGAGCTATATATACTTTGGTAAATTAGAAAATCTTACCCACCTGCATGTATTACACACATAAATATTTCTTTCCTTTTAATAGAGCCTTACAATTTAATCCTTAGATGATATGAAAGCAGATAATGTCATGGAAAGTTGTGTGTGTCCTCAACTGGAGTGAAGGGACAAGGGGGAATGGCTTCCAACTGACGAAGAGAAGGTTTAGATTTGATTTTGGAAAGAAATCCTTCCCTGTGAGGGTGGGGAAGCCCTGGCATGGTGAAGCTGTGGCTGCCCCTGGATCCCTGGCAGTGCCCAAGGCCAGGCTGGACAGGGCTTGGAGCACCCTGGGACAGTGGAAGGTGTCCCTGCCATGGCAGGGGGATGAAACCAAATTATCTTTAAAATTTTTCCAACCCAAACCACTCTGTGACTCTGTGGTTCTAAGGCAGGCAAAAAAGGTGCTCTTTTTCATGCATTCCTTCATTTCAGTTCTAAAACACAAAAGGATCAGTCACCAGTTCCATGAGTGCTGGCATGAGACATTTGCATGTGTGCAGAAACGCTGCCCAGTTCAGGCACTTAATCTCATTCCAGGCAAATTATTCCAAGCACATGATGTGGAATTATTCCATGCTGAGTGTGGAACAACAGCCCATACATGGCAGAGTGGCACCAGCCCAGGACACCTGATCCAGGAGAAATTCTGTCAAGACAGAATAAACTGAACAAACTGGCAACAAATCTGCACTGACAGTGAATGTATTCCATGTCAGAACTTTGCATTTTACAGTCCCAGCCATCTCTGACACTGTCAAATGAGATCCCTGTCCTAAAAATTGTCTGCCAAACCAAGCCACTAAAAGGGAATTAGAGAGATTCCCTATTTTGTGGATTTCAAATGCTACCAAACTTCAAAGAGTGAAAACTATTCCAATAATATTTTATTAATTGTAAAACAGTCTTACAAAAATTAAGCAGCTCTATATGTACATCTGAAGAATGCATATTTGACACACTCTCAGCAATGTCAAAGTCAGCATGAAACCAGCAAAGAAGCCTAAATTTCGCTGCACAGTAAAACCAAGGATTAGCACCTTTGGAATTACTGATTCTGCAAAATTAAGCAGCACAGTTGCCAAAACTTGTATTTTTCCTCCTAATTTACTTTCAAAGAAGCACAATGTAAAAAGAGATTTAAAAAAAACACGTTGTTAAGAAATACAGCTCTACCTTATGTCCAAAATGTCCAAACAAATGCAGAAAAACAGGAGTATTATTGTAGATGCAAATATTATGTTTTATTTCAAGTAAAGCCAGATGCCTGAAGACAAGTATTTACCATTCCTTCTGTCAAGAACAGGAACAAAATGAAGTTTCTGTTATTCCACAGCACTCAAGTACAGGTCTGACTAGAATCTTTAATTTTCAATTCCAGGTCACTGTCACAAAACAACTGACAGACAAAAAGTAAACAGGTTTCTTTCCTTCAAAAACCCTGTGGAGAATCATCCTGCAAAATCCTTTGGTAAGTAACACTGTTTTACCTGTGATTATGTTGGATTAATTGGGTTCACATGGTAGAAAGGTAGAACCTGAGTGAGTGGCAGAAAGCAGATTCTCAGCATAATAACTGCAAACAGGGAGTGTTGACAACTTTATACATCAAATAAGCAGGGTGGAGGAGAGGCTGAGAACACTGAAAGGGAAAGAGACTGTTTCCAAGGCTTGTGGAATGAGCTGCAAGTTTTTAGGGCTTTATCCTGCCTGAAGAAAAACTGCCTCACTGCAGAGACAGGGCAGTCACAGCCAGAATTATCCTTGGGAAGAAGCTCCCCTCACTCTTCTCCCTCTCTGGGGACTTTCCAAATCCCCCTGGATGTGTCCCTGTGTCACCTGCTCCAGGTGACCCTGCCTTGGCTGGACTGGCTGATTCCAGAGGTTCCTTCCAAGCCCAGCTATTCCGGGATTCCCTGATTCCCAGGATCAGGGACAGGAAGGAACACCCTGCTTCCATCACTGCCACTCCAGCCCAGCTTCAAACCCACCTCTGCCAGGAGCTCCAGATGACTCCTGGATTGGGCAACTGAGCCAAAAAGCCCAGGACATGCTTCCAGAAATAACCCAATCCCTGAATCATTCAGGTTGGGAAAACCCTCCAAGGCCATGGAGTCCAAGCTGATCCCAATTTTGTCACCCAGCCCAGAGTGGCAGGTCCAGGCCTTCCACAGACACCTCCACGGATGGGCACTCCACAAGCCTAAGTGTGCAGGGGAAATGGGATACAAAAGATAAACTCTGGAAACCCCGAGCTGAGTTTGTGGGAGGGCTCTGAAACCCAGCAGCAGTGTCACTGCTTTGCTGCTGATGCTGTCACACCAACGGGGCTGAAGGAACCTCCAGACAGGATTTTCCTACATTTCCACAACCATTTAACTACTCCTGAAATGTGACAAACCCAATTCAGTCTCCTTCATCTCAGAAATACAGAGGCTTCAAAGGTAACTTTGAAGTTTCTTTGCTATCAAACAGCAGAACACACAGAAATCTTTTCCTAAACCAACCTGCTACAAATCCTAGACACAGCTTTGTCTACCAGGGATCAATATTTGTTCCTTAATTCCAATTATATTCCAGTGGGATACTACAAATCACTTGAAGTGGGAGCTTTAAATATTGCATGTATTTGATTACAACTCTTCTCTAGGATCCCCTACAGGGTGTGAGATAAGAAACCAAAAAGCAGAGGAGCAAATCATGGACCAAAACCATCAGCTGGAGACTGGATGTTAGTTGGAATTTACTGTATTTCAGGAAAGTGGGCACCCTGCTGCTCATGGCACTGAGCTTTATTTTATATTCATGTATGACTGCTGAAGAATAGACACCAAGCTATAGAAACATCCCATCTTCTGCCTCAATACATCTTCCAGTTTATGATATAGAATAATTGGCAGCATTTATCTTTTGAACATTTCAAGTATTGCTGTATTCACTTGAAAAGTAAGAAATGAAAGGCAGAGTTTGCAGCTGGGAGAAGGAAAAGCATTACAGGAATCAGCTTCTCAGCCACAAACCTACTTCAAACGTGGTAACTTCATTAATGACAGACTTTCTGACAGGAGGGAAGCGAGGAATGGGATGTCATATGCTAAAAATTGTGAGATAAAATTTATTTTGTAAGTGACAAGAACAATTTATTGAACCTAGTAGAGAATTTATTGAACAGCTTATGAAAACATGTAAAACCCTCCCAAATCTTTGCTGTCATGGTTTGTTTCACTGTGCTCTTGGACTCTATCTACAGCATTTCACCTCAAGAGCTCTGGTATCTGTCCACCCCATCACCAATTCCTGCACCAGGAATTCTTTTTAGGCTTTTTCCTGGATCACCTGCCTGACTTGCAAGAGCTGGATTTACACTGCAAGATCTAAACCTGCAGTTCCTTAAGTACAGTAATAGGTTCAAAGCAACTTATTTTTGTCTGTGGAAGGAATGATCACAAGACAGCCTGGAATGCAACATGAGGCCTTGGTTCCTTTTTTAACCATCCTCTTAATTCACTCCCAGACAAGAAGGGAACAGGAACACAAGCAAGTGAACAGCAAATGAGGAAAGGCTGAGAAGAGTGGGAATAATCAGCCTGGAGAAGAGAAGGATTTGGGGTGACCAAACTGTGCCTGAAGGAGCCAACAAGAAACACGGAGAGGGAGAATTTCCAAGGGATGGAGTGCCAGGACGAGGGGGAAAGGCTTCCCACTGCCAGAGGGCAGGGTTAGGTGGGATACTGGGAATAAATCCTTCCCTGTGAGGGTGGGCAGGCCCTGGCACAGGTGCCCAGAGCAGCTGTGGCTGCCTCTGGATCCCTGGCAGTGCCCAAGGCCAGGCTGGACAGGGCTTGGAGCAGCCTGGGACAGTGGGAGGTGTCCCTGCCATGGCAGGGGTGGCACTGGATGGGATTTAAGGTCCCTCCCAACCCATTCCATGGTTCTATGAAGAACACTCAAGCCTCTGCAGTGGAACATTTCCCCATTTCTCATTTTCCACTGAAGAGCACAGGTAAGACACTCATTTTCCCAGCAATGTGAGAAAACTGCACTACAGACTTCCCCACACCCAATCCAAGTGGGAAGAGAAAATGAAAACATTATTTTAAAAGAATCACCATTTCCCCTGCCCGGATTCAAAAGTGCTGCACAGAACCAGGCACCAGCAGCATTTATGTAAGTCCATATTTATATAAGTATGCCCACATTCCATGCACAACATTTATCCTTTTCTCACACCCAATCTGAGTGCTGAGCTGGGATTCCTGCTAATGGGATTTCTGAGTAAAGCTCAAACACCACTCCCTGCACCTCATTTGACATGTGCCTGTCTGGAGGCAGCACCTGACAGCCCAACCATCAACACTGGAGTGGAAAAACCCCATCCTCACACCTGACCAATCTGCATTCCAACACACACAGCATTAAGCCAAGGATGGATAAATCTGCTCTAAAATGTGTTTGCAAATTCGCCTCAGCCATAATTGTTATCATGCTAGCTAATGCTGGATTAAAATAAGTGGATAATCAATAGACAAATTCTATATGCATCATGATTCTTTCTTGAAATATCTTAAATAATTGATGCAAAATTCAGATTTTAGTCACTCTTGGGTATAAGCAATGACTGCCCATGACTAGAGAAGTTATGATTTTCTTAGGACCAAATTTTTCCCTCTTACACTCATACCTCAGCGTTCACCTCCTTGTTTTTTCTCAGAACTCATCCCCTTTCTCATCACACCTATTTCTTCTTAAACTCCAGCTTTAAGAAAAGCACTTCAGGCTTTTCTTTCTACTTCTTTCATGCTGTTTCAAGGCTCACAAACACGACGACAGAGATCATGCAAAACGTGGTTAACAAAAGACTCAAACGATTCAACATCAAGGCAAGAAGTGAACAAAGCGAGCAAAAAGCAAAAAGACAGGTAGTTTGAGCAGTTTGGGAAGGGAGGCAGGAGAGTTCAGTGTCTTCTAAAACAAGGAACAGACACCACTCATGAAATACAGCTCCAAATTAAAGGCAGCTTTGAAGATGATCCAGAATGGTCAGAGATTATCAAAGCAAGAATTTAGAAAAAAAAACCCCAAAACAAAACCCACTTGGTGGACAGTGACATTAAACAAAGCAGAAGATTAAACACACTTCTCAAAAAAAAAAAAAAAAAAGGGATGGAATTAATTTCACGAAGCCAGAAATATAAAAAAGAAAGCAAGAAAACCTTAGAAAGGTTTTAATCAGATTAGCAAGGCTGCTGTCACGGCATTCAGAACGATTTTGGCTGTACCACTTCTGAAGATCAAATCACCGAGTTAGACATGAAAATATTCAGCACCAGTTCCATGTTTTGCTGTGTTTTAAAGAGCTCTGACTGCCACATCATTTCCAGCACATACATTCCGAGGAAATATCCTGTCTGAGAAGTATGAGAGGCATTTAATTTTCCACGCAGGCTCTGGAGATGGGACAGCATGGCAAGGGGCCTGGGAGAAATGACTGGACAGAAAAGCACAGGTCTGCTCCAGTGAATTTCACAGGAATCCTGACACTGATTCCCAAATTGGATTAAGATCAGAAAACCCCGGGATTTTTGTACTGCACGGAGGTGGCAGAAAAAGGAATTTCCTGGTCTCAAAGGGTGGTTACATCAATACCCTGTGGCTCAGTGCTCAGTGGCTCCGTTTTGGACAGAGCACAGATCAAGGTTCCCCACCTCAAAATCCTGCAGGGCTGAAGTAAAAGCAGAGTTGTTTGATGATTGTTTGATATGTGCCTTGCCAAAATCAGCATTTCTGTAACCCAGGTATTCTCAGAAAGGTTAAACTGCTCTGTAACTCTTGTCTGGCCCCATCCCCTGGCACCCCTGGAGATATTTCCAGGATTAATGGGATCCCCTCTCAGTCCTCCCTTCTCCAGACCAGTCCAGCCCTGGAGTCTCTCCTCACTGGAGATCTTTCCTCCCTGTGTACTAAATAAGGCAAATTCCCCTTTTCTGCCTTTTTTATTTGTTGTTTTTTGCAAGTTACGGACATGATTTGTTTCTTCCCAATCCACTTTTACCTTCCAACCCTCACTAAATCCAGCATCTCTTCCAAACAATTTCGTTGAAGCCACAAACCAAAATGTCCATTTAAATGACTGGAAGTTTATGAGGTAATAACTAATGAGTGTAAAATCATACATTATGTATGGTTTGTATCCATTACTTCTGTGGCAGGTTAAAATCCAATCTGGGAATCTGATCTCAGTGTTTATTAATAGAAGATTTTAGTCCCTTCCTGTTGCCCAGGTGATTTCAGTCTCTTAAAAGATTGTTGGCTTTTTCTAAACAAAAGCTGTGATAAATCCCAAATATTGGAAAGGCGGGGATAACTCAACATACACTTCAATTAAAAAATTAAAATATTAAGTATTGCCCCTAAATGTTGAATATTAGCTGCCTTTGGAAAGAAAGTGGCCCCTTGCTTGATAATATTTTAGCATATTAAATAGTAAAAGTTGTAATATTTTTACTTTAACCCACCAGAAATCAGTGGATTGCAACAGGAATGGGAACAGCTGATTTCAAATAAAACTCCTAAAGAATTTCCCCCATCCCAGCTCCCTCAGCATGGGCTGTAGTTCAGTGCTATTAGACTCAGTTCTGCAATATTCTGACACAGTAAAACAATTGATTTTCCTCTTAATTAATAAGCACTCAGGTCTGCAAATCCCATTAGCCTTTCCTGGCATAGGAGGGAAAATTCAGGAAGATCCTGAGAATGAAACATCCACACAGTAACTCATCAACAGTTTCCAAAGAAAATGAAGGCAAACCTGAAAGGAAAGGTTTGTTCATTTTATTTGAAGCTGGATACATTAAAAAATTGCAAATTATTCACCCTTAGGTTCTGGCCAAGGAGATCAACCCCAAAGTCTGAGGTGCAACCACCACAGCAGCTGTGAAAAACCTGAAAATCTATTATTTTACATTTTAAAAGAGGTCAGGTTTGGTCCTGTGCATCTATAAAGGATCCTAAACTTCGCTAAAGATTCTCAGCAGGTTCTCATTAATATTCTGGATCACACAGAAACCCAAATGTCCCATTCTACTCCATTCATAGGAAAATGCTGCATAATCCATACAGCTCAAAAAGAAACAACCAGTTCAGATTCTTATCCAATATGCAAAAAAAGCTCTCAAAACTATTTGAATCCCTTTCATCAAGGAACATTTTATAAGGTTTACATATTTTCTTCAATTTTGCCATGGTTTTTCAGGTTAATATTAAGGGCCTGATAATTGCTTTAAAAATACCACTTGGTCTCTCTGCTTGCTCAGAGAAACAGTGCAACTTTTCAGCATTCTGGCTTTTCAAAATTCAAATTTAGAGCTGCTGTTCAGCCATTCCAGTGTCTGGCCTTCCTCCATTCCTAAACCAATTCCCTTTTGTGCAGAAGTGTGTTCAGTTTTCCAGACTGTGTCACAGGCACAGGATTCCTGCAGACACGGAGCTGTTCACACCCAGATTTGCAGTGCTGGAAGCAGATGTCCCACAAGCTGCTTTCATCCATCCCACCTTGCATCATTTCCAGGCAATAACCTGATATTCTGAACTGAAATACTGGATATTTCAGTAGCAAACCAGTCATAAAGCATTTAAAGACATTTCAGTGTCACTTAACAAGGAAATATTTAGGCAATCTATTACTATTACAGTAATGCTCAAATTGCCATCTGGAAGACCCAGATTCAAAAATCAGGCTCTGGATCCCAGGCTCAGCTCAGGGAGGCCAAGTACATTGTAAAGAAGATGCAATTAAATCTCCAGGGAAAGGCTTCTGCAGGCTGACATTGGCTGTGCAGCACGCAGCACACTCGCTGGGCTGGATAAAAATAACATATTGAAATGGCAGCTGCTCAGCAAAGGAAGAGGATTTGAGCAGGGATAAAAATATACCTTAAAAGAAGGGGAGAAAATGGTAAAATGCCTACTCAAAGCATTAAAAGGTAATAGTGAGTGTACTGAATCACTGTAAGATTCACCTTTTAACCTCACGCAGAAAATATTATTTATTTCATATAGCAAGACAACCTAAGAACATAATTATTACTGACCTCAACAAATCCAAGGCTAGCACAGCTTAATCACCTCAGACACGAAGAACACCCTGTGAGTGGATTTTGTTACATTTGGACAAATTCCTCCTTCTGATTTTATTACAGAATTCCCAGCCTGCTGCTCTGAACACAGCATTTAAAGATGGAAATGATGTCCCAGAGACAGCAGGTTCCAAACTGTGACTGATGTCTGTTATCATGCCCATCCTCTCAGTTGTTTTGAAGGGTATTTTACACAGTGCCTCTTTCTCTGGCAGTCCATGACAATATGAAGGGGGTGCTGTTAGTGTTACACACCAAACTCCTGCTGAGGCAGGATTAAACCTCTCACAAGATAGCAGTGAGGCCTATTAGATCATCTGAATTATTTCCATGCCATTCTGAGCTTGCTCTCCACAGAATGTTTTATTACTGTCTTGCCCAGGCTATTTTTAAAGTCTCAAACCCAGAAGCTTTTCCTTTCTGAGAGTATCCAACTTTAGTTCAAAGCACTGCATGCACTGATTAACCCATTTAAAATGCAAACCAAAAAACTTCTTATGGAGCTGCTGATGTAAATGCAGGTGTTTGAAACAGCAAACAAGATTTGAGCTGACAGCCATAATTTGTCCTATTTAAAGATTTCTATATCCGAGGTTTAAATAAAGATGGGGCAAGAAAAGAGAAAACATGAGACAGGATCTGTGTTAGCAGATGGAAAATAAACACAAAGGGCTCGTGATCAGCAGCCCCACTCCAGGCCTGATGTGGAATGTTTTGTCCCAGCAGTTTACAGTTTTTTTCCAGCTGTATCAGTCGGTTTAACTAAAGGTATTTCCTCTCCTTGCAGACCCCACCCTACTCGGGGATGATCTCTGCAGCGCTGCCACGGCACGGCGGATACCGGCTTGAACAAAGATCCATTCCTTAAATACACCACAGGAACTCAGTCCCTGAGAGCTGTGCCAGGGCAGCACGGCCACACTCAGGCACTGCACACTGCACTGGCAGCAAAGTTCATGCTCCTGCTGAGGAGATCCTTGAAAAAATCAGGGTCCACAACAGAGTATTTCACACAGAGTCACTTAAATGTCTCATCTTTGAGGGTTTTTTTTCTGTAGTTATGTAACTGTTAACTGTGAAACAGGATAATTCACAAGGAATCTAAGCAATAATTCCCAGCCCAGGGCCTGACTGATATCCCTGTGTTTCAATCAGTGTGAGACAAGGCACCCAGAGAAGGCACAGATGACTCTGCAGAGGGGATTAACACTCAGGCTAAAGCAGGAATTAATGCGTGTCAGAACTATTTGTATTCTTTGCTGACATACTTCTTCCATCACTCTTCAAACATGCTAAACACTCAAAAAGAAATATTTCAACTGCAAAGAACCTTTTCAAAGCATTTAAACTAAACATCAGGCTACGTTCAGAAGTACCCTTGCTTAGCAGCTGACCATAAATACATATGAAGCTGACTTTGTTAAATTCACATTTAAAGGGAGATTTTATTTGACGTGGCCATGTCACCTTGGGTCAGATTTCCAAGCTGTAACCTGGTTTGGGATTGCCTGGCAGTTGGATAGAAGGATTTGGGGCAAACCCCAGGTGCTCAGTCAAGGAAGAGCACCTCATCCTTGGTTCTGGATGCAATTCTGGGGACATGGGATGTTGCCAGACAGAATATAAACCAAATAAAAGCTCTTAATACTTGTCATTAATAAAAGCCTGGTCCCCACTGCATAAGGAGGGAAGGTATTTTGGGGTTTTAATTCATTTGGCATCACTTTTATCCACATCAGGCTCTTCCTGGTATTTCAATAGGGAAGTACTTCATGGTGTTTCTCACCACACTGAATTTCTGCACAGCACTGGGGACAGGAAACTCGAGCTGCATTTCCAGACCACAGAGAAGGCAACAAACACAAGTTCTTGCCAGTTTATCAAGGGTTGGTCTTCTGAGCAAGAATCACTATTAAAACAAGTCAGATTTCATTACCACCACAAGCCTTGATATCAAAAGGAATTTGCTTGTAGAAACCACAAGTGCAGGTTTGTTTTTTTTCCAGTGGTCTCATGACTGGTAACAAAAGTGAGTGGTTAGATAAGAAGCGTGTGTGAGAATTTGACTGCTCCACTCATACAAATAACCACTGAACTGAAATGGATTACTCATCCTAAAGGACATGAAACTACAGCTCTGAATTGTTGACCATAAGCAGTTTCTATTCAGACAAAATTATGTGCAGACAATACTTTGAATACTTTGTAAGCTGAGGTATTTCCAAAGCAAGATTACCTTTGCCAAAAAAACAAAAGAAAAAAAGGAGATAATTCCCAAATGCAAGTCACTTCAACCTCTCTTTTCTTTTCCCAATGGTTCCAAAAAAGTAAAAAAACCCAAAATAATCTGTTTTTCTCAAAAGGACATGAATAAACCTTATTCTTTCCCAAGACAGAAAAAAACTATGACTTCATCAAGAAAACCATGTGAAGCAAAAAGTTACTTCTTGCTGAGCTGCACAAGATTCCTGAAGTTGATCCAAACCCCTGGCAAATGACACAACAGCTCAGGCTGTGTTTGTGCTCTGCACTGCCCAAGGACAGACACCCTCAGGTGCTCCTGGGCTGTAACAGCTTCACTCACACAACTGGAAAAAGCCATCAGGTGCACGAGGTAAATTCACTTCTCCTACCCAAAACTGCAGTCTCTGATTTTCAGCAAGCCCCCATCCCCAGTTATTTACTGCAGGAAATAGTCTCTGTCTAAATTTACCTTTCAGTGAATCATTTTCAGCCCTCATTATGTCAATTAGGGAGTTCTCCAGTGAGTGCATGTCAAAAGTCCTGGTGCGATCCTGCAAGCAAACACAAACAGAGCCAGTGTTAAACACCTGAAACACAAAAACTTCCATTTTCTTCTACAGAATCAAGCAAAAAATCATAAACCAAAGGATAAAGGAATACAAAAAAATTCCTCTGATAGAGGAATATTAAAAATTACAATATTATTAAATATGAATCTGATCTATAATAATGTAATCATAACCAATGAAGTGTACTACCAACTATTTCTCCTTTCTATTAACCAAAGCCATCATTTAACACATGCACAGGTCAGACTTTCTCAACCAAACAACATATCTCATATATACAAATCTTTTGTTATAGAAGCAAAACACAATGTAAAATACCCTGGCATTGCTTTAATTTAATTGGCAAATTCTGAATAACTGAAATTTCTTGTAATCTCTGAAATCTTTACAGTATCATAAAAGGTCCCAAACAGAGGCAAAAATCACTCTAATTCCCAATATTATTCACACATCCACGCTTTCTGTGTATTTATACATTTGGACTTGGATAGAATTTTATACAATCACATTAATCGACTTTGATTTTAATTTTTTTCAGTCCAAGAAACTCTCTACCATCAGCTCTAAAGATTTTATTTCATTCCTGTTCTAAGGAATCCCCTCTGAACTGAGCTCAAGCATTGGGAAGTCTCTGTTCAAACAAGAAACTCGAGCAGTTTAGGACATTTTTGCTCTTGACTCCTTCTCCACAACTCTTGTTATTCCAGCACTGAGTGTGTTTTTTGTCCCTAACACTGGCTGTGAGGCTGAAATTTCTCCAAAGCACACAGATCCAGCTTGGAATATTTTTAAAGGCAGTGGTGAGTTATAAAGTGTTTTATTTCAGTGCTGAAGCAGCCGTGATTGTGTGTTTGCTGCAAGGGCCATTCCTGATTTCACTGATCCCTCATTCTGGACTTTAAATGCCTCAGACTATTCCAAGAGCAGGAACTCACCAGCTCCTGATCCATTTCCAAGTTGTAAATTACATTCTGATCACTAAAAAATACCATTTTTCAATCAAATTTCCTGGTATTTTTCCTCTCTTCAGAACAGTTTATTACTGAGACAGAACAGGCCACGTATTCCAACCCGGATGTGCCGTGTCTCAAATAGCATTAAAAGGCCAGAGTTTGGAACCAGTTCCTTTATTAAGTCTAGCAAATATCAAATTTGCTATAAAAAGCACAGCACTGCCCTGTCTCCCCACAGGATTGATTTCCGTGGTCATTTCTATTACAAGATAATTGAGGCACCTTAGAGAAAATATCAGGAGCATTTAAATTCTTAAATTTTGTGCTTTTCTTTTACAGATTTCCTGGAGTTTTCTGCCTTTCCTAGCAGATTTAATTTATTGGTTTGGTTTAAATATTGCTACTTCTCACCTATTTCAAACTCTAGTTACATTAGAATCCCTTAGCAGGAGTGAGTACAAGCCCTCCATTAGGATCCAGCAGTTGAGTAACTCAGGAATGGATATTAAAAGGCAACCCCTGCATTTCCAGCAGTCCTCACAAAATGACAAAAATAGCCTAAAACACAGGTGGGAGCATTTACTGGAAACCTGATGTCCCTCAGCAGCTTCTCCTTCCTGAATTCTTGTGTTAACCTCAAGCCCACCCCATGAACAGCTACAGAACTCTAATTTCACCAAGTGCAGAACCTCAGTAATTCCAAATCTTTGTGGAATTGGGGCACTTCACATTTCAGTTGTCTGAGAGACACAGAGGAAGTGACCCAGGCCAAGTAATTCCCAATTTATTGTGCTGAGCACCTGAGCCTGAAGCAAGTCTCTCCTCTCTAAAATATCTGTGTTATGTTGGCTTTGTAGTAACAAAGGGTCTGCTGCAATGCTAATTTTTAATATTGAGAACAAAGAATTTAAACATTTGAAGGGAAAAGATGGAATTGAACTGGTTGGCTCACAGGGAAGCGCATTCTCCAATGGAAGCTTTTGGTGCTGAGGAATTTATTTTGCTTTTCAATTGAACCATAAGCTCTTCCCTTTTTAGGGTGAGGTCCATAAGCTGCAAATCACACTGCAAACACTTAAAAACACAACCCTGCACGATGATATAAAATATTAACTGGTGATATTCCCACCTGCAGCTACCAGCAATCCCAGAAAAAGGAGGCAAGGCTAAAACTTGGGATATATAAGGAAGACTCTGTACCAGGGAAAAGATGTCAGTCCTAAATAAAGACCAGCCAAGATTCCAAGCTCAGCTGGGTCACAGGTTTGCACAGTGCTTATTATTTAAAAAAAAATCCATTCGTTCAGTTGATTATTTGCCCTGACAGGCTGATTTTCCAAGTTCTCTAGACTACTAGAGAAAGTCACCAGCTGAGAATTTGAAATTTCAGAATTTTTATACAAATAAAGTCCTTTCTATAATGAAACTCTTTTGAAAGCAGTAGCACAGGTTTCAGTCAGTCTCATCTTCCAAGACATTCTACCAGAACCACATCTGAAATATATCCATTTATTATGCACCTAAAGAAAAAATAAAGGCTGGTGAAGGTTAGTGGGAGTGGCCAAACCCCTGAAGAAATGTGTAATTCTGCATTTCATCCCAGAACATCAAAAAGAGCTCTAATAATCAAGATATTGATCACAAACCAGTAACTAAATGGGAGCTTTTCTCAAATACTATTCCTCATAAAGCACGTAAACTTAGGAAAAAAATGTTTTCTTTAAAAGATTTCATGTAGAGAAAATTAATAACAATATGGTGATGGTTTTAATGAAGCAATTCACAAAGTTACAGTGCTTTGGAACTGGATTGCTACTGTACACTTATTTATTTATACAGAAAATATACAGGGGTAATGACTACCCTGGAGTAAAGCAGATTATGTACAATTCAGTAACAAAATGTGGCAACCACAGCCTGATATTATTTACCTGGCTCCAAAAGAACTTGGCTTTACACAAGTTTGTTTGGGGCATCTAAAATGTTGCTTTATCAGAGGGCTCAAAGGCTACACAGTTTTATCCTTGGGAAACAGAACTGAAGCAGAAAGACAGCAGGTAAACACAAGGCCACAATAAAAAAGTTCAAAAAAGAAAACCCAAACAAACAAAACACAAACCAAATTAAACAAACTGAAATGACAAAACAACCAACAAGAAAGAAATCAACTTGCAGTCTTAATATATGACTGTGCTTAAAAATTCAGCCAACATTTCAGAAGACATTCATTAAACATAATTTGGAATAAGCAATGCTGTTTGCACAATGTACAAGAGGTGACAGCCTGCAGATCTGCTGAAAAATGAGTTATTGAGTCTATAAATGTCCTACAATAATCAACAAGCCACTCCTGGACTCTACCCTGGCCACCTCTGCCTAAAAAAATTAAAGTCAAATCCCTATTCCCACTTTATTTTTCGAAGTCCAAAGACATTTCATCCCAAAAAGAAAGTCACATGGTGCATAACGTGTATGATGTACACTGGGTCATCCTCCCACGCAAATGAATTTCCACGTGAATTTTTCCTGCACTGGAAGATCATACCTCGAATTTAAAAATCCCAGACATTAATTCTCCTGTACATCAGAAAAATGCACATTTAATTTAACCATTAATTCATTGTAGATTCATCATATTTAATCTGCACCCCCAGCAATAAAATTGCCTGAATAATTAAGATGCCAGAACCTGAGAGCACTTCCCAGGATGGGCCTCCCAGTGGTAGGTCCCAAACTGCACAAAAAAAATCAAGGTATGAACACTTGCTAATAGCTAAGGCTGGGCCTGATCTCTTAAAATAAGATTGATCAGAAGTCCAAGGCATCAATAATAATGCAAAAGATGTCATTGCATTAAACAATTTATTGATCAGCATTTATGGAGTAGGTGTAGTTGTAAAAGTGGGGCTTGTTTTAGACATTTAAATCTTTGTCAAACCACAACATTTGTGCCAATTAAAAACCTCACAGCTACATTTGCACCTTAATTAAAGCAGGAGAGGCCTGAAACTTTCTGAAACCTTGTTACCATTTCCACAATTCCTGAGTCACAGTCTGGCACAGGAGAGGCAGTATCACCATATTTATCATCATAAATACAAGTTCCACACTTCTCACAAATTGGGACTGGATTCTGCTTCTGGGAAAGCTTCTCCTCCTTCCCAGCACCCTGCAAATCTGTATTCCAGCTCCCAGTGCAGTACCCAGTGAATTAAAGGCTTTGAATAAACAGGTTTTTCCTGAAAGGATGTTCCTGTATTCTGCCCAGATCATCTTTTATATCATCAGCTTCAGCGGGGAACAATAAGAAAAAGCTGGAAAAGTGAAGTGGCACAAAACACAAAGTTTAGTTCAAGCTGAACTTTTTAAGTGTTAGAAATGACAAACCTTTTCTGGAAAGGTTTGTAACACGTGTAATTCTATTTTAGCTGCATATTAAGTTTATCATGTATCTTCCAGAAATGGTTTTCCATAATATTTTGCATTCGCAGCTTTCAAAGCAAAATGCTTAACAGGAGTAGTCCTTTTAATCTTAGGAAAAAGACAACCATAATTCAAATAGCTTCTTAACAAAAGCTCTCTTTAAACAGAAACCCTGAGGTCAAAAACACACAGGAGGGCCAAGGCCCAAGTATTAACGTCAGTAGTAAGTTTATAAAACAAGAACAGTGTTAACTTCCACAGCACTTAACTTGTGCATGTCATACCACATTAGAGCCCTGCTAATCCCACAGATCAGTAGCTGTGGGGAACAGCACACAAAACACTAATTACTGCACAGCTGATGGAGTTACAGGAAAACGGGGGAACAGGTTTAAAAACCCAGCTTCAAGGATTTGCTCTGTTTTCACGTGATAACCTTGGAATTATTGGGAATAATTGCTGTTGCTAGAATAAAAAATTAAATTCTGCAAAACAAACAAGCTCTTTTTGTGCAGCCAGCCATTGTGAGTTATGAAAAGGTTCCTCAAACCCAAATATTAAAATAAAGAGGAACGGTAAAGAAATTTATTTGCAAGATCCCTTCAAGAAGAAAATTTGGCAAAGGCATTCAAGAGGTTATTTTTTTAATTCCAGTTCCCTGTGAATTTGTTTAATGCACTTATTAGATCAGGCCATTTCTATGGGCAAACAAATGCTGACGTAGAGGTCGGAATTCAAACACGTTTTGTAATCACGAATGTGTTTTCTCAAACATTCCATATCTGCCTGGGGGAAGAGCAAGTCTCCCTGGCACAGGCCCTGGCTGGATTTGGAAGGGGTTATATACCTGGAAACCAGCCACTGGGGAAGAAAGGAAAAAACATTTTGAACAAGTGGATACAATGAACTGCTCTCATGTACAAAATTCTTTGAAATGGGCAGTTATTTTTGAGCCCGATTCTGGGAAGAAACACAATTTCTTTTTAAGCATTTTCACAGAAAGCCTGAGCAATACTGCTTCACTTCCTTGTGCCTTCAGAGAGCCATTTCAAAAACATCATCACGCACTGAAGATGAGATCTGGAAAGCTGGAAATGCCTATCAAAGCAAGATTTATGCATTGCATAACAGGCAGGATGTTCCACTCATGAGGAAGTGCAAGTACACAGCCAAAGGAAAGCCAAAACAATCTTGAAGGCAGCGCTGCCGTGAAACGCAATTACTGAGCACCGAGTTTGTCAGTGCTGCTGGGAGAGAAGGACAAGGAATCATTCTTAAAAATCACTAACTTGGTAAGGTGCCACAGTCACAGTCAAAGCATTTTCATATATTAATTCTCAGGGAAGGCGGCGAGAGCCAAAAGACTCCGTTTTTTTGCTTTTTAATTTTAATTCAGGAACCATTTTTTCATTTGGAGACCATTTCCTTTTCAAACGAACACACAAAGAACAATGGCTTTTCTCTTTTCAAAAGATCTTTGAAGGGGGGAGCCTGCCCAGTGGCTAAAGCACAACATCAAAACTTAATTTCATTAACAGATCTGGTTAAGTCTTCTCTGACCTTGCTGCCAGTTCCATCCCTGCAAGAGGTTCCTATAGACACTGAGGCTTGGGAATTGCAGGAGACAGGATTCCAAATGGAAAACACTTAGAGCAGAGAGCACGGGCTCTGCACGCAGCTCTCAGTGCCAAGGCAAGGCATCCTCAAATTGCAAGGTTATCAAACTGATCACCGCAGTATTTTCCTTTCATCTGCACCATTTGGAGCACCCATTTCATCCCGTGGGCAGGGATGTCTGAAGGGAGCAGGAGTTCACATCAGTGAATAGGGAAATTATGCAATTCCATCCTTTCCAAAGAGGAAAAGAGCTCTGACTCCTGGGCACCCCAATATTCCCATCAAAACATAGACAAAATCCTGGGTGTCACCAAGCTCTGGAATAGACACAACCTTTGAGGAAAAGGGAAAAAGTGATCCCTAAATATTTGCAATTGCTGGTTTACATTTTGCCTTCTAAAGAAACTCATTTTCACTAGATTGCAGCACCACTTGTTAATGATTCAAGCAGCAAAACATAAATATTAAATGAAAGGGATTGTTGTATCAAATTACTCCATTATGTTGCTGCAGCAAAGACAGCTTTCAATTATTTCCTAAACAGGAATTTAAGAAGATTCCAGTAACAAAATAGCCTTGTCCAGCACATGATTGCATCAGCAAGGATACTTCAGGGGCACAGAGAGAGAGAGAAAGAGAGAGAGAGAGATGCATGAACACAAATATGCAATAAGCAAAATTCTTCTTTGAGTCAGGAATAGAATCAGCACAGTCAAGAAAAAAATAAAAAGATACCAAAGGTAAAATTTTACACCATTTGTTTCCAGTGATTCAAAAATTCACTGTGCTTTCAACACTCAGCTAAAGTGACCAAAGGAGCTAAAGATTTTATACAAAAGAAAAAAAAATTGTAATAAGCAGTTGTCCAAGATGGCTTCAAAATTAATCAGCATCTTTCTCGGGCTGCAGTGCTGAAGTCCTGCTCTGCTGCCTTGCCCTCTTCCTCACAGAAGTGTCAGGAACAGACTGGAAAGCACTTCACTCCACACTTCCCTTTTCCTGGCATGAAGGAGTGTCAGACTTGGTCTTGACATGTACAGCTTCATCAGAGTGTTTATGTAAACAGACACCAACATGCTACACCAAAATGATTTCTTTACCATGATCAAACTACGTGTGTCTGCTATTCTGTGTCTGGAACACCATCCAGAAGTCAAGGTTGACTTTGCCAGTTTCCTGAGATTTCCTTGATGCCAATCCAAGCACATTGCTCTGCCTGGGTGTATATTTGGGGCTTACACACAGCAGCAAGGACACACTTGATCTCATTCTGTCACTCTCAACATCAGCTACGTGTCAGGGTACAGAGTGAATCAAACCGTGAGCCAAGACTCGCTGCAGTGAGCCTGAAAAAAGACCAGCTCCAGCTGGGTCTCTTTTTCTGATGGTTTCACTGGATAAATTGGGTATGCTGGACACAGCTTCATTATATTCATTACAAATCCTGACATTAAAATCAATTATTACTCTACGTTCTAAATTTGGAAGGGCTCTACCTGATACTGAACCAGTCAGTAGCACTGCAGTGGAAAAAAAAGGGCTCTAAAGGAAAGTTATTGCCAGCAGCTGCTGTGCTGTCAGCAGGGCCTGCACACCACCAAAACCCTGCAGTTTGCAAAGAACCCAACTATCCCCAAATCCACAAAGTCACTGTGAAACGCATTTCTGTTTCTTTACATCATGAGACACATTGCACAGTTTGTATCTTTGAAATTGCATTTAAGTAGGTCACCCCGGTTCTTGCAGCATGGCAAGAAATACTGCAATCACGTTGAGAATTTTACTTTTGCCCTCATTTGAAGAGCTTGAAAAACAACCCTGGAAATGTAAAAGAACTCTTGGGTCTTTTAATTCACCCTAAAGGAGTTTACAAAAGGCGCACACACACACATAAAAGCTGGGTTTAACTGGTGGTCAGATGAAAAGAAGGGGACTTCTGGTATAATTCCTACTGCAAATTAGGTTCAACATTATACAGTTCTTTTCAAATTCATAACAAGTCAGCCCAGAAGGAGAGGCTGAGCTGCCAGACAACCTGCCTCCTGCCAGGAGAAGGCCACAGCAAAATATAGGAGACCACCAACTGATCTCATCCACATCTATTTTTAGTGCTGATTTAATGGCCTGTAACCAAAAGTTGCTGCCATTCCTGAGGAGAGCAAACTGCACTGATTACCATTATTTGTAAAAAGCAAAGTTTCCCCCAAAAATGCTACGAAAATTAGGTTGCACTGCAAGCCCATGTGATACTGTAAAACCAAATACAATCACTCCATACTTTTTCTCTGATGTGGTACCTTGCTGAATACTTTAAAAGGCCTCAGATCTCTCATACTCCACCAGGCACTTTTTTCCTTTTTCCTCTTTATTGAAATACTTGTCAGTGAATTTCTTCATGGGCTATTTCTGTCTGTGTGAAAGTGTTAAGCTGAAGCAAAGTGGCCAATACAGTTGGCTGGTGGGCAATAGATATTTATGACCATCACTGTTAAAAAAAAACAACCCCATGAATCACAGCTTGAAGGATCATTCCCATTATGACATTTTGAGTTAGCCATATGGTTTTTTTCAGCTGCAAGCACAGAAATCCCACAACCAGGGCATTTTAATACTCTTTGGGGAGGTTTGGTTTTTTGTTTTTCTTATGGATACAACAGAGTGCGCTCACCTGAAAAGGAAAAATGTTGTCAGCTCTGTTCAAGCTGTCATCCATCCAGGATTTGGGAGCGAAGGCCGAGCTGGGTCGTGCATACTTCTGCAGCTGGATATGATTACTTGCAAAATTCTTCTTTAAGGGCGAGATGGAGTTCAAGGGGGTGATGCCTCCGTTCAGTCCCCGGCGGTGGTCTCGGCCCTGGGACCCTCCCCAGCCGCCGTAGCCGCCGCCGCCGGGGCTCCACGAGGACGGGGTGGGCGACGGGCTTTGGTAGCTGCTCCACGGAGAAGGTGGCTTGTTAAGATTGTTGGCCAAATGAGGCAACTGATTAAAAGCAGCATTTCTGTGTGTGAATGGAGGTGGGTGAGGACTTGCAGGAGACCTCCTCTGTTGCTGATGCTGATTGTGATGATGCTGGAAATGGGGGTGATGAGGGTGGTGCTGAGAGAGGGGTCCGATCTGGGGGGAAAAGCTACCACCAAAGCCAGGGCTGACGTGATGTGGGAAATTCTGAAACAGCAGAGCACCATTATTAGCTGAGGCAGTAGGGACCCCTCCCTGGTGGAAAAAACTTGCATCTTCATTGATTATTGTAGAAGAAGAAGGAGCGATAGCTGCGGACCAGTTACTGAAACCAGTCAGAGAAGATGCGGTCGATGTCAAGGGCTGTGTCGAAGTACCGAGCCCCGAAGCCTCTTGGTAATCAAATCCTGTTAAAACCGGCGATTCTATTCTTATTTTCTCCTTCCCATTGCCGTTCTCTGAAGAATTATCACCCTGGTTTTCTTCAGTTTTAGCTTTCTCGGGTTCAGAGAGCATGCCTGCTTCCTGACTTTGACCAGGGGAAAGCTGCTGTTTTTCTAGGGACTCTTGCTTTTCCTGTTGCTGAGTTTTAGATTTTTCTGACCCCAGAATCTCATCCTGAATATTATGGGCAGCTGGAGCAGGAAAGAGCCAAGCTGACCCAGCACTACTGCCATTGGCAGCTGTGTTATTATTTATAAAAGCAGCAGGGCTGGGGGTTGCATTTTGATGATGGTGTGGAGGCTGCAGATGTGGATGAAATCTGACTGGAAAAGCTGACTTATTTCCAGTGTTGTTTTGCACTAACACTCCAAACCCGTAATCCCCCATTTATTATATTTAGGGTTTGAATCCTCCCTGTAAGAACAAGTTGATGTTTAGTGTTTAGCTTGTCCTCTTGTGAGGCAAGATTAGCAAGTATCCTGGTTTTCGCTAGATATTCCAGTGTCTCCCTCCACGCTATTTACTTCAGATTTGGATAAAGATGTTTGCCTTTTTTTTTTTTTTTTTTTGCAAAAGATAGATCTCTTCAACTATTTCAATGTGTCAATTTGTGTCCGTTTCCTTCCTTTGGCCAGGAGGAAGGGAAAAATAAATCTTTGGTTCACAAAATAAGAGGTTTCCTTTTTCCAAAGGAAATGCACAGCAATGAGAGAATAAGCTTCTGGGAAATAAGGATAAAGAGATTCTAACTATCCTGTTTTTTTCCTCCTCAGCAGCCTTGACTCGCCCATAAATGAGTTAAGAGGGAAGAAAAAAAAATACAATGACGTCTGGTCCCTCAACCCCTTGGCAGCAAAAAATAGATTTCAATCTGGAATAATTTAATACATCTCTATAATCTAATATATATTTGTGTCCTGTTCAAAAAGAGTCTTTGCTGTGGACAAGGGAAAAATTTACCTCAGGATCTCAGCATTCAGAAAGGTGAAATGGGGGAGTGAGTTGCAGAAGAGGCTTTAACCTGTGCTGCTGGGTTTAACCTATTATATTTAGCAATAATATATACCGTGTGTGTGCGTGTGTGGTTGTTTAAAGGGGTAAGATCTTATCTCAGGAAATCAGTATTCTCTGTGTGTTGGGTGGGGAGTGAGTTGTGCAGAAGGGTGGATTCTTGATGCTGCTCCTTCTGGGCTGGGTTTCTGAGCTCGCCAGACTCGCTTCTTATTTATGATCCAATATTTGCGTGTCCTTCATATGAGTCCTGGCTGTCCGAGGAGGAAGGTTTTCATCTCAGAAATCAGCGTTCAGCGTTCGGGAAAGGGAAGGGAGGGGACAGCGAGTTGTGCAGGAGGAAGGGGAAGGAGGTTTTTTCTCGCTCTCTGCTGCCGGGAGGGTGTTTTGTGGTGCGGGGCTCGCCTCCTTCCCCGGGAATCGCGGCTCCCGCAGCCCAGCGAGCCCCCGGAACGCGCTCCCTCCTCAGGCACTCGGCATCCAGCGGGGCCGGGCTGTGGGTGCCCCGCGCGTCCCCCGCCCTCGCTCGAGCCGGGCAAGGCAGGAGGGGTTTTACCTCAGCAGCGCAGCAGCCTCCGGCAGGGAGGGGAAGGCGCGGCCGGCCGGGCTCCTCTCTCCCCCATGGAAGGTGTTTAAGCGGCTCTCCCGGCGGGGTCGGGGCAGGCTCTGTCTCGGGGCGCAGCGCTCGGGGCTCCGGCGGCGGCGGCGCGGGGCGCTCCCTGCCCTGCGGCGGCTCGGCTGGGCTGCGGCCGGGCCGTGCCCCTCATGTACCGGCCGCACCGGGGGGGGATCTCCGCGGGCTCGATGCTGCGGGGAGCTGGAAGGACGAGGCGATCGACAGCTTTCGGCAGCCGGCGACGCGTCCCCGGCGCGCAGCCCCCGCTGCCGCCGCCTCGTTTTGCGTCTTTTTCCGTGTGTTTTTTCTGCCGCCTTCCCCGCCCCCCACCCCCCCGGCGGCCGCCGCAGCCGGTGCCTCGCTGGTCCCCGCGCGGCCGCTGCCCAGCCCGTGCCGCCCGGACCGAGCGGCCGCACCAAATGACAACCAGCTGGCGGAGGCCGCGCGGCGCTTCCGGGGCGGTGGCGGCCGCGCCCCCGGCCCGCCCCCGGCACCGGCTCCGGCTCCGCCCGGCGCCGCGGCGCCATCTTTGGTGCGGGCAGGGACTCCCCGGCCGGGGCCGCCACCCCGGGGCTGGGCGCGCACCGCCCGCGGCGCCGCCGCCATCTTAGGTGTGGGCGGGAGGTCAGGCGGATGCCGGCGGCGCCGCCATCTTGGAGTGAGGAGCGCGGCGCCCGCCATGTTTGTGCAGGGCAGGGCGTCACCTGTCACCGGCAGTGCCCGGTGTCACAGGCGGCGGCCGCGCTCCGCAGCGACATTAAAGAGCTTTTCATTCCAACCCTGCCGTGCAGGGACACCTTTCACTATCCCGTGGTGCTCCAAGCCTCGTCCAGCCTGGCCTTGGACACCTCCAGGGATGGGGCGGCCACAGCTTCTCTGGGCAACCTGTGCCAGGGCCTCAGCACCCTCACAGCAAAGAATTTCTTCCATACATGCAACCTAAGTAGTCCAAGGGCAAGCATCAAAAAGCCTGCCTACTACAGATCTGCTTAAATACTACTTCATTTTGAGGATGAACGCTCTTTTTGCACACTGACAGATGACAACATACAAATGAAAATATAGTTAAAAAATTAATATCAAAATATAGTGACAGTAAAATAACTATATGTAGGTACACCATTAGAAAAATCAAGTTTAAAATGAAATGTGAAGAGACATTTCCTCAAAAGTTTTCCCTTAGTAGAGGGCTGTCCTCTACATTTTCCAAGACTCCTTCTCAGACACATGACTGTAATTTGGATGATACCTTTACCAAACGAAGTATTTCCCAACAATTTTGTTAAATAAACTTTTTTCTTCTCAATCACAGACACCTTGTTTCTATGTGTGAAAACGGCCTCCTTTACATATGGTGAAAACGTCATTGTGAAAATGTAATTACTGGGTTATAATTTCCCCTTTTGTTTACTGTTTGCAACTTCTGTGAGCCCATCTGATACTGAACATTATTTTTCTCTGTATTTTTCTAGTCATAATGTTGTTATCATCATACGGTTCAGGGTTAACAGGCACTTTTTTCTGGACACCACAGACCTGGCTCCAGCAGCAAATTGCTGTTGCATGAATAGTTTGGGAAAGACTGAGTAGATGGCCTTAATTTAATTTCAGGCACACCCTGGCAGTGCGTTAGGGTAGATGCAGATTGACAGGAGTGATACGAGCAGAATTTCTAAAATCCATCTTTGCCTGACAAACATCGTTTGCTGAAACCAGGGGAGGTTCCTCAGCGGCCAGTGCTGGGATGAGCTGCCCAGCAGAATTCATGGCTATTTACTCAACCTCTTCTCTTTCAGAAAAAAAGCCTGACCAATATGCAGGGGATTGCAGGCGTTAGTTACCGAGAAGAAGAAATTACTGAAGAAAGTCAGAATTGTCTATAAATAAGTGGATTTAACCACCTGTGAGGAAATTCTCGCTTCAGTGGCTGGATGATGTAAAGAGAATCTCAAAGAATACAAAGGACGACAGTGTCACAGAATCACAGATGGTTTGTGTTGGAAGAGACCTTAAAGATCATCCAGTTCCAACCCCTACCTTGGCAGGGACACCTTCCAGTAGTCCAGGTTGCTCTAGTTTTTTAAATCACTTAAGCCGTAAGCTCAAATTCCTGTAGAGTCAAATTAACCCCTTTATCCCACCGATTTTGCCACAGCTTATGCCATGACCTAACTTTTGGATGAAATTCTAAACGTAAGATTCAAATAATTAGAAAACCTTCACCACAACAGTAAATATTCAAGACTTTTGCAATGGGAAGGAAAAGGGAGAGTTCTCTCAGTAGCATTTGCTTGCACACAGTGCTGAGATTCATGCCCAGATTTGCTGCCACATCCACCAGATCGATCCCTGCAGCTCAGTCCTGATGTATCCAACACTTTTCACCTGAAAGAGGTTTCATTCTGAATGACACTTGAAGTACTTTAAGTCATCACGGTACCTTTTGCTAATCACCATCAGCATCTAATGGATTCATTTCTGGAAGCACTTTAACACTTCTGGTTCCTTGGAGGGGAGGATTCCTCTGGCCACTCCAGCTGCCATCATTAGGCAGCTTTAGCTGACAACTGCCAGTGGCTCTGTGCTCTACCCAGGCTCCCCCCAGCATCAATCTCCAGGATCACAAACCCCTTAACAACCTCTTCACCACGAGACTAAACCACAAGTGGGAACATATTGCTCTCCTCTGAGGATTAGATTTCTTAGCCTGCTTTTATTCTGCCAGTCTCGCTGTGAATGTCACATAATAAGTGCTTGACCGTGACTCAGGTCACAGGAAAAGCTGAGCGTGGCTGAACTGGTGTAGAGAAATCCGTGTGCTTGCTTTTGCTGGGTTAGAAACAACCATGAGCTCTGTGGTTTGCTCTGCCTTTCAGTGCCCCACGTCCAGTGACACACAGCAAAGGGGAACATCTTCACTTTTGTCAGGTGTATTCAAAAGGCCGTGTGCCTTGCAAGAGGTGGAATTTCTCATGATAATTCAGTAGGATAAGCTCACAGATAAAGTGAGCCTGAAAGCAAGTGGGATCCCCAGGAAGCAGCGCTCCGGCTCAGTCACACGGCTCATCCTGGCAGAGCAGATGTGCCATTTGCGATACGCTCGCAGTGTTATCAAATCAAGGTCCCATTGAGCGAAGAACTGAAAGGACTTGCAGAGCTGAGAAGGAACTCCTTGTGAAAATGCCTTGCCAGCAACCCTCTCTTTTTTAAATCAAAGCACTGCCAGCTCTCAGGCATCTGCTGGTTGCAGCTGTCACGGTGTCATGAGGAGGGAAAGGTGAGCCCTCGGTGACTCAACACCCGAACGTCAAACACTGACACTGCTCACGCTGCAGAAACATCGGATTGCTGCATCTATTTCACACTGTTGGTGGGGAAACAGAGAATTCAAGTCTCATTTAAGTCATCTTCTGCCTTAGAAGAAATGGAGCAGAAAGAGGATAAGAATCTCTTTTCTAAGGGCAAAATTCTGAGCTGTTTCTTATGTCTCAAAAAACTGCAATTGATGTTTTCTTGAATGTCAAAAGGCCTATTAGAATGTTGAGATCTCCAGTTTTATACTAAGCATTGTTGCTGTGTCTTGTCCACCCAACAGCATATTAACACAGTTTAGTAAATCAAATTTAAAGTCAAAATGAACTTACTTTCATTTACATACATATTTACAGCACAGGGATTTTAGGAAGGGTGCAGTGGGATATATTAAAATTCAAAGGGATCATTTATGAGGTTGTTAGTCACTCAGATGTTCCTCCACATTCCTTTAGGTCTGGTGTATCATAGAGAACACAGGACTTGCTCACATTCAGTGGTAATAAAAGCAGCCAACAGACCTGAAAAGCTGCATCAACATTTTATCCTAAACAATTGCTCCAGGAAGGCTGAGCTAAAAACCCCAGGCAAGCTGTCAGTAGCTAATATTAGCCTGCACATACAGAAAATTTTTTAATTCCAGAGCAATTTCCAAAGACTGCAGAAAATGTTCTCTAGACTGCAGAGAAAACCCAACAGTTCATTTTTTTGCTGATGCAGCTGCAACTGCTGTTTGCTAGATCCTATCTCAGTTTGGTCGTTGCAATATCAAAGTATGATTTTATAAACCTTTTAACTCTTGTGTAAAGCACATCATACATGCTAATGGCTTCATTTGACTAAGCTGGCTTCGTCATTTTGCTGCAGCTGGCTGAAGGTACTGTATTTTGATATACACTCATATATTAAGCAACCCTTTAATGGAATACATTGCCTTGGAGTCTTTAGTCTTTATGAAAAAAATCCTTATCACTGCCCAGAGAACTATTTTGTGTGCAGTAATTATGTAATATTAATGGACATTATTACATACAACTATTTTCTAGCCCTATTCTTTGTATGGCATGTACTTTAGAATGACCTGACACTGCAAAAATGCCTCTAGCTTCCATGGCTCATGTAAAATACAATAAATACATAAATAATTGAGAAGAGGAAATAGGTAGTGTTGCAAAGGCTGTGGTGTTCTTACCACCGCACTTCAAAATCCGTCGATGTGACCTTTGCAAATGCGCTTTTCTTCTTTCATTTAAGGATAACGCTTCCCTGAGCTGGACCAAACAAAAAAAAAATTCCACACAGGCACAGAGTTTTAAATTTGAAAACTCACTTTGTAATCTTATTTCTGAAATTGTAGAAGGAAAGAAGCACCCAGGGGATGAGCCAGGACAGTGTGTCCAGGGACACCACCAGAGGCACCTGGAGAGCGATGGGCATCCAGTGAATTCCATGGCAAAGAAGCTGTTTTTCCCATGGAAACTAAGCTCCTCAATCTCATGGGGTTTGGAAGGTTTTTTCCTCCTTCTCAAATAAATAACTGCTTATTTAATTCCTCTTAATAAAGGAGGAATGCGGGGCTGTGGCAGGGGCCGATTAGTCAGGGCTTGCAAAGTACGCTGGTGCTGAGTATAATTTTTACTGCAACTCGGTGACACCTTCATTTCTCAAAGTAAGATTTCATAGCCTGCTCATTTACAAAGTGGGCTAGTGCCTTTGGGTATTTGGGAAGGGCAAAAAGACAAATTGAAAAGCATCAAATCATTTAATTTCAAAGTGCATTAAGCGCACGCCTTCCAATTTTCTGACTAAAATGTTCATTGGCTTTTTCCAAAGAGGTTTATATTCAGGGCACAGAAATAGTTTGTGGATTTTAGATTCCTGAAATACTTAACAATGTTATTCAGGGGAAGAAAACACAGGCTTCTTGTCCTAAAAAACCCAGATTCACGTGCAAAGTGTTAATGAACCCAAGTGACAGCTTAAGAATAAAAATAGCATAAATCTCCCTTCCCCCCAAAACTGTAGCTAATCAAGCACTTTCTGGAACAGAATTTCTGACTGGTCTGGGATATAATAATAAAAAGAAAGCAAAAAGAACAATATTAGGAGTTCAGTTCATAGAGACCGAAATGAGGTTGGCCTTGTTTTCCACCTGGGAGCCACAGTACCTCCAGCCCCTGGATCTCCTGGCTCCTTTTGGAGCATTGCTTGCTGGAATCTGTAGTCTCCAGGCTGCATATCCACTATTAAACAGGAGAGCAGTGGTAATCTGCTCCATTTTAGGCAAATTAAGTGCAGCTCTTTGGCTCCTGGCACATTCCCAACACGTCCCTGAGATGAGCATAATTCCACAAAATCCATAAGATTCAGAGCCCATGACTGCCACTGTCCCCCCTGCCCGTGCCTTGCAGGTAATGGGAAGTCTTTTGCTGGGGTCCTTGAAGGGGACAGAGATATTCTGGATGAATTTAATGAATGCTGGGTTCCTGTGTGCTGAGGGAAGCACTTCAGGAGAGACTTCAGTTTTCCCTAGGAGTTCCTTACCTGATGGGTTTCATGTCACATTTCTGCTGGCGAGGGAAGGGGGGGATGTTGCACATTCAGTGCTCCCCTCCTCATGCCTTGCAGGGGGAACAGGGTGTGTTTCCTCAGAATAGAATGAACTCGTGCTTTCCAGTTTTTCCCCATGTTAGGAAATAGGTCCTGTCTCATTACTGGTGACAGCACATATTGGTAGGTCATAGAGCAAAGGGAGAGCCTTGCGTAGAACAGCTGGGGCCCAGAGCCAGAAATCTCATTAAAGTAAGCTGCTGCTATTTCCAGCCTGTAATAGAGCTTTGGAGCTTGATTATATTCAGTGAAAGCAGGTCATTACAAACACACTGCTTTTTGCATATTATCTAAATTGAAATAATAATATGTTCTCTCCTTTCATGTGCTATATTGATAAATCCCAACTTATGAATGAAACATGTTGATTAGTTAGTTAAAAATAATTAGTTCCGTATTATGCCTCCAAGTTTAAGGCTTGATTAGTGCAAACAAATAACTTTTCTTGATAATAAGTCATTTACAGAGTATTCTCTTAAGTGGAGCACACAGGCATAAAAATAATCTGCAGCAGTAAATTGTGTTATTTGTTCTCTCTTTTCTCTTGGACTTCAAATGTAACAGTACTTTTAGAACTTGAGAGACACAATATCTATATGCAGATTCTGATCTCAACAACAACTGCAGAGCTACTCTGGTGTTATTTGATGGAGGCAGAGCACCAGATAAGAATGTGATCCATAAATGCTCTTTGATTCAGCCTTTCTGGCCACCTAGATCCAAAAGAAGAACAATTATTTTTTCCAGTGACTGAGAATATTGCTCTGCTATTAACTTGCATTTAAATATTCTGATATTTGCATCAGAAGTGAGCTAATGAGTGGGTTTCCTGAGCAGTAGAAGTTCTTTTGAAAGAAAACAAAACCCTGCATGAACATTTTTTTCTAGTCATCAGTTCACTGAAGCCAGCACTTTTCAACAATGTTCATAAAGCTCAAACCCTTCCTGAATATGAATGTTTTCCTGAACTAAGGCTTAGGGCCATCATAAAGTAATTTTTTTAGCTCCCCATAGGGTTTTTCTCACATAGGCCAAAGATGGGTCCAGAACTGTGCACAGGAGACATCCCTTAAAGAAAGGGACCTTAAACCTTGACAGGATTCTGGGATAAATACTGCAATAAAATTAGATAACACCCTGATAAAAAGCCTCGACTCTGTTGATACTGCTGTCTGTGCTGCTGCTCCCACCTACAGAGCCTCTCTGATGGAAAGTTATGGCTCTCAATTATCACTGCGAAAATCCAGCCCTATTTTGGGAGTGCTCATAACTTTGAGCAGTCATCGAGGTGTGGGAGTGTGACGGCGTTGTTGGAGAATAACAGCGCTCGTGTTGAGGCGCTGAGGCACGACGAGCCTGCGGGAGGCAAATAAAACACCTCTGGAGAGCACTTTGGTAAAACTCTTCCCTTCCTGGTTGACAGGAGAACTTGCAGAGCCTGGGAAGAGGAGCAGACCTGCGCTTCCAGCCCACCAGGAAGGGAATTGATCCAATGGCAGCAGTTGTGGTCTCAGCAGATGACACTGAGACCATCGGTTTTCCAATTCCATGTAATCACCAGACAGCCATGAGGTGGAAAAGGCTAAATCTGTACTCTTTTGTGAAAGAACTGAGGTGACTTACTGGTTAAAAACTCCTCGATCCTCCCCACTCCTCTCAGAGGGCACTTACTGAGAAATGGTAATGGTTTACAGTCTCAGAGTGCTTTTAGAGCACTCAGTGTCAGAAAAAATGGCATTAACCCACTCCCCTCCCCATATTCTGGACCTGTTTCTCAATGCTAATCAGGAGTAATTTCACTGAAGTGAAGGGAGTTATACAAGACCTGTGTGAAAGTGGAATCAAATCCATGTATCATGCATTTAAGATTCCTGGCAAAATATGCTCTATTTACTTGAGGAAATTAAAACATTTCAGAGTCTGGATGATTTAAAGGCTATGTTCTTACTGCCTAGAAATTAGAACAGTACCTCATGTAATCAATAAATGTATAAAACTGTCTGAAATGCAAGCATTGCAGAGGTCAGGAGTGGAAAAAACACAGCTGAAATCACTTTACATGACATAGGAAAAGCAACATTATTTTTACCAACAGCACAAGGAAGCCATTGCAAAAGGCAAGAAACTGATTGAATGGTATGGCAAAGAGCATTTGTTTGATAAAGTCAATTTTGCCACTTCCACGGCAACTAAAACACAAAATGAGACTGTTCAGGGAAGCGCTTTGGTTCCGACCTCCTTTGAACTTTAAGAAATTTGGGGGAAAAGGCCCTTGGGTTGGGCCCATCTACGTGGGAAACACCAAACTGCATTCACACCACACCAGCAGAGTTATTTTCACATCAGATCACAAGCACCAGGCAGGGTGGGCTGTATTCTCTCCTCCCTGGCCTGGAATAGAAATTACTCAGTTCCACGTGAAGCCTTTCCAGTGCCTTCCACAAGAAGTGGCTCCATTAAGACCAGAAGTGCTGATTCTGCAGAAGGGATGCTGCAGATCCTCCAGGAGAGCTGTAGGACAGAAATGGGCTCTTAAACATGTGGAGAGTCACTCAGCTCCCACCCTCAGACCAGGAAGGGCTGATTGAGGAGGTTTTGTGGAAGCACAGAATATCCTGAGCTGGAAGGGATTCACAGGGAACATCCAGCCCAGCCCCTGTCCCTGCACAGCCCCCAAACAATCCCACCCTGGCACCCCTGGCAGCGCTGCCCGAGCTCTCCTGGAGCTCTGGGGCTGTGTCCATTCCCTGGGGAGCCTGGGCAGTGCCAGCACCTCTGGGGAAGAACCTTCCCCAAAATCCAACCTAAACCTGCCCTGGCACAGCCCCAGCCCTTCCCTGGGTCCTGTCCCTGTCACAGGGAGCAGAGATCAGAGCTGCCCCTGCACTGCCCTTTGGGAGGAAGCTGCAGGTTTGATGAAACTTGGAGGTAAATAAGAAATTGAAGGAAATATCCTGGACTTTGAAAGCACACAGAAGCAGCACGTAGTTTTCTGACTTGCAATAATTCACAGATCACTGTATCAGCCCCTGGGCTGCTGCAGGAGTAGAAGGAGTTTGCTGGAAAGAGGAACAAACCCTCCTCTGTGCTGCCCCTTCCCCCTGTGTTACAGTACACCAAGGCTTGTGATGTTTGGCCAAGGAATGGTGAAACCCAGGAGTGACTTTGGACAACGCTTGCTGCTGATCCTGAGTCACTGGCTCCTGCTAAACTCAGACCTGCAGTCAGATGTGGGCTGTGCAATGGGGACTTTGCTAACAGCGCTTTATGCCCGAATTTTGCATGACAAACACTCCTGAAGGCATTAAAAGACATTTCAGTACACGTCCAATGAGGGGAATTGACCCCTGCAGAGGCAGCCTCGGTTTTGAATGGCTTGGCTTTTTGGCTTGTCACATCTTCCCAGTCTCCAAACCTTTGTATTGTAACGTGGTGTGCCGTAAATATCGGTAATGGAACGGATTACATCAGCCACCCTCGTGCTGCCAACCTCAATATTAAACTCTGCAGCAGCAAGGAGCCCTGCCCAGAGGACTATGACAACTATTCAGCTCCATTTATATTAGAATACAAAGTACAGAATAAACCCACAGCGTTTCTGGCAACTGATACTGCGTGTCAGATAAGAATGGCACAGGGGAGAACAATGCCAGAGCCCTGAAGTTCCTCCTTAGATTAAGAGCTGAGGATATTCGATATGTGCCCTTCCAGAATGCGCTGTAGGTCAGGCATTTTTTTATTTTGATTTTTTAAATAGTAAACCCCCACTACCTAAGCAAAAGCAAAATGTAGTTTCCTATTTCTACACCCACTGACTCTGCTCAGGGTGTTTTGGCTGCAACAAGGGAGAGAGAGGGATCTGGTTGGATTTTAATGTATTTTCACCTCATTTCAAATGCTCAAAAGACGCTGGTTTAAATGCTTAAAAAATATGTTCAACATTTCCTGGCAGTTTCTCTTTGCTCATTCAGCTGCACATGACTGTATTGCCCTCACTGCAATCTCAAGTTTCCTTGAGGTTGTTTGGGCCATATAAAATCGTATTTTTATGAGATAAGACAACATTAATTTCTAGGGAGTTTGACCAGAACTACTGTCTCCATGTTAGACTGTTCATCAGAACTTTTTCTTTTCCAACCCTCATCATGAATATTCTAGGGATAGACTGCTCAAAGATTTAGGTAGTTGAGTGGGAAATAATTAGACTCAGTGGAACACAGGTTCTGAAGAGTGGAAGGCATGATTCAGCATTTCGTCTTTTCAGTACTAATGATTTGTTGTTTATTTTTTGCAGATCTTCAAGGGAAAAACTGGACTGACTTCTCTGCGTGGGACTTAGAGATCCTGGAACTGGAAAGATAAAGGCTTTGGCAAGAACTCCCTTTATCCACCATGCTGCTCTCTGACTGCTGCTGGCCCCACAGAGATGGCTTCATTCCATCAGCATTTACTGCATATCATTTACAAACAGCTCGTTGAGATGCTCTGAAAGATGCAATAAAAACCCAGAAAAAATGAATGCTCAAAAAATGGCGTTGTGTGCTGTAGGAATATGGAACCAGATCCCTGGGTCCTGTGCCTTTATTTCAGCGAAGGAGCTGGGCTATTGTTTCTATTTAAAATTGGTTGCCATGGTGGTTTCATCCGGGATTTTGCCCTGATGAAAATTGTTTGTATCAGTGACGCAGCAGCGCTGCCAACCCAATGTTTGCATCTACCTCCAACAGAGCAGCAGCTGGAACCTGACACTTCACCTGTGCACCCCAAAGAGGTTCCTGAAACACGGGGACCCCTGGCTGTCACACCTGAGGGGAAGGGGGACACCAGCCACACGCAGGTGGTTTGAGTGCCTGCAGCTCCTGAGGCTGCAGAGACCTCAGACAAAATGGAAATGCTGAAGTGAAAGCCCACGTTCTCCAGGCACAGGGGGATCTTCCCCCAGGCATGACCCTGGTGTGGATTTTGCAGCACCACCTGGAATTTCTGGGAAGTTTCAGGTCTCACGTTTTGAAAGTGATGGGAAGCCCTCCCTGACATTCAGACCTGCTGATAAAAGAGTCTCACCCATTTTCTAATGAGCCTCAGTCATTAGCCTCCTTATGTCACAGGCAGCCAGTGATCCCATTAATTAGGTGAATGGCAGCCACCAGGACACTCAGAACTATGAACAATACAGGTTAAAAAAGGAACTCTTCAAATGCTTTTTTTCAGGTGATAGTTCAACTTCTGGCCCAAACTCAAGGGTCCTCCAAAACTTCACTCTGCTTCCCACTTCGTGCTGATTCTGTAGGACACATTCAAGGGGACAAAACCAGGACAGTTTGAGATCTCAAAGAGACATTTAGGCTCAAAGCTTTTTCTTTAATTAAAAAAGATCTTTTGGAATACTAAACCTCCTGCAAGGGACAGAGGGGGTTAATGCTGCTCCCTGCATTGTCTGTCAGCACTATACCATGCACAAATCAGCAGCAGATTTCCTAGCTGGAGCAGTGCTGGTTACATTGATTTAGATCAGGAACAGGAGTACCAGTCCCTTCTCTTCACCTTTATTGGGAAATCCTCCTTTCCAGCAGATGTGGTCAGTGGGGGAGGAGGAACCCAAGAGCAGCTGTGAACAATGAACAAAGACCAAACGTTCTCAGCAGGAAGGAGAAGCTGGCAGTGCCAAGAGCGCAGTGGCAGCGATGTGCAGAGCAGGGTGCCCGGGGTGCCAGCTCTGTATTCCTCCCTGGTCTGCAAATGAAACAGCCTGGCAGTCTGTCTGTCCAGCACGGAGATTGTATTTCAGCTGATGTGCCCGCAGTGCCCACTCTGCTGAGCTGGAAGGGAAAGATCTGCCGAGTAAGAAATTATTAAAGGCCAGCAAGAGCCTCGTTGGCTTTTGGTGCTGTCGGTGCAAACTTCATGGATAATGGAGCAGCTTTTCCAGGAACACAATCAGGAGAGACCAGGCTGTGCTAGCACCTCTCTGCTCCACTCAGCTGTTCCAGGAAGGGAGCTCTCCACGGAGGCAATGCTGTGCTGTTCCTTTATTCCAGCAGCTCGGGATGTCAGAGCTGAGGCAGTGCTCTGTGAGATGCAACGCCTCCCCCACACACGCTCACAGGCTTAAAAGCATCTCAGGCTCAAAATTGGGACTGTTTTAGAAGGGACTGGCCTGTGTGCAGCAGCCTGGAGCCCAGGGGATCTTTGGAGGGAGAGCTGAGGGTCTTGCACAGTCCTGTGCACCTGCAGTGCTGGCTTTTCCATTGGAAAGAGGAAAGCTGCAGGTCGGAGCTTCACCCCATCAGTATCACCAGGATTTGGCAAGAGTCAGATCAGAGCTGGATACTTCAACCAGGAGCTTTGTATAAAACTGAGACACAGATTCCTGAAAGCTCCCTGTTAAAATCTGGCTCCCCAAAAATGGGAGAAGCCAGGTGACTTTGTGTTTGTACCTCTGCTGCAGCAGTCATCTTTCTCTTAAACCCTTTAAATAAATACACCACTCTAAAAAAGGCCAACTTGTAATAAATGCAGAAAAATATCAGCATATGTGAGGAAAATATGAGAGGTTGCACTTGGATAGGCCTCTCCTACATGTACAGTCTGAGTGATAGAAGCTGAGAGCTGTGCTCTCCTGGCAGCAGTTTTTGTGAGACAGAATTTCATCCCTTACCATGGATCTTGTGGGTTACTCTGAAGGCATAAAAGGGGTAGGAACTGTGCCCTGCAAGGCTCTGCTACCCTGGAACACTTTGGGTAAGTCCCTGGCCTCTTCTCAAGCTCAGTTTTATCATTAGACTGCAATCAGGAGAGGCAAGAGAAATTTCTGCAGAAAATATTGTATCAGGCAGTCTGGGCTGCTTCAAATGAGAGCAGCTCATAAGGAGCTACTAAATATAAAATCATCCTCAGGGCAGCTCCAGTTTAAGCCAGGGCATGTCAGCCCTCAGAGAAGCACAGAATCTCTGGGATGTAAATAAGAGAGAGGCAGGGTGAGAGGGAAAATTAGAAGCTTACAATTGAAATTCAGAAAAATAAATGGAAGGTGTGCCATGCAGAGGGAAAGGACCAAAAAAACCCCAACCATCAGGAAAATGAAATGGCCAGTACTTGCAATCATAGTTTGGAATTTCAAATGTCCTCTGCCACAGCTTCATGCATTGCTGCCTTACACAAATCATCCTATATACCATGACTTCTCTACCTTGGAGGATCTTTCAGCTCATTCTAACCCTTCTCTCCCCTCTGCTTTCTCCAGACCATTCCTTCCCCTGTGTTTGTACATAACCCACAACAAATGTCCCAAAAGCCTCTAGCAATAAGCAGAAATTTAAATAATTAAATGTCTCAGCAGCAGAACTGAGTTTCCCGTTGCTGCAGAGTTAACTCCACCTCCTGAAAAGGCAGAAGATGTTCTCTGTGGTTTTCCTGTTCCGTGGATGGGAGGTCTGGACCCAGTTCTACACTTGCTGTTGGTGAGACGTGGTCTGATGGAGGTGCAAGGGAAGCAGATCCAAAAACCTCCCAAGACAGACACGGAATCTGCTGGGGTCAGGTTCCTGCTGGATGTTACTGAACTAGTTCAGCGATCCAAAACTAGATCTGAACTTTGCTGCTCTGGCCTATATCTGAGGGAGATAAAAGCTACTATCTATATCCTTGGGGCCATTTCTGAGCTGTATTGTGTTTCCAGGTTATGTTACCAACAGCTGACTCTGCTGACTTCTTGCATCTGATTCATTCCTCACTTTTATCCATCTTTTCAGAATACAGCTAATTCCAAAACCTATGGAAATCAACAATTATCAGTAAATTGAATGAGGCAGCAGCAGGACACCCTGACTGGCAGTTAATCCTACCAGACCATGCTGACAGGTTTGCAAATACCTTTGCTAAGCTTCAGTGTCAACACAATTTTATATTTTGGAGGCTGGTCCTCAGTCTTGAAGGGCACTTGCATCATCCTTGGGGTTGGTGTGCTGGTGCTTTTTGAACACTCTCTATTCCAAAGGCTTATCTCTGAGATGTTTTCCAAGTTCTCACCATACCTGGGCCAAGTGCACTGCATGTAATTAATTTTCATTCTGACAATAATCTTTCAACCACAGCATTAAAAGCATCAGCTTAAAAGAAATTTTAAAAAAGAAAAAAACCCCAAATATATTATATGGTACAACACTAGTAAGGAAAAGTAACCACATCCCAATCTGTTACAGGCCAGCCCAATTTGCTCTGTGGTTTTATCATCTCCTGTATCAATTTCAGCCTATCAGGTTGTACTTTTGTACACACATCTTCTCAATGGCTGTTTACCCCTGCAGCAGGGGCCTTGTGGTCTTTTATCCCTGGCACCCAATGAAAAACGAGCAAGAAAATGAAGCAGGACACATCTGACAAGCTGGAGTGGAGGGAGATTGGGTTCCTAAACAGGAACTGGGAATTTAATCTCGGTATCAACTGCATTCAAGCCTCTAAACATCTTTTACTACCTTGACCCAATTGAGTTGGACACAGTTCATCCAATCTGTAGCAAAGTAATTCAGGTATCCCCAGGTCATCTGCTGGCACCCAAACTAACAAACAGAGGGTTTGGGATCCTAATGAATGGTTCTTCAGGACAGCAGAGGAGTTACATTTGACCTGCTGGGCCAGCAAAACCCACTTCTTGTGCAACCTTGACTGAATTCTGGCAGCTTTCCTGCAGCTTGTGCTACTGCTGTAGGCTGTGGGCTGAAATTCATCCAAGGCTCTGTAGATCTTCGAGCCAAACTCTCGCTCTTTGTGCAAAATGTGTTGCAACAGTCAAAGCCTGGCGAGCCCCAGCAGCTGGGCTGGGAATTGCAGCACTGGGTGTTGGGATTGGTGCTGGATTGTGTTATCCGTGCTGGAAACAGGAACATCAACCTGCAGAGCGTGGAGCAGTTGTTGCTGGGAGGCTTCAGAGCTGCTTTTTGAAGTTCTCCTCCAATGATGGGTTGCTTTGTTTGGATTTTTAAGTGATTTTGGGAGCTAAATACAGCTGGATCAAAATCACCATAAAAGGGAATTGGACTTGATGACCCTCCATTTCCTGAGAGTAGTATTTTCTGGGCACAAAACAATTATTTGAATCTGTCTCCGAAAGATTCAAGCATGAAAAAAAGGAGTTTGGCACTACTTATTTGCACTAAGAATGGAGCTGAGTATCTCAGTCCAGAATGTATGGAGCACACACACGCAATAAACATTTCTATCATCATTAAAGCCACGGGTATATATAAATATATTTACAGAGTAGACAAACAAAACTGTTTTTACATTCAGGTGTGTGGTTTAGCTGTCAGAACACTCGTGAGAGAGCCAGGCACAACCTAATCCTCCACAGTCCCAGGTCACCAAAAACACCATCAATTTACACTTTTGAATGTCTCAGTCACAACTCAGATTGTTTGTCAATATGTTACCCTAATTTCTGGTTTGAGTTCCTCAGAAAGTCCCTTTCTATCCTTCTGGTTGGACACTAGAACCTGAGATCTCTGATCTCAGATCTCTGTTTCACAGACAAGTTAAAAATGGGTGAAAATAGATCCAGCAAACTGGTTTGCTCAGGATCTCTGCTGAAAGGAAGGCCCAATCTTCTTTGCTGCAGCCCAAATCTGGGGGCTTTTACCCAAATAGTTTCTATACAGTCTTATGGCAGAGAAGGCACTGCCCTTTTTTCCCTTAAAACTCAATTTTTCCTTATTGACAGCTTTTACAGCTAAGTTATGAATGTTATGAACATGATGGCAAAAGGAGGGAAAATTGGATTGACTTTGGAGAAAGACAGAAATTTTAATAAAGCCAAGACACCCGCTGGCAAGAGAGACATGAGAAAGGTCATAAAAATATGCACACACATAATTATTTAAATAATATCCCCAAAAGCAGAGTTATCACATAAAGCCCATGCACTGTGAAGAGAAGCTGACACCTTTCCTAGTCCAGCTAGTCTGAGGGTAGCTGGACTCATTTAAAGTAGATTTTTTAGCCCCAGTAAATCATCAAGATGAATGGAAAATGTGTTTAAACGTGGTAAACAGTGATGAATCACCAAAGCTGCTGCCTGGGTGAGATGGATCACTCCTCACGTGGGATCTGCTCCTCCTGCCTCTGGCTGAGGTGCCGCTGGTTCTCACCGAGAGTTCAATAAAACCACAGCTTTTTCCGAGTACCTTCAAGAGTAATTTGTATGTTTGATTCATGTTTCAGGAGTGGAAAAATCATTAAGCCTATTAAAGGAATAATATTGAAAGGCACAGTGCAGGGAGGAGGGAAACTCGATGGCTGCAGCTGGGTTGGGAAGAGAGGGAGAAACCTGTGGGTTACCCTTCATAAAGCAGCACATTTTTAGTGTGGCTGCAGCATCTGCCTGTGACAGAGATGCTCTCACTGAGGACAGAGAGAAACGTTCATCAACAGCAACAAAAGACCTTGGAGCATCCCTCCCCAGCCCTTTATTTGCTGAGAGTGTAAGCCATGAATGATGAGAGCGCCGAGGGTTAAAGTAAAAATAAAAAATCACTCTCCAGGAAAACACACGAGAAAAGGGCAGCTAAATCTCTGACAGATGAGAATGCTCTCGGGGTGGCAGCAACAGGAGTTCTGATTTACACTATCTGGAGGGAGAGATAAGGACTCCACAGCACAGCAGCATCTAATAAATGATGCCTGAGGCACAATAACGAGAGCGAGCTCTTCATTTTATTTATTTATTTCACAGTTAATTTAGTGTTCCTGAAAGCCAGGGCTTTTTTTATACCTCTGGTCACTGCCAGTACAGCCAAGTCCTCCCTCACTCACAGCTCTGTCAAAAGACACTTTATAAATAACTGGAGATGAGGATCTCCCCCCGACCTGTGGGATCCAGCACTTGAAAAGAAGGATGAGCAGCAGTGGCAGGCACAGCACAGCCCTGCCCTGCAGGGTCTCACAGCCCTGCCTGCCTCAGCCCTGGCTTCAAAGCACCGAGCAGCAGGGCCACGAGGATGTGGGGAGCACCTGATGCACAGAACCAGCAGCTCCTGTTGTCAAACTCATCTCATTTCCACTTCTGGGGTCTGCTGCAAGGTTTGAAATGAAGGCTCGAGACAAGGTGATCAGATAAAAGTTGAAGTATAGAATAACAACTCCTCCATTTTCACCTCGCACCCTCCAATGGGAAAAAAACCAACTGCTAATTTGGGGAACAAGTTCAAAAAATCACCCAAACACCTGATTAGGGTCATTTCCCCTGCTTTGCAGGAAGGATTGCTGCATGGCAACGATTTCAATGCACTTGTTCAGAACAAGAGGTGTTGCGAACACCTACTTTGTTTTTGCTGCTGCTTCCATGTTCCTCATTCCCTGCAGTCTGTCCCTGGCTCATTAGTCATGTCAGGGCAATGATAAGGTGGAGAATGATTACATAGTTGGCTCAGACTTTTCCCTTCCCAGTACAGAGTGTGCTTGGGTCCCTGCTGGGTGGAGACTGACCTGAATGCCTTCTTCAAACCATGCACATGCAAGCCTGGAGTGTAATGATTTCCACTTTGGTTATGGACCTGTTCCTATTCCCCTTTCCCAGGGCCCAGCTTTCCAAACAGGATGGTCCTGATTCAGGCCCTGCTGTTGACTTTGCTGATTTGAGTGAAAAAGCTGCAGATCCACGTTGAAACAACTCAGCTTTTCTCCGCTGTCTTTAGAAAAAGCTTTATTCTGTGCATTCCTCACCTGGTAATTATGTGTAGTGAATTCATGAGTGAGTGTGTTGTGACAGTCCCCTGAGTTATATTGCCTCTGGGAATAACTTTCTGAGCTCTTCACGACGTGTTTGGTGAGTGACTGCGTTAGGAGATGCTCAGTGGGGAGGTTCTGGGTTTGTCTCTCTGTCTTTTATTAGGACGGGGTGGATTTTACCCACGTCCACACAGGTAACTCCTACCCTGAGAAGGGCAGGGCTCTCTTCACTGGGTGACAGTCACAGCACAGGACAGCCGTCCTCAGAGGCCAAGAATCCAAGGATGTGCTCAATCCTCTCCTGCAAACCTTCTCTCCTTGTGTTTTTTTATTTTGCAGAAGGCGCTCATGTCCCTTCTCCACCAACCTGAGCCTCGGCCTCCTCCTTGCCTCACTCTTTGACTCATCATTACGCTGAATCCGCGTCATCTCTCCTGCCACGTGTCCAATTTCAGCCTTTCCTCTGTTCCCACAGTGCAGGAGTAACCCAAACACCGCCTGCCTCGTGTCTTGCCCGTAGCAAACCCTCCCTGCTGCCCCCACACCACCGGAATTACCTGTTCAGAGCCACCCCCAGCGCTCCTCCTGTTGCTCCACAGCCTCCCACTGCTGTGCCCTCCCATCCCTGCATTTTGCATGGAGTGCTGATGGAAAAGCAGGTGGAAGGCTCAGGGTGAGGATAAGAAGCTTTGGGCAGTAGAACACAGCTCTGCCAAGGCAGCACCGCTCCTGCCCCGAGCTCCTGCACAGCCCTGAGCTCTACCTGCTCTGCCACTTCCCAGCTCCCACAGCTGTCAAAACACCTCTGCCAGGGAAAGCAGCGCTCTCCCCCTGCCTCTGGCCCTGCCCACGTGGCTTCCATGCCTGAGTCCTTGCCTGAAACCTCTCCTGCTGCTGCTTTGCACCTCTGCATCCTGCCCTGCTCTGCCCCAGCCTGGCACGGGCTGACCCGCTCGGGTCTGTGCCCACTTCTGTCACCTCTGTGCCACCTGGGGATGTGGCAATGCCAAAGAGAAGCAGGTCCACTCTGCCTGCTCTGCACCAGCTTTGTTTCTTTTTCATGTCAACTTCAGTGTCCCCAGATTCTCACACCCAAACACCAGAGTAGGTCTGAGCCCTGCTGTCTTGGCAGACCAAGGGGTGAATCCACTTGCTACTGAGGCATCCATCCCTTCCACCAAAATATATAAAAAAGGAGGAACTAACACATTCTAGGCATTAAATCAGGCACTTGAAGTCATCATCAACTTATTCTGCTTTTAAGTCCCTTAGTGATAAAAGGAGCCTCGGCAGAAATGTTTCAGAGCTGCTTTGGGATTTAGATTAATCTAATTTGGGGGTTTGGGCACCTACACATCTCAGGCTGCACTGAAAATCCCAAGCTAAACTGATTTTTTTATGTGGGAGAAGATGCTGCTTCCCAAAGCAAAGGGAACTGCTTGCCTTGAAGCCAGAATCCACAAAGTCAAAAAGGCTGGAGGGGACTGGAGAAGAAGGAGGGGAGGCACATTCCCAGTGGAAAATGCTATTGATCCTTCCCCTAACAGCACTGGGCAGCAATGCTGCAACATGAACTAACCTGCCCACCAAAGCACAGCGCTCAGCAATTTGTAAAAATCCCCTCCAGAATGTAAAGAACAAGACCACAAATGCTATTTAAGGTTTGCAGGTTTCCTTGGGCAATGAAAGGAGCAGAAGCCTGATTAATCTCTGATTTGTTCCCCTGCAGGAGAACAAACACATCCCCTGTTCTCACACACGGCTCGCTGGTGTTGGGTTTGTCAGTGCACAGGGAGAACGTGCAGAGAGAGGGGGAGAGGCAGGAAAACATTTTTCCTACCACGAGGAGCATTCCCTCAGCTGAAGGCACAGTTCTCCCATCCTGGGCTCACACAGCCAGCCCCAGCAGGATGACTTGGATGCAGTCTGTGAGAGGAAGGGATCATCTCCTATAAATAAAATAAAAACAAAGCCTTGATAAAATTTCTCAGGTTTTTTTTCAGAGCTAGAACTCACCAGGTGTATTCTGAAATGCTGAAGAGGCGATTTCTGCTGGTGCAGAGGAGCCAGGAATAGGATTTGAGATTGTAATGTACCAGATAGAGACTGAAATGAGCATTTTGTACTCCCAGAAAAACCCTCTGGAGAATGACTGGAAACCATTTCCATCTGCCAGGCTGGCACTCGGCTCTGCCCAGCCAGGACCCAGCTCTGGGGCAGCACAGGAAAGTGAGAATTCCTCAGACCTTTCATGGTGTGGCTCGAAATGGGAAGAGACACAATGCTGGACATCTCCTGGCATCCCAGGGAAGTGGATCAAATCCCTGAATATTATTATTGTAATAAACAGAGCCCAGTGTGCCTTGGGAATGAAGGAGGCTCCGTTGAGCTGTGGTGCATCAGCACTTCCCAACCAAAGTGTGGCAAGAATGGGTGAGAGGAGCGAGTGGGCACAGACAGGGCAGGCAGGGGAGCATGGGACTTCTCAGATGGCTGACAATTCTGTAAACACCAATGAGTAATTTTGTTTGATATTTTAGAAGTTATAAAGAGGCAGCTTGGCACTGGGCAAAAAAATGTTTCCCGCTGGACTTCGTAATAACCAAACTCCAGAACATTTTTAAGTGAAGAGTCAGCCTGAATCAAAATAAGGATTAAAAAACAAGGGAAAAAAAAAAGTGTGTTTGAAATGTCAGATGAAACGGTCTGGATGTTTCTGTGCCTTTTTCAAAATTAAGTCAAAATGGTGTTTTGGAAAATCTTGTTCTTCCAAATTTTATTTTCTTGCAAGAAGGAACAACTGGGCTGGAGGCAAAGCATCTTATCCCACTCCCTGCAAAGATCACATGGAAACAAGCCTTGCTATCTAGATGACATGGCAGCTGCCAAACCACTGCTGAGCTTCTCAGGCTGAGGAGGAGTTTGAGGAAGAATGTGGAAAGGGAGAGGGAAGCCTTGAAAGTACCAACCACCCTGCTGGCCTGTCACACATGGGCTGGGAGAGAGCTGGGCAGGAGAAGCCCTTTTCTCCCTCCATTTGAAACAAGCCCTGCATAAGCAGTGCTTTTGTCTATTATTCAAACTCAATTCACAAGCTGTTTACTTTTCACCCTCTAATTATTATTATTTGATGTTCAGGTGTCAATTGGAATTCGTTCCTGCTCTGTAATGTGAGAAATAAAACTGCTGGGGAATTTTTCCTCTGTGAAAATCTCCCTAAATAAAGTTTGTTCCTCTGCAAGCCCTTGCCTACGTGAGCTCAGTATTTCCACCTGTGCAAGGACTACGTAGCTGTGTGGGAATGCCTGGAGAAGGCCTTTGAAGAGGGGCAGATCCGACTGGAATTTCACTTCTAATTAATCGCTGTAGAAAATGTCACCGCTATTATTCAGCCAGCTGTACTCTTATGTCATGTTTGCCTGAAACAAAGTTCTCCCGTGCTCTGTAATGAATCATAATATTTAAGATGAATATGCAGCAGTGACATTCCCCAGCAGCTGGAATTGGGATGAGCTCCCCAGGGCTGGATGTGCTTCAGTTTGACCATTCCTGAGCTCCTTCCCTGCTGGGGGCAGCCCCCAGCCCACCCTCCCAGGGCTGAGCCTCTCTGCACCCCTGCCCTGGCAGGATCTGAAGGAAGTGTTGGTGGGACTGTCAGTCTCCTCTGCTTCCTGCTGACCTCCAGAGCTGAAGAAGCTGAGCCAAGGTGGGAAGAGGTGGCTGTCATGTATGATCAGCTTACGCCGCAATTAATGCTCCCTTTTTAAAAATCTATTTATTTAAAAAAATTTTAATATCCCTTTGCAGAGCAGGTTCCTCTCTGCTGTCTCCTTTGAGTTAAACCTTCCACCACTCCCGTGGCTGCCAACACCCACTGGTGAGGAGCACTGCAGAGAAATCTAATCAGAGAGGAGATCAACTCCTTACGCTGAGAAGTAAACGTGTCTCTCAGACAAAGCAGCAATTTTGTCTGAGTCATTGCAGCATCCCTGAGTGTATCCAAAACAATCAAAAGCTGGCTAAACCAGTCCATTTGTAGCAGAGCCATCACCTTCTTTCCTCCTACAAAGTCCTGAGGAGAAGCCATGCTCTGCATGCCTTACTCCTGGCCAGAAAACCTTTGTTAATTAATAATTCAGAGAAAACCCTGAGCTTTCCTGCTTCCTCCTAGTTACAGGAATTTAGGAGTTTAGGAGAAGGGACATTTCTAAATCGTGGCCCAGCTGGTGAAGGACTGGGAATGGTGTAGTCAGCGTGGATGGGGATGAGCAGCCCAGGCTGGTGCGTGCACAGGGAGGAGCAGAGGCAGGAGAGGAGCAGCGTTACCATAGAAATGAGGAGCTGCCTGCACAGACCTCGTTTGTCACAGCAGCATCCCTGCCACGGGGCTGTGGCCAGGCTGGGCAGCCTCTGGGTGTGCGGGGGTTCAGCTGCTCCCCTGCACCTGGCAGAACTGGAACTGAGCTCTGATAATGGACTGGGAAGTTTGGGGAGGGAGAAAGAGGCACTGGCTCGGGTGAAACAGGGTTTGGAGCTGCTTTCCCTCAGGAAGGTGGGGATGGAAGGGGCTGGAAACCAAGAGCTGAACACCTGAGCAGAGCGGGGCTGAGAGCTTTAAATTCCTCCTTGGTATAACAGAATCCTTTGCTGCAGGTGGAGGAGGGGATGTGGTGCAGTGGATGAGGAACACGGAATGGGTTGGGAGGAACCTTAAAGCCCATCCACTGCCACCCCCTGCCATGGGCAGGGACACCTCCCACTGTCCCAGCTTGCTCCAAGCCCTGTCCAACCTGGCCTTGAGGGTTTGCTGGAGGATTTGCCAGCCTGTGATGCAGTTGGGAACCTGTGCTGTCGCTAGGATGGGCTACATCAATAACTCAGCCTCCTTTACACCAAGGTTTGGGGTGCACCAGTGCCCCATGGAGGCACAAACCCTCTCTCTTTGTTCCTCTAAATATCCTCACTTCATAGGAGGGGATGGCTGGGGTTCACACCCCCAGCAGCTTTCCTGCAAGCCTTGTAGAATTTAGTATTTTTCATGAAGTCTAAACTGCTGGACTCTTCTCATTAACTAAAAGTCTTAGCTTTCATTTGTTCCTAGATATCATGACTGCAAAGAAAAGCTTAAAAACATGACCCTCAAGCCTCATAAATCAAAAGCTAAATAATTTCTTTTTTAAACTCGGCTGAAACATCCCTATTAAAGAAAAAAAAAACAGAGAGAGAAAGAGAGAAGCTAAAGCTCGTGACATTTTTTAACCAGAAGGTGTTCATTTTTGCAGGAGAAGCTGGGGGCTGCAGAGCTGAGTGTTGGTGTTTCACCATTCAGAATATCTATGTGTCACACACAAAAATAAACATAATGCAATCTGCATAACAGATATTTCAGGTCTGACCTTGCAAGGGTTTCTGACAGAGAATTTATTGTCAAGACATGGTCTCTCCTTGGCCTTTGTGAACACTGCCAGCGGAATGGGACATTCTTGGAGAGAGCAGAGGAGCTAAAATCATAAACATCCATGACACAGCCAGCACAAACAAGCCTATAAATAAATCTACCTGAATGCTAACAGCTTTCAGTCAAGAAAAATTGTAGTTGACCACTGGCCAGCTGTGGAAAACAGCCCTGTCTGACCCCCCAGCCTGAGATGCCTCTCACACCACACGAGCAGGGAGCAGGCTCCAGGACATGGTTCTGTCCCTTTGGATGCTGCCCCAGTAAATGATCTTCCTTGATCAAGCTTTAATCCAATAAGGAAGACACAATAAGAATGGAAATGTCAATTGGAGTTGAGAAATTTGACCTGCTGGTCATAGAAGCAGCTTAATTTAATTAGAGCTACTCATTGGAGTCAAATGGATGCTGGTTGTAGTGAGAGTGGCAGGCAGCTGTGTGAGAGGAGAGGCAGAGAGGGCTGTGACCCAGAAGTGAGAAGCTGCAGGGTCAGGGGCAGGACAGACACCTCTGTTTGCTGTTCCTGCCTTCGGGGCCGTGCACAGCAGCAGGAACACCCCGTGCTCAGAAGCGTTTTGCATCCAGAGCTTTGCTGGCTGTGACTGAGGTTTGGATGGAAAAGCTGCAGCTCAAAGGGGTGATTTGGTCACCCAGGGAGCCCTTGGAGCAGAACCCTCCTGACCTGGCACCTCTTTGCTCCAGCTGACAAGTGCTGGCTTTCAGAGGCAGCGTGGGAGCACAAGCACTCAGAAGTCAAATCCTCTCCTCTCCCAGTGTGAATTAAACTCAAGTTTTCCTGCTTCAGCTCTGTGTGTAGAGTATTTGGGGTTGGTTGTGCACATTTCCTGCTGCCTTAAAGGTGTGGTTAACACCCTGTGAAGAGCTTGGCGTGTTTAAGCCTTGACACGGCCCTGGCAGACCAAATATTTCAGTGTCTAAAACCCCAAAACCAAGAGGGTGAACTCCAGGCCAAACTGATTTGGTCTTTCACAATTGCTTAGAGGTACTAAAGCTTGGTCTCCATGCCAAAACCTTTAGTTTCTCTCAATCACTGAGACTTTTCAAAGTTTTAACTGTTCCTTGGCACGGCGACTCTTGTAACACTCACTTTTCAAGTGTTTATAAACAGCCCTTCAAAACCACCTGCAATTAAGTAAGCAAGTTTTCACACTTATGGGCCCAGATCTCTGTTTCGCATTTTGATGTGGTCTCAACAAAACTGGCTCAGAAAATGTGAGTGCCAAAGACAAAGCAAGAGTTTTGTCTCAGCCTGGTGCTCAGCACTCAGGTCTGCACTCCTGGTTCAGATGCGACTGCAGAAAGAAAATGTCCAACTGTACATTCAATCAAGGGAGCTAGAGGAAAGCTGGTTTTGGTGCTAAAGGGAAAGGATGGGGAAAAGGATAAAAATGCTTATTTCAAAGCCAAGAAAATAACGGCAGCAGAGCACGGTAAGCAGTGAAAAACACGCCTGAGAAAGTTATGGGATTCCAAGACGTGGCTTCCACCCAACAATCCTACGAGCATGGCACAAGCAAACCCAGATAAAGACATTTTAAAACAGCCCCTCTAAACAAAAATTAACAGAAGGAGCTGAACTAGAAAATGTTCCCATGTGATTCCAGAGCAGATGGACTGTAAGTCTCTGAAACAGAAGGTCTCACCCACTGAAGTTTCTACCCTTCCTTGGAGTACGAGCGACAACAAAAGCGGCATTTGTAGATGTGGACGTGCTCGAGTTCTCCCACCTCTGTGAGGCTGGAGCCCCAGCACACCGGTGTGGGGGTTCAACCACCCGGGCTGGTGCTGCCAGGCCTGTGCCTGTGGCACAGAGTGTCCCTTCAGCCACTGGGGGTCAGGTCAAGGTGTCCTGTAGGAGCAGTGCCCAAAGAGGGACCCTGCCCTGCCCAGGACTCTGCCAGCGGAGCTGAAGTCACCCTGGCACATCAAGCTGCAAAGTAGGGGTGTAGATCCACTATTCATCACACTTTAATCCAGCTCTTCCACTCAGAGAGAGCTGGACAATTGCTATGCAGCCCAGTTTGGGGAGGCACAGGCTGGGAGAGAGGCACAGCCAGGCTCTGGACACTGTTGCACAATAATGGTGCTCTGGGGCTCTTGTGCAAAGCAGAAAGGAAAAAAAAAAAGAGTTTTTTCATTCAAAAGGGCTCCCCATCAACAGGGTTCTGTTGACCTAGAGAGCAACCTCGTGAAATAAAAAATTTCAGGTGATATAAACCCATGTTATGTATCTCAGCAGGAGGACAGATGGGATGTGAAACATCCAAACTTGTCTGGGAGGCTGCCTGGATTTTTATCTTTCCATATAATTTAATTGCAAGAGATCAGGAAACATGCAGACCTGGGGTTTGGAAACCCCAAAATCCTGCATGAATTCAGTCAGCTCTGAGCATCTCAACCTTGTAACCAACCAAGTTCTGGACAGGTGGATGAAACACCCGTGCTGGGGTGTGAACAGGCAGGACCCTCACTGGGGGTAGGAAAATCTGGATTCCTGAAGGATGGAGGAGCTGCATTTGGGATTGCACGGAGAGCAGGAACTGGTAGATACAGATCTATTGAACTGGTTCTTCCAGCACAGCCTGAGTGCCCGGACAGCTGGCATTTTTGTGTGGAACAGACATCCCTGAGTGACAAGGAGTGGCTGGATGAACGAAACACTGCAGCAGGAGCAATAATTCTGGAGTCCATTTAACAGGCGATGGCTTTCAGGGCTGTAAATACCTACAAAAGCTTCTGCTCATGGGGCCGCAAAGCCTCAGTGGGGCTGGGCCAGGCCCTGCAGCAGCTCTGCTGCCCCAAATGGGCTGTGGGAGGCACATGAGGCTGAGCACCCCAGAGCCACACTGGGGACCCTCACCCAGGTCACCCCTGTGAGCTCTTTACACCTCAGACCCAGTGGTCAGATCAGGAAAAGGCTGTGGGGAAAGGGAAATGCATTTTCCAATATTCAGGATACTCCAGAGGAGAAGTGATTGTCAAGAGAAATAATTTTCATGGTTTGGGTTGGAAGGGGTCTTTAAGATCATCCCATCCCACCCCCTGCCATGGGCAGGGACACCTTCCACTGTCCCAGGGTGCTCCAGCCTGGCCTTGGGCACTGCCAGGGATCCAGGGGCAGCCACAGCTGCTCTGGGTACCCTGTGCCAGGGCCTGCCCACCCTCACAGGGGAGGATTCCTTCCCAGTATCCCATCTAAACCTGCTCCCTGTCAGTCTGAAGCCATCTCATAATTACACACCTCAGCACGGGCTGTCAGACTCAGCTGGAGCCTCACCCACCCTGCCTGTCCCTGGGGATGCTGCAGGCACCTTCCCAGTGCCTCCCCAGCCCTCGGGGATTCCCAGTGCCATCCACCTGCAGAAACCAGGGATGCACTGCTGGGAAGCTGAGCACAACTGCTCCAGCCCCATACAGCAGGCCTGGCTAGAACATGGCAAGAATTCTCCCCTGCAGGGACTTTTAAGCAACTGCCAATAATTTCCCAGGCTCCCGGTGCCAGTAATAAAGAAATAAATAAATAAACAGAGGGGGAAATGCAAATGGAGAGGACACGTAAAACTGCCAAACCAAATTCAGGGCGCAAAAGAAAAAAGGAGGAAGGGAAAAAAAAAAAAAAAAAGGGGGCATTGAGAAGAGCAGAGTCTAGCCAGTAACACTTTCCAGTGCCATCCATAGCTGAGCCCAGAACAGTAATTCCTTGTTTGCAGCCTCCTCTGTTAGAAGCTAAATGTGATTGCAACTGAAGTACATTGATTAACCCAAAATAACTTTCCCTCAATTTGCTGGCTGCTCAGGAATACTCAGGAGAGCTGCCTTTGTTCTGAACTAGTCACTCAGGAGCTCTGGCTCCGGTCCTTGTGCATCTATTGAAACTGAGTGAACCAGAAAAACGCCAGGAACTGCACAAGGACACATAGTACAGTTTAATTAGTTTAGAGAGAGGAATTTATTTTCTTTTTCAAGCATCTCTTGGGCAAATTGTTGTTGTTGTCGCTGTCTTTTTTCCTTTTTTTTTTTTTCTTTTTCGCTTTTTTATGGTCTTGTTAAAATAATTTCATGGTTGCAGTTTTTGTTCCTGTGCTTAGCAAAGCAAACTGTAGCAGTCAGAGGCCTGAGGGGAAGGGCTGGGACAGACTCCCTCTTCCTACCAAAAAAAATAAAAATGGAAAAGTAGTGCAGCATTTTATCACTCTGCTTGCAAAATGATGCGTTTAAAGGGCAGAATTGTCAATGTCAGATGCGAGGCTGAGGTACCTATTAATAAACAGCCTCTGCATAGGAAATTCTTTGCAGACTTTAATCAGGAATTTTCCATAGTAACGCCGTGTTCCTGCAGTTAGCTCAGTGACAGTGGTTTAAATTCCACCCAGTGGACTTTGCATTCGCCTTTGAAAATAGAAATAATACATGGGAGATCACAGGTGCTTCGCTCCCTGATTAACAAACATTTCATGAGGGTTTTTTGTTCCCCCGCTTTCCTCCCTGTGCGTATGTGTGAGCTGAAAGGGAGAGTTAATTTTAGAATGACTGAAAGATCTGGAACCAAATCTAGCCTCAAATTCAAGTTCATCTTCAGTGCTGTTATTATCATAAGAGTTGATCAGACAGATCCTTCCAAAAAATGATGGAAATCTCACCAGTCACTCCTGTAAGTCCCACAAGATCACGTGTCAAATCTTGCAGGAGTGGCCGTTGTCATGAGGTTTTGGCCACATCCAGACAAGGAAATAAGCAGCTTCTGCTTTGGGACTGGAGTGAGAAAATCACATCTCAAGACTCTGAAAGTATCTCCCTTTGACCCCAGCTCCAACAGTGCAGGGTTTTCTCCATCTCCAGTTCAACCCTTCTCTTACAGCTCACCAAGAGGGCTGCAGGTGGAAGAGCCCTGAGCACAAAACTCTCTGGGAAAATGTTTGCTGCCCCTCCTGCCCCGTTCTCATCGTTCCCTCATCACTTTCAGCTCCTTCAGGCCAGCTTCCCACATCTCTGTGAGGGCTTTCCTTTACCCACCCTGTAAACACTGTCCTTGTGTGGCCAAACCCTCCTTCCCTGGCTCTCTGAGACAGGAGATGGATGGAGGGATGGAGGGATGGAGGGATGGAGGGATGGAGGGATGGATGGATGGATGGATGGATGGATGGATGGATGGATGGATGGATGGATGGATGGATGGACGGACGGAGGGAGGGATGGATGGATGGATGGATGGATGGATGGATGGATGGATGGATGGATGGATGGATGGATGGATGGATGGATGGAGGGATGGATGGATGTGGATGGATGGATGGATGGATGGATGGATGGATGGATGGATGGATGGATGGATGGAGGGATGGATGGATGGATGGAGGGATGGATGATGGATGGATGGATGGATGGATGGATGGATGGATGGATGGATGGATGGAGGGATGGATGGAGGGATGGATGGATGGATGGATGGATGGATGGAGGGATGGAGGGATGGATGGATGGAGGGATGGATGGATGGATGGATGGATGGATGGATGGATGGATGGATGGATGGAGGGATGGATGGATGGATGGATGGATGGATGGATGGATGGATGGAGGGATGGATGATGGATGGATGGATGGATGGATGGATGGATGGATGGATGGATGGATGGATGGAGGGATGGATGATGGATGGATGGATGGATGGATGGATGGAGGGATGGATGATGGATGGATGGATGGATGGAGTATGGATAGATAGACAGATAGATAGATAGGTAATAAATGGATAAACCCTCCCTGTGTTCTGCTCTGCAGTCCCAGTTCACCATCCTGCAATTAGCAGTGAAGCCTCCTCTGGTATTACTTGTCAGTCCCAGTAATTACCTTCCCTGCCACCTATTGCAAGACTGAGTCCTAAGAAATCATCACTCCAGTGCCTCAGATCCAGCCCCTACGTTATCCACCTTATCCCAAAGGCATTTTGTTTGCCAGATAGGCTCCCTGACTTCTTTCCTGCTGAGTTCCATGTGTTACAAGCCGTGCATGCTGCAGGATAAATAGAAGATTTAATAGCCTCTCACTCCAAGGATAGATGTCTTTCCACTTTACTCTGTTTTTTCAATTTTATAGACCAAAACCAACTGCAGGGGATTTATACTTGGGCCACAATTTGCTGGAGGCTAAAAGAAGATACCAGGGAGGTCTCCCTGGCTGTCCAGCCTGCTCATGTCCTTTCCCCTGCATGTTACATCCACTTTTGAAGCACTGCTGAGGAGAAGAAACTGAGGAGAACACCTGGCCTGATCCAAACTGCACTCTCAGGATTTTGCTGTCTGGCATAGCGACAAAAAGCTGGAAAACTAACCAGTGTGGACATCATGGAAACCTACCCCAAGTGCTGAAAAAAAAATGACAGCTGTAGGAAATGTTATAATAAATAATCCCAAATCGTGTGCCTTATCTCACATGACAGTATCAGCAAACCAGGCTGGAAATAACAACTACTGAGGCAACCTAATGGAAGTGCAACGTGCTTCCCATGGCTTTTATTTCTTTTTCAGGAGCAAGGATTAACAAATTCAGCAGCAAACCCAGAGCCCGCGCTCAGCAAAACTTCCACGAGCAGCTTAAGGAGGGTGATTGATGGGTAATTTTCCAGATCCCAACAATACCAAGAACAGCAGCAAACATGAAAGGGAGCAGCAGCATCATTTGTGGAGCAGCGTTGGGTGGCTCAGCGCGCCATTGTGGCGATTGTTCCGCGGCTCCGCGGGGGGAGCCCGCTGCAATCAATGGAGCCCTTTGGAATCAAATGCAGGTATTTACTCGAACCCTACACGCAGCCCAGTGTTTGTCCAGCTCCCAGTCTGCCTGTGTCAGCTAATGCTGTGTTTGGAAGAGGTTTCTGACTCGGACAAAGAAATGGATAACCAGACATTTCCTCATCGTGCCATCGGGAAATCTGGGAGAGAGCGGCAGCCGTGAATGAGGGGAGAGGCTCTGGGCGATCAATAAAATGGAGCTGGCCTCTGAATCCCAGCAAATAAACAAAGCTGGGATCCCAGGGCTGTCCTCAGTTTTTCAGCAGTGTGAAGAAGAGAAGACAGGCTGATGATTTTCAGTGCTTGGCTCTAGGTCTGCCTTTCACTCCTGGCGCCTGTGGGAACGGCACCAGACGAGGAGGTCAGGACAGGGAACACCTCTTGAAATAATGGCTGTGAGACTCTCAAGGCTCCTCTCTTCACAAAGAGGGATGAATGTCCCCTCTCTCCTCACGCTGACATGCCCAAGGTCGGATCCTAGGGGACAGGGCCACAGTTCCAGAGCCACCCTCCCGAGGAAATGCCTGATGCAGCGCCTCAGCAGATGAGCCTCATGTGACACACTGCACCAGTGCCCCGTGTCCCTGCCCAGGGAACAGAGATAAAGCCCAGCCACAGTTCCTGACATCGATTAGCCCGGCATTACCATGTAATGATGGTTATTATTGCCTGGTGCCTGATAAGGACAGGATCCCTTTGCACTTCTGAGGCATTTTGGGACTCTTCTATGAGCAGACAATTCATAGAATTAAAAAAAGAAAAAGAAGAGAAAAAAAAAAAAGAAGAGCATCCCTTGCACCTCCTAAGTGAAATCAAATCAGGGTGAAACCCTGCCTCATTCTAACAGTTGTCACTTGGCTTTTAAACTCTGCATTAAACCAGCATTTCAGCAAGTTGGGAGAGTGACATGAACCCGGAATCAGAGGCTATGAAATCCTTTGTATTTGTACAGCCTCTGCCAAAAGTGCTTTATTAGCAGGTCACAAAGTCTCATAGGCTGGAATTTCTGCAGTAAATTGCATTCAGGCTGAGCTCACAAATCATTAGCCATGCAATCTTGTTTATCCTGCTAGGACTTGGAGTTTGTCCTGTTACAAAATCAAAGCAGCAAGGTTGAATGGTTCTGAGTGAAAAGCCTGATGAGTGAACAAGATTCCCTGGGGAGGGATGAGGGGGCTGGAGGGACAATCCCTGGGAGGCAGCACGTGAAGGGTCCTGTGGAGGAGAGATCCCCCAGATCTGAGCAGCCAGAGAACCACACCAGTTTTACTGAGGGCCCTGCACTGTTGTTTATTCTGCAGCACTGGGGAGTTTGCTGTGGACACCAGCAGCCCCTGAAAGATCCTACCATATAAACAGATCTTACCAAATACCCATCTTTTGAGAATATTCATCTATCAGTGGATACATTCTCAAGTACAGTTTTTGCATGGGTACACACAGGAGGAACACAGGTCATGCATGGCAGCATTTTTTGTAAGCATTTGCTTCTCTAGGAGTACCTCAAGAATAAAACCAGATAATGGTCCTGCTTGTGCAGCTAAACAATTGGCCACATTTTTAATGAATTGGGATGTTTGCCATACATTTGGCATTCCTTATAAATACCAATAAAACAGCAGGTTTTATTCTTCCACTGATGCATGTGACTGGGACGTGTACAAAAAGTTCCCTGGGAGATGACAGCAGCTCCAGGCTGGGGAGCTCTGCCTGGTGGGTGCAGGCACAGAGAACTGGAACATGGGAATGGTGACTACATTAGCAAAAGCCCCTTAATTAATATCATTTAAAAGACAAAGATACATTCTATGATTTTCTTTCCATGTGACAAGTCACCAGACTTTGCTGTGCAGGGCTGAGGGGTGACCACAGCGGGCACAGCTTGCCCATGACCTGACCCTGCAGCTCATGGGGTCTGCCCAGGGCCCTCTGGGGCTGTGTGATCCAGCCAAGGGCAGGATCCACACAAGGAATGGTCTTTAGGATCAGGCAAGGCAGATTGACAGAGCTGAAAAGAAAAGGATAAGGTCCCAAAAAAGCTCTTTTCCCTCCTGATGGTCCCTGTGATGGGCAGTGGCCAGACAAAGGTTCCCTGGGTCTGGGTCAAACTTAAAACAAAAAAGCTTTAGAGAAGCTTTTTCTCCTCCATGACAGCTTCTAGCATTTACTGTCAAACACTTCATTGTCAAATTTTTGGGGAGGTTGAAGGCACCACCTGGAGCACCTAATTCTCCATACCCTCCCCTTCACCCCCTGCAGCACAGGGCTTAACTTTGCCACTTCATCACTCAGTGCCAAGCCCAGCCTCTGGGCTTGTTGAGACCAGAGCAGCACAAAACAGAACTCAAATAACTCTCAGAACCCGCTACTCTTGGAGTGTGTGAGACAGAACTGCCCTCTGCACCAGTCACCTGCTAAAGTCCACAAACATTCTCCAGTTTAAAGCTTTTTTTGTAGCTGCTTTTCCTGTGAGCAGCATTGAGATTGTGGCAGCCCAACAGCCACCACAGATCATCAAAGCACCCACCTTGCAAACAATTCAGAGGCTAAGATGTGCTTGCTGCTGCTCAGCAAACTCCTCTGCCCATCAGCTGAATCTGGAAGCGTATTTGGCTCGGGAGAGAGCAACGAGGAGGGCTAAAGGTTGATTTGGCTCATAGTTTTAGTCACAAAAGTAATTTTTCCACTTCCAAGACAATGTTTTATAAGCTCAGGCTAACTTTGCAGAGCCCAGAAAATCACCAAGGCGACGTGAAATGTCAAGGCTGGCTGAAAGCAAGCGAGGCTCTGCAGCAGTGCACACGTGAGCAGGGCTGTGCCACCCCTGCAGCCTGGGAGCAGGGAAAGCTGCACCTCCTGCTCAGGAGCTGCACACAGCACACCCTGCCCTCGACAAGAAACAGCCAGCAGTGCCACGGGGCTGTCCGTGGATTCCCTGCAGCTGGCAGAGGGTCAGCAGTGGGCTTCAAAGTGTGATCAGGAAACGGTTCCATCTCCTGTGAAAATTCAAAAATTTTCAGTGTATGTTGGCATTCCCAGAGTAAGAAAAGCCTTTTGCTTCTTCCCATTGGGTAGAATATTGTTCCTGTTGCATTGGCATTCCCTGCTCTGTGTGCCTGGGAAAGGCTTTGCATTTATATGAGCTCGCTCAGGAACTTATTTTGTGATACTCGAAGTTCAGTACACAAAATACGTAGTCTGATTTTACAGCAATCGTACTAAAATGACAGATTTTATTTATTTTTTAATGGCAGACAGTACCCTTTGGATCCTGTCTGCTGGAGTGGCAAATATCCTGAGAATAAGTGAATGCCATGAGCAAGTATTGTCATGCTTCCCTCATGGGTTCCCAGGTGTATTTTCAGCTTTGCTCTATTATGTTATATAAATACCCATTGAGGAAGGGGAGTTGCACATCACTTTTGAGGATCATTACTAAAAATGGATTAGATTTCCCTTTTCATTTTTCCCTTTTCATTTTTCAAACCCATCTGCCTCTTTGAAGGAGCCTGTGGAGGGGATAACCCTTTGCTGAGGGAAATTACAGTCAGAACCACTTTTAGAGGACTGTCAAAAGTGATCAGGCCTCAGCTCTGCTGCTTGATATAATCAGTCCAAGGGCTGGCATGGAAAGAGACAATCTCTGAATAAACAGTTGTGGGGGCAAGGCTGACATTTTAGCCCAGCAGCTTCAAAAAAAAGTACAACCTCTCTTCTCTGCAGCCTCCTGTGGCAATGGTGTCACAGCTCTCCTGCCTCCCACAGGAGCCCAGCCCTGCTCACATCCCATCAATCCTGCCATCAAGATCTGCACCACGGAGCAGGAGCAAGCCCTGAACCCACATAAAATCACATTCTAATACCAGAAGAGGGGAAAAATAATAATAAAAAAAATCAGTATTACTGTCCAGCTGGCATTAGACAGGCTGGGAAAGCAGGAGCAATTGGCAGTTCTGTGATGCACTGCAGCACTGAATCGTGGCAGCCACTGCACAGCCTGGTTGTCTGCTCCAGGAAGAACATCCAGCACCAAGCACTGCAGGTAAAGACACTTTCTAACTGCTATTTCCCAAGGAAATGACTCTCTGAGGGGTTTAAAACACCAAGGCATTGCAAGGACAGCCATGGGGAAAGGCTGCAGTCAGAGGGAGGAGGAGGATGTGGATTTACTGCTCCATCCTGCCCCGGCTCTCTGGGAGCCATGGGGGCACCCCAGGCAGCAGGAGGGGCTGGTGCAGGACTGGGAAAGGGGGAACAGCACCCACGTGTATGCAGGGATCATAAACAGGAGCAAAGGGGCTGGAGAAAGAGCCAAAGGTGTCCATGAGATCCCACAGGGATGGCTGGCACTGGTTCTGGGGTGTGAGAGAGGGAGCATCCCCAGATCCCAGAGCTGCTGGGGCTGTGGGCTCCAGCACAGCCAGGGAGGGTCAGCCAAGGGATCTGCACAGGGCTGCAGGCACAAAGCTGCAGGAATAAACAACCTGGGACTCCAGAAACTCCGAATTTCCTGCACACAGAGCACTGAGATGGGCTGGGATGGACCCCAACCCCAGACCAGGGCTAATTCAGCTTCTCTTTGGCTTTGCTCTCACTCACAGAGGGGGAGCAGCAGAGCAGCAGCCGGGCCCAGGTGGGCCCAGGGATGTGTGGTTGGCTCTGCCCACCCAGCACATCCCAGTCCTGATCCCGATCCTGATCCCAATCCTGATCCCAACCCTGATCCCAACCCTGATCCCAACCCTGATCCTGATCCTGATCCCAACCCTGATCCTGATCCTGATCCCAACCCTGATCCCAATCCTGATCCCAACCCTGATCCTGATCCTGATCCCAATCCTGATCCCAACCCTGATCCCAATCCTGATCCCAACCCTGATCCTAACCCTGATCCTGATCCTGATCCCAACCCTGATCCCAATCCTGATCCCAATCCTGATCCCAACCCTGATCCCACTCCTGATCCCAACCCTGATCCCGACCCTGATCCTGACCCTGATCTCAATCCTGATCCCGACCCTGATCCCGACCCTGATCCCAACCCTGATCCCGACCCTGATCCCGATCCCTCAGGGCCAGCCCCACACTGAGCCTCAGCTGCCAAGCCCTGCTGCCAGAGGCTATTCTGGGAGCTGGAACAAAGGAGAGAATCCTCTTGCCACCCAAATAAAGCCCCCTGCAGTTGTTCAGGAAGGTTTTCCAGCTGAGAAAAGGTTGTGCTGTCCATGCACCTGCTGCCATTTCCCTAAAACGTGGAAAACATTTTTTGGGTGTCACCAGTGATTTCTGTACCTGGCAGAGCCACCCCAGGAATGAAATCCTTGAGAAACAACTGAGATTCACAGACTGATCACACAACAACAGCACCTACCCCAAACCTGCTGCTTCCTGCAGATTTGTGTGGTTTAAGTCGATTTAATATGTTAAGTTTATAGATTTATTGTTAAATTATGGTTAAAATTCTGCTCTGTTTGGTGAAGATGAGTGAGGAAAGGGTCTGGGAACAAACACTGCAGTGCCTTTGGCTTGGCTCTGAGTGTGTGTTTCTGGAAAAAAACAGCCAGAAAAGTCACCTTTTTCCTTGCATTTCCACAAATTCCACATGATTTGGCAGCTCACCTCTGGCCTGGCAAGAGCCAGCCAGGAGGGGAAATGTACTGGGCTGTTCTCTGCCCCCTCTGCCTTCAGAGGCTTTTGGGATTTTGGTTTTCAGATTTCTGCCCTGCCCTGCTGAGGTGCAGAAGCGTTGTGTGCTGAAAGGTGGGTTCTTAAGTGTCTGTTAAGGCAGTTTGTGGCCTTTGTGACAAGGTTAATGCCATGGCTGTTAGGAAGAATAAAATATTGATTTGTCTGTGTTTTGAAAATGACTTGAGACCGTGATATGGTTCTGCCTTAAAGCAAAAATCCTGCCTGCATTTCATCATTCTAGAAAGGGGGGGACAGAGAGATTCCTGCAGAGATTATTGTATTTGTGAGACTGGGTTTTTTTCCTCTCTGCACATGAACAGCCCATGTGAGACTAAGTACTTTCCATGTGACTAACTCATTCCCATGCTTGCTGTGTAACAGGGCATTTAAAGCATCAACAGGCAAGGTCAGAGCCTGTTTGTTGATGCTAATGTGAGAACAAGCACTGCAGAAGAAATTAGGATTATGGAAGTACATGTGTGTTGCCCTCACGCCTCCTGTTCCCTCCTGAAGAGTAGCCAGGGATTGCTGGGGGCTCTCTTCCCTCTGTCCCTCTGTGTCTGGGACAGACAGACAGAGCCCCTCTGGAGCTGCAGGGAAGGAGAAGGATCTGGGATCAGCTGCTGTGGGGTGCAGGCCACATCCTGCTGCCCTGAGCAGCTCTTATCTGCCCTGCCTGGTAATGCAGCCCAGTATCTCCAGGAAGCAGGGAGATTCTCCCCCTGGCACCTCAGCCTTTACTGCTGTGATCATTTAGATCTGGATTTTGTCAGGTCTTCCCTCTCTCCACCCAGCTCTGTGCTCAGGGCAGCAGGCGCTGGGCAGTCCCCTGGTGATAAGAGCAGCAATGAACAGTTCATGTCCTGCCTCCAACCAAGACCTGAACATATCTTCATTTTTTTTAAAGTTTCCTGAGTTAATACTGGTGGTTGAAAATAGTAAAACGGGTAAATGAGTGTGTGGATTTCAGAGGTATGAGTCTTTTGAGGAGGCATTGAATTTTTAACCCAAACTGGGCCCATTTCAGTGGGAAATCTCATTTGACTCCTGGATGAAAGTGGGAACAATGCCCCAGGGGTGGGTCTGCCAGCAATTTCTGCAGTGCAGGAAGATGTGTCAGAGCCTGGCTCCATCACCAGCCCCTTCCACACGTGTCCCAGTGCTGCCCACAGACCCACACCAGTCTGCTCCATCCAGGGCTGGTTTCCAGCCTCTCCCTGCCTGCTGTGAGTGGCACACGCTGGGTGAGCTCTGTAACCTCGAGTGCTGCTGACAGAGCTGAAGGATCAAGCCCAGTTCCCCACAGGGTCAGAGGAGAGAGGGCAGAGCCCAGCATGGCCCCACTCAGTGCTTGGCTTTCTAACACCCACATTACTGCTACAACACCTTTAAACGAGTTTTTGTTGGGTTCTCTTTTTTTGCTTGCCTGAGTTTCTGTTTTTAATCTCTGCTGGAACACCTTTCTGATCGTTTTTTTAACCTCAGAACTGTGCAGAAAGTGACAGTGCAGTACCTATTTCAGGGTGGTTGTCACTGCCACAGCTCTGGGCTGCTGCAGCTTGAGCAGCCCTGGGGTGAGGTCCTGACACCTCCAGTTTTGGAGGACAAATGTGTGAATGGGCAGACAGCAGGGAGAGAGCATTTATTGATCCACCACTGCAAGGATAAAGGGGCTGCTGCAGCGTTGCTGCCAGTGACAGGCTGATTGTGCTGATTAAAACAAACTGAAAGGAAGAGGAACTGATCAAATATCCCCCAGCAAGAAGTGATGAAGGGGCTCAAAGCCCACACAGTGGAGATTCTGGTCCGCAGCATTTCTAATGTTTGATTAATCACTGACATAAGCTTGCAATTAACACTAATGAGATGTAGCACTGAAATCCTTGAAAACTGTTCAAATCAACTTTCAATTTCCTTCTGATCCATGATTTCCACTGCAAGCAAAACCCGTTTTCTTTCCAGCTGCTGGTGGTGCACACTCAGTGCCTCCACACTCCCAGGTGTTCAGCAGCAGCTGCATTTTGCTGCAGAGTCCAATCCTGGATGTTGACATCCTAAGGGATGGGAATGGACAGACAGACAGCCTTCAAAGTCACCAGGGCACCAGCACAGCTTCCAAACACTCCTTGGTTTTGCCAGCCAGTTTGATCACTGAGCTAAAAGGTCAGGAAGTCATTTTCCTCTGACTTTAGAATTCCTCAGCCACTTTCTTCCATCTCAGTGCATCTAAAATCCTGGGAATGGAGAGCTGGCTCCCTTTAACCCCTTGTGTGTTTGGCTCTGTGTAACTCCTGCAAAAACACTTCAACCCTGAGTGAGTCTCCCAGCCCCAGGGTGGCACTGCCAAGCCTGACTGCTGTGCCTTCTGCTCCTGTTCTGCTGCAGGATCAGCTCTGGGGCTGTGCAGGAGATCCCTGGGCTCCCTTCATTCGTGTTCTCTGCCTTTTGAGAGGGATTTGTCCCTCCTGGCTTGGGAAGTAAAACTGAGAACACTGAGGGGGTAAAGTACAGGCCAGAGAAGGAACTGGATGTGAAATTAAGAAATGCTGTCACCCTTGAACACAGTGTCTGCAGCGAGGGGAAGGTGAGGGTACTTGGCAGGCAAGGAGCAAAATGAATGGCGGTTGAGAGGCAGTGTTTTGATAGGCACTAATTATTAAACTGTAATTAGCACAAGGATGCAGTGATCTGTTCAAACCCTGGCTAAGCAAACAGGCAGAGGTTAAAGGAACTGCAGAGGCTGAGGAGGCAGACCCCAGGCAGAGCCTTTAGGACACCACACTTTGGACCTGTGTCCTGTGATCTGATACCACGGGGGGAACACACAGAGGGGAGGGTTTGGGGAGCCACAGGGCAGAGCTGCATCCACGGAGACACCCAAGGGAGCAGGGTGAGCACTGGGGCTGCAGGACAGGCCTGGGTGGGCACCCAGGGGTGCTCAGCCCAGGGACCTGAGGCTGTGCTGGATCCAGAGCCCTGGAGGCTCTGCAGACCACGATGGGGTTGGGGTCAGGGGCCTCAGAGATGCTCAGCCCTGAGAGAACAGCACCTACAGCCCAGGGACCTCTGGAAATCAGCAGAAAAAGGTTTAAAAGTGTTCCCTGCACTTCGATCTTGTTTATCTATTAATGAGACATTTGAAAACCTGGGCCCGTTAGGAACAAACTACGCTTAAAAATCTTGTGCTGTTGGAAAGTCTCATTTTCCCTCTGCTACAAAAATATTCTGAAAACCCAGCAAGGGCTGAGAGGGACCTGGAAACTTTTCCTTCTGCCTTGAGGATGTAGCCAGCCTGTCACTGAATCTAAAAATAGCCTTCAGAGTATTGATTAACCTGTCTGAAGGAAGCAACAATGAATTAGAGAGGAAAAATGAAACCAAGCAAAGCCTTAGAGTGTGTTTGACAGCAAAATCTGGGTTAGGAGTAGCAGAACATACTTTATTACCAGAGATTGGCTGTTGCTTTGTAAAGATATTTTTAATTATTCTCAGCCAGCAACACTGTACCCATAGAAATCCACTCAGCCTGGGAGGAAGACTTTTCTTCTAAGAGGGTAATTTATCTCTTCAATGATTTGCTCCTGACTAATTTTTTGTTTGTGTCCTTTTTAATTTTCTTAAACACAGGATGGCTCTCCAGTCTGTGGTCTGGAGACTCTTGGCTATTTGTGTAGATTTAAGCAAATGAAAGTGATAAAGATTACCAGAAAGAAGAAGGATCCCTACCGCCCTTCCCTCTCACTGAGGGAACAGATCCAGCCTCACACAAAAAAACTCCAACAAAAAAAAATACTGCAAAATCTAACTGAGCACTCGGGGAGAAAAACTACGACAATGCTTAAAAATAGGAAAAACAAGATCTTCTTTCTGCAAGATTTGGTATTAGATCATTAATTAACATTTTTTAACCTTGAGAGAGACAACAAAGGGCAAACCACCCCTCTTAATGTCACAGTTTCATTGGAGATCAACGCAAACACACGACCACATGGAGCATGCAAAAAATGAGTTCCTTGGCAAACATTCCTGTGTGCCCAGGAGAAATCCAGTTACAATGGGCAGATCCCAATGATCACATCACCTAAGGGACAACTCTTCCTCCTGTGCCCCAATATCTGCAATAAACCAACAATCAGGCAGTGCAAACAGCACGTGAACTGAGCGCTGTGGGGTGACCTTTCCCGTGGTGAGCCAGCCCATCTGCCCTCACCAGGGAAGATAATTGCTAGATTAGATTAATGCTCCCATATTAGATTGCAAATCTCAGGGAGAGCCTTTTTTTCCAGCCCTGTGGCTGCAGGAGGATGGGCTGGGAAAAGCTGGGGAGGGAGAGGAAAGGGATGGATGGCTCCAAAGGCTGTTAAAGGGTAAATAATGTCATCAGGGAGGTGCAGATTCACCTCCTTATCTCAAAACACCTTCACAGGCTTGGCTGAGCCAAGGACTCCGACTGGAGCCAGTTGACTGAAAGGTCAACAAGCAAAATGCAGAGTCTGGAGAAAGAAAAGGTTCACAAGGGGGAAACAATTCTGTGAAAGGTCTAAAAACAACCCCCAGAAATTCTCCCTGGGCCAGAACAGACCTGTGACATGGAAACAGTGCAGTAACTGGAGACCTTTCAGAGCCAGGCAGGAGCAGAAAGGAGCAAAGCAGCCTTGGGAGAGCTGCCTGTGCATGGGCCTGGGCACAGGGAGCACAGCCAGGGCACCCAGGGGCTGCTCAGACAGATTGTTGGAAAAAATGCCTAGCCTGGAGACTTCCCAAAGGACAAACTTCACTTCTTTAGCGACTTTTGGCCACTTTTGGCTACTGCCACAGCAGGTCAGGCTCCCTGGGTAGGTGTGAGAAGAAAAAGTGCTGGCAGCACAAGCCCAAGCCTCCCTCCCTCCAAACCTAAATTCAGCCTCTCCAGAAAGTTGGGCTGCAAGTCCCTGCTCAAGCAAATGTCTTTTTTTTTTTTTTTTTTAGATTGCACAAAGTCTGCCACCCCTCAGTGTGAATCCTTATGGGCACAGGGAGGTGTTCCAAGTATCCTCACTCCCACTCCCTCCCCACCAGCCCTTGCTCTGGTGACACGAGACAGACACACCGACTGGGAGTCCTTCCTGAATCCCAAAATATTCCATCCTGCCAATTTAGGCTGCTTGTGATCTTGGTAAAGGCTATTCTGGAGAAGCAGCTCGCCTTTCTGGGAAGCACAGCGTGTTTCTGCTGACAGAAGTTGGAGCAGATGCTCCGTGGTTTTAGCTCTGAGGATGTTTTTATTTCCTCCCTGCCTGATGGATGCAGTTCTTTAAATGTGCCCAGGTATTGGGGGACAGGCAGAGGGGAATGGATCCTTTCTGCAGCTTGGATTTTTTTCTCTTAGAAATTGTTCATGGTTTAATTCTGGAGGACAAGAATTAAATGTTGGATGGGGAGGAGGCCCAGAAAATTTCTGAATGCAGCATCTCTAAAAGAACACAAGTGCCATGAAGAGAGTGGTCCTGTAGTGAAACTGTTGCTGTGGAGGGAGTGACAGCAGCAATTCCAGTGCAACTCCAGTGAAACTCCAGTGCAATTCCAGTGCAATTCTAGTGAAATTCCTCTGCAATTCCAGTGCCATTCCTGTGTCCTCTGCAGTAACTGCAGCAGGAAGGCCACAACACAGAGCACAGATTTGACACTGAATGGTAACTCATTAATACAAATTGTGCAATTATTTATTTCCTGGTTTTTTTTAGGAACAGATCCTCAGGTGACCCTTGTACCAGCAGCAGGCAGAGAGACCCTCACAGAGTTCCAGGAGTGTTTGTGTCTTCATTGTGTAGAGAGGGAAACTGAAGCAACAAGACTTTAACTGGCTCTAATCAGTGGCAGAAAGATCTCTGGATGTCACTCCAGCCAAGGTTTACCCCTAGGGGTTTAAAAAGATCTTCTCAAAGTCTTAACAGAGGGAACCTGTAGCCACGAGAAAGCTGCAGCTGCAACATCAGCAGTGCCAGCCCAGATCATGCTGAAGAAATTTTTGATTTATGGAAGGAATTGTTCCCTGTGAGGGTGGGCAGGCCCTGGCACAGGTGCCCAGGGAAGCTGTGGCTGCCCCTGGATCCCTGGAAGTGCCCAAGGCCAGGCTGGACAGGGCTTGGGGCAACCTGGGACAGTGGAAAGGCAGGAACTGGATGAGTTTTAAGGTCCCTTCCAATCCAAACCATTCCATGATACAATAGAGGGAGAAGGGAATTTGTTTTAAAACACTGATGTCTCCCCCACCTCATGGAGCTTGGTGGCAAATTCAGTAAATCCACATTTTACACTGCAGCTGGAGAGGTTGATCTCTGTCTGCAGGTGGGTGTGGGTCTTGCTGTGTGTGTTTAGGAAAGAGGGGTTAGCCAGCCTTTCTCTAAGTTTTTGTCTGGTTTGTTTTCTTCAAGATGAAGGGGAAAATACACCTGCCAAAGAAATGAACCTGGGCTGCGAATAAATGAACTCGCAGAGGAAGGAAATATTTGTTTAGCTCTTATTCTCATTATGCTACACCTGGCTGCCAGAGCCACTGCAAAATTTCTAACAATCTTACCAGGCTATTTGCATTTAAATCGCTTTTCCTGACATTATGTAAATCCCTCAGCAGAGCTGAAGTTTTCTTTTTCTCTCTGCACTCAGTGGTTTGCTCAGTCCTACCCCGTTTTCCTCTCTGCTCCACTGGGTTACAACAGCACCACATGAAACCTCAGCTCTCATAGGTTCTGTCTGGAGCTGGGTCAGAGATGATGGTTTGCAGATTTTTCTGAGACTTCCATGATAAAATCACATTACAAATGAATTTAGGTCTAAAAGAGAGCACGTGCTCGGGTCCAATGTTAGCACAAGTCAGAGCTGCTCTCCTAAGGCTGTGCTTCCAAAGGGATTATCCAGTGCTATTTTCACTATTTAAGGATTCTGCTGCCTTGGACTGCAGCAGCAGAGTCCTCTTACCCGTTGGGAACTGTGGGGATAATTTCTTAATCCAGAAGTTTTCCTTTCCTCCCCTGTGGGTTTCAGACAGCTGGAAAAGGGGCTCAGGTTTGCAGGTTCAGCTCCAAAGCCAGGAGTCTGTCCAAGCTTGTGAAATAACCAACAGAAAAGCAGACACTTGATGCTGAAATTCTGCAAACCTGGGTTTGAACAGTGGATGGAATGAACAGCACAACAGCCACAGGAGCCTGGAAACTGCAAACAGGGGCAAAGTCCGCTCTGCCTTTTGCAGGCTTCAACTGCAGGCAGGAGGAACTCGAGCAGGAGCAACCAGGAGGAAAGGAGAAAATTGGCTCTGCTCTGCTTCTGGCCCTGCCTGGAGACTGCTCCAGACCCTACCCCAAATCTGCAGAGCTCCAGGGCTTTCCTGGTTTATTCCCTGTGGAGGTGAGAGCACGGAGGGGCTGCAGCTCCAGGCACTGACACTGAGGCTCTCCTGGCAGTCCTCACTCCCAGGAGGGGGTTTGCAGCACCATTTGCCCCTCTTGGGTTACCCAGGGAATGCCCACGTGTCAGGGAATTCCCAGCTGGGTGCTGGGGCTGCTTTCCATGGGGAAAGGGCAGCAAAGCCCTGGATGGCAGCCAGGGCTTGCAGAGCCTGCACTGGAATTTTCTGGCTCTTTGCTGGGCACATGCACCTTGCCTTGGAAAATAAAAAATACATCAGAACCTCGCTGTTATGTTCTCTTAATGTTGCCATGAATGAAAATAGAAATATCTGGACTTCACCAGCAGACGTCCCTTCAGAGGACATCACCCCCTGGCCTTTGCCAGCCACGTCAGATGAACATTTTGCTGCCTCTGGAGCAGTTGCAGTGGATTTTTCACCCTTTTTCTCCAGGTACTGCATATGCTGCCAGGTTTGGTCTCTCCCCAGCAAACCACTGATGTTTGCCAGGTGCTTGGAGATCATCTGATGAAAGGCTCCATAGAGCCCCAATCCATTATTTCTCAGTCAGAAAAACACATTTGCTGAACAGGAAGAACAAAAGAATGAGCTGTGGGCCCCCAATAAGCATTCAACACAAGTTAATTTGCTCAGCAGCTGTATTTTGCTGAGACAGATTGCATATTTTCATTGTTAGAATAAAAATGTCCACTGGGCTCGGATCCTTCACGCTTCCCATCTCTGCCTGTTACACTCCCAGTCTGGTCTAGAGAACAAATTCAATTTCTTTCATAAACAAGAGATCCACTCAAATAATTTTCCCTTTGTCCAGGCAGAAATTAATGGAGCCAGAAGAACACACAAGGCTGCACAAGACACACAAGGCTGCAGAATCTTCCCCCTCACGTTAAAAAAAATAATAATAATCATGGAAATGTGGCCCCTGGCAGGGCAGGCAGTGTGTGTGAATCATGGCAGCCTGATTCAGAGCAGTAAGGACAATAATCCTCAGCTACACCAACTAACCTTCAAGCTTAGTCACAGTTTCACACAGCTAATGAGCAGAGGGAGCAATGAATCCTGGATTTATGGCTCTCTGTTCCCATAGATTTCGCCTGGAGACAACAGCAGCGTTTCCTTGCATCTCTAATGACTTATCTTGTCTTCAGGTCTTTTTTTTTCCCCTCCTGTCCTTCCCTACACTGATGAGGGTTTGTTTGTTTGATTTTTTTTTTTTATCATTATTGAATTTTTAAAAGCCTGCTGGGTAAATTCTTATCATCAGCTCCTACAGTAAAAATCCAGAGTAACAGCCATGAATCTGCCAAATTTTTCTCCTTGTTGTTTTTCCTCCAGATTCTGTTCACACAGAATTTTCAGGGCTGTCGTGCAAGGCTCTGGCTGTGCAAGAGAAAATCCTCTGACTCCAACCCCTGCTTCAACTCCTTTGTAAATTACCCAAAGTGACTCCAGTTTTATTTTTAGCCTGGAGGTGAATCATTCAGGAAAATCTGATAAAATCCATTTAACCACAGTTAAACTCTCGAACCTGAGCAAGTTCTAGCTAACTTTTATGAAGTTTACACATGATTATTTGAGCTCACACGATTAAAGGGGGCGCAGGTTTATTTTAACTCCCACAAAATGACTTTGGACTGAAAACCCTGGAGAATCAGGTCTGTAAATATGTCTAGGGTTACTTTATGGAGACAAAGTGAAGGGAGAATTGGGGGAAGGTGTCCCAAAGGTAGAAATGGGGTTTATTTGGAGGACAGAAACAATGAGAAGGCAATGCCAATGCCCATGTGTGAGGAACAGTTTCACACTTTGATTAAACATTCCTTGTGATCCAGGTAAACCTTCTGCCAAGAGGCTGATACAGCTACAGACCCCATTTTTGTGATATTTAATTTAAAAAAAAAAAAGAGAAAACAAGCTCCATGCTATTGACAGGCAGCATCTGAAGAAGGAAGTTGAGCAGAGGGTGCTCTGCACCCTGGATGTGACCCATGAGACAGCTCTGTCCAGCCTCCACCCACGTGTAACATTTATATATAGCCCCAGAATAAACTCTTTTTTTATAATCCTGCCACAAGCTGTCAAGCAGGGCAGCCCCAGACTGGATTTTGCTGCCGCTGTAAAAAAAAGGAAGAGCATTTCTCATTTTATTAAAATACTAGTTCATAAAAAATTAAAAAGAGTGCAGAATGCTACCTTACATAAAACACTGCCCTGAACTTCTATTCCCAGCATCCCAAATATTCTGCAATGCCAGAGCAAGCAAGGGAGCTGAGGCTGCTGCTCCAGACACACAAATGGACCCCTTCCACTCCAAGTCTACCTGAGAAACTGAAGCAAAATGACCAATTTTGGTGCAATTTAGCAGCACATCCACCTACCCACAGCAGTCTTCCACTCCCCTCATTTCTCCAGCAAGTCTAATTTAATTAACTCTGTTTTCCAAAGAGCCTCAAGGGAATTATGTACCCTTCATAATAATAATAATAATAAAAACAAACAGTGGGGCTGGGCTTCACCCCCATCTGTGCTTTTGAGCAGCCTCTTCAAAACTCTCATGTGGAAAAAAGCAGGACCTGCAAATACCTGGGATGCACAGGAGACTTCTCATGGCTTTGCTGAAGCCTCCTGCTCAGGCTTTTCCCTGTCTCAGAGGCAAAGGCTGGAGTTTTTCTTGCCTGCAGGTTCCTATCCCGAGGCAGCTGCAGTCCCTTTGTCACCTTCCTACCTTGTCTCTGCCAGCAGCATCATCTCCTTCCCCTGCACTCCAACTAACCACAAATATTTTGACAGAACTGAGATAGGAAGCAATTACACTTTCAGTTTTGCTGGCACATCTGAGGAGATGGCAACCTCCTGGCCTGACACAGCAGCACAGTTTGAGTTTTTATTCCCATTTCTTCTCCAGGGACTGATACCTCCACAGCCTTTACAGGCACTGGAGAAAAAGCTCTTGGCCTGAGCAGAGGATGTGACTGTCAATGTGAAGCTCTTGGAGATGAACCCTCAAATGTGAATTTCCAAGGTGTATTGGCCATGAAGAACTGAATCCAGAATCCCATCCCAGTCTGGCACTGCTAAAGGATAATTTTGGCAGGCTGGGGTCTGACTGTGGGACAGAGAACAGGACCTGGCATCCTGATGGATACTGAGATAAACAGGAATTCTCTGTGTGCCCTCACAGCAGGCAAGAATAACCTTTTGGGTTTTATTAACAAGAGCATAGCCAGCAAGAAGATGGGATTATCCTTCTCTCCTTAGCCCTTGGGGGCTGCATCTGAGGGGCGTTTTGGGGCTCCTCAGGAGAGGGAAGAGCTTGGCAAGCAGGAGAGAGGGGAGCAGAGGAGCACTGAGGCATCGGGGAGACACAGCCATGGGGAGGAGATGAGGGGTTTTAGCACTCCTGAGAACCTCTGGAGGGGTTTAATTCCATCTTCCATGACCTAAACAAAAAATCAGAGCTGTCTCCTCTCAGAGATGCACAGGAAAGAGAGGAGAGGCAACAGCCATGAGCTGCAGCAAGGACAATTCAGGAAATACAGGAAAAAATTCATGAGAGTGTTTGCACTGCTCAGAGACCCTGTTCAATCTCCATCTTTGGGGATATTCAAAACCCCACTGGGCAAGGCCCTGAGAAACCCTGACCTGATTTTGAAGCTGCCCTTGCTTTGAACAGGAGGTTGGACAAGGAGACCTCCAGAGGTCCCTTCCAACCTAAATTATTCCTCACTTTTCTGGAAAAAGTTCAGATGCAGAATTGATCTTTAAAGCACTTCTCTGAGAGATTCAGCCAAAAATGCAGCAGCTCCTGGGGGGCTGTGGCAATCCTGAGCAGGTAATTCTGGTATCCACAGCTGGACTCTCAGGGGAGCAGCTCGTGGGACTGGATGGCTGCAAAACAAGAGGCTGAGCCCCAGCTCAGCCCTGAATGCTGAATGCTATCACCCAGACTGATCCAACTCAATCCAAACACTGCTCCCTCAGCTCTTCTCTGATGACAATAGGGTTTTTTTTCTTTCAGGAGTCCAGTCTACAGGCTATCACAACAGCAGCGCTTCCCACTGTCAAATTCACTTTTTAAAAGCCAGGAAAAATGGAGGGGAGAGATTATGGAGGGATATCTGTGTACAAAAGCAGGACCAGAGCAAATCTGTTCCTGGGGCTGGGAGGGGAGCTGGGGCTTTGAGGAGGGATAAAAAAATCCCATTTCTTTGGGGAAAGCCATGGGTTACCTGAAAGGACTGTTTGTCCTTTTCAGCTGCCCTGGGACACGCTGGCTCTCAGCTCCTGGGGAGCTCTGCTGCCTTGGCACCAGGAGGGCAGCAGAGAATGCAGGGCACACTCTGCCCAAGGTGGCCCTGGCACTCCCTGCCCTCCCTGTTGGCTTTCCTGGGGCACAGCTCACGGGAGGCACCAGTGGGGCTCTCTGGCAGTCCCTGCACACAGGAACCCCTTGTCCCACCTGGCAGGGGACAGCTCAGGTGGCTCCTGTGTGCCAGGGTGGCAGCAGAGCCACCCCACACCACATCCCCCCCTCGTGCAGGAATTCTCCACCTGCCTTTCAAACCTTCTGCTGTAAATACTTTCTGCCTTAACGAGAATTCGCTGCTCCAAAAATAACTGTAATTACCCAAGAAGCAGAGGAGCCTATTTACAAGATTTAAAGGGGAAGAAGAAAGAGAAATCTCACAGAAGAAAACTTGGGCCTCAGAATGCAAAACTGAGTTGAAAAGGGGCAGCTCCTTCCTCTGGGAGAAGCTCAGCCCCTCTGCAGGGACAGGGGCATGGCCTGCCTTGGTACTTTGCCCATGCCAACCATCAGGAATTGCTCAAGTCAGGTGGCAATAAAATATTCCATGAAAACCAATTACCCCCCAGGAGCAAAGTGTTGGAATGAGGCAGGGGGGGAATCTGGCAAAACTCACACCTGTGAAAGTTTAAAAGACTTTGCTGAGTGTAAGAGAGGAGGAAAAAAAGGCATTAAAAAGGCATGAGTGTGCACAAGAGAGTAGCAGAAAATAATAATTTAAAATAATAAACTTGTTACAACAGCAGCAATGATTGCTGTCTATCCAGGCTCTGAATAATTCAAAAGGTTCCTGCTTCACTTAGGATCTCAGGGAATTTTCAGACCTGCCAGAATTTTCTGCTGGTAAATAATGCATCTCTAGTGTTCAAACACGCACAGTCCCCAATTAATACGAGAGATTTAACACTGCTAATTTTGAAATAGGAGGAAGTCTGAGGAAGGTAAATTCCCCCTGAGCTGCCTGAGCCTTCAGTCCTCCCCATTCCCACCTTGACCTTTGGGTGCTGGAATTGCTGGTGCCTCTCACAGCTGCCACTTTCACACAGGTAACAGGGAGTTAATGCAGCTGAATCTTGCAGCATGAACCTACAAAATAATTCACAGTAGGATTCCAAAAAAGGGGAAAACATAAGGAAAAAACAGGTGCAGCTCTCTGAGCTTTGTTCCTGCACTGGGGGCAGAGTGCTGGTGCTGACACAAGTGCCTGGAACTCCCCAGGAGCTTTGGGCAGGGGTCACCAGGATTTTGTTGGTTTAGAGAAAATTCCTGGATCCAAATTTGGAATCCAGCTCCTGGTTTACCTGAACCCAAAGCTAAGTGAATTAATGTACAGCACAGCAATTCCAAGAGGGACTTGGAGAAAGCCTCTCCAAACATCCTCTTCCTGCTTTCCTGATAATTTCTATTCTACTCCATGAACACTGAAACAGAAGGACAAGCTGTTCCTCTGACTGATATGGCAATTTTAGGAATTTTCCTCTAGTAGAGATGCAACAACCTCCCTGGAAATAAAACCAAAGGACTGAGAAAGGAGGCAAGAGCTCAGCCCGAGAAAATCAACAGTGACCTGGGAAATGAATTAGTAAAGGCAAGGAGAGGCCTATTTTTTTTAATGCAGTATCAGGATTTTTCTTGAACACTGACTGTATTTCAGAGGCATTTTCTTCTAAAAATATCTGAACTTTTCACTGCCTTTTCACCACAGGGAGGGTGCACGCAGCCTTGTACCAGCAGGACCCCACATTTTGGGAGCAGCCACGTGGTTCTCATATCCCAGCTTTTAACATCAACAGAAATTCAGAGTCAGGAGATTCTGGTGGTGAAATTTAAGAGCTGCAGGAGGGCACCCAGCTCTGCTCTGCTCTGCCCAGCCCCTGCTGGGCTCAGGTGCTTGTCCTCGTGGTTTTCCTCTTGGGGCTGGTCCCAGGACACCCCAGCATCTCTGATTTCAGGGCACTTTGTCCAAACTTTTCTAGCCCTGGACTTTTAAAATACTTTGTTTATCTTGCTGCTGTGGTTCCTATTGTTCCCAAGCTGCTTTTCTTATTAAATTACAGAGGTTTTGAGTTGGAATAAACTCTCCTTTCCCAGTGTGCCCACTGTCAATGGGCTGCTGGAGAGAGAGAGAACCAGGGGGAGAGAGAGCAGAGGAGAATTACAAGGTTTCAGATTCCTGTAAACAGAGAAACATTTTTCCAGTCATCAGTCTGAGCCCAGTGGAAATAGGGCTTCAGTTTCCTCTAGTTAAGGCTGGGGATCTGGTGGCAGAGCTGTTGACAGGCCTCCTTTTTCTCTGGCAGTCCCTGGGTGCTGAGCAGCAATTCCATGTGCTGGCACTCACTGCTGGTGTTTCCTTCTCCTTGCACACAGTGTGCCCTCCCTCAGCCCTGAGCAGGTGTCTGTGCTCGCAGGAAATCCTGCAAAAACTCCTGTTTTCCTCAAATTCTGCCTCTGAGGGAGCAGCCCTGAAGTGCCTTTGGAGACTGAACTCCCTTAAATGGCAGCATCAGCATCCCTGAATCCCAGAGAATCCCAGGATGGCTCAGGCTGGAAGGGAGCTCAGAGGGTCCCTGGTGCCACGTCCCTGCTCCAGCAGGGTCATCCCGGAGCACAGGGCACAGCAGTGTGCCCAGACAGCTCTGGGATGAGAATCCACAGCCTCTCTGCTCTCTGCTCAGGTCTCAGGGAAGAGGCTGCGCCTCCTGTGCAGGGGGAATTGCTGGGCTCAGTCCCTGCCTGTGGCTCTGGTGCCATTGCTGGGCCCTGCTCTGCCCTGCTCTGCACCCAGGGACACACAGGGACATCCAGGGACACACAGGGACATCCAGGGACACCCAGGGACAGACAGAGAAACCCAGGGACAGACAGGACACCCAGGGCTGACAGGACACCCAGGGCTGACAGGACACCCACCCCCTCTCCAGCCCCAGCTCCCTCAGCCTTTCCTGGGCACGGAGATGCTCCGGGCCCTTCCTCAGCTCCAGGAGCTCCTGTCCCTGCTGTGCTGAGGATCCAGAGCTGGACACAGCACCCCAGAGGTGCCTCCAGGGCTGGGCAGAGGGGCAGAATCACCTCCCTGACCTGCTGGGAGTGCTCCTCCTGCTGCCTCCACTTCTGCTCCTGCATAATCCCAGCAGCCCTTCACTCTGGCCATGAGCATTCCTGGCTGAGCTGTGCCTGCAGTGGGGCTGGGTGGGGAAGGGTCTCTCTGCTGGGTGGGATGACAGCACCCAGGGGGTCACACTCCACCCACTGCTGTGTTTGGGGACCCCTGCACTGCAAACACCCCTGGATGCTGTAGCTGGGCCACCATCACCAGACTCACACGAGCCTTTCCATCAGTCACTGTCCCTGTTTTCCCAGAGTGGCCGTGCAAACACTGCTCATTGCAGAAGAACATCCCCTGCCTGGCCCGTGGTGACGCCCTCAGTGGTTTCCTAACAAGCTCTGAACCAGCTCAACTCAGATCTGCCTCAAAAGCTGATCAACAGCCTGTGCACAGGCACAAGTTCTCCAAAAACATCTCTGAACACCTCTCCAGGAGGAGCTGGGTATAAAAGAGCTCTCTGTAAGTGGCTAAAAGAGCAAAACCACAATGTGCAGACATTTGCTTGGACATGTATGGCAATAACATTAACTGAAACCTTCTGCATCTCACTGCCACTGGGGTTTACAATTCCTGTGTGTGCCATCCATAAATCCTGCCTGAAAGAGAAGAGTTTCAGCGCTGCATTTGCAGCTGACAGACTTAGCAGGAAGGATTTTGTGGTTAAAGCTCCCATCTGGGCACCAGGGCTGGGTTTATCCTTGGCCCCCTATGTTACCTTTGCTCAGTTCCCTCACATGATGCCACTGATGGTGGCTGAGGTGCAGCCCAGCAAAGGATGGGGGCTCCAGAAGTGGTAATTGCATATAAATATATTTTTGGAAGCACCACAGATGCCTTGCTAGAAGGCCATTCAAGCATGCAAGTCACTTCCTAGAAACCTCTGTTTGTTTGGTGGCTTTGCACAGTGTGTGACAACATTTCCCTGCTGTCGCCGTGGGCACAGATCTGCAGATGTACCCAGGGCAAACAGCAGCCCCTCCAAAAGTATTCCTGGTGCACCTGTCAAAGATTACAATTAATTCATGACTGTTTGATGGCTTATGCTAAATGAGCTTGGCTGCAGGCCAGTTTCCAGTGGGCCAGTGTCTCCATCTCAGGAGCACCGTGACATTTGGCATTTATTGTCCTCGTGGCTGGCACTCCTTCCCAGGGCCACGTATGGAATGTGTCAGGGGAACAGACTGGCTTTTCAGGCCCCAGTCTGCACCGAGGTGGGATGGCACAGAGGAGCCTTTTGTTGTTGTTCACATTTAACTTCCCTCCTAAGGCAGATGGGAGAGTTTGTGTTTGGTAGCTGTTAGCACAGCACCTCTCGCTACTGCAGAATCCTCCTCGTGCTCCTGTGACAATTCCCAGCCCAGCCTCCTCCTGGTGCCCGATGTTTGTTCACAAAGGCTGGCCCTGAGCTCTCCAGCAATGCTTAGGCTGGCCTGCTATGGCTCAGTCATTTCCTTTGCTGCCATCCCTCTCACCCTGTCAGCACATTGGTGTCGGTTTAAGCCCGGTCTTTGTTGGGGTGACAGCCTCTGTCCCCTCTCCCCCCTGAGCTGCACACACCCAGTCAGACAGCAGCATCCCCGTGCCAGGCAGCGTTGTGGCACTCCTGAGAGCCATGGCAATGTCCCTTTCCAGCAGCTGACTGCCTCCAGCCCCCTGCTGTCCCCATGCCACGGGGTTTTTGGGGTGCTGGTGCCACCCCAGTGCCTGTGCCCGTTGCTGCTGAGCTTGACCAAAGCTGCCTTTCCTGAGATTCCAGCCCAAGGAGAACAGGAGATGCAGTTGCCAGCCAAGCTGTCCCCGTGCCACCAGGCTGGGTGGCAGAGGGTGGCCAGCATGTCACTGCCACCCTTTCTCCAGGCCACCGAGTGGGGATGAGAACTTTCCTCCCTGGGTGGTGCAGGTGCTTCGGATGTCTGAGGGTCGAAATTTCCCCCCGAAGCCTTTCCCTGGTGTGACACTGCAGAGTCACTGTGCAGCAGGGATCCTGCAGGTGTCCCACCCCGACCCAAACACACCCCACAGGTGACCTGTGCCCTCAGCAGGCTGCACACACCTACCAGAGAAGCAGGACAGGGTCGTGTCACTGCCTCATCTCCAGAGACAGTCCCACTAAGGGGGTCAGAGTGAGCCCAGATCCACTTATTCCTGCCACATTTGTGCCTTGAATACAGCCATGGACTCCTCCCAGCCCATGGGACAACCTGTGCTTCTCACTGCCATCCCATGAAGGCAGCAGGCTCAAGGTTTCTTTCCTTTGGCTCCAAGCTGTGACCCAGAACTGGGGGAACGTGCCCTGACCTGACACTCACACAGATTTGGAGGCTGATTTCAGTTCCTGCTCCTGTATAAAATCAGTCACTGCCTGCCCCAAATCCCTGCAGCCAGCCCCCAGAGCCCTGGCACGGCAGGTCCCTGCTGTCCCAAAGGACAAGGACATTCTCTGTGATGCTGGGCAAAATGAGGTGGCCCCTCCAGCACCCACAAACCAAACCTGGGCTCTTCTGCCTGATCCAAACCTGCCTCCTACACCCCAGATTCCTGAATTCAGAACCCTTCTAGAGGAATGTGTCAGCACACAACCAGTGGGAGTGAAATGCCAACTTCTATAGCAGAATGGAGTTTATTTTTAAGCAGTGTAAAAAAAAAAAAACTCCACCATCCAAACCAAAGCAACCTCCCCAAACACACACATGAAGGAAATCAGCAGGTAGAGACAACAAGCCCAGCACTGCTGGGCTCCACAGACACAATCCCAGCCCACCTCAGCCACTTATTTGTGAAATTCCTCGAGGAGAAGTGTGGAGGAGATGGCCTGGCAGCTGCTGGGGAGGTGAAGCACCCTTTCTGGGATCTCAGTAAACAGGAAAACAGGGAGAGAAGCTGTGGGAAATGTTTTCATTCACTGGGCAGGCAGGAAGGGCAGAGCTGGGGAGTGCACTTGTGTCTCTCCAGGCCTCCAGCATCCCTCCCGCTTTGCTCCAAGCTCAGCTCCCCCAAATCCTCCCTGTGTTGGGGCACTGGGGGCGCTCAGCACCACACCAGCTCAGCCCCAGTGTTTTGGGGTGTCTCAGTATTCCCTGCTGTGAGGTGACAATGTGTGGCCCCTCCTCACTGAGCATTTAACCCGTACCTGCCCCACATGCACCTTCTGTGTGTGTCTGAATGCTTCCAGTTCATCTGCCAGGATAACCCAAGTGTATTTTAAACATTCTCACCATTTATAAAGCACAACATTCCCTAACCATGAATCCAAGACATTATTCCCTGTATTATCCTCTAAACAGCAATCTATAAATTATGTCAGAGAGACAAAAGCTTCGTTACATCACCCAGTCCACCCCTTTATGTTTTCCCTCCTGGAGTTGCCTGTTTTCTCCAGGATACTCAAGACCCACAGAGCTGGGAAACTGGTCCCAAATGGAGCTGCTGGAGAGGGCAAGGCTGTCCACAGCTTTTGGGAATGGGGAGGTTTCCTCAAGTGCAGAACTCAGGGTGAACTCCACCTGAGCAGTTCATGTTGTAACACCACTGCACTAACACGGAATTGAGACGTGCAGGGCTCCTGGAAGGACGGGAGGATGTTTGGATGTTTAAATGAGAAGGGCTGGCCCTTTGCACGGGCAGTGTGCGGTAGCCAAGGTTTGTTCTCAAACTCTGGCCTGCAGGTGCTGAGGAGGAGGAGCAGCCAAGCCACAGCCCAGAGGCAAACAAGGAACAAATACACCTGGAAGAGGCAGGATGGAGGCTGAAGAACCTCCGGCTGCCTCCTCATCCTCCCTTGTGTGAAGCTCAGGGTGGGCACAGGATCGTTTCTAGAGGTACCTGCAGACAGGAGGTGAAACCCCCCCTCCCTGAGCCCCTGCCTTGCTCATCTGAGGCTCACACAGAGTCACCAGTGTCACCTGGCAGCCTGGCAGGGCCGCCTGTGCCGCGGCAGTCACGCACGGCCGCAGCATCTGCTGGGGAGCACAAAGGCAGCGGCTCCTGTGCCCAGGGGCTGGGGACACGCACGGCTCTGCTGCTCTGCTGCGGTGTTCTCGTGTTCCTCTCCTTCCCTGCGTCTGCAGCAGGGTGCCGGGACTTTCCATCAAGTGAGCACCGGTGACTTCTGCTTTGTCAGCCCCAAAAAGGAACCAGGGCACAGAAGGGCCCGTGCGAGACCTCAGATGAGTAAGCCCCAGATGTCTTATTACACACAGGCTTTTCAGAGACTGTGTCCTGCTTGGCAAGCAACTTAGGGAGCTTTAAAATTATACCCCTATCCACTGAAATTTTGTGACATCTACTACCCAGGCACAGAGCTGCTGTGAGCAAACCAGAACTGGCATTTAAGGGACTCCTGAGGCATTTTAAAATGAGGTTCAAAGAGGGTTCTGTGTAAGGGCACAGCACAGACCCCATGCAGTGTGTCCCTGACACAAATACCAATTGATTTGGGTACTGGCACTACCAGCAATGCAGGAGTCCAGTTTGAAACCTGGACACCTATTTAAAAGCTGTGCTAAGTGGCAGCAAAATCCAGTGTTATCCCCTAAAAACCATGCTCCATGTTGAAATACCATGGAAAAAAAGGTATCTCGGGTTCAACAGCTTCCCCTTGTAGCAGAATTTGCTTTAATGCTTCTCCCTGGCATCATTCACACTCTGCTGACTCTGGTTTCCAGGCTGTGGGTAGTGCTTGTGCTGCACTAAAACAAATGCTCTGTAATGCACAAGGAGTTCTGCTCTCTCCTGGACGTGCATTCACCTGGAAAGTTCATTACAAAGGCAAGTGATGTGGCCGAGATAGCGCTTCAGATCCAAACCTGAAAGCTCCAAACAATCAGGAGAGTGAAAGGAGCTGTGTTTAGACAAATAACTCAATCTGCTGTCAAATTCCCCAAAGTGCCTCACCCCGTCTCACCTCTAGCGTGCTTCAAGCCTGTGATTGCTCCTGGAATTTCACAGCACACCCCGAGGGTCCTCAGGGTGGCCAGGACTGAAGGCCCAGCCCCAAACATCCCCTACTCATTCCCTGTTCACATGAAAGGCAGTCCCAGAAGCTGCACCAAACCACTTCATCCTCAGCACTTCCCATCTAATCTGATAAATGTCTGCTTCACTTTCAGCCTCTGCTGTTCCTTTTCAGATTGCTGTGTTCTGGCTTTGCAGCTACTCAGTTATTTTCTCCTCATGCACCTATTCAGAGCACAAGCCAGGAATGCAAAGGTCATCCTCTTCCAAACCTATAGGCAGAGCTGTACATCTCTGGTGCTCCTGTGCTGCTCAGTGTTCATTCTCATTACCCTGGCACATAAATCTCTGCAGAGTTACGGGGGAATCCAGGTGCTTGCTGTCCTCAGACATTTCCCAGAGTACCCAATAAAGGGATGGCACATCTCTGATATCAATGTATTTCCTGCGAACTTTGAAAGCAGCATAAAAAATGAGCCTAAAGTTATCACCAAGAATGGCAGAGTGCATTTGATGTGCAGGTAGTTGTAAAGAATTCAGAACTGATGGCTTGGAGTGGTTAAGGAAGCTGACAGACTCCAAGATGGGACTTTTTTCTTCCTTCTCTATGGAGGTGACATTGATTGACTGGGCTTGGACTTGGCACAGAGCTGGCACAGAGAGCCCAAATGCCCCACGAGCTCTGTGGTTCACAGGCAATTTTAACATGCTTAAAAATAGCAAACAAACTCAAGAGCTGTTTGATATAAGCTATGACCCCTGAAAAATGAACTGCAGGCTTCCCCAGAGCCCGTATGTGCCTGGAGGTGGACTCTCAGAAAATGGGCAGCCATGAAGCTGGGCAGTTTAATCACCTTTGTGCTTTTGGAATATTCAGGGGGCTGGAAATATTGAGATCAGCCAACAGACAGCAACACCCTGAGGGTTAACTGTGCTCAGCACCAGCAGGGGTGAGGGATGTGACCTCACAGTGGGTGCTCAGCAGATCCTCCCTGGCTGTACACGAAGTGAGGACCCTGATAACATCTCATGGAAGTTCAGGATTTTTACATAATGTTTGTTCAACCTCTGGGAGTGTGGCACAAATCCTGCCAAGCCGCCTGTCCGCCTCCAAAGTCTGATCTGCCACCTTGACCACCCTGCAAGCACCAGCAAATGTACAGGAAGAAGGGCTTTTTTTCTTTGAAAACTTTAAAGCAAAGCTTTCAGGGATGAGACAGCTGTTGCAGGAGGCACACAAAGCCCAGCCCTGTTCCTGGGGCAGGTACCCACAACTGTGTGCACACCCAGCCGTGGCTGACTCACCCCAGCTGACCAGAAGCCCCAGTTTCTGTGCCCAGGCTGTCCTTTGGCCACGGTGCCAGCCCAGCTCCCTCCTGCCATCCCACCCCCTCCAGCAGCAGGGATTCACCATCCTCACCCCCAGCTCCCTCGGAGGTTTGGGCAGCAGGACAGACTCGTTTGATGACCTGCCTTGGGGGCTGAGCAAATGAGATTCATTAGGATATGCAAAAAGCTGAGAGCAAAGCAGCCCTATCTGTCTGTCTGAGCTCTGCTCATCTGATAAGAACGAGTTGCTCCAACATGTCTGCAGAGGAAGATCTGAAGCTTTCTTCTTCCCATGCATACCCAGATAGTCATTGCAACTAATAGACAAATAGGTCAGAATAAATAACAGCCCCCTCATTTCCCCCAGCACGCCAGTCTGGATGGCTTAAGTCAAGTGTTAATAAGAAACAAGGCTGCTGTAACAGGGCTGCTGTAACAAGATGTCCTGATGTGCTGCAAAGAATATGGAGCATAATGGCATCTTTCAGACATACTTTTCACTAAAAGCTTGTCATTACCCAGACAGAGGAGACAGCATCTGCATAGAGAAGCTAAGGAAAAGCAGCTTGAATGAGGTGATCCAAAAATGGAGTCATCAAGTCACGGCGTTGTTGTATAAAATAATACAAAAGTGGATTTTGCTGAAGTTCAGTGTTTTCGTAATGGCACAATAGGCAAAATAAAATTACTACACGGAGAGGGAGGGGTGTTGGAGGTACAAACCTGTTCTGTTAAGGGGATCAAACACAGCCCTGTGGTGTAACTGGGTGATGGAGCAGACCCGTGTCAGTGTGTGTTGATTATCCTGATGTGGTTTCCAGGTGGGAATTCTGGTTTGCCCCACAGAAATTGAGAAGCAAGGTCTGGGGGAAGAGGGACCCCGGAGCAGGCAGCAGGAAAAGCTCCTGGCTTCATCTGGCAGTGCTTCACCTGAGCCCAGCGAGAGCAGAGCCACTGAAATATTGATTGTGGCTCCTTGGCTTTTTGACAACACATTTGGCCTCTGCGCTGGGGCGCCGGGCAGCGAGCAGAAGCTGTTAGCAAGCAGCTATCACTGAGAGCTCTCCTAAACCAGGGCAGGGGGAAGAACCAGAGGTGGAAAAATCTAAATTTAGCAGGCAGCAGTCGGGCTGTTCACTCGGGCACGGCTCCGCTCCCACCCAGTGAAGGATTTTCGGTAGCAACCATCACCATGGTATCACAGAGCCGCGGCTGTGCAGCGATTTTGCCAATCCCTGTGGGTTTCCTGGAACACTCGTGACATTTTAGGTGCAGGGAAGGGGCAGGTGGGTGGGAGGGATGTTTCTTAAAGCACCAGCTCCGGGAATTGAGGGAAAGCAACTGCAGCACTTCACATTTTCTCTGTAAGGAGCACCTAGTCCTCCTGGTTGCAGAGCTCAGGAGGCTCAGAGCATCCTTGTCTGAGGGGAGGGAGGAGGTTCTTGCACTGTCCCCCTAATTTTTAGGGGAAGAAGGGCTGAACCACAGGATTTGAGCTCCTGGAATTGGCTGTCGAGAGACAGTTTCACTTCCTCCCTCCGACTGTCGCAATGTCCGGGTTGCAAACAGCGAGAGCAAACATTTCTAATATAATTTCCATGTTGATTTTTGAGCTGTGGCTCTTTTAACACCCTCTCCCCCTGGGCCTGTTCTGTTCCCTGTGCCTTTCCTGCTGCCCGTTCCCCGGCGATGACAAACCGCAAAGCGTTTCCCAAGAGCGAGAAATCCTCGCAGGAATCATCTGTTGCAAGTCCTGTCTGACAAAACCGTGTCAGAGCTTTGGGGACTTTCTCTCTATTTTTAATTGAGTGCATCTTTTCCCTGGCATTTCCCCCTGCTGGCTCCTTCCATCCCTGCTAATACAGCAGATCTGGGATGGGAAGCAGTGCTCATGCCAGGATGGGGAAGAGCTGTTGCTCCCACCTGATTCCCTGCGAGGATTTTTTATATAAAAGGTGCACACGGGGCTCCCTCTCTCCCTTTATTCTTCCCGTGCAATCAGCACTCTTGGTTTAGTCCCTTTCTTATCGTGGCCTTGCAGTATCACATCTTGGCTTGGTATTTAGTCTTCCAGAGGCTTGAAAGGGCAGCTTCTCCTTGAGTTTATCAGCTCAGATGGGGGACGCTGCTTGATGGTTTGCCAGGGAGCTTCTGTGCCATGCCTTTTATGTCTCGATCGAGTCAGGGCGTTCTATTTAATTAAAGAGATGGGGATACAAAAGGCTCCTCTTGGATAAAATCTAGAGGGGAGAATGTGCTGCTGTCTCAGAGGGGAAGGGGGGGTGGATTCCCAAAGCCAGCAGAGGCTGATGAGAGCTGAGGGCAGGGCAGCACGGGGTGGTTTAACAGAAGGGGAGGCAGCCGCTCTGCCAGCAGAAGCCCGTGAGCAGAGAGCCATGGAGCACAAAATTAACACACTGGCTCATCAGGAAATGTTAATGTGGGCAAGGTGGGGAATTGCTTCATATGGGCAAACAATCTGTGCAGGAGGGATAAGCGCCATCAAAACCTGGTACGAATCTGGGCACGTTTCTCCAAGATCTGCCCTCTACCCTCAGCTGGAGGTTCAAGACAGGAAATGCAAAGCCCTGGTGAAGGTGTTAAATCCTTATGGCACACAAACAACAAAACATTTTCTTGAAATAGAACAAAATTAAGGAGTCCAACAGGGCTTTTCTAGAAATGATTAAGGCACTGCTACACAGGTCCCAGAAGGGGAACTTTGCAGCTTGGAGTAAGTGTTTTGGACAAGTTGATTCTCTTCACAACAGCCCTAAACACAAATATTAACTGCTAATGAACTCATGTCCTGTAGAAATGCTAGTTCTGCTTTCATCTGCCAACCTCTCCTGAAATTTAACTTGTTCTCCCCGACCTCCACCACTCCCCACTGCTCCCCTCATGGAAGCAGCTCCACCCAGCCACCACCTCCCCTTTTTACCCATCACACAGGGCCTATTTCCCTCTTTGGGACGATGACAGGGCAGCCAAGATCCACATAACCTGATGCTGAACTTGGTCCCCTTCCACTTACAGTGTGCCTGGGAGGAGCAGAAGGTCCAGTGTTATGGATGTTTGACAGAGAGACTCCAATTTCAACATCCCAGATGAGCAACTGCTTTATAGCCTGCTCAAAGCCTGTCTGGATAGGGCCACAGGCAAGGTAATGCTCACAGAACTTTTCAGGAAGAAGGCCAGAAGAACATTAAAAAGTAATTGAAAGGCCTGGGGGATCAGGGGAAGAAGAAGACAAGCTCAAAGAAACTAAGGAAAAAACCCGAGGCATGGCAGTGTGTGAGTGCACTTGTCTGAAAAGCCCTAAAAAAGAGTCATGGTGAAGAAAGCAAGGAAACTGCCTCTGAAAGGATCCTTTGAAATGGTAGCAGTGGCTGGGAAGCTGTAAATGGGAGGCGTTGGGAAAAGGAGGGAGTTCAGCTGGAGGATGTGTCTCCAGATCCACCACAGCCTTGCCTCCCAAGTCAAAACCACTTTAAGGAAAGGTGGAATGAACGTTACCAATGCAAAAATAACCCCCAAAATATTAAGAGCTCACCTTAGGTAGCACTTATTGTATGAAAGGAATGCTTCCTCTTCATCCAGAGAGACTTCAGAATTACACAGATGGTTAAAACATATCTATAGTAGTGGTAGTAATTTAGAAATCTCTCTGGAGGAAAACAAGGTTTTAGCCTTTTTTTTTTTTTTTCCTTTTAAATGGCAGCGAGCTGAATTTTAAGGTGGAGTGAGTTTATTTCTGTCGTGGCTGACGCAGAGAAAGCTCCATCACCCACAGATAATGGCAGATGGTGAGCCGTGCCCAAATCCATCAGGCACAGGCCTCAAGTGGAGGTTCAGGACTGGGGATGGCATTTCTCAATCGAGGGGCAGCCAGGATACAAAGATCCACGTGGTCCAGGCACCTCTGTGAGTGGCAGAGGAGCCCCTGAGCAGCCCAGGGGACAAAAGGTGACACGGGGTAAGAAAATGTGCGCTCAGTGGCCGACTGAGGGCTGGTGTTATCCCAGCCCCTGCAAACTCGCTGGTACATCATTAAGGTGGATGAACATGGCTCAACAGAGCTGATAATCCTGTGCCCAGGGTGCTGTTGCAGAGGGTAAAACACATTCTGGAGGCATGGAGGGGACTCTGAGGCACCATATGGTCTCCTGCAGGCCTCGCTCCGCGCCCGGGCTCGTGCTCTCATGTGACACCCCATTAGCGAGTCACACGGAGCAGAAAGCAATTTTTATGGCCAGATCCTGCTCTTAGAAGCTATGATGACTAAACTAGCTAATCAAATCAGCATAAATTTGCAAACACCGTTTTTCGGCAGCTGGGGCCGTAAATATCACCGAGCAGAACGCGAACGACGCCGCGCACACGCGGAGCTGAGCCATGGGCTCCCAATGGGCGCCGCAGCCATCAGCCGCTGCCTGGCAACTCGGGGAGGGGGCCGGGGGGCCGTGCTGATGAGCCTGCAGCAGCAGATGCAGCTATCACAACAAAGCAGAGAGCACACACACCAGAAAAGGGGAAAAAAAGAAAAAAAAATTCATTTACGGAGACAAACGAGCGTGGTGGGCGCCCCGTTCCCGCCCCGTGTGGAGGGATGCGTTCCAGCGTTCCCAAAGTGACTCATTTGGCATTTTCCAGGGACCCGCGAGAGGCTCCCCGCACACACGTTCCTGTTTTGTCAACAAGCCACAGAAATAATCAGCCGAGGTGAAATTCGCTGGGAACACAAGGCATCAGGGCTAAATTTGTTTTTAATTTGTGCCAGCTCCCACTGAGGGGAGCCGGGCTGCGCGGAGCTCCCGGCATGAACAAAGGGCAGCGGGGAAAAGCTGCTGGGATGAGCAGCCTCCACCTCCCCTCTGGTGAGGACCAGCAGCTCGTGGTCCCAGAGCAGATGGAGCAGGGCTGGAATGGGCACGGCTGGAGTGGAAAGACCGTCCCATGTCCTTGTGCCAAGGGCCCCCGGGAGCAGGAGGCTGCAGGCACGGCCAGCTCGGCCCCCAGCACAGGGAGGAGGCTTTTGGGGCTCAGAGAATTGAATGGACCTCCCTGCACCTGCCAGCAGGAATCTGGCTCAGCCACACAGATATATTTGAAAAAAAAAAAGCAGGGAAAAAAAGACCAGCAGTGATGTCTTTTTGGTAGGCTGGTAAAAACACTTGGCTGGCATGAACCATGTCCTGGCCTGGTGAGGATGTCCCACTGGCTCTGAGGTAAAACCCAGAGGGCAGGACAAACATTGTGCTGAATAAAGGTAAAGCAAATTTGCTGAAATCATCAAAATCTCCTGGAGAAAAGGCCCAAATGTGGGGATGTTTACAATCATCACAGCTCACACCAATAAAGCAACTTCTAGCTGAGCTCTAAAGCCAATCTGCAGCAGTGTAGAAACCAAAGTGAATGAGGAATGAGAGCATTCCCAAATTTCCAAGGAGCTGGCAGCCCAGCCTGGGCTTCATCTTGCTGCAACCAGGAATGTTTGGAGATTAAAATGTGGAGATACCCCAGGCTGCTGCTTTAAAGCTTCCTTACACTCAAATCATGGTTTGCTGTATTTTCTTGGTTATGGTGATTATTATTATGATTGTATTTAGCTTTCAAGCATTTCCAAAAGACTGTGCTGTGCCCAGCAGAGGGGCAGCCTTTCTGAGCTCCTAAGTCAGGAGATTTGACGATACAGAATTCCCTGAGTAACTGGCAGACATGGTGGACCAACACAAATGAACGTGGTGGATTCATGGTGCTTAGAAAATGGAGCTGAAAAAGGGGGAAAAAAAAAGCTCTTCCCTGGCCAAGAAGCAAAAGAGCAAGTGACAGAGGACCTTGAAATGTTGATGGAACACATCAAAGGCAGGAGTGTGCCAGGTGCTGGTTCCTCTCCTCACAGCAGCCTCAGTTTATGCCAGGGAAGCAACATGTGCAGGAAGCATCCCAAAAATCGTGTAGAAACACTGTAATAAGAACAGGAAAAGACCAGAAATCAGTCCAGGGAATTGAGCTGCCTCCCATACCAGCACTCAGGTGTGTCCCTCAGCAGCTTTCCCCAGAGAAGGTCTGTGGTTTGCATTTGTTTTTTCACTTGTGCAACATTTTCAGTAACCTCTGTCCTCCTAAAGGGGAGTTTTCCAGCAGTGTCTCTCCACCAGAGCTGTTGGTTACCCACTGACCTGAAACACTCCAAAGCTTTGTGCCCCTGGCACCAGCTGGAAATGAGAGAGGGAGAAGAGCTCTGGGTGCAGGGAAGGACTGTGGGCAGTCAGAACTGGGCTCCAGCAGCAAAACCAGCAGTGATATTTCCCCAGAACACAGACATAATTTGGAACAAAGGGATGCACTCACCACGTTGAGCTCAAACCCAAAATATACACCAAGGTCTCAGTCCAAGGCAGCATAGCCACCTTGAGCCAGATCCTTCATGAATAACCAGTTTCTCCTTAAAAAACACACCCCAGTGACCAAAGCCAGGGTGGAGAATTCCTGTCAGAACCAGTACAAACTCTGGAACATGGTTTAAAGCCTGTTTTTTCAGTGTGCAGAAAATTCCAGCTCGCTCTTCCCTGTGTTTCACTGCAGCATCAGCCTCTTGTCTGCACTGTGGCTGGGGCCAGGGCCAGGAGGTGCCAGCTACTACAAAAGATGGCTCTTGTGCTATTCCTGGTTTGATCCAAAACAAAACACGCTGGAAATTTTGGAAGAACATCTGTTCCCATCAAACATCCAGCCCAAGCCTCCCAGACCCACAAGCCCTGGGTAATTCAGTGGAAAAGCGAGGGAACATCTCAATTTGGAGATGCAGAATTTTTGGCAGCATTTGCTCTTTGCTGTGTACACAGAAAGCCTCTCCTTTGTGCACACCAGCAGCTCAGCTCAGGGCCTTTCAGGGAGAGTGAAAAAGAGCTGCCTTTCCCATACATATTTTTCCCTACAAGACATAAACACGAAGGATACGTTCACCAAATTTGAGAATGCTCACGCTGATTTTAACTGATTAATGGGCTTGTTTGGAGGGGGGAAAAATAGGATTGTTGCTTATTTCAGTGCAAAAGAGCATCCAGAGCATCTCCCAGCCCAAGAGCTGCCACAAGGCCTCACGTGACAGGATCCTGCCCAGACTGCAGCCGTCGGGTTCACGAGATAACAAACCCTTTCTGTGGCTGCCTGTGCCTTCAGGCAGGGCATGACTTGGAGCAAGCCCACCCACAACAAGCAGCAGGTCTGTGAGGAGCAATGCAGCCACGGGGCCATGTGATTCCTCTCCCTTCCAGGGGGTTTGGAAAGCCAAGCATCCTCGAGCTCTCCAGCCAGACATCGATGGCCCAAGGTTCGCCCCCTGGAACCCTCCCCTGCCCCAGGAGTGGTGTCCAGCTGAAGGGTGCAGGGACAGCTTTTCCTGGGATTCCAGAAGTCCCAAACTGCATGGGGTCTGGATATTGTCACACTGCTGCAGAGGCACGGTGTGTAAAGCAGTAATTTGTGGTCTCAGCTTAGAGCTGAAATAGATACGGCAAACAAAGCAAGAGAAAATCTACTGCAGTTCCCACTCTGGTGTGAAAGCACGGAAAAATATAGAGGGAATCTCAGCTGTAGCTGCAGCCCCAGGGTAGCTGCAGTTATGATATTTGCCACAGGCTGTACAGCCAGAATCACAGCCAGGCCCATGCAGGCAGATGGGGAATGAGCAGAGTAAAGCTGCCTCCATCTACCCTACCCCTGGAGCTGTGTCTGACGAGCAGTTTACAGCCAGCACCAAAGATAAACCTAAATTAGGTGACAGTTTACCTCCAAGTGCCACAAAGCCTCACAGTTTAGGAGGGGGCTGCACCAACCTTCATCTCCACGAGGGGCTGAAGGCTGGAGCTGGGTCACACTGGGACCAAGACAAGGGGTTGGTCAGAACCCCTCATTTTCCACACCAAACCTCCTGTGAGGCCCAGCTGGTGGAGCAGGATGGCCTCCTCTGTTCTCTGCCCATTGCTGGGACCAGGGAGCACACGATGAGGGGGATTAATCCTGAATAAATCCCACTGGCAGAAGGAGGTGTTCTGCAGCATCCCAATTAGAGAGAGGTGCACACAGCAAAGTCATCTGCTTCACACTCCGTATTTTTTCCCAGCAGCAGGAAAAAGGATTTCCTGTCACCCCCTAAATCATGAGAGCTTCTTGCCTGACTGTTTCAAGCACAGCTTTATTATCCTTTACATCAAATCTGGGGGAACTGTCCCTTTTTTGTAAGAGAATACCAGACTCTGACATTCCATGTGTTGGGTTTTTTGGTTGATTTTTGTTTTCTTCATCCACTCTGGCTTTGTTTCATTTTTTCCCTGGTAGGGGAACCAGTGACATTTCAAAGCAGCACATTTGCTGTATGGCCAGTCAGAAAAAAATCGAGGTCCTGTCTCTGCACTTTCCCTCAGAAAACGCCTCCCGAGCTTGCGGCGCCACAAAAAAGAAAATCTGATTTCACAGCAGCACAAAGACACAAATTACTCCAAAGCAAGGCCGTGCAAAATAAAACCTACCATTAAATCCAAGAGGCTGAAATCAGGAGATCCCATCTCTGATTATCCCCACTCCCCGACAGAAGCTTTGCCCAAGCTGGAGCTGCCAGCTCACGTCCATTATTTTCTCACACGAACCATTAACCCAAGCAGGATCACCCATGGGGCATCCTGAGCACAAATGCAAAAGGCTTTGACGTGGTGTGGTTTTAATGCTCACACACAGCAATATCCCCTCACAACAGGGATGAGTGCCCAGGTATTGGTCTGGGCTGGAAAAGCATCTCAGAGCAGAGGCACAGAGATTTCGGCGTTTCCTGTCCACCCCTGCCTGTGCTCGACACCTCTGAGGCTGAAGGAGCCCACAGTCCCCTCTCACAATCTCCCAGAGTTCAGGGCTGGGAGGTTTCACCACCTCTGCTGCTGTGGCAGGGTGGATGCAGCGAGGGCAGGGAGTGGGACAGTCGTGCTTCGCTCAGGTTGGAAACAATGGGAGCAAAACCAAGTTTGAGCACAAGCTCGTCTCCACCCAAAGCAAAGCCATATGCAACCCGGCTCAGGAATGAGAACTATGCAGCCAGAGGTTTCCTCTAGTTATTGTTTTGGGTTTGGGCTGCAGTGGGCAGGGAGGGGAGGAACAGAAAACACAGAGGGTGCGGGAAAGGAGCCGAAACCCAGCAGGGCCACAAGAGCCTCAGCCTGACCTTGAGCCCTGGTTTTGGGGAGCAAGGCACGAGGCAGTGATCTCTGTGCAGTCACTCCCTCAGCCCCCACTGCTCCTGGGAGCTCAGCTGGACCTGCACAGCAGCTCGGGACACACCTGTGGCTCTGTGACATCTGTGTCTGTGTGACACCCATGTCTGTGTGACACACTCATGTCTGTGTGACACACTCATGTCTGTGTGACACCCCTGCCTGTGTGACATCCACGTGTGACATCGTTTTGATTTGCACTGACACCCCTCAATTTCGCACGTTCACTACGCAGCAGAGCAGACGTGGCAATGTCTAAGCAGGAACTGCACTGGAAAGATCAAACTCCCATAGAATTCTTTCCCCCACAGATACCTGCTCAGGAGGAGCCCAGATTTTCAGCTCTCCATTTCCATACAAAAGGTGCAACCCATGCATGTGGTGTGCTGGGTGAGAGGTGCTATAATTTCCCTTTCCCTCTTGTCCAGACTCAGCCAAACATTGTTTCAGCCCAATTTACAGACATTCTCCACTACCCTGACTCCTTTCCAGACCCGCTGGGAATGCAGGGCTGTGGAGATTCATGGACATTGACCTCTTAACTAATAAGCTTCGTGCAATCTGTGCCTAAAATCAGAGGTGAGGGATTGCAGTGTTACTGCCCAGCATTCCCTTCCAATATTCCCTGAGCACCCAGCAAGCACAGCAGTATTTCACCAGCTGCCTGTGCTCCTCATCCCAGCTCCTGGCTCTTTTGGTGCAAACAGGAGAGATTCAGGGAGCAGTGGTTTTGTAAGTAGGCTGATTTTAGCTCAAACTGCCAAGAAAATGGGTATTTTCACTTTCTCCCTGCTCCTGTCCCTACCTTTTGTCCTTCTGTTGGCATGAGCATCAGCCAAGCCAGGGAACTGATCCAGCTGGAAGCTGTCTGCTTGTCTTTTCCCTTTCTGCTGGGTTAGTTTTCAGAAGGATCAGATTCCTAATCTGGCAGATTGCTCCAGAGCTGATTTTGGCACCGGAGAGAACACATGACCCAACAGCAGGGACTGAGATCAGCTGAAACCAAGCCTAAACCCACACCCACCCATGGGAGAGCACCCACGGCCCACCCTGTGCCCACCCTCTGCCTGCACAGGAGGCTCTTTCCACAGTCCTGTCCTGCTCCCAGAAGGGAACAGGCATTTTTGGGTAATGATGATGAGGTGTGACCTCCCCTCTCTACCTGCTCGTCCCTTGCCACTGCTCTGCTGCCCCTCAGGAAAAGCCCAGGGCTCCACTCCAGCCTTCCTTTAGCAGCACCCTGGCACTGGGCTGGGCTTTCTGTGCTTGTGGCCACTCGTGCATTTACCACAGGCACGTGTAAGTTGTGCATGTGCACGCCCTGGGCAAGCACAGACCTAAAATATCCCCAAAATATTCTGGTTCCCACAGGCTGAAGGAATGGGCTGTGCTGCTGGGAGCCATTCCTCCCGAGCACAGGGTGTTTCTATGGCTACACCTTGCCTGGATTCCACTGCTGCTTTCAGCAACACTTTCACCCTGTCTGTCTGTCTGTCTGTCTCTCCCTCGCACACACAAACCAAACATCCCTTCTCTCCTCACTCAGCCCCCTGCCTCTACTCCAAATAACACCTCTGCTCTGCCTCCCACACACAGCTGAAAATTCAGCGTGCCTGTTTCTTGGGACCCAGCAGAAGAGGGGGCAAAGGTTCTGATCCAAACTGCCCCCAAATGCCAGCAATCCCACAGCCATCTCCTGACCCTGCAGCCTCATTCACAGCAGAGCTGGACCTGATATTTACTGGAGATCTCTGGGGTTCCTTATGGAGGGACAGAACCAAGAGCAGGCAGACCCCGAAGCTGCTCCCAAAAATCTGGAGAGCTGGCCTGCCAAGGGGGATTAAATAAGAAAATCTCTCCCAGGAAGGCTCAGATCAGGAGCCATGGCAGAGGGCTCAGCAGTCCCTGGCCCCAAGGTGACTCGTTGGAATGAAGATCTGGGCTGGATGTTGGGGGAAACGCTAATGGCAGGGAGCAGCTCATATCAAGCTGAATAAATCCCCTGCTCTCCATTCTGAAACACAATGGCACATGAATGACTAAGCAATTCTGATAACAATTCAATAGACAAATGTCAGCTTGCTTTGATTAAACATTACTTGTGGAGCTGTTTCAGGGCAGCTAAAGACACATCAGCCTGTCTGTCTCACCCCAGCCCTCCCAGCCAGGGCACACAGACATTTATTTCACAACAACTACAACTGATTTTTTTTTTTCCAAAGCAATTGGAACTCCTGTAACATCTGAACTAAGTCTAGATTTATGCAAGCAGAGCTGGGAAAATAAAAAAGCAAAATAGCCTCTCTCTGTTTTAAGACCTGAGTTTCACTTCTCCCTTGCTCCATCAGTTATCCCTTAGCACAGTAATAACATGGTCCAGTTTGGACATACAGGTGGAACAGAGCCATGTAATTACCACATTTCCACGTATATTCTTGAGTATTTGCAGTACTGAAATAAAACTCCTCTAGCACAGGGTTAGTCCAGAAAAACAGTTCAGTTTAGGAATGTGGCTGAAACATGCACCCAGGCTCTCATATACTGCAGCTCTAACCCATTTTTAATTATTTTTATCCGGGCTGTAGGTCAGCCCTTTACAAAACAATGACCCCTCCTTTCATTTGCATTTAGGTGAGCAGCTTTTCCCCTTCTGAGGCTTGTCCCCTGCCAAGCCCCCAGCCCAGCTCTGAGTGCTGAGAGGAGCAACCTCCCCCTCACCCAGGGGCTGCTCCCCTTGTCTCCAGTCAGTTGTGAAATGAGCTGCTCAGCACTGCATCCGTAATGGGCACTGCAGTGCAGATGGCAAAAGCACAGTCACAACTCTGCCGTGCCTCCGCCAGGAGCCCTGGGTGATGCAGCAGAGCAGCTTGGAGAAGAGAGGAGGGGGAGAGAGGCTGCTCCTCCTGAGGCATTTGCACCTTTCTGTCCATACAAGAGGCTGTTTGGCACAGCAATACCACAGAACCATGGCCAGAAGATCCCGAGTGAAATCCTCTGCAGTGCAGGCTGTGGGACTGAGGATTCAACCCTGTGGGATTGGGGATTCAGCCCTGTGGCACTGAGGATTCAGCCCTGTGGGATTGGGGATTCAGCCCTGTGGGATTGAGGATTCAGCCCTGTGGGATTGGGGATTCAGCCCTATGGGACTGAGGATTCAGCCCTGTTGGACTGGGGATTCAGCTCTGTGGGATTGGGGATTCAGCTCTGTGGGATTGGGGATTCAGCCCTGTGGGACAGAGGATTCCAGCCTGGGATCAGTGCTAGGCTGTGTTTCAGTGATGCTCACTGCCTTGGAGTTGGGAGAACACAAGGATCCCCCACCCCTCTGCTGCACAGATCTCTTGGTCACTGAGAAGGAAAATAGACCCTTGCAAACATCCTCAGTCACCACCAGTCCCAGGGGCCTCATTACTGCCCTTGACCTCAGCCTAGAACAGTGAGTGATAATGTTATTTCTCTAATTTCACTCTCAACAGAGTCCCCTGGCTGCTTTCCTTTCTCCTGGGCTGGGAACGAGCCTGTGGAAGCAATCTGCCCTTGTACACACAGAACCCACATTTGCAAGGGTAGGTCTGTGAGCCTGGGCTGTTCCTCGGGTTGTGACAATTGGCAGATGCTGCATCCTGCAGGCAGAGGCCTCAGAGGAGACATCCACACCAAGCACTACAAAACTTCACAGGGACAATTTCCACACGTTTGTATATGGGTGTGGGCACACACAGAGCAAATAACTAAAAGCCAGGAGAGTCCTGCTTGCCCCTGGCTGCAAAGGGGAATTCTCAGCTGATCTTTGGAGCTCCCATTTGAGAGCACAGAGCCTCCTGCAAAATCACCAGGCTGGCCCTTGCAGCTTTGCTGTTTTCAGTGCTCTTTGAGAGTTCACTCCGATTTGCCTTATTAGAGAAACCTACTCAAAGGGATTTGTGTGCATGCTCAGCTTGATTTGTGAACTCCAACAGGAGGGGCAGCCAGTAAAATTAATGAGGTTCTGGGCAAATGATTGCCCATGCAGACCCACAGACATAAAGCATTAACTGACTGTCTAATTAACAAAGGCCACGTGCCCGATTAAGCATGCAAACGCTGCTGCTGCTCCACGCACATTGACACACATTAATGTCTCAGTGAGGATACATTTGCAAGTGTCTGCTTGGCACCATGATGGAGCACGCAGCCTGCTTCCACAAACACTTGTCAGGATGCAGGACATACGTCCACGAAATAATCTGCTGCCCATTTTCTGTAACGAGCACAAATTCCTTCTGGGAAGCAGCACAGCAGGTCCCCAGGCCCAGGCAGGCACTGCCTGAAAGCCACATTCTGGAAGGGGCAAACCAAGGACAAAGTGGCCTTGGGAGGGAAGTTTGAACAGCTTCTCAGTGGTTTTGTCATGCAAGTGAAGGGCTGATTTCATGTCACAGCGTCTGTGCTGGGTGATAAGGGGTCAGGGGCACATGGCCCTGCTCTTACTCTGCTGTGTCCTTATCACACAACACCCTCTAGGTCCTCATCTCCTCTGATTAAAGCTCAGGGTTTGGGGTTTAGTTAATTCATCACCGTATTTTCTTTTTAAAAAGAGAGAAAAATAGTCTAAAACATCCAACAGAGGAGGCAGAAACAGCGATGTCTAGGAGGGGGTCACAGTACGGGATACCTGCTGTCCCTCAGCTCACATGACTCATTTAGTGCTGCCAGATCACATCGTTTTGGGACATGGATATGAGCTGGAGAGGCCAGGAGGGCAAAATTCTGGAAAGCTCCTGGCAATTTCTGGTGCCAGAGGAGAAATTTTTGGCACCAGTTCTTGTCGTGGAGCAGGGTCAGACCAGCAGCCGACCCACAGAGGGAATCACTGGGAATGCCACGGGGTCCAGGAGTGCAGGGGAGCTACAGGGGATCCTGCTCTGTGATGGGACTGAGCTTCTCCTCACCTCAGAGTCCTGAGTGAGCAGAGCCTGCCCTGTGCCCTCGCTGCTCCCTGCAGGAATTGCACACACACCCCTGAGCCCTGCTGGGTTCACGGGCTGAGCTCAGGGTGCCCTTCAAGGGGGCTCAGCCCCACTCCCCCTAAATTCTCAGGAACTCCCATTTCCCCAGGGATGCAGGGAGGCCAGGGGGGCTGTTAGAATAACTGGTTATTCCTGTGATGTGTTTCCTTGCTGCTGGAAGGTTTCCAAAGACATTTCAGGTGCTGATGAGACCTTCCAGCACATCCATTTAGAGTCTGCAGTTTTCCTTCCTTCCTGCATTATTTACCACACAATCCCAAGCTGCTTAAAAGACTGTTTCAAGCTATTTTCTGAATCATCCTTCCCCCCCTTCTCTGCTTCATGTAATAATCTCTCCGAAATCTATTTTGGGAGTGGCATTTTGCAGCAGAGGCTTGTTTTGTTTGCTTTTTTCCCAACTGTTCTGTTGCAGATGCAGAAAGTTGGTTCGTTCTTGGGAAGTTGCTGACAAGGACAGGGCTCACAGCTCCTGTGTCCTGAGGCTTTGCCTTGCTCCACTGTCCTCTCTGGAATGGGGACGTGGAGGCTCAGAATGACAAGAGCAAGGCTGTGCCCATTAATTTGCTCCTGCAGAGCTGCTCCTGGTGATCAGAGCTGCAGGCAAGGGCTTTTTGCAGAGTTGTGGGAGGATGGCAGCTCATATTGATTTCTCAGAGCAAGGTCCCTGATAAAGGTTTGGATTCCTGAATTATTCTGGTATTGTGCGGAGCATCTCAGCAGCCTGGTGAGAAGGAGGGTGGACACTGCCAGCAGCTGGGTTACAGAACAAAAATAACACAAGAGGGGGCATAGTTTGAGCTGGACAAACTGGAAAAACTGAAAATGTTTTTTTCAGAAACAACCAGAAATCTTGAAAAACACCTCAGAACCTTATCCTGGAACCAAAACTCGTTTTGCATCAGAGAGGCTACACTTAATTTGCTACATCAACTCAGTTTCTCAGCCACCCAACATTGGGGTGCAAATATTAGATGAATTGCAAATATTAAATTAATATTTGCTCTTACCCCGAGAGTATCTGACTGGGAAGTGGCTGCACTTCCACACCACAGGTTCAAAGCCAAAGTGCTGCGCTTGCTTCAGCAGTTCTTGGCTAAGTTCAGTGCAGTTCTCAGCTTTGAAGCACAAGTGCCCAACTACAGCAGTGACTCTGGTCTCCAAAGGCCAAAAGGAGAGAGGGAGAAAGGAGGCAGGGCAGCTGAGAATTGCACATTTCAGATGTGGGATGCAGCTATTTCTTTTTGGAGACCTATTTCTGGAAAACTGGACAGCTAAAACAAGAAAGCAAATCTAAAAGGAAGGATCACACTAGAAAGCACAAACACCCAGGCACCATGGCAGGCAAGAGCTGGGGGACCTGTGTAATCACAGCTATAATGATTCTATAATTTCACATCCAAACATAATTAGTCGAGGTACGTTCTTTGACAGCTAGAGATTTGCAAAATTAGGGTCAAGCAGGTTCATTTTTTTAATTGCTCTCATTTCCCCCCTCTGTGTTGTTTCTTGTCGTTTTATAGGCTCCTCCCTGGGCCAAATTCATCCCTGGGGTAACCCCCTTTTAAAAAAATCCCCCCAAAGCTGATCCTTTGTACCCTGGAAGCACGGCAGGAGCAAACAGCTCTGCCTGCGTGACTGCCCCATCACATGCTGGCACAGCTGAAGGACTGTGTGTGCAGCTTGCCAGCCCCAAGAACCCAATTCCCTGGGAAAAAAAATAAAAATACAAATCCAAGTGCAGGCTGCGCTCTGCTTCATGCATTCTTGCTGTCAGCAGCAGCGGCAGCAGCCTGATTTCAGCAAGATTTGTGCCTGCACTTTTGTGTGGCAGCAGGGTGTGCAAGGGGCTGCTGGAATCCAGCCAGATTCCATCCTCTGGTTGGATCCCACCGAGCCAAACCAGCCAGGACGGGAAGTTTTCAGTGTTCAGACATCCCATAAAATGGTCTCTCTCAAAGGTGATGCTCCCTTGGTTTGGGCAAATCAGACCTTGTGGATGCATTTGCTCACTCTGTATTTCAGAGATGACTCTAATTAATCTTTATCACCCACAGCCTAGCAATAATTCCTGTGAGTGCCCAAAACATTCACCACTGACATTTAAGGGACAAATTCCTCCCTGTGAGGGTGGGGAGGCCCTGGCACAGGGTGCCCAGAGCAGCTGTGGCTGCCCCTGGATCCCTGGCAGTGCCCAAGGCCAGGCTGGACAGGGCTCGGAGCACCCTGGGTTAGGGGAAGGTGTCCCCAGGTGATCTTTAAGGTCCCTTCCATCCCAAACCATTCCATGATTATTTTATCCCTGGGAAAAACAAAGCCCAGCTCTGTTAATAAACAAATCCCCAGGCAGGAGTCACAGCTCAGGTTTGGGCCAGTGGGGCTCAATTTCCTGGCCAGGAGTACAGCTTCAGCTTTGCATGGAAACAGCCAAGGAGAACAAAGCCAAGAGTCCCAAAACAGCAGAAAAAAATCCCCAAAGCTGAGTCTGGCCAGCAGCTTTTGTCCACCCAGGCTCTCAAACACAACAGCTGGAGATTCACATGGGCAGTAATGGGGTACAAACTCTCTGTGCCCTTCACCACAAGCCCCTGCACGGATTTCCCAACTGTGCCCCGTGCCCTGGCAGGGCCCTGCTGGGGCAGGGAGGTGGCACCAGGGACACACTCTGGTCCCTTCCAACCTGGCCGGTCCTGGGATTCTCTCCCAGGGGTTTCCTCATTCCAAACCAACAGGACCTGACCCCAAGGCTCAGCCCCATCAGCCCGAGGAGCCCGGCAGTGCCAGGCTGTTTTCTGGGCTGCTCGGGGAGATCATGACCTGCTCCAGTAACACAAGGGAGCAGCCATCCACTGACACCCCATCTTAGAGGGCAGCACAGTAAACCCCATTAGAATGGAATCTAGGATGCCAGGGAACAAGCTGAAAAGAAAATAGTCAGCCTGCCAGCAAAGGCAACAGAGTCTGGGGGGGTAGAAATGTAAAAAAAGTCACACTCTAGCATGTGCAGCCCCAGTGAGGACACATGAGGTCTGCACATAGGGCTGCTCCTCTGGGACAGCCCTGCCTGCTCAGGAGGGACAAATCCAAGAGTTTGCATCTCATTTTCCAGGCTGGGACACATCAGCCAGGGCTGGGTGGGGGCTGAGATTCGCCCAGTGCTGTGATGGGGTGACAGTTTGGCAGCATCAGCACTCGGGCTGGCCTTTATCCCTCACAGATGTTGCTGTGTGAGGACGAGGAGGTGTTTATTTTGCAGGATGATGGTGTCTTGGCCTGTGGCACTCAGCCAAGCAGCCCAAGGTCAGCTCTCCACACTCTGTAGGGTTTCTTTGGCATCTCTCCCAAGCAGCTTTCTTGGTTGCAGCACTGGTGGGGAAGGAGGGAGGTGGGAGAGGAGGAAAATCCTCCAAGTCTGCAATGCCCAGGCTCTGCACAGCCCGAGGCAGTGACACTGGAGCTCCTCAGAGCTCACGTGCCCAGATGGCAGCTGTGGATCAGATGCCTTAGGTGCAATAAAAGGGAAAATGTCATCTCACTGTTCTCACTCATCTTCTTGCCATAACACCATTTATCTCCACTGATCCCACTTCAGGTGCAACTAGACTGGGGTGGGTGCACTGAAGCCCACTGAGCAAAACCTGGGAAAAGAATCTCTGAGATATTCTCCTCTCCATGTGTGCTACAAAGCCAGAAAATATTTCCTTGGTCAGGGCCAAACCTTTGTCACTTGTCTCTGTGTCAGTGTAGAGTAACTGTGCCGAAGTTAATCATATTAATTTCTAGAACTGTCAACTCGCTGTTTGAAAACTTTCTAAGTACCCAGAATTAACAGCTCTTGTGATTTCCAGTGGCACAGATGAAATCATAACCTGGTTCAATTTTAATGCAGAGAGCAAAGGAGGATCAAAAAGAAGCTTGGCCCTTCTCTGCCTTCATGGAAAAGCTCTCTGAGGTTGACTGTTTCTAGGCTTGGGGACACTTTAGAGGGCTATAGCTCCAAGTGACAGCTTTCCATTTGCACTGCACTTTTACACACACTCAGTACTCCCAAACCAGAACACGTGGAGCTCCTGAATGAATACAGAGGTTTCTGTTTGCTCATTTTAAACTCTGCATTAAGCAGCATCTCCCAAAGTCTGCAACTGCACCAGCTATTGATAAAATCAGCTCTCAGACTCCAAGCTTGTGTCTCAGTCTGTGATGACCTGATGCAGTGACCACTAAGGAGACAGACCTAGAAATCTTCACCCCGAGAGCCAAATTCTCTGCATTTTAACCATGGAAAATATAAATACTGCAGGCTGTAAAAAACAGCACCTTGTTACTCCAGAAAGGCAAAAATACTTTAAAATGCAAATTGGCTTCATGTACTTTTGAACTGGAATATATCCTCACCTTCAAATCCACCCTCCCTCCTCCCCAAGCTTCATCAGGATTAATAGTCCTGTATGCCAAGAGAGTTCAAACACTATTTTTAATCACATCTTACAACCACACTGTCCCAAATGCTTTGCATGACAAAGCAACCGAGGCAGAGAAATGAGAGAGAACCGTGACGCGGAGAGGAATCCGTGCCTCGGATCCAAAGCCCTCTCAGGAAAGAGGGATCTCAGAAGGCAGAGAGGAAACGGGGCTGGAGCAGAGCTGGGGAGCCTGGCAAGGTGGAGAGAAAGGAGGGAATGCTCGGTGGGATGGGTTAAGCTGCAGGAGCTCAGCCCGGGGCAGAGGGAGGGCACTCAAGGACACTGAGGAGCTCCGGGCTGGCACTGAACTTTCTGTTCCCGCTGCCTGTTCTGGAGAATGTCCTGGGGATGCCTCCCTTTGGGAATTTGCCTGCTGGAGAAGGTCAGGGAGCTGCCCAGGCCGTGCTCCTGCTGCAGGGTGACAGTGGCACACAGGCACGCAGTGACACCGCAGCTTTATGTGGCACTGCCAGGTCCTGCTGGGGCACAGCGCTGGGATTTGCAGGTTTGCAGCTCCAGGGACCCTTGGTGGCCCACCAGAGTAGCCACTCAGCACATCTGAGATCTGTTTCCACGTCTGTTCCGTGTGTTGCTCAATTCTGCTGTGCTCTGCTCACTCCCTTTGAGTCTGGATAAAGCTCAGCCAAAAAAGAAGCCTCGTGTGCTTTGCCCAAATCTGTTCGGGGATCCCAGAGGTCATTACAGAAGTGAGTAAATATTAACACACTCCCTTTCAGGGCAGCACGTACAGTCAGTGTGTCAGACCCAGGAAACTTCCCCTTCTCTAACATTCAAGGTGGTGTGGACAGGCTGGAGCAGAGAGGGGGTGGAAGCACGATTTGGGTTACCCTGTGGTGCTGCAGACTTCCCCAGGCACTGAACCAGGCTGGGACAGACTCAGAAATGTGAATTGAGGGCCCACAAAGTCCAGCCACGGGTGAATAATAGAAATACAAATGTTTTGCCTCCCATCAAACCCAGCTGATCAGATTTATAACATTTTAACCCCGACAGTCCCTAACACCAAGCCTCTGGCAGGGGAGTCACCACCCACATGTGTTTGTCACCTTTGCCATGGCAGCACAGGGAAAGTTCCTGTTCTGCACCCTCAGTGCTCCCCTCCAAGAGCTCTGTTTCTCCTCATGCTCCCAAATTCCATGTGAACCTTTGAGGGATGGATCCAGCTTTAGCACTTCCTGCAGCTCTTTTCTGTGTGCTGGGGCCTGTCCTCCATGCAGGAGGGCTTTTGCTGTGTTCATTTTCCAGAAAGGAGCTCAAAGCAATCAGCCTGTTCCTTGGAAAAGGGCAGGAGGTGTCTGTGCAGTCAGCCAGCAGTGACCCGAGCTCGGGAGGACAATGACACTTCTGTGCTGTTGTCACCTGACAGAAACAAACTGGCACCAACCTCACCCCAACGTGGGACAGACACAAATGCCAGGACACAGAGAGGGTGAGGGCTGTTTACAGTGGAAATGTCAGAGCATCTCAGCCCTGCTGGATACACAAAGAACAAACTCAACCCTCAGACAGGGTTCTGACCCTTCTCCCCCTGCACCACACGTGGTCCATCGGCAAACCCTGCTCCCCAGCCTCATTAAATTCCCTAAAATGATAAATCTGCCTCTAGGTAAATGACACTGAGAAGGTTTCAGGCTGAGGGAGAGGGATTTTTGAGAGCCCTGTGCTCAGATGAGCAACCTGTGCTGGATCCTGACTAGAACATCTCCTGGGCACCGTCACAGTAATTATTATATCAGAAATTGTTTCATATGAGATCAAGTTCCTGCATCCTTTGTACTCCACAGATGAAGCACATGGCAGGCAAGGAAACTGTGAGGCTTTAGAACTGTCTCATGTTCACACATGACTGCTATTCCTGCTCAGCTCTTAACTTGCACAACACAAAGCTCAAGCCAGAATTCCCTGCACAAGCAATTCCTCCATGAGCTTCTCAACACAAGGAATGCAGGATTGAGCACCATGACTCAGGGCCAGTGTCCTTCCCCTGCTCTCTGCTTGCTGGGGACCCCTGGAAAGGCTCAGAATGAAACCTGGTGCTGTACTGAAGCAGATCTTGTTGCTCAAGAAAACAGGCTGAACGCACTGCTTTGTTTTTGTAGGGTTGCTAGGGAGCACTGTTACTATTATTGATTTTTGTCAGGCCTCTGAACCACTTATCAAAACAAGTTATTCCACACGCACCACAAGGAACGAAGCCTGGCTCCCTACAGCTCTGTGCCCTCCATCCCTGGACTTTAATTCCCAGTGCAATGGCCTCTCCCAAAAGCCAGGATCTCCCTCCCACATCTCTCCCGGGCTTGGCAGAGCAAGAGGGAGCAGAAGCAAGAGCTGGGTCACCACTCCAAACTTGTTTATTGGCTGGCTGGGAGCTACAAACAGTGGCTGATTTCTAAATTTGGCCTATTTCACTCTCACTGGGGGATTAATGTTGGACGTGCTCTCCTATCCAGGCAGCAGTTTGCATAAAATTTGTAAGAACTCGTTCTCTCTGCCATTTGATGGATTTAACTGAAAATTGACCAAAAAGCTTTTTCTGAGAGGGAAAGGGGACAGTGGATGGGCAGGAGGTGAAGCTGCACAGTGTGGAAATCAGGCTGGAAGCACAGACAGTAAGGAACCACCTCAATTTTGCAACCAAATACACAGGGAAAAACCCAGAACACCTCATTAAGCCCCAGATACTCCATATCACACTTGTAGCTGCCTCTGATAATGGTTCTTCTGACACAGACTATTTACTGAACACACCTTGGATCTGGCAAGTGTGGCTGTCAGAACACTGATGTGATGAATATTCACGCATCAGGATGTTGCAATTTTAATGACATGGATACCATTAAAATACCAGGGTCCAGAGTGCAAAAGCAAATGGAAAAGGCCTGAGAAACCCAAGCCTTGGAGCTGGCCACGTGTTAAGGGCAGCTTTGCACCTTTTCTAGCAGACAGCAGAGATAAATAGCCTTCACTTTCTCAAGTTCTTCTATTAAAGAACCTTTTTTTGGAAAATTTCTCATGGTTGCTAACAAACATTGAGCTGCACCAGCCTTAGCAACACAGGGAGAGCGTAGGTGTGGGGCACCTGTGAACACACAGAACTGTGTCCTGCTGTGTGTGTGCTTGTGTGTGTCCTGACAAGGATTTCTGCACAGGATCTGCTCCTCTGGTCAGCTTTGCAACACGTGTGAGTAAATGTGGCAGGCAGCACTGCCAGGAGGAAGCAGGGCTGTGTAAGAACACATCAGACACCTCATCACACGCTGCAGAGCTGGGCAGGGACCTCTGGACATCATTTGTTCAGGTAAGGTCACCCAGAGCCAGGTGTCCAAGGCCATGTCCAGGCAGCTCTTCAGTATCCCCGAGGATGCAGAGCTTCAGACTCCTTGGGTAACTTGTTCCTGTGCTTTACAATGTTCAGTCAGAACCTTTTGGGGTTTATTTGGAGTCCATTCCTTCTTTTCCTGCCACTGGGTGCCACAGCAAAGAGCCTGGCTCTGTCTCCTTCACAGCCTCCCTTCAGTTATTGGCACAAAGTAGAATGGAATAGAATCATTAATGCTGGAAAAGTCCTCCCAGCCCATGGAGTCCCAGCTGTGCCCCATCCCCACCCTGTCCCCAGCCCAGAGCACTCAGTGCCACCTCCAGCCCTTCCTGGGACACTCCAGGGATGGGCACTCCAAACCTCCCTGGGCAGTGCCAAGGCCTGAGCTCCCTTTCCATGGGGAAATTCCTGCTGCTGTCCACCCTGAGCCTCCCCTGGCCCAGCCTGAGGCCGTTCCCTCTCCTCCTGTCCCTGTTCCTGGAGCAGATCCCAAATCCTCCCTGCTGTCCCCTCCTGTCAGGAGCTGTGCAGAGCCACAAGGTCCCCCTGAGCCTCCTTTTCTCCAGGCTGAGCCCCTTTCCAGCCCCCTCAATGATGAGATCCCCTCTGAGCTTCTTTTTCCACATAGAACAATTTGAGCTCTCAGCTTTTCCTCACAGGAGAGATGCTCCAGTCCTTTAATCATCTCTGTGACCCCTCACTGCACTCCCCTGAGTGGCTCCACATCTCTCTGATCCTGGGGAGCCCAAGACTGAACACAATACTCCAGATATGCTAAAGAGCACAATCCAGAGTTCCTAAAAACTGTCAAGGGGCACAGCACCACCAGCAGAGTGATAGGAACCGGGTTTTGTGAATTCCTTTTTCCTAAACCCTGAGATTCCCTTCTCCTTTCCTTCTCTGATGTGATTCTGGGATGAACAGCCTCATGTGAGCAGGAAATTGGTGATGAGGAAAGGACTTGGAAATGCCCTGACCCTACAGAGCTGTGCAGCATTCCCAGGCTCTCCAGGCAGGACTGAGGCGAGCAAGGACAAAGCAACAGCTCCTGGATCAGTATCTCACAGAGGTCTTCAAACACTACTGCTCATCAACAAGGAGAAGAGTTTCATCTCGTGTGAACAGCTCGCTCCCCAGAGTCCCACCACATTCAGCAGGGTTCTGTTTATACTGAAGAAGGCTTTTTATTGACTCTTTTCCCTCAAATAATTGATAAGCTCCCCCTGCTGCCCCACTTTGATCAGCCTCTACCCCAGTTGTGCCCAAGGTCTGGTCTCGTTCCAGCCCAGCTCATTATCTCGAGCACCAGGAGCAGGTGGTGTTTACAGGACTTGGATTTCTGCACAAAGAACACAAATCTGGAGGCCACACTGGGAAACAAAACTCATTCAGGACAAATACAGCTGAATTTCATTATACATCCCTTTGCTGTATTGCCATCTCATTCCTTTTTCCTTCTGCTTTCCCTTTCTTTCTCTCCTTTCTTGTTGTCTTTTCCCCTCTGAAGGATGGGGTCAGCATCCATTGAAATCAGGGAGGAAAATTCCACTGCCCTTGAGCCTTTGGAACCTTTCAAACCTTCTGCCCTCTTCTCCCTGGGCAGAAAAATCACCTCAGTGAGTGTCCAACCATGGGGAGATCATTAAACCAGAAAACAAAATAAAGGTCATGAGAGATTCAGGCCACTCTCCCTGATCAAGATCAGACTTTTTTTCCCAAGGCTGAAAAAGTGAGGATTGTGTTATGCCAGGGTGGATTCAGGGAGTTGTGGAGAGGGAGAAGCTCCCCCTGAGCCCCCCCAGCTGCTCCTCATAGCCCTGACTCCTAATTCAGACTTTATTCCATATTTCAGCGTTTGAAGCTCCCCCCTTCACAGACACTCATAGTTTGTGTCCCACCACACCCATCCAGACCCAAAGCCTGAACTTAAACCCAGTTCTGTTCCCAGGATCTGCCAAGCTTTCCATTCAGCCATGCCCAGCTTGAAACTGGGCTCTGAGCTAAGCACTGTGGGAAGCTGCAATGGAACAAAATGGACTACAAGGTTGTCAGACTTATTTTTCACTCCTTACATTAACTAATTAGCTTTCCTCCTCATTAAAGTCCCTCCAAGCATATCAATTACCCAGCTCTGATGGCAAGGACGCTACAATAGCCCTCAGTGCAATCAGATGAGTTGGAATTCAGCACAGCAGACCCACAGGGTGGAGGGTTGGGTTACCCGTGTGTCAGCAAAAGGGCATTATTCCCCTGACCTCCCTCCTGCAACTGGAGCTGAATGGTGGCCGGGAGAGGGCAGAGGAAATGCCAGCAGAACAGCACAATAAGCATCTCCCAAGGAGCTGCAAGGGGAAACCAGGGCTGTGACAAAAGGCCAGAGGAATATCCAAGTGTTGGTCTAAAATTAGGACGGCCCAAAGCTTGTCCTCGCTCTCCTTTTGTTCCTGTGTGATGGGAGTGATTTAGCAATTCGTGTCTTGGTTAGGACAGTTCCACCTCTCCCCTCTAGGACAACGGTGGAGAAAAGGGACCTGCCTGGGCTGTGCCCTGCTCTCAGCAGCTCCTGGCCCAGCACTCACCTACACCAAACGAGTTTATCCCAGCAGCTCCGCACAGCACGGAAAATTTCAGCTCAGTTTGTCCTTCCAAGCCAGTTTGTCACAGCAACCTCTCCCTCGTGCCCTGCTGCTTTACCTGGGCCCTGCTGTGCACCTGAGCTGGCAGGTGCCCATGTGCCAGGGGCTGCCACAGCCCCCCAGTGCCAACGATGCCAACCAAAGGCAGCGCTGACACCAAATCTGCCACCCCAAACCCCCACGTCCAGCTGGGCACGGGGATGAGCTGCGCTCCTCCGTGCAGCTGAATCCTTAAAAGCACCCAGACAATAAGAACACATTAAACTTTTATCTCCAGTGCTCCAGCTACAATGAGCAATCAGAGAAATTGCCGCTCTCCCAGGGCTCCCGATTGCCTGAAGGAAAGCAACTTTTGTCTGGGTGTGGGGATGTTGTGTGTGTGTGTGAGGAAAGATGGATAAAAGCATCTCAAATAGCAGCTGCAGTGTTTGGCTACTTTGCATTAGGCAAATGATGAGCTCTGAGCACAGCACAAAGCTCAGGCAAAGCAGTTTTGTGCACTCACTCACAGGGAAGAAGAAATAAGATGTTTTTCACTCCAAAGATTTCATGATCAAACCCAGTTTTTGGGCTGTTTTGGGGTTTTTTCCCCCTCAAATGTGAGCTTTATAGGAGACAATTACAACCCTAAAACTCCTTTCAGAGTCACTGTGGAATACCCCTTTGCATAAGGCTGTTATTCCCATTATCCAAATTTTGGGAGCCTGGATGTCACTACAGGCAGGTGCAGCTCACCTTTCCATGAGGGGCAGCAATAGCAGGATTATCAAATCAAATTACAGTTTCTAAAACTACAAACTGATTAAAAAGCTCTCATAAGAATTACACATGTTCCTTTTCACTTTACTCTCTGGCCATTTAATGATGTGGAGATTTTATTTCTCATGAAATATCCACAAACTGGCCACTTTCCTCATGAAATATGCATGAATTATAGAATTCCTTATGCTCATGAGAAAATAAACCACTTTAATCTGAGAAAATTCTCCATTTTATAACATCAGAATGCTTTCTTTTCCTTTTTTGACTCAGAACCAGGGTGGTTTCAGAAAAGGTGGTGCTTGGCATGAACCAGCCTTTTCATATGAAGGGAAAAACTGTTAAAAAAGTAAAACGGATTAAAAAAAAGAAAAAAACCACCAACACACACACACACAAAACCCCAAGAGCTGATATAGATAATTTCCAAACAAATCTTTGCTTTTCAAACATTGTCTTCTTGTTTATTTTCCCACAATCCTTTAATGGGCAAAATGCCCTGGTAAGAAATCGTAGTATTGAAATAACTTTGTTTTCAATCCACTTTGTTTCTTGGTTTCCCATTTCTCTGTGGATGTTTTCCCTGTCCTGCAGATAAAACCGTGTGAGCAGGAACGAGGTATTTGTTCCAAGAACTACAACACCAATTTTCTCCATTTGATTTTAATACAGCTCTAGGAAAAAAACCCTAAAATTTCCCCATGTGCACGATTGTCTCACTTACAATAGCACCTCTCAGCAGAGGATCTGCATGAGCTTTACCAAGGAGAAGTGTTATGATTTACAGTCTGTTAAAAATATACTTCACAGCATATTAAAAATAACCTCTTTGAGAAGTCCTTGATGTTCAAAGCGTGGCTGGATGGAGCTCTGAGCACCCTGGGATGGTGGAAGGTGTCCCTGCCATGGCCTGGGGTGGGACTGGGTGAGCTTTAAGTTCCTTCCAGCCCAAACCATTCCATGTGAAATAACTTTTATGCCTTTAGAGCCTTGAACATTTCCAGCTCTGCTGGTGTCTCCCCCAGTTTGGGGTTTCTGCAGCAGCCTGGGCTGTTTCACACACCTTTCCCTCACATTCTTTCATGGTTTTCCACTTCCAGAAAGACATCAAACTAACGTCCTCTCACCCCAACCCCAAAATATCAAGGGGATGTTTTAAAATCAGAGGCACAGAAACATTTCCCTGTGCAAATGGAGCAGCCGTGTGAAAAAGGAGAGTGTCTCCTTCTCAGGCTGGGAGGGGATGAGGAGGGAAGAACAAACAGGCCCCAGGAAGGAGATTTCAGGAAGAAATGTGCTTTTTTTCCCTGAGAATAAGCAGCATCTTCCTGAGAGCCATCATTTTGATTCACTGTTTCACGTGTAAATAATTTACCAGGCTAAAAGGTCAAGAGTTGCAGGTCCTTAGAGGAGGGGAGAAAAGTGCAAGCTGTAAATAAGGGAAGAGTGACTTATGTGGAGCATAAAATACGTTATAGGCAACACAGAGATCCACAAATGCAGAAACAGGGAAATCCCAGCTCCACAGCCACCACACAGAGGCAGAAATAACCTCTACCCCACACTGCATCCCCTTGAACTTAACTTGCGAGCAGGAAGCACACTGAATTTGATCTTTTGGGATAGAAATTACACTCTTAAATTAGCTCCACGATGCCCAGATGCGCTGCTGATGGATGTATGAAACAGAGGGGCGAAAGAAATTAATTTCCAGCCTCCTTGTTTTCATCTTTTCATCCTCTGATGTCAGGGTAATTGCTCCTCTGCTCCTGGATGTGACAGCGCAGTCCTTGCCTCTCTGCAGAAGGTGAGGGAACAGCTGCTTTCCTTTCTGACACCAGTGGATTTCCAATCAGCTGTCAGGCAGCATCAGATCCCTGAATGCTTCCAGCCTGTCACGCTTTCCTCACGCTCAGAAACTCCAAACGTGGGGCTGCACTCCCCAGAAAAGGCAGAAGAGATCAAATCTGCACAGATTCAAAACTACATCAAATCCCAAGGAAGAAATGCTGGAAAGACAAAGTAGTACCAACAAGCAAAGGACCAGCAGGGACCACGGGGTGTTATCCTGACACAGATACCCAGGTGGGAAGATCAGGAATAAGCAGCACTTTGTCCCACACACACTGCTCCTCACACTGCTGGTTTTTACAGCAGTGCTGCCCTCAATAGTGAAATCTGTGCTATGGAAAATTGCTCAGGCTCGGGCAAGGAAAGCAAATAGTGGGCTTGGAGAAATGGGATTTCATCCAGCAGTTTGCACAGATAGCCCAGGTTTTTGGGTGTACTCCCACCTCTGACACTGCATTCCAGAGCAATCACAAGCTATTCATTTCCCCAGCAAAAAGCCTGTATTGCCCTGCCTGGAGGGGCAGTTACTGCCTTCATCAGCTCAGCTGGCATTTTTCATAAACATTTATAAAACATGTGAAGCCTTCAAATGCAAGGCAGCTCTTCCAAGGGATTGTATTACACAGATACACTCCAAGGCTTCATCTGATGATCTAGTTTGGAAAATTATCCCTTCTGCATATATGGCAATAATGTTTATATTATTTTTGCCACATGCTTTCAGCCTTTCATAATAATGGAAACAATGATATAAGAATGAACAACTGACATTTCTGTTTGAGGACACAGCATGCATCTCCTCTGAAAGGCTCTGCAGCAGCTTTACAAATACATTTTCCTTTGGTATTTGCAGACACTTTGAGCTCCAAATTGTTTCAGTTACAAGACAGAACCCACCAAAAAAACAGAGAATAAAACACCATCCTGTGGAGGTGGGCATGTTGAAGACAAATTCTGTTTACTTACAGCTCTGTTACAACACCAGCCACTTCTATATAATGCATATGCATACACACATATATCTATTTACATATAAAATAAACCAATGTATAAATTTCAGTGCAGTGTTTCAGAAATAGAGTGATTCAGAACGCGTGTGGTGTATACAGCATATGCTCCATGGATAATATGCACAAATGGCAAACATGCAGGGAATAGACATTTTCTTCCAGGGCTCTGGAGCCTCCGAAAGGTTGGCAGGCTGGGTGCGTGGTGCACATACTTTGGGAGAGAATTATGGGCTGGGGAACATTCCTGCAGCTTCCCAACTCTTGCAGTAATTTGCCACCTGCATAGCCAAGCTATTCGTTCTGTAAATCTCCAGCATCTCAAAACTCTGGTGCTTCCCAGCAGTGCTGACCCCGCTTTACAGCCCAGGGAACACGGCTTTAACTCCTTCAGAGGCTGGGGCAAGGATTGAACACGATTTTGGGGCTGCTGCCCACCAGAGCACTGAGTGCCACCTCCTTGGACACCTCCAGGGATGGGGACTCCAAATCTCCCTGGGCATCCCCTTTCCAGTGCCTGGGCAACCCTTTCCAGGAAGAAATCCTCATGATCAGGGATGCTGGATCTCAACAAGGAGCAGCACAGGGTTCAGGGGATACTCTGGAATGTTGGCTTTTCCTGCCTCTCCAGCAGCTGCCCTGCTCCTGAGCACCAGAGATGGGCAGGATCCTGCCAGGCCCGGTGCCAGGCCAAACACAGAGATGGAAATCTGGTCCCCACTGCTGAGGAAGGAACAAACTCCATCTCCACAGATCATTAACACAGAACACGCCCTGCAGCGGGAATTGATTTATACAAACCCAATGAAAATGAGAGGCTGAGGGAACAAGGACCCAAATGAGAGTGAGCACTGAGGGAAGCACAGGCACGGCTCCACTGCCGGGGTTCCACATGGGAATACACACCCTGCCAGCTCCACACCCCTTCCAGGACCTTCTGGCTCATGCAGCATCACAATGTGAGTTTTCAGTGAGAGCTTTAAGGAGCAGAAATGAGCACCCATTAAGAGATTTCATTCACACCACTTTTTGGGAACAACGTGGTTTTGTCAGGCAATTGCAACAACCATGAACTCCTCGCAGGCAGCTGCAGCAGAGATGGCTTTTTCCCCATGATATCAGAATTTCCATGGAAAGAGGTGCTGGTTTGCAGCTCTTGTGACTGTGGTGACAGGAGGGGGGTGAGGAAGCGGGGCTGAGAATGGAGGAAATGTGCAAGGTGGTGGTGACAAACACTGACAAAGACAGGACTGACCTCTGGCTCTGATCATCTGTGACAGCAAGTGTGACTGGAATTCAGGTTTTTCACAAATTGGAATTAAATACTCACATCTCCCTGGTCACCCAAAGGAATGGGGTTCAGGGGGACTGTAACCCAGGAAAATAAGATTAAAAATCATTGATTGCCATCTTGATCCAAGGAACTTTCAGCACCATTTTTTTTTCTGTTTATTTCACCTGAAATAATCTTTCTCCCTAAGCTTTACAAGTTTGCTTCCCCTCAGCTTAAGCCTTTATCCTACCACGAGAACTGTATTTCCAACGCAACAGCAAACAGGTAAAAATTATCCCTTCCTGATTCTTCTGCTGACCTGAGATGTGGAAACTGCCTGAAGCTTTCCTCGAGGCCATGGATATAGGGAGAGTTCACAGATCTCATAAATTTTGTACTCGAGACGTGATTCAAGGAGAGGTTCACAGTTCTCCTCCCTGGGGGCCAGGCTGATTTATCTAAGACACCACAGCTAAATGCTCTCGCTGTGTGCTGTGATGTCGGGCAAAAACACACTGATAAAACAGATTAAACGCTCTGTTTTTCTCTTCCCCCCTGCTACAGATCTCAAAACTATTAAACACTGCTTGACCTCGACCCCGCAGCTTGTAAGAGAACCCGTGACCCCTCATTATCTCAGAGCTACCTGCTTTGCCCCCTCCATTCTGCCTTGAGACATCAATTGTGCCACCGTGAGAAAGAGGTCACTGCATCCATCCGCAGGAAAAGGCAGAGACCTCACACGGGGACCTGGAGCAGTGCAGCAGGATCAGCACCAGTGACGAGGCAGTTCCAGACCACTGGGAGCATCCCGGGCACAGCAGGTTGCACTGAGGATTTTCCTCTCCTGCATCACGGATGCTCACAGTCTCTTCCAGTAATTTGTTAATTGGGAGGGTTTTTTACTCAGGGCAGTCCCCAGTAAACCCTGGGCTGGATTCCGTGCTGCTGAAGGGTTGGTTTTGCCTCTCAGCCCTTTCTCGGGAAGGAGCCAACCCAGGACAGCGGGAAAAACCTCCCAAAAATATAAATATCCGCCTTCTCCATCCCTCCCTCGCTTATGCGACGGTCCCAGGAGTGCGACCACCCCTCTGCCTTTGCTGCTGCTTCTGTAGCGAGGCTAAAATGCATTATTTACGTCCCTGCCAGGGGTGACAGAGGAGAAGCGATCGGGAGGCACCGGGATGGGGACCGGGATGGGGACCGGCATGGGGACCGGGTGCCACCTGCCGGGATCGCCGCGCTGCTTCCCCCGCGCCCGAACCGGCAACGCGGCCACGGCTGCCGGCCCCGCTCCTGTCCCTGTCCCTGTCCCCGAGCGGCACCGCCCGCCGGGACCGGTGACAGCTCCCAGGGCAGGGCTGGAGCTGGGACAGGGCAGGTTTGGGTTGGATTTTGGGAAAGGTTCTTCCCCCAGAGGTGCTGGCACTGCCCAGGCTCCCCAGGGAATGGGCACAGCCCCAGAGCTCCAGGAGAGCTCGGACAGCGCTGCCAGGGTGGGATTTTCGGGCTGGGCAGGGCTGGAGCTGGGCTGGATGATCCTGGGAGTCCCTTCCAGCTCGGGATATTCTGTGATTCCTCTGCCCACGGGTGAAAACAAGGCCATGTGCCCTAAAAACTGTCCCGAGAGGAGGCGCAGGGTCCTGGCAGATCTGTTTTGTAGAACACGTTCCTATTCCTGCTCTGAGCAGTCTCTGGAGTGTCCCATCACTGCACACACAGCCTTTGCTGGGGGCAGTCGGGTCTCAGGATCCCAACAGAAATACAGCACGAGTCCACACAAATTAATGGGTTTTTTGCAATTCACATTCTCTCTGCGCTCACTACGGCACAGGAGAACACACGCCCAAGTCACAGCCTCGCAGTTATCATGGGCGGGGGATCCTTGAGCATCCAGCCTGGAGCATCCGGGCGATGCTGAGGAATCCCCGGGCCCTCTGCCCGGCTGACCCCGCTCCGGGGGGACACGGGGAGCCCTGTGACCTCTCCTGCCGGGTGATCCCAGCACCGCCATCCCCGCACAGCCGCCGGTGGATGCGGGACGGGCCTCACTGTCCCGTGAACTACAACTCCCAAGGCGCACCGCGACAGCACCGCGCCCGCCTTTCCGCTGCTGTGCGGGGCCGCGCCGCGATGCACGCTGGGAGCTGTAGTTCCCAGAACCCGCCGAGCGGACCGCACCGCCCTTGAGGAGAACTCGCCTCCCCGTGATGCAGCGCGACGCGGTGACACCATCGGCGCGCGCGGGCGCGGAGGCCGCGGGCCATGTCGGAGAGCGGCGGCGGCGGCGGGGCCGCGGCGGGCGGGGGCGGCGGCGGCGGCGCGGGGGCCGCGGGGCCCGGGCCCACCGACCCCGCCTCGCTGCCGCCCGGGGACCCGCAGCTCATCGCCATCATCGTGGAGCAGCTCAAGAGCCGCGGCCTCTTCGACGGCTTCCGCCGCGACTGCCTGGCCGACGTGGACACCAAGGTACCGGGGCCGGGCCCCGAGCGCAGGCCCTCCCCAGCCCTGGGGCTGCTCCCGGGAGATCTTTGGAGCCACATCCACACCCCGGGCACGAACGGGCAGAGAACAAGCTCAGCTTTTCATTTCTCAGCCCAGGCGTTCCTGAGAAAACGCCTTCCCGGAGGAGCAGTGATGCTCTCAACCCTTACTTCAAAATTTCCCGTATTCTCAAACATCCCTGTATTCTCAAACCAAACCTTTAACCTTTGTTTCTAGACTAGATGTTCTCAGACTGTTGTTTGACATTAATTTTTGTCTCAGCCACAACAAACTCCACATCATTTGGTGCCAGTATTGAAGTTGAGCTGTCAGTGTCAAGTTGGATCGTTCGCAGTCACTCTGTCAAAATTCAACACTTTTGTTGAATTTTGCTTTCCCAAAGTTTTATGCTTCCAGCGAGAGCCCTGCGCTGGGATCTGCTGTCCTCAAACAGGGCCAGCACCCAGGACAGACACATCAAACTCTGCAATATCCCTGTTTCCCTCTTGTCCTCCCCTTGCATCCAGGATGTGGATGGTCCGAGTATTTATTTGTATGGAGTTGTTAGTAAAGTTCCTATTCAGTGGAATTACTTTGCCTCTGATAAAACTCAAATAATTACAGCTATCTTTAAAATTACAGTTTTATATTTTTAGTCTTATCTTCTCTGCTAGTGCCACAGAAGCAAATAATTCAAGTTCTTGTTTGGTGACAGTATTGCTCAGCCACTTTCCTAGGAATTCTGGCGTGGAGGGTTTCCAGACAACAAGAACTCTGCTTTAACAACCTCTGTCTGCACAGTTTGCATTTCACTACAGTTTCAGCCCCAATCTATCCAGCTGTTTGAGTTATTACAACACTGAGTGTTCTGTGCCATTTCCAGTTGTGTTCTGAGGGAAAACAGGATTATCTTTGTTCAGAGAGTGAAAGGAGAGAAGCACAGACAGCAGAGCAGTCTGTGTGTGACAATAGCTGCACTGTGAAGGGCTCTGGCAGGGGGTTGTTTGGAGGTATTTGAGCTGCTGAGCCGGATTTATTTTTATTTTTTTTAGCCAGCCTATCAGAACCTGAGGCAGAAAGTCGACAACTTTGTCTCGACCCACCTGGACAAGCAGGAATGGAACCCAGCCATGAACAAGAACCAGTTACGGAATGGGCTGAGGCAGAGCGTGATCCAGTAAGTGAGCAGCACAATAAAGGACATTTGACAGGCCATAAATCACCTAAATCAAGGGAGAACTGGCTGAGTTAAGTTTTTCATACTGCTTTCTGTTGTCTTCCCTGAGTTTCATTGTGGGAATGAGTGCAGTCTGAACTCTCCCCAAAATGCACATTATTGCTCTGCCTGAAACGGGTGTTTTTGAGTAATGAAATATTTATATTTGCTGTCCAAATTATTGCTGCAAAAACGGTGCCTGCTGTACTGAGCTGGATGACCCTGATCTTAACTTTCAGGAAAGAAAAGAGCCTTTAAAGACTCTGTAAAGAAAGAGTCCTGAGGCTGCCAGAGGTTTGTGTGCAGACCCCAGCCCCTGTCAGCAGCAATCTCTGCACCAGCACAGGACAGCTCCTGTCCAGCTTCACACTCTGCACTGGGGACCACCAGGATGAGCAGAGGGATGGAGCAGCTCTGCTGGGAGGAAAGGCTGGGAGAGCTGGGGTTGTTCACCTGGAGAGGAGAAGCTTTGGGGTGAGCTCAGTGTGACCTTGCAGGGCCTGAAGGAACCATCAAGATGGAGAGAGACTTTTTACAATGGCCTGCAGGGACAGGACAAAGGGGAATGCCTTCAACTGAGAGAGCAGGGTTAGATGGGATGTTAGGAATAAATCCTTCCTTGGGAGGGTGGGCAGGCCCTGGCACAGGTGCCCAGAGCAGCTGTGGCTGCCCCTGGATCCCTGGCAGTGCCCAAGGCCAGGCTGGGCAGGGCTTGGAGCAGCCTGGGACAGTGGGAGGTGTCCCTGCCATGGCTGGGGGTGGAATGGGATGAGCTTTAAGGTCCCTTTCAACCCAACCCATTCTGTGACTGACAGCTTACACTGCTTCTCAGAGCTGCTGAGTTTTTGTCAGGGAGAGGAGGACAAGGTATTGCACACAAAACGTTGTAGTGTAAAGAACAGCCCTGGTCACGGGGGTCTGAACAGTCCCTGTCACTCCTGGAGGGGCAGGGCAGAGCCCTGGGGGTGTCCAGGTGTGTGTCCTGCCCTCCCAGGCCGCTGTTCCCTGGAGGTGGCACAAGGTGCCCTGTGTCTGCACCTTCCCAGTGCCATGAACATCTCCATTTCCTGTCCCTGCCTTGCAGACATGACTTAACCCTCCAGACAGCCTGTGCCCCACAAGCCAGGACCTGACGCAGCCCCTGCAGTCACTTCAGTTCCTGCTGCTCCGTCCAGAGCCTCTGCTCACTGTGTGCTCTCTGTCTTGTTTTTATAATCCGTACCCATCTGTCTAGACTGTTACAAGGAGCAAGTGACAGTCCTGTTCCTGGGGGCAGGGCTCTTCTCCCTCCACTCAGCCAAAAAAAAGCCTGTGCTCTCACCTGCCCTCCTCCTCAGAATAGCTTATTTCTCTTCTTGTGCCAAAATGTGTTTGTTTGCTTTCTTGTTGACCTGGTTTCCACAGGAGCCCTATTAAAAGTGGCTCTTGGCCAAGGTGTCATTTAAGTACCTGGGAGAGCAGATGTGAGTTGTTAATTCTGTAGGGAGCAGGGAGAGAAATAGGTGAGTGAAACAAGTCCCTGTTAAGGATCTCCTGAGTAGGCTGCAGTTCTCACCATGTTAATGCTAATTGCAGCTGACAGGAGGGCTCTGGAGAGTTTCTGGAGGAGATTGGGGAGAGGTTTTTCAGAGGAGCTGAATGACTTCTTTGTCTTTGTTCAAGGTCAGGAATGCTGGAAGCCGGAGTGGACAGAATTATTTCTCAGGTGGTGGATCCAAAACTAAACCACATCTTCAGGCCTCAGATAGAGAGGGCGATTCATGAATTTTTGGCTGCACAAAAGAAAGAGGAAAATGTGCCAGCTCCTCCTCCAGAGCCTGAGAGTAAGGATCCTCCTGCTCCATCTCAGGATGCCTCCTAAAGGTCTGGTATCTCTGCACTTACTGCTGACATTCCTTGTGCCTCATCTCTGTATTTGTACAGATAGAGGAGGGCTTGGCAGGGGGGACACTTTGATCAGCAGCCTGTTGTCATTGTCACACAGCCCTCTGCCACCCAGCAGCTGCTAAAAATAACTGGGACTGAGACACAGGGATGATGTAAATCAGCTATCAAGGAACACTGTGCACTCTGCCAGGGCTGGGTTTGGATCAGCCCAAAAGACCTTTTATTCCAGTAAAGCATATCCAAAAAAAGAAAAGGCATATCCAGCAGCATTAACATGGAAGTGGCTGGATTACCTTCAGAACTGTATCAAATGGATTAAAAATATATATCATTTACTGAAACATGGGTGGGAATAGAGTGGGGACAAGTTTTTGTGGCTTAGCATTGAAAGTTTTAGATATCTCTGCTTCAGAACAAACACTGGAGTGTTGAATTGTCCCTGACCAAAATAGTCCTGCTGGAGTAAGGGCAAATCTCTGGAGCGAAAAACTGCTCCCTCAAAAAACTGGTTTAAATAGAGCAACCTGGATCTTCCAGCTGCAAGGACTGAGGGTGCCTTTGTGGCAGACAGGTTCATTCTGGCTTTTGTGATTAAAATAACTCCAGGGGCCTCGGGGAGCCATAACTGCTCCTCTGTCTTGGCACAAGATGTGCCCATCTCTGCTAAGGTTGCAAAGGTTGATTTGGATATCGAGGAACCACTGCCTTCCTGGGAAATTCCAATCTGCAGCTTTGCTGGGGGACTTCAAACCATGCTGCATGGAAGGAAGTTAATTGTCAGTTGTTCCATCTGCCAGGGCTTTCTGAAAGCAAAAACGCTCCTTGTAATCTACAGCTGATTTATTTAGAAGGAATAAGAACCTTCAGTGGCTGTTCTAATGCTTGGAATTATCAGAACAACCAGCATGGGGATTTAGCTTAATAGTAGAAGTTTAAGTGGCTGTAGTATCATCCTGAGTTATTTACTTGTGACTTCCAGCTTTAATGCCTTGAATTTTTGCATTTGTCTGGTTCAAGTAGTTTAAAAGTCCATTATAACCCACAGCAAAGTGCAGTTGTTAATATATCCTGATCTATCGTAATGCACTGACTTGTGAAGGTGCTTTTACATCCTCTAAAATCTCTTTTTTTTTTTTTTTTTCCTTGCAGGGAGATCCTGCTGCTGAGCAGCTGCAGTTGCAGCATGCCCTGTTAGGCTGGCAATGGATTCCTTGTTCCCTTTGGTGCAGGATTGCTGTCTGCCAAAGATGATTAACCTTTATTAGGCCTGTGGGAAATGGGCACTGAAATGGGGAAATTCAGGTGCACCTGGAGTTCTGCCTGTGGAGGGACAGCCCAAGTGTGGAGAGGTTTTTGCTGTGAACTGCAGCCTGTATTCATTAGTCATGCCTTTGGGCAAGGGGGTGGGAAGGAAAAAAGGGAGTTGTCTGCTGTCTGGAGGGAGTGGGGAAGTGGGTTGAGGTGCTACGAGGAGCACAAAGAAAGGAAGGAGGGTTTGGGGGTGGGGTGTTTTTGGAGACCAAGTAGAGCTGTCAGATTTGCTTTGCTAGAAAAGCCAGAGGAGGGGAAGCCTCGTGCTCCTCTGCTGGGCTACAGGGAGCAGCAGGAGCCAGGTCAGGTGGATCTCACTGCACTGCCTGCTTTGGGAAAGGCATTTCCTGCTCAAAACTGGAGCTGAAGCTTCAGGGTCCATAATCCAGATAAATTCTGTTGACACAGGAACATGTTTACAGTTGGCTGTGCCTATAGCTGATGTCACTCCTATTTCCCAGGGAACTCTGGGCAGCAAAGGGCACACCAGAGTAGGGGATCAGGTGGAAATTTGTCTTTTTCTGCTTGGAAGACTTTTCTTTCTCAGGTGCCTGGTGGAAGCTGCCCTATGCTTTCAGCTTGAATGCATGCAGTGTCCTCTGGATGACAGTGAAATGGAGAATGTGATAACCTGTTCTGCCAGCAAATGTCCACACATTTTTGCAATAAAACACCTCAAAAAGCATCTCTGAGGCTTGGCTTCTTCAGTATTTTTTTTCTTAAGGAGAAACTATTTAAAGAAATCCAAGAGTCCTGATAGCTGGAACCCTAAGGAAGGTGTGACCTTACACATTTTATGGGTTAATCCAGATATAACAAGCTTGGGTCGTTTCTTATAAGATGGTTTTAGTATCCTTTCCACAGAAGATGACTCAAAAAATGTAAAATATTGTGAGGATTGTGTGAGTAAAGGGTTCTTTCCTGGATGTTGGTTTGGGGGTTAAAGACTGCTCCAAATGTGTAATAAATGTTTTCCCTTAGGGCCTTAAGGGCAGCTCTTGACAGAAAAGAATTTTTTACCTCCTGGTAGGGCTCTGAACCACTTTGGAACTGAAACGCTTATTGAGGGGGAAAATTTGTTTAAGAGTTTGGAAAGAGCAAATGGAAAGGATTCTGACAGTGCTTAGGCAAATTCTGGATGACAATAGGAGTAGTCAGGGAGCAGGGACACCAGCTCAGGGTTTTTTGTAGCAAGTCAAGCTGGATTTCCCTCCTGCAGTGAGGAAGGGACCTGAACCTGCATTTCCTACCTGGCAGCAGCTTTAAAAGATGAGTGAAGGTGAATAGACTCAGCCAGGGTAGCTTTTAAAAGGCTTTTCCATTGTTCTCTGTGTTAACTCTGAGCTCTGACACTGCTGTGCCTTTGGTGGGGCTCCAGTGGCTTTGGGAACCTTCGGATCACAACAGAAGCACCTGAAGAGTTGGGGCAGCCAGTTTGGCACCACAGGCTTTGATGTTGGGGTTCTGAAGTTCTTGCTTTGGATCAGAGCCTTGGAAAGAGCCCCTGACACAATGGGACAGTGACAAAAGCCAGCAAGTCCTCACGATGAAGGACTTGTGCAGTGCCTTTGATTAAATTCTGTCAGTCACACAGCCAGAATCAGGGTTCCAGCCTTAAAGCCTCAGTGATGAAACAGAAATCTGCACACCAGAACAAAAGAACAAAGCTGTACCCACTACAGAAGTGAAATAGTCCCTGCAGGAGGATGTTGGACTAAAGCTGGGGAATGACTCAGGTTTTTCTGTGCTGGTGTTTAAACACAGCCTGGGAAGGCTGAGAGGTCTAAGAAATTCAAGGAATCAAGAAGCTGACAATGAACTGAGGTGTTTGCACAAGGATCGCTTGCAGCACTGCAGAATTTTCCTTATTTTCCCTTCTTCCCATCAAACCCTGGCCTGCAGCCACACAACAGTTCTGATCTCTCTGTTCCTCTGACAGTGTCCCAAATGCTGTCATGTCAGAAAAACTGAACAGCAGAATTCCATTGCCTTTCCCCCATTATTCCTGAAAAATGCACATGTAGTGCAAATCAAACACACAAAGCAATCCATTTTTACAAACACATATTTTAGCCCAAGATAAACTTAATTCCGAGTACTGAACAGGAGTTAAGTGATGAATAATGTGCTTATAACACATTCTTGAAGTAAAACTGATTCTTGCTTTAAATAAATAGGCATTTTCTGATGCTATTTTTTTAACTTCCCATGCAAATCTTACATAAAATAAAGGGGATGATTCCTGAGGCACTTGCTATGAAACTGTTCTGTGATAACTCCACAGATGCTTTTCAGTGAAACCTGGAGCAGGTTACCCACAGGGCCAGGCAGAAACCACAGCTGCTGCTCACCTTATCAAGGTCACAGTTCCACCTGAGTGGATTTTGGATTCCCCAAGCCCCTTTACAACTGCAAAGGAAGTTTTTGAGTGTGTCACACCGACTCAAGCAGGCTGCACCAGAAGGAGCAGAACCACACCACTGTTACCTTTGTGATCTCTAAGGTCTCTTCCAGCCCAAGCCGTTCTAAGGTTCCATAATTATATATTTGACCAGTTCTGGGTTCAAACTCAGAGAGAACTGGAGCGGTTTAACTCTTTCACAGATATTTTGTAGTTCATGCTGCAGTGAAAAACGCATTGTAGCAGTTTCCCTAAAGAGAGCTGGGTTTAATGCTAGTGAGCAGCTGGGGTCTCTGCACAACCACCGAGCGCAGGAATTCCTGCTCCTTCCCTCCCTTGCCCAGAGCAGCTGTTCGGAATTCGGCCGTAAGAGGGAGATAAACTCTTGCTTCATGTCTCAATTCCTCCCTGCAAATCCCGAGCAGATGCGGGATTCTTTCGCTGCCTGCTGAGTGAATCAGCCCAGCAAGGTGTGCACACAGCTTTCCCCAAGTGTTTCCGTGAGCTCTGACTGTGCTTGTCCAATGCAAATCACAGCAGACACTGACATTTCTCAAGAGGTTTAGCAATAGGAAAGGAATATCAGGGTTAGGGGAGAGAAGCGAACAGCCCCGGTGATCAGGGACAAAATCACAGCTTTAGGATGTGAAACTGTCAGTGCTGGCCTACCCAAATCTGTAATTCACAGGTGTGAACGAGGCTGAGGCCCCAGCTGGTTGTGCCATGAGATTGTATCAGAACCATTGCTGCAGTTCTTGCAGTTTCGTGATTCAGGTGCTGAGCCCACAACAGAGCAGAGTTGTGGGCTCAGCCTCAGGAACATGACTGGGCAGTGACCAGCCCAGTCTAGACACCATCCCAGCCATGCAGAGAAATGTGCTACCTCAGCCATCAGACTGGGATCTGCCTCCACAATCCCCTGCAGCACTGGGACAAACCAGGCAAAAGCAAAATGCAACAAGTCCAGCCCACCTGAACAGGCTGAAGACCTCGTGTGTCACCAATTCCATCTCCCTGACTCACACAATTCAGTGTCTTTTGCACCGGTGTCTTTACACCAGATCTCTGCTCTTGCAAATAAAAAGGGGAAAAAATCCCCAAAGCACTTCAGGTGTTGGCCCCACAAGGAATTCACATGAGAACAGATGGCTGCAGTTTGCTGAACTGGGGCCTTTGGGAATTCCAAACAACCTTATACATTAAATAAACCCATTTTGGAAGGGATTTCTAACAGAATTAAAAAACCACTGCCATGAGTTTCACATTTCATTGCAACTCTGCAAAAGGGAGATGAAACAATCGCAATACTGAGAACACTGACAAAATTTACATTTTCTACAAGGGGGCAGCACAACCACAGCAAAAAAAGAAAAGCCGGTGGGAACTCTTCCCCACAGCCCTCCCTGTGTGACACTGGGACATTAAACACGCCCCTCTCTGCCAGCATTCACCTCCACCAGCTCCTCCTGCCAACATTTAATCCTTCCTCCAGGTACTTCTGCCCAGCTTCTGCCATCCCAGTAAAACCAGGACTGCTGTGACCAAGAAGGAGAGCCTCGGATTTCACCAACAGCTCCTGAGCTGCTCTGCAGCACCAGCCTGAGCTCCACACCTTCACTCCCTGGCTTCTCCAACCACACTACACACGCAAGACCTTGCAAAAAGCACCCCACTAACACCAATCTTTTCTAGAAACTCCAAATAAAGTCCAGTTGAGCCTTACCTTGCTCTGGAGAGCTCTGTGCTTCTCTCCCCCCAGGCTCTGGTGCACTCTGTGTTCCCTCTGTGGCTCAGCCCCAGGGGCTCAGGGGAGCGCTTGGTCTCACCTCACCCAAGGAACACCTGAGCCATTGCCTTCCCTCCAACCCCAACCTCCTCCCAGGGAAATACAGAGCTGCTTCACCTGCAAAAAGGAATGACTGATTATCTCCAACCCCACCAGAATCTCTGTTTTCTACAGGAGAGCCTGAACACAGCCGTAATCTCGTGCAAAAATCCATCTTTCCCAAAACGGTTTGGAAAAGTGGGATTTGGCAGCTGCCAGCCCCACAGGTGACACCTGACAGTTCCCCCAGGCTGACTCTGCTCCCAAATCATCCCACCCTCTTCCTCCAGGGATGTCATGGAGGTCCGAGGGGTGGGGGCTGTCCAGCAGCCACCCTCAGTGGTTTATTTTGGGAACAGACTCCCATTTTAACCAGCGCTCGGGTACCGGGATGCGGCTCCATCTCCGGCAGATTGACAGGAGCCTTCCCAGCCCCGTGGCTGCCGGGGAGCCCCAGGGGTCCGAGGGCAGGGCAGGGGGTTGCTGTGACAACAGCACGCCCCGGTCAGCCCACCCCGAGCCCCCCTTGGCCCCCAGCCCCGGCCGCCACTGCCGACGTGCGGGGCCGCAGGAGCAGCTCCGGCAGCGCCGGGCTCTGCAAGGGGCAGGGAAACGGGAGGGAAGGAGTTGTGTCAAAAAGACAACCCGAGGCAGGATTTGAGATATGAGACTTCTGCGTTTTGGGGGGGGGTTGAGATAGAAAATCACAGTTTTCGGCTCAAACCCAAGTTCCGTCCCTGAGTCGCTGCATTTTTGCTGTTTGGCATCGCTCTCACTGCTGAGGAAAATGAGGGGCTGAAATGGGGTTGATCACCCCAAAACACAGCTCACCCACAGGCTGCAGTGCTTTTGGGTGGGATGTTTAATGTTTACCTGGTCATGAGACTCACTGGATCTGAAAAGAAGTCTTCTGTGCTTTAGGAAAACAGTCTCCTTCACACAAAAGAAAAAAAATGAAGTTTGGTGGGTAAACTTCACTGTGGTCCCTGTCAGTTAAGCCATTTGTTATAGATTTTGTAGCAAGGTAGGGTTTGCTCTCAGGGTTTCATGGGTGTGCACATCCCTCCCTGAAAGGGAGCTGCCTGTAGTGAGTTAGAGTGGGAATTTGGAAGGAAGCACGTGAAGGAAGTTCTGCCACGTGTGGCAGACCCCTCTTGATGTCCTCAGGGGCAGGGGCTGGCCAGTCTGCACCAAGGCAGGGAGCCCTTGAAGCCTGCATGGAAAAGTATAAAGAGGAAATTGATTTTTTGGTCAATGCTGCAGACACGAGAAATTCAGGGAAGCAGCCATTTGGGTGTGGGTTAGATTAAATATTAGGTTCCTTTGCACTTTGTCCATACCCACTGAACAGACACTTGAGAGAAGTGCTCGCTATCCCAAAGTCAGGGAAATCTCCAAGCTCATAATAAAGAAATGTGGTCCTGGGGAATTTCCTGACCAGGATTATTCCAGGTCTAAGGACAAATCTGGTTTCTGCTTTGATTTTTCAGTCATCTCACCATGAGAAGCATTTTTGAGATGATTTGCTGCCCTGACCACTGGTCCTAGCACATCACAGATCAAGAGATTCCATCAGTCCTCAAACTCAGCTCCTTCTGTCATTGCCTAAAAGAAAAACCTCTCCCAGCAGAAGAGTTTTACTCTGGAGGCTTCAGGATCTCTGAGAAGCAGTAGGAGAGATGACAGAGCTGCCTTTGAATCGAGCTGTGATGAATAATTTGTAATTTTGGTAGATGTAATATGTATGACATCCCTTACCTCTGTGAGAGCTTTTGACTTCTCTGCAAAGAGTGGAATCAAAGGGAAAGTAAAGAAACTGAGCTGAAGGCAGAGCTCAGGCACCAGCCTGCAGGACACCGAGGCACTGGGAGTTACTGGGAGGTGATCCATGGAGAAAAATCCAGCCAAACCAGCAGTTCAGAATTCTGCAGGCATCAACCGAGGGCAGCTGCAATGTGAGAGCCCATCCAAGAGAAATAAAGGCATGGAAATAATGTTCTTGGGGACTGGAAAAGGGCTCCAAAAGAAACGAGTTTATGAGATACTGGCTCATAATAGGAATTAAATTGCCCTCACTGAAAAGCTGATGCACAGCAAAGAATGGGTCGAAATCTTTAAGGTTTTAATCAGAAATTTAAAAAACTGGAGAGCCTTTAGAGTGTTTCAGCACAGGGCAGAGAGTCTGAATAGGCACAGATACTCTAAACAAGGTTCTGCAGGAAAAGGTTGGATGAGTAGGAGGAAGAAGAAAATGAAATTTAAACTCCAAATGCAGCAGCAGCACCTTGCCTGAGCCCCAAGAGGTGCAGGGTGGATTCTTGGGGTGTCCTGTTCTTGTGGGTCCCTTCTAACTCAGGATTTTCCACAGTTCTGTGATTCTAAGATTCCCTCTGCTCACATCCAGCACTTCCCACTCTGCAGAAAGGCACCTATTAACACTGCTCACACACTGAAGATCTGGATTTTATTCACACAAAAAATCAGAGGGCAAGCCCAAGTGACAACAAAGTTCCAGAAGATCTTAAAAGTTCTAGGAATTCTGAGCCTTTTATAAGGTGAACCAGCAAATCTGCAGGAAAAAATTGCTTTGGGATTTGCTGTTCCATCTTACTTTTCCACATTGCTCTGAGCTCTGAAGATGTTGAAGGGTTCAGCCTGCACTGCAGGCAGGGGATGCATTTGTGAAACATTCCCTGCCACTTCTGCAGAATATGGGAGTCCTCCCCATCAGCCACGCGCTCTCGTTCCCAGCACAAGATGGTAATGAGCACAAAAGAAGAACAAAAATCGAACTAATGGGACTTTAAACAACCAGAAATAAAATGATGACAGGGATTCTGACAGCTCAGTGCTTGGTAACACCTTCACCTCTCCCAGATGTCAGAGGATAAGCTATTTTTACCAAAAAGAGACGGTAGAAATGGGAGCTTATTTGGACACCTGCAGCAGAAATTGATTTAAAGTGATTTGAGCTTTGAAAATGGGGTTTGGAGGTGACTCACTGGGCTTGGTTTTTCTGGAAAGCAGGACAGACCACCTGAGATTCTTGGTGCAGGATCCATCTCTCCACTCTAATGCCTGTCAGTCATATTTAAATACGTGCAGTATTTAACTTTTCCACTCTCTGGTCCAAGACATTAAATAGGCTTTAATTTTAGACTTTGACAGTGAATGAGATGAAAGTGGTGCTTCCTCCTTTTGGGCATATCAAGGCTCTCTTTTTTCTTTTTTTTTCACCAAGCTTTTTTTTTTTCTTGTTCCTTTCAGAGGAGAGAAAACCACAACATAATTGCCCTGTCCCACTTCCACCTCCCACCACCACAGGCAGTGGGTGACCACTGAAGTGCAGCTCAGGTTTATCCATCCCTCAGCTCCATCACTCCCACTCCAGGCTGAACCCTCTGCTCTCGCCGTGCTGAGTTCACCAAGTCCATCCAGGCAGGAGCTCCATGTGCCAGGAGCACTTGATCCATTGAAATATTAAATTTCATGCTGCAGCCTCCAGTTATGTGACCCGGAATGTCTGACCTGATGTCAGAGGGGCCTGGGGCTATGCAGATATTTCCCCAGGGCACCCTGCCCTCTTTCCACCAAAGGAATCCGATCCAGCTACAGGAAAGAGAAGGAATTTTCAGCTGTCCCATCCCCTGTGAGACAGTCTGTGCTACATGATTCTGATGTAAGGTGTTTCTCACCCACTCCCTTTCTCCTCTTTGCCTCTCTAGGTACTAATCCTGCACTATTTCTACAAAGAGCCAGATAAGGAATATGTATTTTCCCTTTTCCAGCTTTTCCAGCCAATGCCCCACATGGGCCCCACATTTGCAAGGTGCTAAACAGCTCTGTCACCCACAGAAATCCAGGCTGGCCCAAAGCAGGAAGCATTTTGCAGAATTTCACTGCCTTTGTGGAGTTTGCTTCAGTCTTCATGGAAATCCTGACACTTCTGGGATCAGCGATTGCCACCTGAGCATCCATCCCACAAAGAACTGCACATGAAAGAGGGAGACAATTCCTGACACCAAAACTCACAGGAGCTGGGAGTTGATCTCTCCTCCCCTCCCTGTTCATCCTTGTGGTTCTAAATGGCTACAAAAGGTGAAGTCCAGAGCTTCACCAGCACCAGGAGAATCAGGAAAATGCCTTTCAAGTTTATTTTCTTGCCACCAACTGTTTTCAAGCAAGGGGTGATTTTTAAAGACCAAAGGGACTTGAAAATTAACTATCTGGGTATATAATTCTTGCTGCTATTATTTAAAGAGCAGCATAATAAAAACACTCATTTTTTTTCAGCATTTAACAACTCAGAGGTGGAAAAACCCTCTCAGAGTTTTTGCAGATGCTGAAATAGGCCTGGCTTGTGCAAAATGTCACCCCTGAATGGGCTTTTGCCCCTGAATGACACAGATTTCAAAGCTGCCTGGTCTGTCTCCACTGTCTCCACATTTCCAAGGAGCTGTTACTGGGCTGTGGATACAGATATTCCAAACATTCACATGCTGCTGATGGAAAAGTGATTTTTTTTGTTTGTTTTTGGCCTTTTAACAGTGTGGGTGTCAGCCAGCAGTTGTTTCACCTGGCTCATCATTTGTCCACATGGCACATCCAGAAACTGCTTCATCAGGCCAGAAGTGAACAGAAGGAAGGCACAGGGTCAGCACTGGGGATGCAGTCAGGATCTCCTCTGTTCCCATCCCAGCTCCAGCTGGGATCCTGTGTTTCACTTGGAGTAACACTTGTAGGCTCCCTCTACATCATCACCCCAATTTAGGAAAAGCAGCAATAATCTACCCACCTCCAAACTGCAATAATCTACCCACCCCCGCTGCTCCAAACCCAGAACTTTGTGAGAATTAAGGTTAGAAGGATGTCCTGAAGATCAAATCCAGCCCCAAACCCATCACGGTACTTAGAACTCAATGGCAAAATGGAGATAAAGTCGAGCCACCGAGTCATTGGGAAAGTCCAGACAATGAGCTCGTCAATCAGAGCTGCTTCCAAGGCAGGCATCTAAATAAATGCTAATGAAATCATTGCTGAGACACCCCCACCAACGGGGGCTGCAGCTCGGAGGGGTAATACCAGCCCGTCCATTAAAAAACAAAACACAACCCTGAAAAGCCCCCAAAGAAAGCAACACTCGGTGCATTTCAGGGCTCTGAGAAACTCTGTACCTTCGAGCCAGGCTTTTGTCCCGGGGAAGGCTTTTCCCTTTCAGCCCTGCCTCACTCAGTGCCCGCTTTATCATCGCTGCTTTTCGCTTGCCACGTACCCAGATGCTGCAAGAATGGGCAGCCTGTGGCTCCAGCTGAAGGCTCCTGACATCAAAAGGCCCCCGTTGACTTCAACGCACACACAGCCAGCCCTCCATAAATCACTGGAAGTCAGTGATTAAACGGGCAGCCCCTTCTGAATGGAGCAGGGGCTCACAGAACGCCCCTGGGGTTTGCCTGCTGTGTTCCCTGCAGTGCTGCATGCTCGGGGGCACGTCCACCTCTGCCTTACCTCATCACCTCCACGCTTGGGGTACTGCCAAAGGGGGCACCTCCTGTAAGTGTGGCCCTTTTTGGGGTGCTGTGTCCTCTTGGCTGTGTTTTCTGGGAGTTGGGCATTCCCACAGCAAGGCCAAGCAGCTGATTCCCAGATCCCTGATCCAAGTTCTGCACTGGAGAGAGGTTTGTCAGCCACGGCTATCGATTTAACACCTGATTTTTCTGCCAACCCTTCTGCACAAAGGAAGCCATTACAGCAGAAAATTTTTGTATGATGCAGCTGAATTCTCAGCTAAGGATAAGATTCTGCCCCTCTAAGGATTCAGGTGATAAAACCAGGAGGGAGAATTTGGTTTGACAGCCTCCAAACCTCTTCCACCCAGTATTGTCTTGTTCTGTTGGGTAATCGAGGCAAACAAAATGGAAATGGACAGCACTGAGGGCTCCTCAGTTACCCTCAGATTTGGGACTAGCGAATTTCCCAGTGCTCAACAGCTCCTGCTGCTCCCATCCATGGGTGTCCATGGCCAGGGCTGCATTCACTCCTCTCCTTACCAGGCTGCAGCTCTCTGGTGTCCCTCAAACACAGTTTGAGAATTTCCCTTGCAACTTTTCCTCGTGTTTTCCACAATGGGTGAAAACTGGGCCTGCAAGCTGCAGATAACAGTCCCACAGCTCATCCCTCATTCCAGGAGCACTGCAGAACATCAGGGGAGGAATCTGAGCTGTTCTTTCCCTGTGCCAGGGGAGAGGGGCCACATTGTGATGATCTTATCACAGAGACCTCTTGGCAAAGCTCCTGGGCACAGTGACCCTGGTGGGGCCGAGCTGGGCCATGCTGCCCTGGCTCCCATCACACACAAGGTGCTGTGCCATCAGCCCCGAGGCTTCTGTACCTTTGGGGGCTTTTAAATCGCACTGCAAACAAGCCAGGGGTGTTTTACAGCTCACTGATAATGCCAGCCCTGGAGGGGTCTGTTTTCACAAGCATTTCCCAACACAGCACCAGGAATGCAGAAGAAAGGCTCACATTTACCCCGGCAGGGACCAGGGGCTGTTTGTCCCCTTCCACAGCTGGCCCAGACGCGCTCCCAGCACTGCACGCAGCCCGTGGGGATGAGCTCTCTGGGGAAGGGCTGCTCTCTGTCCTCACGGGGGGTTCATGGCTGGTTCGGGGCACTGGCAGAGCATCTGCTGTCAGACCTACTCCTCCCTCACTTGAGAAGTTATTTGCCTCATCAGGGGCCAGTTTGCTTGTTTAGAAAAGGAGATTATAATATTTATTTCCCAGCAGAGATGCAAAGCCTCGTCAATCGTTACTTAAGCAATGGAGGGTTTTTATTTGGATGAGGCTAAATAGGTGTAAAATTATAGGGGGGATTAGAGACAGATTAAGGGGTGCCTGTTAGTCAGAAATGACTCCTGGTGTGCTGGGAACATTTCCAAGAGGCTAAACATAACTTGCAGCAGCAGCACAGAGCAAGCATCTTGTGCTACCCTGTGCTTAGAGTCAGCACCTCAGCAATGCCTTGGAAACCTCCTGCCCTGCTGGCCACACCTGATGACAGCTTCAGTGACCACACTCAGCTGTCCCTGGAAGTGACACCTCACTTTGGCACTTTGGCTGAAGCGTTTTGCTCCGAGGAGCTGCAGACCCTGCTCTCTGTCAGATCTGGCACCACCCTGAGCCATCACTTTCAGCAGCCTCACTGCCCACGGGGCCTTATCTGGGATCCACCCCCTGCACTCCTCACGGTGCTGGATTCTTTTAAACCAAAGTTTTGCTGGGAAAACGGTGTCACATCCCTCCTCTGAGTGCTGTCACAGCAGATTATCCCCCCCTAAAGGGATGGTGTGCAGGGGCAGCTTATCAACAGCACTTCATCAGTGTTATCAATAACAGCTTATCAATAGCACACCATCAGTGATATCAAAAACAGTTTATCAGTGTGATCAATAACAGTTTATCAATAACCCTTCATCAGTGTGATCAATACTAGTTTATCAATAACCCTTTTTTCATCCCTTCACTCATCTCAGCACTGTCTGCTCCATTAGGAGGAAGAAATGGCACCTTTCACCCATCACAAAGCCCCACTGTGTGCCTTTTTTCCTGGACCTCACACGTCCTGAGGGTGGCATCAAATCAGAAAGTGCAAAGACTGTGAACACTACCAGGGAATGATATTTCTTAAAAAAAAAACAAACACCTCAGCATTTTATTTCCCTCCACTCAACTTGCTCAAAAATTGTGCAACACACAACTATTTCAGCCCAGATAACGCACAAGCTGCAGTCTCAAATTGCAAGGCAGCACTGGATTACCTCTGGACTGGATGCTAAAAAGCAGGGATTGCTTATTTTTTGAAAGAATAGGGGAAAATGTGATACTTTCAAATATTTCAGAGGTCCTGGGATTTCTGGTTGCGTAACAAGTAAAAACTTCTCTTGAGTCATTATCCCCTCCCCTTGTTAAGTTCTCATTTGTTTTCACACATATGACATATCAGCTTCCTACATCAGTGGGTAGGAAGATCTTACCTGCTTTAAAATCCTTTATAATGCTGCTTCTCCTTCCCTCAAATAATTTTTTTTTAATTTAAAAAAAAACCCTTTCAGGTAATCAGTCAGCCCACAGATCTGAAGAGAATCGCTGTCTCCTGACAATGACATATTGCCTGTATTTTAGGAAATCTAAAAAAAAATCAGGGAGTATATTTATTGAACTGATCTGTACCTGGAATCCTCCTCTCGATACTGCAAAGGCACACGGGGCCTGTGTGGAACAGAAACCTCACAACACAAAGTGAGATTCTGAATAAAGAGCAAATTTTTTTTCCAGTTTTTAGAAGAAACGGAATTGTGGCACTCAAAGTGTCACACCCAAAGCTTCTCCATGTAGCTGTGCCTTTGGAAAAGTCGTTTGCCTTTGGGATGAGATTCAGGACTAGGTTGGTAGGACTAGGATTAGGCTCTGGGTGAAAGGAGGAGTCCACAGAGGGAAGCAAAAAGCAGAGAGATCCCAAAGGCACCAGAGCCTGAATCTGCCCTCTTCCTCTCATCTCTGCTGTTCTTGAATAAAAATATAACAGGGGGGCCTTTTTGTCAGTCTTAGAGAGAAACAGGTCAGCCCTTGGGTTTCAGGAGGCAGAGAATGCCACAAAGCCTGTGATCCCTGCAGATCTCCTGCTCCTCCTCCCCTCAGCTGCTCAGCACTCTCTGTCCTTGGCGGGCTGTATCACAGCCTGCCATTTGAGTTGTAATTACTTGTGCCTTTTTCACTCTTAACACCTGAAATATAATCCTTGAGCCACTGTGTTTCTGTCCAGAATGAGGGAAGCAGGAAGAGAGGGATGGGATGCACAAGAGGATGGAGCACAGCTGGCTCATCTTCCTCTCCCTCCAGGAGAGCTCTGCTTCCCAGGCCATCCCCCTGGCCTGAAATGCCTGCAGCAACCCAGGGGCTGGATGCTGCCCCAAGGTTTTCCCTTTCTGAGGAATCCAGCAGCCCCAGTTTGAGTGTCCATCCCACCCAAATCCAGGGAAAGCCAAGCACTTCCCTGCTGTGTTACAACACCACACCCAGCAGGGAGGCAAAGCTCCCTCCTGCAGGTGGGCACTGAACGGGCTCAGGGGCCCTTTCAGCTCCCAGTTTTTCCCCCTGAGGCTCTGCTCATTCCCAGGGCAGTTCCTGACAAGGGTTTATCCAGGACAACAGGGAATTTGTGCCAACAGAAACTGAGCCCAGCTCGGAAAGGAGGGGTCCCCCTTGTCTGTAACACAAGCCCAGCACAGCCAGGGATGTTTTCTCTGTAACCAGATCCTCTGACTGGAGCAGAAGGGGACTCTGGTGGGAACCAGCCTTGCCTCCCTCCAGCCTCCTGTTCTGCCTTTCCAAAGTGAGGGATTCCTTCTCAGCCTAAAGGAGCCCAGCAGTGCACAGCCCTGTTCTCAGTGCCAGCCATTCCCATGGCTTTCAAGGTCTAGAAACAAGATCTAGATTTCAAAATCTGGAAACATCAGCTCTTTCTTCTCTTCCTTCTCCACAGCTCACTTTCAGTTCCCTGAAAGGCTCCTCTGATTTTATCCAGAAAAACCCCATGAGTTTAAACGAGACCTCACAGCCAAGATCTGTATTTTTTTAGTGAGAGGAACAGGTACTAAATGAAAACTCTCCTGGCTGTTGTATAGGTCAATACTCCTCCAGAAACCAAATAATCAGGCCATGTTCCTCATTAAATAACCCACCAATATATCCTGTTAACTTGGTGTTGCTAAAGGATGCTCCAGCCCCCTTTTCTTATCTTGGAAACAGCCTCTGGCTGTGATTGCAGATTTGAAGAGAAGGCTTGGAAGTGGTGATTTTGACACAGGGGGTGAGAGGCCACTGCAGAAATGGATGGGAAAATAAAAGAAGATTGGGAATGAGATTAATTTTAAGGTCTCTTCCAACCCTAAACCATTCTGTGATTTCTAGGTGGCAGGAGAGGAGCCCCTAGAGCAGTGAGGGTGTCTGCAGCACCTGCTGCTCCCTCTCTGCCGTGGTGACACAGACCAGCACATCCCATTGTGTGCTGGGACCGCAGGAAGGTTCATCCCCACACACAGCACATCCCAAGCTGCTTCTCCTGCTCCATGCTGGCCTTGGAAGCTGCCACTGAAACAGGAAACCCGTGCTGAAAAACAAACCAGTGCCACCCAGTAAGAGAAAATGAACAATTTCCCCAAGGAGCTGGCTCAGAGGGGACCTGGCTTTGTGTGGGTAATTGGGAGGAACAAATGGCAAGCCACAGTTCATCCCATCACATCCATCCCAGGATGGACCCAGCGTTTCCACTGGCTCACACCAACCCCCCTGGACACTTGGCAGGAAATAAGAGGCAACTGCAGCAGCCCTGAGCCCTTTGGAAAGCAGAGCTGGATCACTATGTACCAAGAGAACTGTGCCACCCATTGCCAGCTAATCCTGCTCCGAGAGCCCTACAAGGAAGAACCCCTATGGAGTAATGAGAAACTTAAACCAAACACGAGGCTCTTTTCTAAAAGGGCCATTTATCCTCGGAGGGGAAGCAGGAAAACACACATGGCACCACTCAAAGCTGCGTGCTGCCTGCTTGGTACTGCGAGTTCTATTTTCACATTTTTATAATTATCACATAATGCATAATGTGACACAAACCAGGAGACGTCAGCTCTGTGCAGAGCCAAACCGAGCACAGGCAGGCACTGCATGGTCCTCACAGGGCAGCCAAACCCTGCCCTGCTCCTCCTGGCCCCATCCCAGGAACACCAGCCACATCCCTGTGCCCCAGGTCACCCCCTGGAGCAGCACAGCCCAGTGCAAAGCTGCTCCTGCCCTCACAATCTGCACAGGATTAACCCCTCGTGCTGCAGTCCAGGGGGGCTCAGTGAGGCGTCAGAGCCTGCAGTGGGTCTCAGGCTCTCCTGGACATTGCCCAGCCTGCAGTCAGGTTTTCAAGCCGGGCGGGTGTGCTCTGAACTGAGAAAGTCCAAACACAGCCCTGAGGTGCCCTGCAGGTCTGGGCAGCACCGTGTCCTCAGGGCACGTGGTCATCCTGGCAGGGCACCCACCCCCCGTGTCCAGCCTTGTGAAACCCCCAGAATTCTTACTGGAGATGTGGGAGACATGAAACTTGTCACCATTCAGGGCTTCAAGCCCCCTCTCCTGAGGGTCCCTGCCCAGGGCACCCCTCTGGCTCTGTGTTCTGTTCTGCAGTCCCACTCCCAGCTCTGGCACTGCCCTTGGCACCCCCTTTGCTCTGCCACAGCACAGGCCAGCAGCTCCCTCTGTGATCAGTGCCTGCCCTGAGACACAAATCATGGCACTGGGACTTCATCACTCCTGGGAGATTTGTTCTGGGCTTGTGACAGAGGATGGAGTCTCCAGGTCCATGCAGCACCTGGTCTGGTCCTTCCCAGTCTGATGAGGGATCCCTGCCTTGGCTGCAGCATCCTGGCACTGCCACACTGCTGGTCACCAGGGCCACTCACACACACACAGAGCTGTGCTTTTCCTTATTAATGGTCTCAGAGAAACTTTTCATCCTCACACTACACCCCAACCCTTGCTCTGCCATCAGGACCGGCTGAACCTCACTCTACAAAAACAGAGCCTGCAGCAGGGCACACTCGAGTGTAGGCCATGGCTGGCACAAGGCAGCAGCTTTGAGAGATTTCTGCAGCAGGTCCTGCTGAGAAGAACGGAAATTATCCCATGGAGAGCTTCCTCCTGTATGAAAATCCCTTTACTTCCACAGAACTAAAAGGGTTTGTTCTCCCTCCCCACCCTGACATGCGAGACACAGACAATTGTACAGTGCTGTGGAGCAAGGATGACCAAAGGGAGGAATAAAGCATCTTTTTTTCCCCTCCTGTAGGAAAGTATTGTCCAAGTAACCATCTGGACTGAGGGCAGGCTCTTCCAGAGGAACTGGCACGCTCTGCTGTTCCTAGACTAAATAGATTGCTGCCTTCTCCAGCCAGTGCTGGTTTACAGAGAAGCTGTACAAAGTAAATATCTTCCTTCCAAGGCCAAACCCCTCCTGGTGCCAGCTCTCAGCTCGGAGCAGATGTCCCTGCTTGGGCTGCAGAGCCCCCGGGGAGCAGGGCCAGGTGTACCCAGCTGTGCTGTGCAGCCCCTCGGGCAGCTGGAGGGGCTGGGGGTGTCAGACAGAGAAAATTCCTCACTGAGGAGATGGGAATACAACCACCACTCCATCAGGGGGGTTTCAGTCATTTACTGAAGCCAAGGAGTTGCTGTGTAACCTCAGGGAAGTAGCTTAATTAAGTTTTTAAGAGGCAGAGTTGAGCAGCACAGCAGGTCTGTGCTGAAGAAATCTGCTCTGGGAGGGAGCGTCCTTTGTCAGGCAGAGAGAGAAAATGCGATTTATTATTAGAGATGCATTAGGGAAGGAAATGGGATTCAGCAGTGCTAAGGTTGCTTCTAAGCCTGACTCAGGAAAAAGCTCAAGGTTGAGTAAGCACCCTCCTCCTCAGATCAGCTCAGCTGGTCAGAGCATGTGTGAGAGGAGGAAGCTGCACTCAGGAGCTGCTCTGCCAGCTCCTCCACCACAGTGACCATGGAGAGCTGGGCACTGTCCAGAGGTGCAGCACAAACACCAAAGCACCAGCCCCTCACCTCAGGGCATGCAGGATTCCACGTGATGTCAAGTGGGGAGTGAATTGTAAAGAAATCTGTCTTGACTGGGATAAAACAAGAGGCCAGTTCACCCACAGGACACGTACAAAGGGGAAAAGCCAGCAGTCTGTGCACTTCTTTCCTGCTTTCAAGAAACTTGCAGCGTCAGGCAAAATTGGAGCTTTAACCCAGCAGCAATGAAATCGCTTTTCACAAAAAAACCTCTGCCTGCATCTGAACTCTGCCTGCATCTGGTGGCTGAGAACACTGCCAAGGCTTTAACCCTCTGCTGTTAACAGAGAGAGATATTGATGAGTGTCCCTCTGGCGAGGGAAACCACATGGTGTTTTTAACCTCGGTGGATTCTTTGCAGCTTTTCAATTCCTGAGCAGGGCTGTAGCTCCAGACGGGGGTGTAATTGAGATGCATTATCCTTTGCCTCTGAAACTTTCCCAGGCACACATGTGCACACACACAGACTGTGCATTCAGCTATAAATACATTCCGTACCTGCACAGGCATTAAGCTGCTGCTCAGGGGCTGTCTGGACATTTCCCTGCCAGCTCTGCAGTCACAGCACTCAGCCCTGCCAGGCCAACGTGACAAATGGAGCAAACGCAGAAAGCCAGCTGGAAACCACAAAAAGCAGGAGAGGGTCTTTTAAGGACCAGTCCCCTGGAAAGACAAGGATTTGGGGTGTTCTCATCCTAAAAGGGATGGTGAATCCCTTTAACTCTCCTACAAACAAGAGCAGCAACCTGCTGAGGAATCACCCACCCTCCTCTTCATCCTGAACCAGCCACCATCTGTGCCCAGCATGGCAGAAAATCTCCCTCCAAAATATTCCAACCTCCTCTATTACATTATCCTCGACAAAAGGCCAAATTCCATCAGGATAGGCTGGTCCCATTGATAGCTCAGCATCTCCTGGGATGGAGGAAGTGTGTCCTTGAAGGGTTTCAGTGCCATAAGGGCCTGAAGCTGCACACTGACCTGAGCACACCTCAGCTCTGAGGGGCTGGGATGCTCTCCAGATACAGCTCCTGAAACTCTGACTAAGTGCAGGTTTCAAAGCACAGACCTCACTAAAAAATGGGCATTCCCTGCTAGAAGAGTTTCCTTACAGACCAGAGACTGCAATGGAAACCTTTTAACAAAATATTCAATAACAGCTTTAGTCTTTCTTTTAGCCTGGGAGTGTAAATGGGTTACATTACAATGAGAGGCACCTTTCTAGAGACCTATAAGCTAAGAAAAATCATATCCTCCTCTTATGAAACATGAGATGTGCCAAGGGTTATTTCCATCTCAGGAGAGATGATCCATCAGTGAATCCTAAAGCACTTCATGAGACCTAAGCACGTCCACCAACAGCATCCACCTCTGTCCAGCTGCAGCAGGGAGAGTGAATACACAGAAAAGGAAAATGAGGCACAAAAATGTCATGATAGGTGTCTGAAAACATAATCCCATAACCAAACCAGTGTGGCAACCTGATCACATGTGATTAGCAAGAGAAATTATGTCCTGGAGAAAAGGGGGAAACTCATTCTGAAGGGGACCAAAGGCTTTTGGACACAGAAATAAACAGTTTACAGTTGACAAAACCTCATTGACAAAACTTACCATTGACAAAACCTCACAAATCTAAACAGAAAAGCTGATCAAAAGATTGTAGAAACAAACTGACAGACAGAGAGAAAATTTTCAGCTTTGTACCACAGTGTCCAAAATGCTAATCTAAAATTTTTAGATGTTTATTTGAAGCATTCTTCAGAGATCCTCAGAACTTTGCTGTCTATCAGTTTGAGGGCCATAATGTTCCTTCTTTTGCATTGTCCTCCCACACACCCCTCGTTGAATGAATTGCTGGGGTTACTTTGCCTCTGGCACACAATGGGGTCTCACACAGCCAAATGTCTTCAGAAGTCTGTGCCCAGCTCAGTTTGAAGGTGTTTTATCTGGACATTCAGCCCCCAACCCACTTGCTCTTCAAAGAGGGGAGAAACTGAAGGCTGAACTGGCTAATTCAGAGAGGAAATAGCTCATTCTGAAGCAGCCAGTGAAGTGACCACTTTGATTACCTTGATGTAAAAGAATGGGATTTGGCCCAGATGTTATTTTTCCACCAAGCATTTCACAGAAGCCAAGGAAAGCAGAAATTATGTCAACTTGATACCACTATCAGGTCACCAGGCACCTTCCCCTTCCAGGTCTTCAAATACTGGGCAGCTGCAGGCACCTTGTGTGCATGTGCTGTGCTGGCCTCCCTTCAGAGAGCTGCACCACTGAAGGGAGAGAAAATTCTTCCAGAGGAAATACCAAGGGAACAAAAAAAAAAAGAGGTTGAAAAATTGCAAAAGTCACCTGTCAGTGTTCAGAGCCTTTACTTAGCCCCTAACTTGGACTAGTGCACCTGCTGCCTATGTATTTTCAAGTCACTGAGACAGGATTTTCCAACTTAAGTATAACTTCAGGGAGGTCAGGATGCTCTTTTTCTTCCTGAATTTCCAACATGTTCTGTACTCTTACCTGGGAAATTCAGGATGCCACAGCTTCTCTGGATCTCGCAGCCGTGGCTCTCCAAGAACTCAGGTCTGTGTGTTCCAAAAACACAAACCTGCCCCACTCTGACCTCACAGTTGATTTCCCTTGACCTTGAGCACACAACAGTAGAGACACAGCTGAGCAATTCAGACCATGTACCACAGAGGGCAATAATCCTTCTACCCATTAATTAGGTGCATTTGTTACTGGAAATGATGTTAAAGTGATTCAAGTGGATGAAATAACAAAAGAAAACCTCTGGAATCAAGAGGCACTTGCCCAACCCTCACTTCTGCAGATGTCTGGTGGTTTGGCAGAGGTCAGGACTGTGGTGAAATGCCCCTTCCCAGAGAAAAAGCCAAATGTCATCACCAGATCCTGGAGGGAGTGGGAGAACGGACAGTCTGGCTTGAAATAAACCTTGGAAACCTGAGAAGATTGCACGGGATTAGCCAGTGGGTAACACAAAACCCCAAAGCCACAATTACCAGCCGAGCAGCAGCCACTCTGCCCAAGCTGCTCTCAGCCATCCCAGCACTGCTTTGTGGGAAAAGCCAGGAGGAGAGGGCCTGATCCCTCCTGCCCAAGGGCAGCTCCTGTCTGGGAAAGGAACACAGGTTTTCATCGCTTGGGAAAAGCGTCAGGGATGCCACAGGGTGGGCAGAGGAGCAAGACGGGAGAGGGTCTGACATACACAGAGCTAAAAAGTCTCAGTGAAGGGAAGGGAAACCACCCCACATCTGGGCCTGTTCCTGGCTATTAAAGAGCCTTTTAGGCATGTGAGATATTAGGGATCACACTCGCTTGATGCACAAGAGATGCTTTGAAATGGTTACAGCCTTTTTATTCACAGAAACTCCCTCTGAGCTGCCTTTTCTTCTGTCTGGGCAGGAGTTTACACCAAGGTTTTATTTGGCTTCAGGGCAAACATGATGCTTTGCAGGAACGCACTGTCAGACAGACCCCTCTCCTAGACAAGTAATTACGAGAACAAATAGCTCCTTCTTAACCCACAGGGGAGGCTGCCAAGCCCTCTCTCTGCTATTCTCGGCTTCCTGGCTCAGAAAGGGTTACGTGCAATCTAAAAGAGTGGCTTGTCCTCCTCGGGCTGCCTGGGAAACCGTGCAGATTCCAGCTGGCAGCAGAGCTGGGCTGTGCCGTAGTGTGGGTCAGCGGTGACTCGCTGCAAACTCCCGAAAGCGCCTCCCAGAGGTTCAGGCAGCCACACAGCAATCACAGCCCCACACACAGCACAGGCAACCTGCTTGTGGTGGAGGAGGAGAAGGGCCTTTGGGTAGAAATGCAGTGGGTTTTACTTCATGCACACTGAAAGGGTCCACACGCAAAGACCGCCACAGTTAGCGGGCCCAGGTTTATATATGGGTAAAGGGGGTGGAGCCAACAGTAACAACCAATCACCAAGAGGTGTGGGCGGGAGAAGGGAGTACAATGGCCAATAGGAAAACACGAGGGTAAACGGACAGGGCTAGAAACCAATGGGGTTACAAAGAACAGAGACACTGCTAGAAACCTGACCATATATGGTCAACTGTGGGAGTAACGGCCAATGGGCCAACAGGGGGTGTGGCACTGGGGTTGATTGACAGCCTGTCAGTTAACAGGGATCCATGGGAGAGGTGAAGGTCCAGGAGACATTCTGGACCTTAACATTCTTCCACATCCTTAACCTTTACATTCTTCCACATCCTTAACCTTTACATTCTTCCACATCCTTAACCTTTACATTCTTCCATGGCATGGCCCCAGGAAATCCCCTACGGGCCCGTAGGCCTCCACAGGGCTGGGGCACTCTCTGCAGGTTACCCTGCCAGGGTAGCAGGACGCATCCTCTGCCCTCCCAGAGAGCACCAGGCAAGGGCAGGGTGGGGCTGCTTGAGAAAGATCAGGTGCTCCCCAAAAAGCCCTGAAGACCCTGCAGACTAAGTGCAGGGTGGTGCTGCAGGCAGGTAAATGTGCAAGTTTTAAGGACAAGTGTCTGGATTGCTGTGGGGTAGAGGGCAATTGTGATGCCAGACCTGAGTGCAGTGGTCGGAGCATGGGGAAGCAGGAGCAGGAGCTCTCCAGGGCTCTGTGGTGCTCTCTCTGCCTCTGAGTGCGACTAATTTCCAGCTGTGATGTCAAAATTGTAGTTTTGACTATGTGCAACATTTTAGATTTGCTGTGAAATCTCTGTGTTTTCCACTTTGTTTCCTAAATCCACATGGAACATCCCCGTTGCTTTAGTTTTAACTGCAGTTCTACTCCTGTCTCTGCCAAACAGGCATCACTTTAAACTCACCTGAGAATAAGCAGTGTAGGTCACAATTTAATGAACTTGTAAAGGTTCAGTGCCAAAACATATAAATATATTTATAAACCATATAAATAAATCCACAGGACAGCCAAAACCTGCACACATGATGTCACATCCTTGAGTTAAAACCGAATCAAGCTTCATAAAGCAAGAGGATTTTTAAAAAGTATCAAGCACTAATTAGTAGCGGTGTCAATGAAGTGAAGGGCAATTCTTAAGAAATAATGTGCAATTTGCTGTCGGTGAAACTCTCAAAACTTGGCTGCTCACTCTTATTGGCCAGCAAGTGTGAGAAGCTGCTGCTGTTCAAAGAGGACATCCTAGATCCAGCAGGAAAGAGAATAAATCCCAGAGCAGCCATTCATTAAAGCAGTTTGAAGTCTTCCCCAGATCTGTGTAACTCCTCAGAGAGCGACTGATTACATGTTCTCAGAGATATCTGATGAATCCTCTATTTTTGGGCACTTCTCTTTCTAACTCTGCTACCTGGAATGCCCTTTCCCCACCTCCCAGGAAAACCCAGAGGCAGAAAGCTGGACACTGAGAGGGACTGGGAGAAAAAAGAGGGTTCATTTCAGGGAAGCTTCTCAGTTCAGCTGCTCCTCATAAAGCACCTCAGCCCTCAGGCCATCATCTGAGGTTTCCTCACAGGAACTCCAGGAAGGACTCACAGCAGTTCTTCCCCCAAAAAGCCACCACCTTCACAGGTTTGAAACCTGATACACGTGCAGGAGGCTCTGCTGGGTGTCCCATTCTGCCTCACTTGCAGGGAAAATCAAGGTTCTGTCTTCCCATGACATCTGAGACTTCTCCTGGAGAGTCCCTGTCAGATTCCTTTGTGCAGAACAAGTAGAAAAGATGTGAGTAGGGACAGGATCACCTTTAGATTAAGGGGGTAACAGAGAGAACAGCAGCAATTGGGGAGTGCAGTGAGGAAGAGGAGTGGCATCCTGTGTTATACCTGATGCAAGATATGCCTTATGATCCTGCTCTTGATCGGGACAAAACTCATATCCAGCCTTGGAAACAGGTCAGTGTCAAAAAAACATGCAGCAAAGCTCTTGTCATTTCCTTGATGAACTGGAAATGCACAGGCCCTATTCCTAGAGAAAAAAGGGGAGATCTCTCCTCCTTCTCTGTGGGAGAGTGGGGGAAAAACCCTTCAATCTTTCAAGATGTGGTTTGCAAATTCATTCTCTCTGATGAGCTCTGGATGAGAAAATACTACCAATAATCTTTCAGTGCTGTCCAGAAGGAAATGAAGAAGTGGGCAGACAAAAGCAATTCTTGTGTAGAGATCATGGAATGGCTTTGGTTGTGCCTGGAGTCCAACAAACACTCCTGCTCCCTGTTTTCTGCCTGGTGACACCATCCATGGGCAGTGCAGCAGGATGGGTCCAGGAGTCTCACTGCCTTACACTTCATCTCCATCACTGCTGCATGAGAGGCTCAAGAACACATCCCACTGGTGCAATAAAAAGAAATTACCCTCACTGGGATCCTACATCGGTGCTTTTATGGGGTTGGGGTGAGAAGTGTCTATTTATCCTCTTTCATTTCTTGTTAAAAAGCAGAGCCCCTGTCAGAGCCGAGGAGAGCTGCAGCACAGAGGAGACATTATTCTCAGTTTTGGATTAAGATCAGTATTTTAATGAAAGCACTTATTAGCCCCAGCTGGGGCTCAATTTTCCAGTGAGTTGGAAAAAAAAATATATTGCCCTGACCATTCCTCTCTGGGGATTGCACTGAGACATCTGAGAGTATCAATTACTGATCATAATTCTCTATTGGAAACGAACAGCTGGGGGAAAGCCGCTGGCTGGATTGCTTTACATTTGAAACTATAGTTCCTGGCTGTTTGGTGTCCATTCTTTCCCACTCTGGGATGCTGACAGCTCTCAGAGGGCTGCCCTTGCCACCCTCTCACACCCATGTCCCCTCAGCACCCAGCAGAGGTGCACTGGATGCACTGGATGTGCAGGGAAGTTTTGGGACCTGGATCGTGTTTTGGGGGGGTTGTCACTGCTGTCCCCTGCTCCTGGAAACGTTTTTCAGCCAGAAGTTCTCAAAGGCCTCTCCCTTTCTCCTGCAGCTATGGAGCAGAGGAATGACCACAGGGACACAAGGTTATTCCTGGGGAACACAGATCCTCACATTCTCTTGGAATGTTTGCACTTTCTGGTGACTTAAGCACCCAAACCCCATCAGAACGGGCTTAGGAGGGTTTGTGGCTTAATGCAGGGATAAAAGGAAGGTGAAAAAGCAATGCTGGAGGGGCAGTAACACTCAGGGGTCTCCATGAACACAGAGAGCTTTTCTCTGGACACACACAGGAAAACAGCCCCTGAGCTGGAAGCTTGCTTTAAGTGGGAAGTAGAAGTTCATTCCATCTCAAACCTTTACAGTAGCTGATGCAGAAATGGATGGAATCAGAGCTGGAGGAAGCTGCTGTTTCAAAGTCAAACCTCATAAAAGGCACACAGGTTTGATCAGGAGGGGCAGGGCCCTGCCTGGGTCAGCAAGGAGGGTTTGCAAAGGAACTGGCACAAGGGCCGAGTGTCCCCAGCAGGGGCTGTGATGTGTGGGTGAGGTGTGTGCAGAGCCACCAGAGCCACCAGCCTCTCCCCCGTGGCCCCCAAGGGTGGAGGAGGTGGCAGCACTTCCCTCCTGCCCCGAGGGATGGAGGGAGAGACACCCACAGATGTGTGCCAGCAGTTTCTGGGAGAGTTTAAAGCTGTCTTCACGTGAACAGCTGCACTGACCCATAATGGATGGCACTCCCAAAGGCAAATTTCCCAAAGAACAGGCTCTGTGTGTGTGTACCACATGCCTTTCTGGGGCTGGGGGCTGTGTCAGGGACAGGGAGACAGGAGGGAAGCCCACTCCAGCAGTGGCCAGGTTGAAGGCTGCACGTTCTTTCAGCTGGAGTGGCTGGAGTTATTTTTTTCTCCACTTGGCAAGTCAGATCTGGGTGGGTTTTATCAGAATATCAAATCAATAAAATGCTCTGCCTGGGAACCTGTTTTTTAAATGCCATGAAAAAAAAAAAAAAACAGCTAGCCTGGGACCAAGTAGCTCAGGAATTTCACAAGAAAGCAAAGGAAATCCCAGGCACGTTGGCCTTGAGAACTGTGCTCCTGCCTGAGGTTTGATTAACTTTTTTATTCCCCTCCTCATCTCCACAAGCAGCTCATCCCAGCTGAACTGGCAGCCTGATTCCCTGCAGGGAACAGAAGGGAATCTGCATGAAAACCAAACCTTGGATGACTTTCCCACCTTTTAAAAGAGAAAAAAATCCTCACTGCTGGCCCTAGACTGTGATAACCCAGGGCTGAGGAGGCACCTGTTCAGCCCCAAAGCCCAGCCAGTCTGACACGATCCATTCCAGCTCCCAAAAAGCCTCCAGCCAAGGGACACAGCGCCCGCAGCTGCTCCCAGCCAAAGGCAGATGCTAATCCTCATCTCCTGGAAACAGGCAGTGAGCACCTGAAAAGAAACCCAGTCCCAGCATCACACAGACCAGCCATTCAGCTCAGGCCAGTCCCATTAGATTTGGTTGACAAAAGAATCCAACGTGCACATTTATAATTTGCCAGGGGAAAAAAAAAAGGGAAAGGGAAAAAAAAAATGGAAGCCAAGCTTTCTCCTTCTGAATGGAGAGTTCCTGTGGCCCAGCCTCCCTCCTCGTCAGCAGACAGGGTGGAATTCCCAGGCTACGGGGGAGATCTCCTGGGGCTGATCATGTTCTTAAAGGCATGTTCCCAATCAAGAAGGCTGGGATGAGGCATAATAATTGCATAGGCTTCCTGAGAACTGGCTTAATATCCCTCCAGACTGATTTAACCTAGTTTTTCATTCTGCTTTCACATCAAAAAATGAAGGTCTGTCTATATCTTGATATACTGCAAATCAGGAAATGGAGGCGTATGGTATATCTCATCCTCCCCTGCCTGGAGCTCTCCACGGCACGCTGCCAAGGCATTGTGTCAGCAAAGCTCTGCTGATTAACGCTGGGGAGAAAGAGAAACCAGTGGCCTGTTAAAGGTCTGGGAGTCAGGAGCCATCTAATCCCGGGCTGGCACGGGCTTCGTGTCCTTGAAATCGGTGGGGAATAATTAGTGTCATTACCAGGCTAAGTTACACCTCTATTGGGCTGTAAAGATAAATGAGGGCGGAAAGTTTTGTAGGCTCAGGGCCATGGCTGGTTATAATTCTCATTAACGCAAGAATACTGGGAAATGTGCCATGTTACTGGGCAAGTGCCAAGCTTGTCCTTACCTTTGGAGCCTCTGGAGCACCTTGAGGCAGTCCCAAAATCCAGAGGTGCACACTGGCATTTCCCTTTCCAGCTGTGGATCCTTTCCCAGCCTTGTGGAAGAGATCCCGAGGGGTTCAGGGAGAGACCCCAGAGCCTGATGCTGCACATGTGCTGCCACTGCCCCCCAGATGGGACAGACAGAGGTTATCAGCTCCTGCAGCAGGGATCCACACCGCCACGGGCAGCTAAAACCAGAGAGAACCCAGGGCTCTATCCCAGGGGAAAATCCCAGGGAGCACCCACAGATAAATAGTGGCAGTCTGGCCACAAAGCCACACAGAGGGGAGGTGCAGACTCCCCAGTCTGGCTGGCCTGCAGGAACCTTGGGTTTTGCTGTTCCCTGAGAGTGGGGTCAGCCTTTCCTGCAGGGACAGCCATCAGACCCTGCTGTGGCATCAGCACAGCCCATGCTGGTGTCAGAAGGGAGCTGGTGGCTGAAAAGTTATCTTTAGACTCTGCTGCACAGTCCAGCTGGAATCACAACTGGCCTTCTTCATTACAAGTGCTTTTAATCCTGCAAGAAGGTGCTCTACAAACCAGGGCACTGTTTTATGCTGGATGTTGCCAGTTTAGCCTTGCAAGTCCAGCTTCAAAGATGCAGCTCTCTGACAGTGCAGTAAAAAGTTCACCTCTGAGGTCTGTAAGAACAGACACCTTGCAAATGTATCCCCAAACTCTGCACAACACCATCAGTCCAACACATTTGGGAGGTTGCCTTCCATTGCTGAGCTGGCTCAGTGTGGCAGAACTCTGTGACAGCTGGGACAGCCACATTGGATGCCACGTTTGTTACACAACAGGGCATTTACAAAGCCTTGAAAAGAAGAAAAACAAAAAAACCCAAAGCAAACAAAACAAAAAATAAACACAAAAAAAAAAAAAAAAACAAACCCCAGCAGATGAATTAAATTAAGGGACTTAGTGTCATGAATATGAATTGCTGCTCTGAGCCATCCTGGTGAATACTAAACTCAGATTCTGGATAAAGCCACACCTTGTCTGGCTCAAGCTGCCACAGATCCCTGGACTTCCCTCAGCTCCTTTAGATCCCAGGTAGGAAGGAACAACAGTCCCTCAAAACACGTGGGACCAGTTCCCAGGTTTCTCACTCACTCTGGGCTCAGTCCTTACTCCCACACTGTGGCAGTGGCAGATTTATTTGAGCTCACAGCCCCAGCCCACACTCTGGCTGGTCCAGAGGCCACTGTCCCCAGGCAAGAAATCAGCTCCAAGCCCAGAACTTCACTTCATTTTCTGCAATCACTCTCTGCTCTTTGCTGCATCCCACGACAGCACAGGGCAATGCAGATAAACCGGGCAGTCCCCAGCAGTCCCCTGAGCAGACCTTGGTGAGCACAGAAACCCTACAGGCCACATTTTTGGCAGATCCTGGCCTATCTAAATAAATAGGCAATGTGACCTGAGCTCCCATAAATTTCCTGAAAATCTTTAATGACTCTAAAGGCTTAATAAAGTGTTTCACAGCAGAGGCAGCAGCCAGTAATTACAGGTTTGGAATCTGTGGGGTTGCAAGCTGAGGTCCAGCTCAGAGATTGCAAATGCAGGCAGTAATAACAGCTCTTTCAGAGCACAGCACACGTCTTCTGCCACCATATACCCTGTTTTTTGAGCTGCTGTGTGCCTAGCCAAGCATGCTGTCAGCAGGAGCTTTAATCAAACGGCAAAATACATTAAATATAGAGACAAATCCTTGGGGATGGAGTTGCAAAGCATTGTGAAAGTGTCAACCGACTGCTGGGAGACCATGATTTAGCAAAAATTTATAAAGGGGCAGCTACAGGCTGTAAAAGCCAGACTTCTACTGGAATGAGGATGTGCAGGAAAGGTTTGGGACCTGCCATCATGTGGGAGGGTTGTCACTGGTGTGTCCTGCTCCTGGAATCCCCACACAGGGACCTCAGCACCACGTCTGCAGGTGGACACACAGCAGCTGCAGCAGGTTTAAAAGAGGGGAAGGAGAGAGAGGGCTCACAGCTCCCACAGACACCCCTCAGCTCAGGGGGAGCCACTGCCCCAGCCTGGATATTCAGATCTCAGCTCTGGGGAAGACACTCCCCCAGGAAAACACAGCCTCACGTGTTGCTTGGAAAGGCTGCCAGTCCCAAATTACTCATCACATTGCTCTGACTGCCTTTAAAATGGTTTTCATCAGCACTCTGGTCATCTCTGCACTTTTATACGTGGTGCAGTTTGCAGAGCCCCTCTTTGAAGCCGACTGACAGCTTTCAAAAGCAAGAGAGCCTGTTAGTTTTTCCTTTTGCCTGTCATTACACAAGAGTAGTGCTTGAGATCCAAGGTTCTATTAAAAAAGAGGACTAAATTAAGCTCTTGCATGAGGTCTCTAGAGATGCCTCAGCCAGTGCTTTCTTACACTCTCCTTTTACAGAACAGGGAAGTTTGTGTACCAATACAATCACGGCTGTTCAACTGTCAAAGCCCCTAGAACTACATCAATCCACAAAAGAGCAACCCAACTCCTTTGAAACTTCTGCAGTGAGGCAGGAGAGAAGAATTTGATGCTTAATGCTTTAATCATAGAGTTGGAGGCCTCCACTGATCCACGGTGCTGACGGCTGCAGGAGAGCTCACACCACGCACAGGTGAAGAACTCAAGTTTAGATAAAGAGAACTTCAAGGAAAAAGAACTGAAAGGCACAGTGAGCCCTTTAATTCCAAGAATTGTGTTAGACTCCTCCTGGCAAGTGTCCCTTTTCATAGATCATTGCAGGATTTGTTAGTTGTTTCTACAGATTTAGAAAGAAAATATCTCCCACGCCCGCTTTCGATCGGGAATGCGCCAAAGCAAGTAAACAGCACATTGTTAATGTTTCCAGAGATCTTTCCATCCCATTGAACCATTCCATTGGCTCAGTCTGTACTACAAGAAAGCAAATGGCTCAGATTACTTATCTCATTAAAAAAAAAAAAAACAACCCACAAAACCAAAAAAAAAAACCCAAAACAAAATAAAAAACCCCTCTGGATTTTGCAGTGTTGCATCCCTCAGTTTCCAGAGCCAGCCCTGGGATGTGGTGAATAATGCAACTCTCAGTCCTGCTTTAGCAAAACAGATGAAGTTCTGACTTGTTCTTCTCTTGCTGGTGTTTTTGGAAAATGCAGGAAGGAAAAAACTGTCAGACAGAAATAGTCTGTGTGTCACTTCAAGCCAATCACTGGGGACCTGGACTCAGAGCCCACTGAAGTCAGTGGAAAGACTCCTCCCGACCTCCACGGGGTTTGGCTCAGCCCCACACCAATGTGCTCCTTGCAGGTGTAGGTTTACATGTGCCTTTTTAAACGGCCTGAACAAAGACTGCCCTCAAGAACCGCCTTAACCACAGCTGCATTTGTCTCCAGCAGGGAGCTTCCACCCTGCCTTCAGCAATGTTCCTGGTCTGGGGCCAGATCTCCAAGCCAGCACATCCCTCTGTCTTCTTCTGCAGCCCTGCCCATTTTTTAGGGCCACATTTCCAAGTGTCCAGCCACACAGAGCTGGCCTGGCTCCCCCCTGCGTTTTTCCCCTCCGTGGCTCACACCACTGCCACCCCAGCGCCTGCAGAACCATCCAAGGTTTCCTAGGAACTGCAGAGTTAACTTCCCACATTAATGTTCCCCTTGGGAGAGGGCTCTGCTCTCTGCTGCTGGCTGGCAGGACTGGGCAGGGGCAGAACAGTACGTGGTGACATTCATATAAATTTCTCTTTATAGATATATATTAATAGCAGCACTTCTTTCATTTTATCCTGTCAGATAATCCCGAGCAAACTCTCTTCTGAATATATCACTTCATATTCCAGAATACTGCATGAGGAACTCGGTTCCAACTTGAGGTAAAAAATCCAATTCTTTTCACTTCTTAGCTTATTTTAGCTAGCTCCAGGAAAGCCTTCACCATGTAACACAGAGATCACTGACAACCCTGAATTAAGATCACCTCCCGAGTTTGGTGCAGGAGGAAGAGGAGCCTGCACTACCAGCAGCCCTGTAAACCAAACAGAAAGCGAAATCAATGTGAACCTTGCCTAAATGAGTCACTTACTTGCTTGGGAGTCCTCCTATACTCCCCAAATGGTCTTTGAACACTCAGAGTTCTTCAAGTCACTGAGGGGACAATCACACACTCCACTGAGCACAAAAACCAAACTTAAACAATGCAGTGCTGAATTCAGAAGTTAAAGAACACCCCTGGGAGCAGCAGCAGAGACAAATAAACCCCCAGAACGTTCCTTCACCCTTCTGATTGTTCCTTAAGCCTTGGCACAAAGGTGTGCAGCTCCTTGCTGCACCAGCACTGCCTTTCCCCTTGCTGCTGGTGTGTGTGCACTGGGATGGGGGATCCAGGCGTGCCAAGGGAAGGCAGGCTCTGACATCTGCTGCAGGAGGTGACCTGGGGCTCTTCAGAGCTGGGAGAGAATATGGAATGTGCCAGGGATGATCTGTGCAAGAATTTATTCATTTTGCTAGAACTGATGTGGCATCCATCTGTAACTCTTAGGCACAGGAGGAGGGATCAGGAGGGATTGTCTCTCTGCTTGGCTCTGCTGCTCTCTCCTGCATACTCCTGATACTGTACCACCTTCAGCTCTGGGCCTTTTCCTGTGCCTCAGTTTCCCCATCTCAGGTCTGGACATCAAAGCTGCTGTGTGTAATTTTTAAAGAATAAAGCAAGCCAAAAGAGAGATGGAGGGAATGGAAAGGCAAATCCTTCCAGTATTAGTCAGCCCTTACTTTGGCTGAGTAAGCAGCACAGAGAGGCGGAAGGAACAGGAACCAGGAAGGCTGGAAGTGCTGGGTTCCAGACAATTCTGCCATGGCAACCACATCCCTTTAAACAGGGGACAGTTCCAGTCAGCAGCCCTAAGCTTGGTCCTGCTGGGCTTTGCTCCCTGCCAGCAGAGCTCAATGTGCTGCTTTGTCTCTCAGAGAGGACGTTGAATTGCTGTCGTTCATCATGTACAGACGTGCAGATATCTGAACCTGGCCAGAGCCGAGGGAGGTTCACAAGAGGCTTAGGAACACTACCCTGAGAGATGAGAGTTTGGTTTCTGGTGTTCAATTCATGCCATTTGCCCCTGGAAAACACCTGCTGGTTTCTTCCCTTGCACTCACGGGGAAGCAAAAGACAATTTCATGCTACTCCTTATCTGCCTCCTCTGCATCCTCCAGTCAGTTCTCACCAGTGGTTCCCTATCAGGTGTCACATCTGGGAGGGATGGGAAGCTGACAGGCAGAGAGATGCCTGCCCAAGCATCTCAGATTAACCATTTCCATGCTTTTCCCTGTGTAAACGTGGGGCTGCTCACGGGGTCAGGGGCAGGTAAATAACTGGAGACTGTGGAAGTTCTCCTCAGTTTGGGACAGCGTCAGTTGATACGACCCTGGCCCTGCCAAAACTAACATCAGACACGTGTTGACTTCAACACTCCTGCAAAATTATAACAACACAATGCTGTGACATTCCCCAGAGTGACTCCCTTCAGAACTGATGCACTGGGAAGATGAAATGTCCACAGTTAGAGGGTGGAGTGCCGAGGAAGGGAGCAGGGGACCAGCAGATCACAAACTGCAGTGAGAGGAGCTCAGTTAATTTTAATGAGTTAATGTTAATGAGCATTTCACTTTTACTCTGAAGGATTAAAGGCTTTAGAGGACAGACTGACAATCTTTCAGCATTGCCCTATCAGCCCATTTTCTGGGAAAAGCATGTGGGATCACTGAGGGGACTGAACCATCTGATGGCAAAGGAACCCAGAGCAGGTCCCAGATTCCTGGCAGGGACCAGTCATACATCTACAAATCACTAAGGTTTAAAAATCCTGATTATACAAACCACAAGCTAAGACATTTGGGCCACCTCCATGTTTCTGTGCATTTATCTAACACTTGTCAGTTGAGATTCCTCTTTTACCTAAACACTCAGAAGCAGAGGGACTTTCAGAGGATTTCTGAGAACAATGGGGACTTGGAAATTAAAAAAATTCCCAGTTCCTGGGCTAATTCCCCAATGACTTTCTTAAACACAAGGCAGCTAAGATACTGCTAAATTTACAATAGTGAGGGGTAGAAGATAACAGGATTTACAGGGTTAGGTTTAACAGGGTTGAAGGTTAACAGGATTTTAAGGTTAGGACTTAAAATAACACAGAAAAATGAGAATCCACAGTTACAAAGAACTCTGTGCATCATTCATTTCTTTCTCCTTGCCTCTGCACAGGCTGTAAATCAACCCAGATCAGGAGATGTCACCAGCCAGTGCTGTCCCCTCCAGCCCAGAGCTCTGGGCTTGCAGACAGGATACACAGGGGGTTTATTTTCAGGGCTCTGACACGGAGCTGTTATGTGACACATGGAAGGTCACAGCACATTTCTGCTGCTTCTCCCACCAGCTGCTGGGTTAGAAATGATTATTTCTATTATTTCTACCCCTGCTGCTGTAGGCACTACCAAGGAACCCCCTGCAGATACCAGGATCTCACGGTGCAAATCACTGTGTGCACAAATTCTGTCAAAAAACTCTTCTCCAAGGAGAAATTTATGCCTTAAATGAAAGGAAAACAGGTGGAAACAGGCAAAGGTGCTGCCCTGGGGGGGCCAGGGCAGCCCCTCACCCTGGCTCAGTGTCCTGGCTGAAAGCACTGATCTCTTTTGGGGTTACTAATCATCACCATGGTATCAGCAACACACAGTTCATGTGCACAAAGCTCCTGGGTTGCACACAGGGGATTAAAACACAGGGAAACAGATCCTGAATGCCCAGAAGAAAACCCTCAATCCACGCCTTTAGTCTTTGCTAGCAACTGTGCTTTTGCAGATTTGAGCCACGCTCCGAAGATCACCAGGACAAGTATTTGACACAAAGTGATGCCAGGGAGCACTTCTGCTTGCTTTTGTTTTTCCATGGATGCAGAACCCTGCCTAAAATAATCCCCAGCTAGAAATACTGGGCTGCCATGGCTGCATGGCCTGGATTTCTCTTCCAGCACCCTGAATTTCACACGCAGGGTGAGCTCCTGGGTGTGCTGTGCCTGGTGTGTGCTGGAATTGATTATAGGTTTTCTTGCACTTCTATTCTCATTAGTTCTACTTCACAGAGAGTGTGGAACGCAGGCACTGCCAGCCCAAGAAAATTAAGATGTGACATTGTTTTTCAAGGACATATGCTTGGGGCATGTGTTTCTTTCCCCCTTCCTCTATCAATGCAAATCCCAAATGGAGCTATCAACAAAAATAAAGGGAATAATCCTGACCCAGTTTAAAGTTGTGTGGGTTTTTTTTTCTTTCATTCTTCTGCTTCTCAAGACCAGAGACAGAACAGAGGCCACAAGCAGAGCTGCCAAAACACATATGCATGTTGGATGCTTTTGTCTAAAGACACTATGAAGTGCTAAAATATTAAATATGTCAAGCAGAAAGGTTTCCTCTGGTCTTCAGAGCTCTGCAAAATGGCAATAAAAATGTAAAAGAAGAATGCTGAATAATCAAATGTGGTTTCTTTCTTTAAATGTAAATAGTAAAGGCTGAGTCTTGGATACTTCATGTTAAGAGCTCAAGGATTTTCAGCCCCATTTCTTCCCCTGTGGTGGAGGGATCATTTTTAGGGATAAGGGACGTGTGGGGTCCCACTAGCAAAGATCCTAAATTGTGAACATCAGGACCAAACATCCCGTGTCAGGGGGGGTTTTGCACCATCCAATCCCGGCTCTGAAATTCAGAGTAAGCTTGGCTTTGCAGTCCCTTTGCCCAGCTCAGAGCTGTTCAGAGCCAGACTTCAGACTCAGGGCTGTTTTCCAGTCCTAACAATCTGCTCAGATCCTGACTTCTCCAGCAGCACTGCCAGTAAGGAGAGTTGCAGAGAGGAGGGTATTTGGAAAAGCAAACACTCTCCTCAGGTGAACTCAGCAGTGACCCCCGAATGTGACCCCAAAGGTCAGTAAACAGCCCCTGAGTGGCTGTGACAAACTCTGCTGAAGGCTTCAAGGACAAGCTGGGACATAAAGTCCACTCTCCCTCCCCAAACCTGCCGTGCTGCTCATCACCCCTGCTGTTGTTTAGCTGTCCAGACCACGCTTCCCCCTCCATCTCACAGCACCAGGGATGGAGCACTCCAAGACACCAAAGGCTGGGGCTGCAGCAGAGCCCCTCAGCTGTGTTGGTGGAATTCGTGTATTTATTATTATTATTGTTGTTGTTGTTGTTGTCTGCAAGTAAATACCAAGCAATTATGGTGTTCTGAAGTGACCTTCTGGAGCATGTGCTCGAGCCTGTGGAGCTCAGCCAAAGCTACTATTGTGGATTTCATGCCAAGGCTTGGGAGAACCCTGGCTCCCTCCCATTGTTTTCTTTGGCCGGGCTCTATGGATTCTCAGCCTGGCAAGAAAAGCCCCGTTTTAAAAGTACTGGCAAGCCCCGTGCAGTTTGTCACAGCACGGCCCATGATTTAGGACCTGGGTTTAGGCTCAACACTGGGCTCTTTTGTTCCGCGGCGCTGGGACACGGCTCGCGGCTTCGCGCGAGTTAATCGACGCGGGCCGGCTCCGAGCGTGCAGTGAGGATTTTCCCAGCGTGGCAGGAGGATTTTCCTCCCTGAATGTACAATCCAGAGTGGGAATGGCTGAGGGGAATTGAAGCAGCCTTATCCAGGCTTAGGCTGCTGCAAACGAGGCTTTCTCACACAATGGGCGCTTCGGGGTGATAAAAAGGAATTGCTGCATACCTGGGTAAAGCCAGAGCTGGAGGAGAAGGATTTGCACTTTTCTCTTTCTTTTGTTTAATAGAAACTCATTTTTATTTATGATTCGACCTCAGAAATAGAGGTGAAATTTGAAGGGATTTAAAAAAACCAAAACCACCTCTCTGGCTCCACAAATCCTTCTTACAGGTCCCTCAGGCTTTGCTAGGACGTAGTTATAAGCAAAAAATGACTCTGCAAAAAACAGCCCTTTGGTAAAAACCAGCTCTTGCGCAATTTGTATATTTTGGAAGCCATATTTGACCATTTTACTGGCTAAGGATACCCAGAGTCAGACTCTGGGATCCAAATCCTCTGTGCATGGGGAGGGGGGGGAAGAGAGCAAGCTGAATATTTAAAATCAAACCAGTGAAGGAGAAAAGTCTTCTTTTAGAAATGGAGACAAATAGCTCAAAATCTCTACCTTTGTGAGTGGCACTGCTGAAACTCGGCAGAAAAATACAGCCCTCTCTGCTGCTCATTGATTGGAATTAATAAACCAGTCAGCCCTGAAATAACTGCCACCCTTTTCACCATCAAACTAATCGAGAATAATTGAACACAATTAGTAAATCATGGGTAAAAATGTAAATGAGGCAGAAAACCAGCTAATTAATGACCATCCTGGATCACATCACCAGTGACTGAGTTGGCAAATAACAGCAGAGATGAGGCTTAGACTGGGGTCAGTTCCCACTAATACTGAGCCTAGAAAACCAAAGGAGTGGTTGGTGATCCTCCTTGGCCCCTGCAGCCAGCACAGACTCCTCTGGGCTCCAAAGAGACAAGAAATCTTTCATTTCCTCCATTTATAGTTAGTCCACTGTACCCACCTTTGCTCCATGAGGCACTTGCAGCCCTCTCACAGGAGAGCTTTGTTGGTTGTGTTTCCCAGTCTCTGTGTGACTGCAGAAAGGGCTCAGAGTCTGGGCTAGGAGATAAAAAGTGGTGCCCCTCTAATACATCTGACTGCATTAAAATCTTTCAATTCCAGCTCTTACTGTCTGTTCAACACCTTGAAAGTGTAAGTGAAAAATATCAGAGGAGCTGCCTGTATTTCTATATTGATAAAAGAGGGGGGAAAAGAGAAATGTCACAGGAGACAAGCATGACATGACCCACTCTGGAGCCTTATGGCATCAGCATTTGGTGATGTCCCCTCTGGTCTGTATCTCACCCCAACAGGTTTTTCTGGCTGATGAGTTTGACCCAGCAGAGTTTTTCTCCTTTTATGCACCTTGTCTCAGGAAGCATAGAAATCATATTTGCTTTGTGGTATAACATTGGAAGTGTTCTGTTCATACAGTGTTCTGCTCATACCTAACCATGGTCATAATTCCATCTTGATCCTGTCTCTGGCACTTACCAGAGCATTTCTAACTGAACCCTATCAATAAACACCAATCCTGATCAAGGCATGGCAAACCATATCCTCAAACAGTCCTCTTGTTACCTTGGTGGATATTTTTCAGTGTCAGAACATCCACAAGCATTGCAAGGTCCAAAAAATCACAGGATGAAGCAGAGCCTGGAGATGGAAATCATCTCCTCCCCAGTGGCTCAGGCTCAGCACACTCAGGGACAGCTCAGGGCATGAGGAGCTGCTGTGGTTTCTCACTCAGGCTCAAACCCTCCCACGGCTTTTCTGCAAACACACCTTGAGGTTCCCCTGTCACCAACTGGAAGCTGATAAAACAGCCATGGATTAACAAGGGAAAGGGTCAACTCGCAGGCACCCCAGCCCCATGTCACAGCTCACTGGTGCAAATCCCAGTTAATCTAAAGAAAACTCAAACCTGTGTTCACACAAGCCCACTCTGATTTCTGTGTGCACTTCAGGCCCCTGCGATTTCTGGTCCCAAGTTCACACCCAAACAGGAAAGGGACAATCTTGTGCTTCAGGTGTGACTGAAATCTCACTCAACTCCCCATGCTCATGAGAATTCAAGGCTGGATCTCACTGAACAGCTGACCTGACTTCAGTCTTGCCACATGAGGCCAAGCCCTAACAGAAACCACCTGTGGTATTTCAATAACATTAAATCCAAGCTGAATTCAGCCTTGTACCTGACTCGCATCCAGCATCAATTTCCTTGGCCCACTTCAAGTCTCTTGCTGTCAACACTCCAGGGCTGAGAGTCATGGAAGAATGAGCTGCATTCTGTTAAACCTCATGGCCAGTGCTGCCAGCTGAAGTGTTATCCCTGCTCCCCATGCTGAGGATGGGGTATGAAACAGAACAGTTTGTTTTCCAAATCTGATGCAAGGCTCCAGTTATTCAGCTTGCAGTTCTGACTGCGAGGGGGTTCAGCCAGCTCTGACAACATATGGATGTGGTCCATGCTCCTGGCTGTTTCCTATAGGATCTGGAAAGGTCTGAGGCATGACTCTGTCTTTCTGCTGCACTTGGAATTTGCTGTGATATGCAGGAGGAGGAATTCCTGGGAAAGGCCAGAGCCTCTCCAAGGATGGTCCCAGATGCTCCCTCTGTACACACGAGCTCATGAGTGCAGTATTCCAAGGTTTGTGTGTTCAGCCAGCACCTGGCTGGCTGCAAGCTTACCTCTGGTAGTGGCAGAGAGGGAAAACTCGTTCCTTGTTATCTCTTTTGGCCGTATTTATAGAACTCAGTGCCTCAGCTGCTCTGTGCTGAGCAGCAGCAGACCCTGTGCCATGTGAGCACGTCACACACACCACAGATCTGCCCGAGGGAAGATGTGTGGGGATATTTTAACCACAGCATGCTGCAGCCCCACCACGCCTTACTGATCATGGAATTTCTGCAGCAAACATTTTAACAGCTCAGTGATGCCCTGTTTAAATACTTCATCTTTACAGCCTCATCTTCCCCAAATCCTGCAAAGCTGGCAGATTTCTCGAGGTAAAGTGACATCTAAGATGTCTTGGCATCTCCAGCCTTTGGCTCTCCAGCAGCACCAGATCCTAGCAACGTCATGAGGTGACCAAAAATTGAGGATTTGTTTGTGTGGTGTGGGTTCATCTCACCCATTTAGGTTTATAAACAAGCAGAAATGCAAACAACATTAGCCAGAATTGTTTATGACGTGAACAGTGACCTGGCATCTGTCACTTCATCACCTCTTTCTGTCACAAGAGTTTTGCTTGTCTCTATTTGCCACCAGCACAGAGGAATTTGCTTCACTTATTTGTATAAATGTGCCAAATAAAGTAAATGTAGTTACACTCACGTGTCAAAATGAGGGAGGGCCACCAGAGGTTCTGAGGACAGGGCAGCAGCTCCATCCTTGCACAGGAAATATCCACTGAAATTAAGACAAGAGTGAGAAGATGAATAGAAAATCAAAGGAGAACATACTGCATTTTCCCCTCAAGGGCCCGATACCACAAACATTAAATCGATATCAAAATTTCCACTGCATTTAGAAAACAATTTAAATATTTCTGGAAAAACAGATTCTGTACAAAATGTCATTTATGTCGAAAGAATGTTTGGAAAAGGAACTAGTGTCTGTTATTGTTGGCAGTATCAGAGAAACAAGGCCCCAGCTGTCCTTTCCTAGAAGGGTTAAACTTCTCCCATTATGAAACAAGAAAACAATCTCTGTAAGGAACAATTTTCCAGCCAATGCCCATCCAAAACTCCAGGTCAGCAGCAAACACATCCAAATACACAATAAGGTCACACGAAGAAATTCAGAGAACAGCCCTCTTTGTCTAGAATATTAAGTACTGGAACAAATAACAGCGACATCCTCATGAGTTGTTCACATTTTTCCCAGCACAGCTCTTCCATGCTGAGGGTTGCTTTCTTTTTCCTATCACTCTGTGTGGATTTTTCTCTCCCATCATTTGTCTCCCCTCCATTCCAAGTAAAGCAAGGAGTGCATTTTCTCCTGGAGTCACCTATGAGACTGCAGATCTCTGGAGCTGGCCCAACTAGAAGCCTTTTTTGTGCATTTGTTGGTTTTGGGTCTCTTTTAAATGAATAAAACATTTCAATAACTCTTCCCTCATTCCTCTTCTTGCTATCCTACCTTTTCCCACCAGGTCCCATCTTCTCTGCTCTTCCTTGGTTCTTTTCTTCTCAGAACATTTCTCACCCCAAGATTTTCAGCAGTGACTGCTACAATTTCTTATCCAACCCCAATCCAAACACTTTTCTTCAGCCCATGTAAATATTTCTCACAAATAGTGTCTCCAGGTTGGGACCTTGCAGATGGGGCAAAATCCTGCAAGATTTGTTTTTGCAATAATAATTTTAGGTGGAGGGGTCCCAAGAGCTTCACAGGCTTTTAATAAATGTTTTATATACTGCATGGCAAGGTAAAGGGGGAAAATGGAATTCCAAAAATTTGTATGCACAGAATTTCTTAATTGAACTTCTCTGATCCTGCTTGAAGTGGCATAAATATAAAGGAGAGTCAGAACTTATTGAACCAAGGTTTGTTTTCCCAGTCCTCACATTATACAAGATTGTGAGCTCTAAAGAATTCCTTCTGTTCTCTCTCCTCTTAGTTTCCACATTTTGGACAACCTTTCAACCAAAAGATCAAGCACTATCTGCTTTCAAAGTGCCCCTAATGAGGTAATTACTGGGAGCATAAAATACACACATTTATTGTAACTGAAGCCACCACAGGCTGGGGCCAGGCAGTGCTCAGAGTTCACTCCACTGGCAGCTCAGACATGTCCTGCCCTGTTCAAATCTTTTTTTCTGTAAAGGAGTAAGACATCTCCAGTGTCCATCACGCTGGAGTTACCCTGCTGACCCCTTCTTGAACAAACTTTGCAAACCACAAGCACCCACATCTGAGCGGAGACCGAGATTAAACACAGTTGTTTGCAGAACTTTTTCCTGCAGAAGTGCTCAAAGTTCTTTTCCAAAAAGCCTCCCTCCCATCCCACAGACATCCTGTGCTGGGTCAGGAGCTCACCACCACGCCAGGGACAGGAGGAACTTGTTGTTCCTTCAGCAGCTCCTGGGAGCCAGACTTCCCATTGCTCCCCACAGCCACAGCTCCAACCTGCCATTCCTGGGCTCAATCCTCTAAATCTCACCAGCTCCCCACGCCCTTCGTTTTGGGTTTTGCTCGAGGGAGATTATCCAGAAAAGTGCTCTCCTAAGAGCTGCCCAGCCTCTGTCCACGAGGGTGGGGGTCTCTGCCACTGATTGGGAATAGAACTGGGCAAAATTCCTCAGGGGAAGGAAAACAAAACCGGCAGCAGCAGGTTGGCTGGATGCAAATTCCTTCCAGCACCTGAAGGAACTACAGGAAAGATGGAGAGAGACTGTTTAGAAGAGTCTAGAGTGAAAATAAGTAAGTTTGGATGGCATATTGGGAAAAAACTTCCCTGTGAGGGTGGGCAGGCCCTGGCACAGGGTGCCCAGAGCAGCTGTGGCTGCCCCTGGATCCCTGGAGGTGTCCAAGGCCAGGTTGGACAGGGCTTGGAGCAACCCGGGACACTGGAAGGTGTCCCTGCCCGTGGGGCAGAGCAAGATGATCTTTAGGGTCCCTTCCAACCCAGGCTATTACATGATTCTATATTAATTCTAGCAAATTGTTTCCATTGAAAAATACATATCCCAAAGTGGGGAAAAAGAAATAAAAGGAAAAAAAAAAAAAAACCACAAAAACCCCACTATACAAAATCAAAACCAAAAAAAACCCCAAACCAGACATGTGAGTTAAACTTTTTTTTTAAACTTGATTTCAGTTCTGAGTTAGTTTGGATTTTTTTTTTTATCCTGCCTGCTTAATTTAAAATCGAGGCCTTTCTTCTGAATGTCCAAGTCAGCTAAGCAAAGCTGAAAAATTTACCAGAAGCACAAGTCTGGTTGTGAATTATCTGATATTCTTGCATGAAAGACTTGTGCAATTATTTGGACATTTTATTTTCACTTAGAATTTCAGTTCCCAAAGGAAGGGAAAGTTGAGATTTAGAGTTCATTCATGTCCCCAGGAACTAACCTAAAGCTGTGAAAGTGAGTGTCCTTAAATGATTTCTTGCTATTCTACACTCACTATTAGCTCAGATCATAACGTTGACTTTGCTTGGGCTTAGCTTCAAGACTAACATTAAACTCTACTGCTGCATAATCCTGTGGCTGATACCTTAGTCATAATGTGAGCTAATAGGTCAACCTTGGCTTTTGGTAAGTCATAAAATGGAAAAAAATCCCTCAGCTATGAGAGCTTTAGAATTCTTACTAGACAGCATGCAGTAATTCTTGTTCCTGAGTCATCCTGCAAAAGCTTTTTATAATATCTCGCATTTGCTCTCCGAGCAAGTGATTACACTTGTGTGCTCTCCCCCAGCCATGCAAAGAAGATATTTGAGGCTCAGCGAGCCAGGAGGGATGAATGTGCTGAGGGAGCACTCCCACGGGCAGCACGTGCCAGGACTGCAGATCCTGACGTGCCGGAGGAGGATCTGCAGCACCAGCCCAGGGCAGGAAAAGCCTCCACGTGCTCCATTCACCAGGGTGCAGGCAGCCATTCTGGTCTCCTTGTAGGGTAAATGCATCACTAAATCAGGGATGGGGCTCAGAAAGCACTCACAGAACCTCTGTGCTCGCAGCTGCCAGGGGCAAACAGGACCAGCTCGTGGAGCTGCCCGAAGGACAGGACCCTTCAAAGCCTCCTCACTCACAGAAACACCAGAGTGAGCCAGGCTGTTCTGTTAAAGCTCCTTTTGGAAACGGGACTCAATCCATAGCCAGCAGGACTTGCCTTCCCAGGGTATTAAATGGTACTAAAAGAAGCAACTGGGTCTAGATCTTAAGTATTGGGAGAAGAAGGCTGAACTTTTCTTGAGTCATTTGTTGTCCCTCTTTGGTATGAATTGAAAAGATTAAATATTTTTAAGAGAATATAAAATGACCCAGCAGAAATCCAGGCCTTCAAGTGGTAGCAAGATTGGTGGAAGACATCCTATGGTTTTGGAAGGCAGCAGCTCAATGCTGCTCCTTCAGCTTTTCCCTGGTGATCACTCTGGAAAAAAAGGCTGGGAGATTCCCTGCCACAACAAATCTGGCAAACACTTGTCCCAGGGAGGAGGGATCAATCAGAGAAGGAAGGTTGGAAGATCCAGGGTTGCACTTTTTGAGCTCTATCCAAATTCCAGACGTGTCCTTGCCCCCTGTTATCCTGCTGTTCCTGAGCATTCCCTGCAGTGGGGGTTCACAGGGAAATTTCTATCCTGCTTACCAGTAACTCAATCTGTACAGCACAGACAGAGCAGATAAATGAACCAGATTCACCATTATTCATTATTTCCTAGTCTCTCACTTTAAAATAAACCAAAAAACCCCCAAATCCCTAAGTCATTTTGTCACAGAGCACAAACCATGACCAGCAAATTTGCAAGAACAAAATTCCAGGGCTGAAATCTGTTTGTATCAACCATCTATCATTAATAACAGCTCCGTGACACCCAGAGGGAAAACATGTACAATCCACCTTCTTATTTTGGCAGCTGAGTACCACAATTTGCTTTTTACAACTACTCAATATCCAGCAGTTTTCATGGCAGTCAACACGGGCAGGAGAAAAAGAACATTGTTTGGACAGATAAGAAGAAAAATCAAGAGTGCTCTTTGCTACGTCTGCCTTCACCAACCTGCACTGATTTTCTTTCTCACATCTGCACCAGAGGAAAGGCAGAGCCAGCAGCAGGGAAAGAGCCAGGACACAGCATCCTAAAAAAAAAAAAAATCCCTCACAATTACTCTGTCGTATTTCTGGAGGCAAAGGTGGATGCAGAGACAAGGTGTGCATAAAACCTCCTCATTTCCCCGCAGCTGGGGTTCATTATCAGCTTCCTATATCTGGATTGCTCTAAACTTTCCATTTAACAGATATATTTCTAGTAACCACTTCTAAACTAATAACATTTAAATGCAGGATATGGGCAGCCTGCAGCTACGGCTGCTGTGGAAGCAGATCTTGCAGGCCTGACTCATTGCAATAATGGCTTCGCTATCAGCTTCTTAATTATGATGGAAATTACTGGAGCAAATTACCATAAAGGTTTAGGAACATTCAGTCCATTCTGGCCCTTCCAGGTCTGTTGCAATACATATTTGCTTTTTCTTCATAAATGTTAAAATGCTTGCTTTTTTTTTTTCTGTCTTCTCCTCTTGGGAACATGGGGGGAAAAAAACCCAACAATTTCTTTTCCTGTGGCAAGGTCCCAAGAAAACAGGTGGCTTCATGCGTAAAAATGATAATTGGGAAAGAGGTGATAGAAATTCCTGCCTGCACATTTCCAAGTCCAGCACACAAGTTCTCCACAGCTTTTGAGGTCAGGCAGAAAGGGGTTGACCCAGATCAAAATCCTTACCAGGTCTAGAAGCCACTTTTGAGTGTTTCTCCAGTCTGATTTGAGAGCAAATTTCTCCACAAATCCACAGTCACACACTCACTTGGAGGGGAAAAGTGGGAATAACATTGGCTGAAGAAACTGATTTTTTGCACCAAAGCAGCCATTACAGCTTGACCAAGGGATGCAAAGCCTTACAGGGATTTATTTGTTTGCAAATCACAACTTCTGGGAAAGATAAGAGCCTGCACAAAACTTAACAATTCCCTGGGAAAGAGCTGCAGTGCTGACTGGATACCTTTGTTCCTGCAAATGAAGTTTTAAAGGAGCCTGAGTGATGAAAAATTACCACTTCTCTGCTTTCAGAGGACTGGCATTACAAGCTAAGTCAGCACAAATTCGAGGCGTGAGTCCATTTTCAGTAGGGAATTCCTTCATGTTGGATTAACCAAGATTTAGTCAGTTTGCTGAAGCTCTGTCTTTGTACAAATCCCAGTGAGCTCCAGTGGAATTAACGCCAGGGGAGCCTCCTGTGAGATAAACCAGATTCCCACTGGTACTTAGTGGTTCTTAACGCGTTTGAATTTACATCTTCAGGCTGAGGGACCGGGGGAGAGGCTTCGGGACCAGCAGCTCCTCACGTGAACTCGTGTGGCTGCTCAGGCACCGAGGCTTTTTTTGTCCCACAGGCAAACCCTTCCCGCAGTGTTCTCATCCCTGCCCGGGCTGGGAACAGAGTGTTCCTTCCTTCCCTTCCCACCGGGAGGACGGCGAGGGCTGGCCCCGAGGGGCGGTGGAAATGCCTCGGTGATGAACCCATCTGCCGCTGCCCTCACGGGCCGGCCCGGCCGTGCCAGGCGGCTCGGCGGGGGTCCCCCACTCTTTAAAGCCAACATATGCACAAAAACCTACGGATTTCACTTTCCCCGCCATTTCCACCCCGCTCCCCTGCTGCTTAAATAAAACACTATTTAAGTGTTTTAAATATTTTGCCTGAAATTTCTCCTCTGCTGCTGAGCACATCTCTGACCGCGCCGCTGCGCAGCCTGCAGGGCTGACCTTTCTGAGGGACGAGGGTCCCAGAGGATGCCAAGCGCGCCAGGCCCTGCTCTTCCAAAAAAATACACATCAATGGACACCGAGGCAACCCCATCCTGGTAATGTATAGATTACCCCTGGGGCTGAGGGACAGGGAAGAATCCGTGTCCTGCCTTGGGCTGTGCTACCTCCAGACAAGCTGGACATCACCCAGCACAGCAGTAACCAGCCCAGGCCGTCAGGTTGACCCCAGTGTGGATAAAACTGCACAGTCGCTGGTGTGGCAGCCCCAGCCCTGCAGGCTGTGCTTTTTTCAGTCCCACCAGCACGGGAGGATCTCAGGGCATCAGCTGGCTCAGCCATCTCCTGCAGAAAAAGCTCCTGAGTCTGGAAGTGAGGCACCAGCACCTTCCTCCACCCAAAGTCTACAGCACACATCCCGCAGTGCACCCAGGTGGGCAAGGAGATCCATGGTCTGTGTCAAAAATGGTGTGGCCAGCAGGACCAGAGCAGGGATTGTCCCTCTCTGTCACGGGTGAGGCCCCTCAAGGGCTGTGTCCAGTTTGGGGCTCTGCACAGCAAGATGGACATGGAGGGGCTGTGTCCGGTTCTGGGCCCCTCAGAGGAAGGGAAGGGAATGGAGCTGGAAAGGGTCTGGAGCCCCAGGAGGGGCTGAGGGAGCTGGGAAGGGGCTCAGCCTGGAGAAAAGGAGGCTCAGGGGGCTCTTGTGGCTCTGCACAGCTCCTGACAGGAGGGGACAGCCGGGGGGATTTGGGATCTGCTCCAGGAACAGGGACAGGAGGAGAGGGAACGGCCTCAGGCTGGGCCAGGGGAGGCTCAGGGTGGACAGCAGCAGGAATTTCCCCATGGAAAGGGAGCTCAGGCCTTGGCACTGCCCAGGGAGGTTTGGAGTGCCCATCCCTGGAGTGTCCCAGGAAGGGCTGGAGGTGGCACTGAGTGCTCTGGGCTGGGGACAGGGTGGGGATCAGGCACAAGTGCAACTCAGTGGCCTTGGATGTCTTTTCCAACCCCAGTGACCCCGGGATTCTATCACCCCTCGTAGAGACACCATTGGCTCTTTGCCACCTCCTGACAGACAGAACCTCAACTGGCGACCAAGAGAACGGAGTCTGGAAGGGATGGGAGCCACCACAGCCCGTGCCAGGGGACAGACACCAACCCAAGCCTACTCCTGGAGGATTTGAAGGATGTGACCAGCAAATAAAACTAATGGGACACGCGGCACCTTCGGCCCCACTGGCCCAGAGGTCTCCCAAAGCTCAAAAGTGCCCTCCTCTGGCTGATTCCGACAGACTCCTCCGTGATTGCTGGGATAACACTTTCTGTAGGAAGAAAGGATTAAAAATCAGCCGCAAAGCAATCACTGAAAACCCAAGTATTCAGGAAGAAATTTTTCAGAACGGTTTGAGATGGGCCGTGGGTCCCATCCCAGCCCAGGGGAGGGAAGCAGCTCAGACCTGCAGGGAACAGCTTCCCTGGGATGGATCCTCAGCCAGGGATTGTGGTTCAGGTCAGGTTGTGGTTCTGAAACCTCGTGTTTTATGGCTCTCCACGTAGGTCTTGGAAAAAAAAGCCTCAGCTTTCAGAAGCGAGCTCTGAATTGCAGAACACGATTTTCTGGCTCACAGATTTCCATACTGCTAAGTCATCTTTGGACTTCTGTCTCCAAGCAGTTGCCTGACATATCCCAGATGACTATTTTAGGAAAAGGCAAATCATGCCCTAGAAATGCCTGTTTGCTCTGTGCTGACTGTAAAGGCAGTCTAGACGAGCACAGATGGAGATCTCTGTATTTGGTCAGGTGAATCACACCCCAACAGACTCAGGGTTTCAAAATTTTACCCTTCATCCAAGCTCAAAAGTTGCTTTACTGGCTAAAGTTGTTCATGATGGAAACTATCCATGGATATCTTGGGAATCACTGACTTACCTCTCTCACTGCATTATTCCACTGAGGTATGTCAGAGTATTTTTGCCTTTTTTTTTTTTTCTTTTTTTCCCATTTCATTTTAGTATCATGGGAAATTTGTCTACTTTCCTTAGAAGATAATTCCATAGACCAGGAAATCTTGGATTTATTCTCTTTCTCATCTTCCCTTATGGAATATCTTGGGTATTTGCTAGAGATGATGTGTTTGCATGTAAAGGTATTTGACATACAATCAACATTTATGCTTATGTACCTTATACACATTTTTAATTAAGTAAATATATTTTTTAAAATAAATCAGTCTGGCATCTCATTACTCAGTTCAGTCTTCTTGTGCCCTATTTTTCAACTGAGCCTCGAGATTAGCTGATGTCAGTAAGGAGCTGACAGAACTACAATTTATAAGCTAGTCTCCTTCTATTTAAGAATATTGACAATTGCTTTAGAAAAAAATAAAACTGTTTTGTAAGTCAATGAAATTCTATGTACAAGCAAACCTTAGGCAGCTCTCAACAGGATTTTTACATGTCATTAACCTGATCTGCATGATACTTGGACAAAAGCATCACTAATTGCATTTGTCCTTCAGAACTGAACCAATTCAAGGCAATTCCCAGGAGGCTGCTGCAGAAAGGTGAAATTCCTGGGGCAGGGGTTCACTTGGGAAGCCCTAAAAAGCTCTTGTGGTCTTTCTAGAACACTCTTATGGTTCAGAAGGACACCCTGTAGGGGCAACACCACCTTTTTTAGGGTGAATTTTTGGCAGCAGGAGTTAGGGCTAAGATTCTCATTGTGCCTCTGTATTTAACCTCATGTGCCCCATCACAAAATTTGGGATTTAAGGTCTCCTCCAGTTTGACACCAGCATTCCTATCACCATCAACCCAGCTAGAACAGCCCTCCCAAAACACATTGATTACAGATTTTTTCCCCCTGATAATTCACCTCTCCACGTGGCAGGGAGTAGCCCTGGCTTTGCTTGGCAGCCCTGGCATGGATGTGCAAACCACCCAAGATGTTTGCTTCCCTTCCCAGCAGTCAGGACAGGGTATATTTGAGCTTCTTGGAACACGCTGGCCTTTGGGGTTTCTTGCATGTAGTGCTAAGTGAGCGTCCTTGCTTTGATTTGTGCACCAAGCCATGGGTGACAGAAATACTCTTCATTTTTCACTGACGTGGGCAGCTCCTCTCTCAGATGTAATTGCAGGAGTCTGCCTGGCCGGCTCAGACAGGCCACTTTGTTCCCTCCACAGCCCTGCCCACACCCATCCTCCCGAGTTTGGGACTTGGCTTGGCCTTTTCTAAACAGCCTGCTAAGGATTTATTAAATCTAGGCCCTCCATTAAAAAAAAAAAAAAAAAAAAGAGGAAAAAAATTAACATCTATAAGGGATATATATATATATTTATAAGGAATAAATTATATATAAGGGAGATAGATATAAATAAAGATATAGATATATATGGGATTATAAAAAATAATATATATATGGGATTATAAAAATCAACTGCCTGGCTTTGGTTTTTTCCAGTTTGGTGATATCAGACCTACATCACCCAGTCTCCTGTCCCTGGCTGTCTGAAGCTGTCTGGGTGTAACTGATGCTCCAGCTTGGCCTGGAGGCTCTGCTGCCCCTGGCTACTGCAGAGCAGGATAGAAGCCAATTATAGTCCAGAAACTTCAAATCTTCTTGCCTCACCATTAACACTGGGAGCTTTATTATTATGAAACATTTTTAACATAGCATCATCAAAAAGCCAACAGTGAGGCTCTCTAGACACTAAACATCCAGGGAGGTAACAGTCACTGCCTAGCTTGGATTTTTTCATATAAAATTTAAAAAAAGAGAGGCAAACAGGGCAGGCAAAGGGTGTTCTGGGTCTAATTGTGAAATCATGTGAACTAATTGTGAACTCTTCTCCCTTTAAGTCTCTTGAACAGCTGCTATAGGAGACATCTCTCTCTGTACTTCTGATGGGCTGTAAAGGATAATAATAATTAAAACACATTTTAAATAGAAAATAAAAGTATATTTCTCAGAATTTCTACCAAGAAATGGGGTGGTTTGGCTTGGCAAAATGGGGGAAAATGGAATATTAAGTCAATATCACGAGATCTGCCTTTCTCTAAATATATAAAATCTTTGATTTTTTACAGTTTAACATATAACCATCCTCTTTCAAATTCTGCTTGCAATAGTTTCTCAAAATCAGGACTCAGCTTCTTCTATTCCAGTCATTTTTCATGACTTTTGCAGCCAAGTCTACAAAAAGACTTTTAACACTTCACAAGTTCAGAATTACTTTAGGCAGAGAACTTTAAAGAGCTGTGCAAACATTTATTAACACTTGCAACAGCTCCCCAGGTGTGTTGTAGGGGGTTCTCATTTTATCCCCAACGTACAGACAGGGTAACTAAGGTAACAGCAGGCAAAAAGGATTTGACTTCCCACTTCCAAGCTGCAGTGTTAACTATTAGATAATTATTCTTCTACGGAGAACAGTTTAAAGCTGTAATGTCCAAATATTGACTGTTTGTGCTGGAGTGCTGCTCTCAGAGCTCTCCCTCAGAGGTGGCTGCATCAGGCTGGCTTCACACAGAAATTGTGGTCTCTTGGCAAAGTTTGCCCAGGGATTTTTTGGCTGCCAGGCTGTGGCAATCCAGGCTGGAAGCATCAGAGCCTTCAGGGGAGCAGTGCTGTGCTTTGGGGTGTCAGCACTGAAATCCCTTCAGTGCACACTGAGCAGAGCACAGAGAGCTGGCACCAGGGTCACTGTCACCCTCTCCACTGTCCCCAAACACCCCCAGCAAAGCCCAGAGGAGCAGCCCCTCCCCAGGGGCAGCCCCTGCCCTCTCTGCCACATTTGGGGCACATTTTTCTGACAATGAGCTGCAAAAACCCAAACTTTGCACCTTTTCCAGGCTGGGAAAACATCCTGAACCACTGCCTGCCTTCCACCCCATTACTAATCACTGTAAAAAGCTGCTCCCTCTTTTCCTTTTTCTCTTGTTTTTTTTTTATTACACTCTAATACCATTCTGATCAACTGTTTCTGGCAAAGACAGAAGAAGAGAAGGAAAATTCTGCGTCCTGCTCAACACAACTAATCCATATGATTCTTCAGCTCCCTTGAAATTGATCTGAAACGCTTTAAACTCATCTTATAATTTGCAATATTCAGGCTGCCTGGTATTCAAATTCACACCAGAACCCAAGAAAAAGAAAAACAACCAAACTATTTTCCATTTCCAGCCCTCTGACCCATCCAAGTCTCTTGAACAACAGCTCATGAAGTAATAGATTCAGATTTTGCCAGTACCTACCAGGGTAGATCAACCTAAAACAGCTTGAAGCTATTAAAATGGTTCTATATATTTCTGTGAACACATGTATTATGAAGTCAAAATGATGAAGTGCCTGGTAGAGATAGATTTTGAAAACAGTCAAGAACTGTTTGTTCCCAGCCCTGGAGGAGTGAGGGATCCCTGAGATGAACCATAGCTGCCAAATGATTCTAGTGCTCAGGAGAGCCTTTAATCTTCATCTCCTTCAAGACTCAGACAGAGATGAAAGTCCATTCTGATTATCAGCAAAACCTTCAAAGCTGAAGGTGAGGCAACTCATGTGCTGTTAAAAAATAAATAAATAAAAAACACCACAAAGATGGCAAAATAAGTGCAGAAAGGAAGAGCCAACCGTGAATTTGTGTGTGGACAGGCCGGCTCCTCCACTGCTCAGGGAGACCAGTTAATACAAACTGAAAGCCTGACTCTCTAAATGGGGTGGGCTTTTTGTTTGGTTGGAAATTTTGCAGTTGTTGGTCAGGCAGACGTTTGTTTGTTTGTTTGAGGGGTGGTGTTGTGGGAGGTTTTCTTGTTGGTTTTTGTTGTTGTTTGGTTTTAGATGAATATGAAGCTGTCCAGGGATACTTTTTCCTACTCCTATTCTCTTCCACCCCAGATCTGCTCCTGTAAAGATGAAGAGATTCCCATAAAATCAGAAAACGGTTTGGGTTGTAAGGAACCCTAAAAATCATCTAATTCCAACCTCCTGCCATGGGCAGGGACACTTTCCACTATCCCAGGAGGCTCCAAGCCCTGTCCAACCTGCCCTTGGACACTTCCAGGGATGGAAAAAGCCAAGCAGCTCCTCTGTGTGAGCACATCCCCCAGGGCAGCACCACTGCAGTGACAGCTGTGATAGAAAACTGCAGAACAATCCTACTTCAAGCAAGTAACAAATACATCTCAGCCATAAACACAGCCCAGTTCTCAGTTTTGATCAGGCAGGACTCAGGTAATTAGAGGTCAGCATTAAAACAAAACCCCTCATGCCACCAAGCCAAACAGCTTTCCAAATATCAGTTTCCCTCCTTCTGGCTCTTGCAGGAAATGTTGCTCAGTGGTCAACCCTCAGTCTTTTGTACCCTGACAGCCCTTTACATGTGAGAACAGAAGAGCAGGGTTTGTTCCCAAGTGGATAAAGGAACGTGGCAACTTTGAGTGATTGGCATAAAGAAAATAAAAATCTCAGTTTGAACAGCAGGCCTTGCAGACAGAGGGCACTCAGAAATTAAAAAGGGAGCAGAGCTCTTGAGGGTCTTCTGGTTCTTTGTTGGTTTTTGGGGGGTTTTGCACTGAGCAAGGAACAGGTGTTCAGCTATTCCATAGCCAGGAGCATCATTCCAGTCAGAGATGCCTCTCCAGCATCAAGGGTTTTCCAGGAACACATTTGCACTCATTAGCAGTTTCTGCCACGATGGAACAAGTCAGCACAAGCTTGGGGTGCTGGCACAAATATAGGCTTGGTTGCTGTCCAGGAAAGCACACGAAGTTGGTTTGAATGAGGGAAAGGGAGCTGGAGCAGAACAAAGCATCCTCTAGGTACCTTTAGCTAATCATGAAAAAAAAAAGTAGAGGGAAAGGGAAACAAAAGTAATTGTGTGTTGACGTGTGTGTCTAAATCTCATTGTTGAAGACACTTTGCCAGGCCTTAATGCTCACACTCACACTCAGACTTGCCTCTTCAAGCACTGGGACTGTGGATATACCCCAGGTACCTCTCCAGAAAATGCACCTAATCAGCTTTTTGCACAGATCTCCTCATGTGCTCAGACTTAGAGCCATTGTGCTTGGAAACAATCCTCCAGTTGTGCACCACACACTGCTTCAGTCTCTAGGCCTGTGTTTTCACAGATTTTGACATTTATTCAATAACACCATGCTTTGTACTGAGCCAGCAGCTCACTTTTTCAGGGGAAAAAAAAATCTATTTTCCATGCATATCCAAAGGCACTGCCTTCTACCACTCCTCAGACACAGCACACTGCTTTAACTAGGCTTTAACTAATTTTGTTTAGGCATTAACTCATTACATCTGCAAATCTGATCTCTGACAGTAATTGCTCTCTGCCAGCCACCGTCTGCCCCCCTCAGCTCTGCATCTCCTCAGCAGCAGCCTCACGGGAGAGGCTCTGGTCCTGATGGGCATCAAACCCAAACCTGTCTGTCCTTCTGTCCACATCTGCCAGCCAGAACAGGCCAGGAACTACAGCCCAGAGCAAAACATCAGAACCAGCCAGACTTTCTGGACCAATTTTCAAAGAAGGGGTTGCAAAGCCTTGTGTTTTGGATAAATGAATACAGGAGTTATTGGCCAAGAGCATTAACTCCACATTGCCCCCATTTTCCATCTGCCTCCTGCCTCTGAGCTTCACCTCAGCGCAAACAACAGGCACATCTTTCACCTCCCTTGGCCTTTGGGGAGATAGCTTGCTCTCCCCCTTTCCTCAGGAATCCCAAATCCTGACAGCAGATTTATCCCAAAGGATTGTGTGCCCAAGAAATTACATTGTCTGCAGCCTCATTGCTGTTGTGAGGGCAAATGTAAAGGTCTTGTGCAGCCTTGTGAGGAGCCAAGGAAGGGAGTGGAGAAGTGTTTGTGCTCTGAACTACGATTTTGGTGACACAGGAGGCACAGAACAGTCCCAGCTGCAAACCATGAAGGCAGGAAGGAAATTTCTCCTTCAGGAATCAACAGCTTCCTGCAAGGAGCTGTGAGGAGGGAAAAGCAGCGACACATCCATGCCATGGGTTGGAAAAAACACCAGGATCCTGACTAAAAATGCCACAGCCACATGGGTAAGACACAAAGGTGGAAGTCAGCTCCAATTTATTCAAAACATTTCAACACATCAACTTTGTACCAGCTGGGTTTATGCCAGGGCAAACACCACCTGCCTGCGCTGTTCTAACTTCTGCCAGGTCAAGTGTTCTCCATCCTCCTGCTATGGCATAAATCTGGAATAAAATGGCAAATCATGGAGTCACAGGATCACTGGGGTTGGAAAAGATCTTCAAGATGATCAAGTCCAACCTGTGACCAATCCCCACCTTGTCACCAGACCAGAGCACTGAGTGCCACTTCCAGTTGTATTTTAATCCTGCATGGATTCTGAATCTTGTGTTCAACAGAAAAGCTGCATTCCCAACCCTGACCTATACCAATTTACTACCTCTGGATGCACAGGTCTGGTGCTGCACAACCACAACCTGGAGATGTATCTGTACAACTTCTTTTCCAGCAAAAAATCAAATTTGAGAAGTTCCTACAAGTCTCCTGTTCCCATCACTACTCCTCAGTTCACCTCCTGTTTCCAGGTGCTGATGCAACTGGTCGTGGGGCTCTGTGATAAACTGGGCCAGGGAAAATTCTTTTGAGCAGCAGTCGGGTTGGTTTTGGTTTGGTTTTTTTTTTTAATTTTGGAAGATTTCACGTCTCCACAAAGAGCTGCCTCAGCACAACTGGGGGGCAATGAACTGTGTGGGACAGTGCCAAGAGCAAGTGGCCAAACGTGGGGGCAAAACTAAATTGCCTCTGCTGCTGGGGAAAACATTCATGTAAGTGCTCCAGAGCAGCTTCCAACCTCCGGAGCAAGTGATCAGCATAGCATTTGCATTTGAATTGAGGGGAAAATCCCCAAGGAGCATGTCTAGGCAGGTGGCTGTCTGGAGTTGGTCAGAGGTGGGATGGAAGGAGGGCATTCTGCATGAAAATTGGGTAAACAGTTCCCCGGGCTGCTCTGCACTACAAGGATTTTAGGTTGTTTCCAAAACTTCTACCTATCTATCCGTACCTTTGCCTTAAGCTTTAATAAATAAATCCTGCCTTTGCCTCGCAATGAAAGCTGTCTTGGGTCATGGGACCGGGCTCTGCGCAATGGAAAAGCTCATCCAGCTAATTAATTACTGCTCCTGCCTCCCTCAGCATCAGAGCACGGATCCTTTGGCTCCAGCTACACGGACTAATGGGAAGGCATTTTTAATTACAGCTGGGCACTGCATCCTCCCTTTGCAGTCCCTGGGTCCGCAGCGGGGGAATTTTCCCTGTTGGAGCTCGTGGGAAATCCATGGGAGCCACGAGCGTGGGCCAGGCTGTGGGAACCTGGATCCCACCTGGGCTCTGCACCTGCCCAAGGTGCTGCCAGCCAAGCCTGCCTAAGCCCAGCCTGGATCCCGGCTGCTCTGGGGTTTTATTTGCTTGGGAATAAAAAAGGGGAGAAGGGGGTGAGGGAGGTGGTGGGGATGGCGGCAGGGTTGCCACATCTGCTCGTTAGAATCATTAAGCACGGCGCACTAAATGAATCATTAGGCATCACAGCAGATCCACACACGCTTTGCTTCTCAGAGCTCCCCGTCCCTGCTCTCTGTACAAATGCCCTGCGATTGTTTCAAGCAGCCGTGCCCATTCCCAATGTTGCTGCTGCGACTCCTTCCAAAAGAAAATTAAAAAAAAATTGCTAAACAGATGAAGCTCTGCTGAAGGAACAGATCTGCTTATGGAACATACTTTTCTTTCACCAGACCAAATATATTCAGTCCTCTCAAGGAAATATGTACATTAAAAGCTCCCTAACTGGCTAAATGTGAAGAAAGAAATAGCAAATAGGAAATTATGTAACAAGGAGCAAATACAGTAAGAATGTGCCTTTTAAAATGCTTTATTGCATGCTCTTTTGAGGCTTCTGAGAGCAATTTTTTAAAAATTCCAATATCAAAGACTGAATAAATGGTTCCACAAGAAACTGAACAAATATGTGAAGGAAAGGGATTATTACATTAAAAAAATAAATGAGCCCTCAGCCTGTATTATTGCAACCTAAATGTTATCTTAGCCTGGAATATAAGAATCTGAAACCAGATCTAACTAGGCAAATAAAGCAATACTGACTTGTTTATTTTTATTACCCAAGCTAATTTTTAAAAAAAAATAATAATATAAATCATATTTTTTCAAATTCTATTGTTCTTATTACTCAAGCAGCTATTTCCACAGTCATATGCTTGCAAGAGTACCTGGCAGCAGTTTCAATAAGTTATCTGAGTATTTCAAAACAGCTTTACAACAGCAGACAAAACCACTCCATTCAATGCTTCTCCACTGATCCCTCCTGGCTCCCCTTCCACCCCAGCCCTCCCCGTATAACAAGGCTGCTGAGATCACCCCAGCCGAATCAAAACCCCAGGAAATCACAATAGGATTAAAAAATCCTCAGCACAGAAGCCAGCCAGCAGTTTTTTCCATGGACATTAATAAAAGCAGGATAAGCACATCACTAAAATCTCCCAACCTTTCCTCAGGTGTGGAAGGCTGGGCTGTGGCTTCACTTGTGTTTGCACACACTCAGCAGGCTGAGAGCAGCAAGGAATTCTGCAAGTCACAGTTGGCTGCTTTGATTCAGCTCTGTTGCAGGAGCAGGCTCAGGATTATTTATCCTTTCTTTCCAACCCCTTGGGTTTATTCTGATTTAAAAGAGTGAAGGTGGGCAACATCCATCAGCAGAGCCCTGAGTGCACGGGTGAGCCAAAAATAATCCCCACGGCTCTGTCAGTGGAGATAATATCAAATCTATCAGCTGCCTGCAGTTCATAGGAGCTGCTTATCTCAAGGAGCTGTTAGATCTGATTTGAGTTCAGCCTGTTGTTTGGTCTTGTTTTCTTCTGCCTCCAATGGCAGCTCCACAAATTGTGCTTTTCATTCCGCACAGAAATGCATCAGGGCCTTGAATTTTATCCCTGATGCAATATGGTCTTAGCAACAATGAGAACAGTGAGCAAGTCATAAAAATAATAAACCATGCTAGGTCTGGAGGCTATGAAATCAGTTCAAACCTACTGCGGGGAGCTGTGCTGCCTGCACAGAGCCACATGGCTTTCCATGGGCACCAGCCCATTTATGAGTCATGAAACATAATAGAGTATTGTTGAAAGCTTTGGGACCATGAGAAATTATCTACTGCCCGGCATGGGGAATGGTATAAACTGGCAAGGAGCTGGAGTTACATTCTTTTACAGAAATGAAATCAGACAGCCTTGGCCTGCTTGCCAGTATACAAAACCACAAATCATGAGGACAACTCCTTAATTAGGACTAATTTTTTTCTTTTTTTTTTTTCTTTTTTTTTTTAACAGTTACCACTGCACTAAGCAGCCAGGGAAGCCAACATTTGCTCTGTCCCTTGCTGAGTTATAATAAGGCAGAAAAGGTGGGTAGGACAAAAAGGAGGGGTAGGTGAGACAAAGTCTCAGCATGAGCTCCCAGGTGACATCCCCTCCTGCCAAGCACTGGGGACACTGTGCAAGGAGAACAAAAGCCATTTGTTAAATATTCTGCTGTGATAACACCAGGGTGCCCTAGGTGTGCTTATCTCCATGTAGAGGAGAGAGGGAGCAGCATCCTGCAGGGGAGAGCACAGGGCTGGAGATCATCTCTAATCCAAATGCCACATTCCTCCTGGTTCCTGTGCCCAGAGGGGAAATGCTGAACGGCCCTCTGACTGAGAAAGCAAAAGTCCTATTTTTAAATGAACAGTGAAGACTTCAGGAAATTGCATAACTGCAGGAATACAGCTTAGTGGATAAATACCTGACAGGGAGAGAAAAGAAGACAAAGTCAGAATCTTCCCAGTGTTATCCAGGGAATGCACAAGGGGCAATGAGCACAGTGAAATACAGGAAACTTTGTTTAAACACAAGAAAAGAGTTGCTTTACTCTGAGGGAAGTTTGAAAAAAAGAACAAGTGGAACCTCAATCCTCAGATGGAGGATGCCTGTTAACTTTGGGAATGCTACACACTCATCCAGTCAAGGAGAAAATAACAACATTACATGTATTCTTTAAAAAAATTCAGTTGATTTATATAATCTGGATACTGGGTTTTTATTATGTATTAGTGAGCCCAGAAAGGTCAATAAAATCCCAAAGATTAACCTCTCTTAGCAAACCAGTTGCTACCCTGGAATTAAAATACGCTGAAGGAAATTATGGCCTGTGTACCAGTGATGAATGAGCAGGAAAGGCCAAATCTGAATGGAAACTCAGCTAGGAATCATTCAGTCTACAAATGCAACCACATTTTCTATTGTGCAGCGGTTGCATCATGTTACACACAGCCAATAACAATAAATCAGGAGCTCACTTCCCTCCTTCTGCCATGGATTATCTGAGATGGGACCACTCTCTTCCCTTCCCCAAGGAAATCTCAAATTGAGCAAAGCACGAATGCTGCTTGAAGCACGTGATTGCATTTGACAGTGATGAGATATTTATCCAAGTTCAGGAATGGTGGATGGATGGATGGATGGATGGATGGATGGATGGATGGATGGATGGATGGATAGATAGATAGATAGATAGATAGATAGATAGATAGATAGATAGATAGATAGATAGATAGATAGATAGAGTTATTCTGAGACCACAGTTTGCCTTCAAATTTACTTCAGAATAGAGGGGAACAGGCAGGTGCAACCCTGGGAGCTGAGGAGAGGCATCACTTCCTAAGGTGGCCCTCCTTAATAGGACCAAAAATAAATGGATCCATCTCACTTGTGGCACCCAGGGTTTCAGCTACAGCCCCAGCAGAGTGTTGGTGTTCTGGGAGATCCTCTAGAGGAGGGGAGCAAGAGCAGACTGAGCATTTCAGTGGGATTCAAGGAGCACAGATTCGATTCCCAGCTCAATCCCCAGCTGCCTGCAAGTCCCTGTTCCAGCCAGCAAAGCAGAGGCTGCAGGCTCTGGGCCAGAAAATACCAGGACAATATGCCTGAAATAGAGAGGGAGGCACTCAGAGGTCACAGTCCCAGGCAGGCAGGGCAGGAGGGGAGAGAGGCAGCACCTGAAATCAGTCTGAGCAAAGATGGAAGAGGAACTCTCACCAAAGTCTTCAGCTTGATGCTGGTCTGAATCAAGAAAATACACCTCTCCCTGAGGACAGGTACAGCCCTTAGGGAAGGGAACACACGTTCTCCATGCAAATATTGCAAATATATTTGGCCACCAGACAGCTGCCAGTGCTGTCACGGCTCTGCTGGTACAGGGACACAGCCACACCTTCAGCTGGATGTACCCTGGGGACAGAATAAATGCTGAAGACCCAGGAATCAGGCAGCTCTGGGGAACAAAGGAGGACACTGTGAGTTTGGGGAGGCCTCAGGCAAAGGCTCTGGATGGGTGGATGTCTGAGTTCCACGCCAAGAGTGAGATATCTTTCGTTATGTTGGAAAGCATCACTTCATAAAATTTTATATTCTCCCCACACACGTAGAACTGAGAACTCTTGCATGGTACTGTTGTTCCTGGATAACCAAAATGTCACCTTCATAGCTCCCTGTGGGCTCCAGTTCCACCTCAGACTCTCTGAAAGTGTAGCTGCTTCATTAAAAAACAAAAATAAAAAATGAAACCCTCAATGTTTGTGACAATCACATTGACTTTAATGTCTTCCAGGTTCTTGGCTGGGATGACACATCTCAATAAAACAGCAAAAGAAAATGTCCTCTTTCATACAAACTAGACTTTTGTTTTCCACAAAGCTTTTCCAAGTCCTGGACACACGGTCATAGTAAATTCAACCTTTCTGACTTTACCTCTCTGGTCCAGCAATAACTGGGAGAGGAGATTGAAGCAGGGTTTAAAACCACGTCACCACCAAGCATCTTTGGAGAAAGACAGAGAGAGGATCCAGGAGGGATTTGATCTCTAACCTACCAAGTAGGGTTACGGAAATAAAATCTGAAGTCCTAGAACTTTGTGAATTTGAACAAGTGGTGAGTTTTGGCCAAGGAAAGCAATGAAGGTGAAAGCTGGACTTCAAAACAAATATTTTCCTGCATTCCTAAAAGGCCTTTCGTTTAAAAAAAGCATTTGTAATAAAACCTAAAACAAGTTTTAAAAACTTCAGAAGCCAAGGGCACAAACAAGTTCCAAGACAGTGAGAAGAGCAGTATCATTGCATAAACTGTGGGGAGAAAAAACCCATTTACTTGAGGACATTGGTCAAAAAGTAAAGCATGAAATCAGAGTGGGGTTTGTTTGTTTATTTGTTTTTAAAAGGGCCCACACATTCTAAAAAGGGTTTTGGTTGGGGGCCTCTCTTTTTAATGTCTGCCTTTTCCTCCAGCTACTTTGTGCCACTGATTATTCTGGAAGAAATTCTCACCTCCCTGAACTACAGCACTTTTCTAAAGTTATGCAACATAGGAAGCAAAAGCTCAATAATTGTGAATATTAAAGAATGTCCCTTGCATCAGCCAGTCCATCTGTGAACTTTTGTTCATTATGTAGATTACACCACTGACATATGGGAGAGACATGTCTGTGGAAGCCTAAATGAAAGAAGTTAGAAATGTTTTATTCCTCAATTAAAAATTTCATATGGAGAGCTTCACGATTTTACAGGGGCTCCTAATATGTTTTGCCTTTATCCTTTTGTATACCCTTCTTTTATTTAATATTTTTCCCCCCCTCAATATGTAGACTAATTACAGTGATAAAACAACTCATATAAGATGTGACTCACACAGCCCTTAAGAGAACAATGCAGCACTACCCTCAGACAGGGAAAGAGCCCAGCTCTCAGCAGGCAATAACTCCAGGCCTGGGGATCATTCCCACGGATGCTTAGATATCAAGCTTAATTGAAGGTTAGGTAAGTCTAATTTTAGACTCATTTCGTGCCCACACATCCAGGTCCAAACCCTTGTTCTGGGAAACTGCAGATTAAAATGGATTGCTTTGTGTTTGCAATTTGCATGCAGAGCATTGGGGGTAAATCAGCCCCTGGTGTTTTCGAGCAAATTCTGGCCCTGGGTGTGGCTGCCCAATGCCTTCTGCGTGGAATTTGCCCAGAGATATCAGGCAGGATGCAACTCATTCAACCCTTGGGAGAGGAACGTGAGCCACAAGTGCATTGCATGGACTGAGACTGATGCCTTCAGTTTTATCTTTCCTGTATTTCACACTTGGTGCTGCCCAGGGTGCAGCTCTGAGCTCACACTCAGGGTCACTCAGCTCTGCACAGAGCAGGGACACAAAACAAATCCTTCTCCTGCTGCACACCAAGGACAACTTTCAGCCCAAAAGCACAAACAAGGGTGGCTGGAGGGAGGAACAAGAAGGATGGGACCTCACAGCCTGGAGCTGCAATTGGACAATTAAACCTCAACATGCAAAACTTATAGAAGTGTGAGAGCTCATGACCGGTGGTCCATTTTTGTGACCATTTTGGGTCTATTTTTGTGACCATTTTGGGTCCACCTTGGGTGCAGCCCTGGCCAGGCTCTTGTCCAAGGTGTATCCTAAACACCTTTCAGTAAATCTCTGCTTTAATCTCCAGCTCTGTCCAGTCTCTGTTCCTGCTCAGCCTTCCCAAGGCATCAAGACACATCAGCTTGGCCTTGCTGAAATGAGGATCAAAACAGGCACTTAATAAGGAATAAAACCCAACTTGAAGCTCTCACAGCAGCTTTAAGAAGGTGTCCAGTCCTATCTAAGCCATGTCCCTGTCCTGTCACAGCTGTTCCAGTGCACTGAGCCATCTCCCACCTCAGGACCAGCTGGATCACCCAGTCCCAAAGGTCTGTGATCATTCCTGTGGCAATGGAGGAAGAGAGAGCCCGGGCACCTCAGACCCTGGGAGTCTCCTTGGGTGTGGATCCAGCTTTTGGCTGCTCCTCCAGCACTGCCATTGCAGCCCACTCACTTGAGTGAGGTGCCAGTGCCCCTGCTGGTTGCTTTTCCTGCTGAGAAATCCACTGGGAAGTCTCTTGGTGCACGACTGTGGAAGGACGAGCATGAAATTGGACTGGGGAGTAGAAGATGAAGAAAAGCAAGAGATGGAGTTTATGGAAACAGGCTGAGCAAGTTGGGGCTGGTCAGCCTGGAGAAGAGAAGGTTGTGCTGAGGCCTCAGAGCCTCTTCCAGTGCCTGAAGGGGCTACAAGGAACTGGGAGAGGGAACTTCCTCAGGAACTGGAGTGACAGGACAAGGGCAATGGGTTCACACTGACAGAGGGGGAACAACAGGTTAAATATTACAAAGAAACTGTTCCCTAGGAGGGTGGTGAGGCCCTGGCACAGGTTGCCTGCACATGTCCAAGGCCAGGTTGGATGGGGCTTGGAGCACCCTGGGTTAGTGGAAGGTGTCCCTGCCCATGGCAGGGGGTGGAACTGGGTGAAAGTCAAGGTCCCTTCCAACCCAAACTCCTCTATAGCTCTATGCAAGTTTAATATAATAAAAAGCCAATCAGAATTACAGCCAGTACTCCAAGGCCTCTCCCATGCCCTTTGCTACAGCCATGGGCTGACAGCTCCCTGCCATTCCCCTGGATTCCCATCCCAGCTGTTGAACCCCCCACTTGCTGTCCCCATCTTCTGTGACAGGCAGAGCACATGCCAAAGGCCCCACATCACAAAAGACTTCAACCTATGCCTGGCCTGAGCCTCCCCTGCCCAGCTGTCACAGCCACAGTTTGTCTGTGAGACAAACTATGGATTTCTTTCCAGAAATGTTGTATTTCACAGTTTCCACAAGGCCATTCGTCACCCTCTCAGGAAGAAGCAACTGCGTTGAGAGGACAAACCCAACTTCTCTGCACATGTGTTTACCCAGCTAATGAGAAATGAGGAATGTCTGGCTGTATGCAAAGTCAAATTCCTCCAGAGATCAAGTATGCTTAGATCTGGCCACGAGAGCAAGTAATAATATGCAAGTGTTAGGAACTATTTACAGGCTTAACCCAACTGCAGTGAAGTCAATGGTTTAACTCTCCCTGCCTTCAAAGAGAGAGGGATCTGGCCTTGGCACATGCTTGAGGCACAGTTCCCTGCCAGGCTGGCTCATCTCCCTGCCACCAGTTTAGGAGCCTGAACAGGAGAAATCCCCAAATTCCACCATTTACTGTTACAGCACATCCTGATTCCCTGCCTTCCCCTTCTTAATGCCTTTGTTTCAAACAGAGGTGCTGAATTCTGTGCCCAGATACACATGTGCACCTCAGGATGAGCAGAAAGACTGAAAACAGTGAATTCTCCTGGACCAAGAGGTGGAGGTTGTGTCTCAGACCCTTTGTTAGCCAGGCAGGAGTCAGGCTCCAGCATCCCCTGAGCTCCTGCTCTCCAGGCCCTGCTGTAAAGAGCAGCACAAAACACCCCTGCAGCTCTGTTCCCCGAGAAGATGCAATTAAGATGCCTTTCCACCTCTACAGCAGCCTCACCAGCACGAGCTCTTTCTACACAAGAACGAATTTAATTTGGCAGTGGGAGCACAGGAATGGCATCCAGAGCTCCTGAGCCTTGCCAGTCATTCGTCCCATTTGTTCAACCATCTTGCACAAGCCACTTAATCCAATTTTGCTTCGCTTTTTTTCAAGTTGGTTACCTGAAATAGGGCCTGATCCAATCCCCAGAGAGGCAAATGGGAAGTTTCCAGTCCACTTCAATGGTACCCATGGGCTCCTAGGCCTCTATGGCTATATTTAGGCATTTAAATATAGTAGCCTGGGCTTCAGAGATTATTGAGTGCCCACAGCTGCCACTGATCTCAGAGGGAAAAAGAGGAACAAATCTTTGGTTCAAAAAGTTTCTCAGCTGCAGACTGGGAAGGCATAATCGAGGGAAATGTCACTGTATTCTTGCTGTGATATGGATTTCTCCTTCCACGGATGCTGTGACCCAAATCAGACCAGAGCTGCAGGAATTCTGCTGGGATGACACAGCACAGCTCTGTCTGTGTTCCTTCCCACAGACTCCAGCACTGAAGATTGCAATTCCCTGCAAAAACTCTGCTTGAATTCTCCAATCTGTGGTCGTTGTGAAGGTTTAGGAAACTTCACACAGACAAATCGAGCAAATTGTTGGAGAAATGGAGGAGATTCCTTTCTCCAAAAACCACTGTGACCAGTTCTGCCCAGTCCCACTGGTGCTGTGGACGATATCCTCATTTCAACAAAGCTGTAGGAACCCATTAAACTGATATTCCCCAGCAGCCAAATCCTCAGCACCAGGATCTGAAATAGGCAGAGTTAGCAGGAAAGTGATGGGCACAAGGCTGGGATTGCATTGCCATGGACATCAGGCCAAAGACAGAGCCTGATTTTTCATTCACAAATAGTAACTAATTATCATCAATACCAAGATCATTTAGCACTTTGTCTGTGCATTTCTCTCCCCTGAAAACCAGGCCGGGGAGAGACACACATAAACAAAATCCTGAGAAAAAAACCCCTAGCAGCTCTCAAGGGCAGAGTGAAAGTCTGAACTTGTAAAAATGCTTGGGCACCAGTCCAGTGAAAGGCCCAACAATGAAACAGAGGAGAGCAGGATCTCGTCCCACACCAGTGTTTAGGGGACAGTGAGGATCTGCAGAACTGTGGTCCCAAAGTGTCCAACATCAGCAGGTGTGAGGAACAGCCTCCTCCAAGGAAATGTGGGAATACTGCCCAGGAACCCACTGCCAGCTTAATGGAGATGGAAGGAGAAAGGTAACCCAGACACAGATCAGTGAAAGTCAAATTATTTTTAAACCTGCTCTGCAATAAGCAAGAGCTGAGGTGCAGCAGGCAGGAGTGGGTGGCACTGGGGCTTGTGCTCTGCTTTGCTTCATCCCCTCACACCAGCTAAAAGACACTTTGAGACTTTTAAATACTTTTTTTTACTATTACCAACTTTGAAACAAATGGATCAGCTGTTTGTCATTTCTAAAGGAAGAAGCCAAAGCTGCATTTAACAGTGAAGTTAGAACTTTGCTGCACTGCTCAGGAGAAATGAGGGGTGAGCTGTGGTGGCAGGACCTAGCTGAAATGCTGAAAAAATGCTGAAATCAAGACAGGAATCATCACTACCAAGCCTAGCTTCACTCAGGGGAGGGATAAAGGCACATTGTTCCACCCCACATCCCCACCTGGCCATGAGTGGCAGAGTTCTAAACCCTGAGCTGCAGGGCAGAGCAAAGGGCCACACACAGCCAGGTCTGGGAGATGCTCATTTGCTGGTAACCTCTGTGCTCAAAATACCCAGCCACTCACTTTCTTGGGAGTTTATTTTTCCCTCAGGAGAATTGTCTGATTTCTGTGAATCCTCTTCATTTTCCATTCAATTCCCAGATTGTGCAACTTCCCTGCTGCACCTCCTTTTCCAAACCAGAGAGGACCAAAATTACCAGCAGCAGTGCAGACACTGGTTTCCTCATCTGCCCCTTTGAAGCTGTGGCTGATGCTCTCATGAGTGATTGAATTGCTGCTCTTGGCTGAGTGTTCTGTACAACAGATCAGGACACATCTGTCAAATGTCCCCAGGCAGTGACAGCAGTGTCAGAGCTGCAGGAACAAGCTCTGGAGGATGCAATGTCTGGGCTCAGCCACCCCCTCGAGCCTTCCCTCCCTTCTCCACCTCCCCTCCAACCCCTCTGGCAGCACCAAGGTCTCATGGCCACTCCAGAGGGCACATCCAGCTCAATTCCAAAGGAGTTGGTGCTCTTGGAGCACAGGCAATGCTCATTTCTTCTGCACCACGATCCTGGCTGGTCTCCAGGCTTTCCCCCCACTCCAGCCCCAGGAAAGGATGCTCAGGAATCTTCCCTGTCTGCCCCTGTATCCCTCAAAAAGCACGGAGAGCAAAGCTTCTTTTGCAGTGAGTCTAACACCAGTTGGAGAGTCCTGGGAATGTCATTTTCCCATCCTCCGAGCTCCATCCAACCCACTGGCATCACCTGTCCCAACAAAAGCAAAAGAAACAATAAGTTTTATTTTTTTCCAAGGAAGAGGGGTTTTTTTGTAAGCAGAGGGTCTCTATGAGGTGAGTGGAAAGTTACTGGGAGCTTTTCTGTCCCAGTGTTACGCCACAGAGCAGGGCTGCAATGTCCCAAGAAGATTTAGATCGACACTGGTGCCACTGATGTCAGAACTGGGCTGGCATGTACAAATAAATACGAAGTATTTTGGGGCTGTGTCACAATGGCAGCAGTCTCTTGCCCATATTTATGCCTGCAAAACGTTGCCCTGCAGTATCAGAGAGGACTTCTGTGCAATCCAGGAACTGGTGACAAGACTCCTTTAATTGCACTCAGAAATATATTTTTAGGAAGAAGACCAAGAAGTCAACGCAGCTTCCTTCTTGTTAAAAACTAAAATAAAATGTCTGATGGGTTAGGAGCGAAGAAAAATGAAAGTATTGATCAGCTCAACAGCTGGAAAAATGATTACTAGTAGAAATAAAAATTTTAAAACCCTGTTAATATTTTAAAGATTGCATGTCTGGGGAAAAAAAAATTTTGTTTGTTTGTTACTGTTAGGAGCTTACATCTACTGGAGAATCAGGTTTCCATAAAAAACCTATCTACTGTTTAATGCCATTAAAAGCCTGGAAAAGCAACTTCTTAGATATTTAACCTTTTACTCACTGGAAACCTAACAACCCTGTAAAGGAGATGTGACAGCTACAATGGAGATTTTATTAATTTCAGCATCAAGGGGGATATGGGGAACTTTTTAAAGAGAAATCCACTCTCGTCCTTGACCCCGGAGAACCTTTTGTTCCTCCCACCCACAAACAGGGAAGAGCAGGCTACAAGAAAAAACAAGGAGAGCTGGGAAATTGAGTTATTCCAGCTCTGAGTGCCCCCAGAACACAAAAAAATGTGTCAGGCAGGTGCTGAAATGTTTCATCTCATCCTGAATGTCCAACCTAAGGGACAAAGCAGGCCTGGTTTTCACAGATAATCACCTTTCTTATCCAGCTAAAGCCAAGGAAAGCTGCAGATGCTCCCAAGCTCAGCTCAAGGACTTGAAATCAAACGTTTCAGAGGGCAGGTTCACAAAAATCAGAGGCTGCTTCTGAAAAGAGCTTCTATTTCTCTGCAGTTCACACAGCAGCACATGAAATTTCCAGAGCATTTGTTTTTAGACTTTTAAGTCACCTTAAGCAAAGCTAAATGTCAGTTTTAATGGATGACAAAACCTTGTCTCAATTCCAGTGCCAGCAGTCAGGAAAACTGTGAAGCAGAACTGCTGCTGCCAGCACAGCTCACCCCTCATTTCTCCTGAGCAGTGCAGCAAAGTTCTAACTTCACTGTTAAATGCAGCTTTGGCTTCTTCCTTTAGAAATGACAAACAGCTGAGCCATTTGTTTCAAAGTTGGTAATAGTAAAAAAAAAAAAAATTAGAAGTCATAAACTCAGCCTAGTGATGTTGAACTCTCACTTTCTTCATTTCTTAAAGAAATCAGAGAGGATTTCTATAGAAAAATCACACTTTCTCAAGGACCTTAACCTGCAGTTACGTGCTAGCTGCTCCTTTTTCCAGCTAGAATTCCAGAGCAGTCATAGAATCCAAGCAAAAGAGCCATCAGAAAACAGCAGAGGCTTTACTCCACATCATCTCTGATTTCTATTGATGGTGATCACGCTAAAGCAGGAAACAAAGCAGAATAATTTTTATAAATGCCAGTGTTGCAACCATTGTGCTGCTGCCTGAAAATGACTTCTCCTCACTTTTGAACAGGGCAAATTTACTCTTTTAATGGGCTCCATATCACAAAAAAAATGAATGAAAAAGATGGAAGACTGATGCCAACCTCACAGGGATAATTTCCAGATTCCAGCCTCCGTTTCACATTCTTCTGTCTTTGATCCTCACACGAGTTCAAAAGTATTTGTTTACATCAAGGTCATTCCATCTGACTCAATAATTCAGCAAGACAGAATGTTTGAAAGAAAACAAGTGGTTAAAGAAATTATTGAGGGGTTTGTTATCTGTTTGTGTCATGCCATAAAGCGGAAAATTACCTTAAATACTGAAGGAAAAGACACGCATGAGAGATAAAGCCCAGGCAGCCACAAGCACTGAGGTCCTGGATAACAATTTACAGCAGCAAATAATCTTGAACTGTTTAACTTCTGCATGGTTTCAGAGCAGGAGAAACTCTGCAGCAGACAGGCTTTAACCCTAAAAAACCTGTTCAAAACCATGAGGCTCTTTCATCCTCTCTCACTTGATTTTTTTTTTTTTTTTTTTTTTTTTTTTTTTTTTTTTTTTTTTTTTTTTTTTGTTCCTTTAGTTCTTTTCGGTGTGAATGATGAAAAGTTTGTGGGTTGCTTTTCCCACTCCCCTTGCCATGAACTTGCAGGCTCTCTCATGGACAGAGACCTTCCAGCTTAGCTGGAAAATGAGCTAACAGGTAAAAATGACAAATATTCTTCCCTTCCACTGGGTTATCACCCTGCATAAACCAGAACAGGCACAGGCAAATTGTGCCCTGCTCCCACTGAGGTTTTTGACTTGGAGGCAGCATTAGTCCTATCAAGGAACAGTGACTTTAACCTATATTTAGGAGCAGGGCTTCTCAGCATCCCTTGCACGACAGCAAAGACAGCAGAGCAAGAACAGGAGTAATTCAGTGCACACTGTGATCTGCATTTATCCAGAATTCAAAGAATTTCAGCTCTGGGGGCTGGAGGGATGAGCTCCCCTCTGTAGCACCGATCACCCCCTGGGACCTGGCTCTGGTTTCAGTGGAGTGCAGCTCTGTGTTTGCTGGTTTTGTGCCAGGGTGGGGCCTGTGTGCACACAAGCTCTTCCCCATCGTGGCAAGAAATAAAATACAAACATCTCTGTTCCAAATCTGATCAGATTTCCCAAAGCTGGGGAAAGGGAAAGTAGAGTGAATGTTGAGAGTGGAAAAACAATTCAGGGATTCATCAGAAGCGACACAGGTGCCACAAGAAAGGAGTTTTCTTGTTGGAATGACCGTTCAGACAAAGCCCCAGCTATGTACAAAAAACCCTCCAGTGCCAGGTTTAACCCAGGATTATCAATCCTCTGTGCACACCAAACTCTTTCCCCATCTCTTATCCTCTAAACCATATTCCCTCCCCAATCCCCATCTCTTCCCTGGTTTAACATTTCCCTAAAGCCAGGCTTACCCCCTGCTCCATTGCTGAACCCAGTCCCAAATGTCTCCCAGTGCAGTGGGTGACTGGGAATGTTCTGAACTGAACCTTTTTCCTGCCACAGCCCCTGCTCAGCCCAGCTCTAACCTCCAGGGACACCACGCAGGCATCCTCCCCTTTTCACCACATCACTGAAAGAATCCCTTCTGCCTTCAGAGACTCCTAGAACTGATAAAAAACCTCATTAACTGCATTAAGCTCCTCATAATGAATTGCCATTTTGTGTATCCCAGTGCTTGAATACAAGGGGGAACCAGCACCTACAGCTACCAGAACTTTTTATATCAACTCTTGAAAGCTGCTGAGGAAATTAACATTACATCCTAATCCAGTAGGAATGTTCCTTCAGCTCACACTGAAATCACCTTTGACCATCTGATTTACCCTCAATTCCCCCATGCTGATATCCTTCCCTCTGCTTGATGGACAAAGTCCAACAATAGAAGTTACCCCCACTTAATTTCATTCATTTCATTAAGCCCATTGCCCAGCACTCTCTGTTGGACAGGAATTGAGCTCCTCAAGTGACTCTGCAGGCCAGACGAAAGCTCAGATGGAGAACAGCAATTTCTGGAACGTGTGAGATGTGGCAGGAGAGAGAGCAGCCTGCAAAGAGTGTGGCCACCCTGGCAGCACCGACAGAAACTCCTGTGAGGTGGGGATTTAAACCCAGCCAGGTCTTGTGTCATCATCCATCCGTCTCCTTGGCTTTCCCTCTCCAGGAGCAAATGATGAATGTGACCTTCTTTGTTTGAGTTCTTGCAATGAAGCACTGTTTGCATAAGGCTCTTTTTTATTTATTTTTTTCCTGCGGCTTGTTGACTTTTATAAGACATTCATAAATTTGTTCTGAGTGCCAGTGAGATGCTTAATGGTGCTAAAGGGAAGGTATTAAGGATAGTCGACTCATGTTAGAACAAGCCACTTGAAAGTAGCTATAAATATTTGTCTGGATTTCATTTTGCTAACAAACAGCTTCTTTTCTTCTTCTCCTCCCATTGCCCCCCTTAAAGGGTTGATCTCATAAACAACAGAAGAATTTTCTCATTAATAAAAAAGCACATGTCTGGATTTGGGTTTTTTAATAGAAACTTTCCTATTGGGGACATTTGAGTCCTTGTACCCTGTCTGCATGGAGCCGGCTCCCTTTTCAGGAAAACCTTGGCAGCTTAAGACCTCCAGGGTGAGCTCATGTTCTTTTGCACTCCCTCAAACTCATCCCTGCTCTTTCATTGCTCTGGCAATGACTTTAGGCTAGACTTAGGGACTGCAGTGTCCTAGAAGCAAGCCAGTAGCTACACATTCCTCCTCCTCTTGCTCATGAGCACGCTGGAGGGCTTGGGATCCCTTCAGGACTGCAGCCACACAGTTTGGGGACTCCACCCTGCAGTCCCACTGCTCCAAGGTCACATTGACACAGACACACAGAATATCCTGCTCTTATTGTCCTTGGGACCAAAGTCCCTCTCTCTGGGAACCAGGGCTGGTAATTGGGGGCCACCACACGTGCAGCCCCCTCCAGATCCCTGGCAGCCCCAGGGCAGCAGAGACAGCTTTTCACACAAGAATAGTCCAGAGCTGCTTCTTGGAATCAGCAGGGATCGATGCTGAGGGCTTGTCCCAGCTCTGGCTTGGGGCAGGCAGAGCCCTTTCCTTCCCAGAATAGTCTCTGCTTGTGTTTTCTGAAGACCAAAGTTGGGATGCAACCACCACTGGAGGTCTGAGAAGCTCCCAACAGCTCCTGCTGGTTGAGATGAGCAGATAGCTCAGCACTCAGGCAGCAGGAGAGCCACGGAAAAGGGGGTGCCCAGAGGAGTCAGATGGGAAGGAGAGGAAGCCTCCCCCTTTGAAAAGCAATCAGGAGACCAACAAGAGTGGGAAAACAAGGTTTGGGAGGGTCTTTTTACTTGGTTGGTTTAACTCTGTGGGAAGAATGAGTTGTCAATGCAATTTTTTATTTGTTTTCTTGATGTTCTCACAGACCAGAGCTCATTACAGCAGTCCAGAAAGTACCAGCAAGGAAATCTTCAACACTGTCACCTCACACATGTCCCATAAGAGCCAGGGTGAGTTTTATCTCAGAAAGGACTGTGACAGCTTTGGTCTGAGCCAGCAAACCAACTTCGATTTGCAGCTTGAAGTCACTGCTAAAAGTACTCAAATCCCCCAGAGAACCAACCCAGACAGCAAGGAAAGCACAAGAGAAAATAAACTTTCTAATACAGAGCTCTGAACTGTCTCCAGAGTTTTTTCCAGATCCTTTTGGATTTTCTGGATACGTGCACAGCACTCTCCGTTATAAGGCATCATTATGGCACAAACAAACCCTGCCTCCAGCACAGGGATGGAAAAGGCCTGGCAGATGGTCCAGATCAGCAGAGATAAGAGCAAACTACCCCACAGGTGAGGCACCTGCCCGGGGGAAGGCTGCAGTTCCCTGCCAACATTCAGCTCCCTGCTTCTCCTCTCCTCCTTCCTCCTTTTTTTCCCTTTTTTTTTTTTTTTCAACTCGTGTATATCACTCAAGCAGCTTTCCCAGTGCCTGCAAATGCTAATTGCCATGGTTTGTAACATTCTGTACCCCACTAGAATTAGATGGCAGCCCAGCAGCCCTGATGATATCGTGGTGAATGATTTATCCACCGTGCACCACATTCCTGCTCTGTGCTGAGGCAATAATGCTGGGGAGAACTCGGAGTGATTAGTTTGCCTCTGGTGTGGGCTACAATCAAAGGTTAATGGCCTTGAGCACCCAAGAAGTTCAATTAATGCCTTGGAATGGCCTGGCTGGAAGGCCTTTATTAAATGGGCCATTAACACAGGGAACACTATTTCATGCCTTTGTAAACATGAGTAAAATACTCCTCACATCCAAAGCACTCTGGCCATGTGCTAAATTAGCAAGCACCTGAAGAACTCTTTGTTCAGAGACGGGCCCCAGCTGCTTTATGGACCCACATTTCCACCATCACCACAAGCTGAAGCTCTCTAGAAGGTCGAGAAAGTCTTGGAAAAAACCTTTTGTTTCTGACACTACCAGGAAGCAGCAGTTTTACACCAGCTCCTCTCCCTCTTCAGTCTCTGCTCCCACCAAAATTCCCAAAAGAAGTGAGCACAGTGAAGAAGAGTATCCTTCAGAGTCCTCCTGGGGAGGGAAAAGGAGTGCTGGTGCTCATTGAGGGAGCTTTGCTGCTCACTGTGGGGACAGACCCGTCCCACGCACCACAAAAACCTCGACTGATTGCTCTGCTCACCCTTGTCCCTGAGTGTGAGGGGAAATGTGGGGATGGCAGTACCCAAGAGCTGCTTCAGCAGCTGATCCATTGAAATGTAGAAAGGTTTTTCTGTCAATCCATCTGAGGAATCCATCAGTGCTGATGCCACCAGCAGCCACATCCCTGCAGCCCCTCAGAGGAGGGCAGGGAGAAGCAGCCAGATCATTCAGGGACCACAGGGTAACTCTTGGAGATGGTTCTAGCAAGAGAGGAGCTGGGAAGAAACCTCCAAGGCCAGTGACTTGCACAGGAATCAGTCACCCCTCAGTGCCTCACACTGAACTGTTTGAATTGCCCAGTCCAGCATCTTCCTCTGCTGCAGACTGATGCAAGGTCCTTTTTCCACCCCTCTGTTTTTGGTTCACTCATAAACTAAACCCACAACCCCTTCTGGGCCAGGACAGAGCCAGCTGTGACCCGACAAGGCAGGGAATGTCACCAGCAGCCAGCACAGGTTTGCTGTCTGAGCCATAAAACTCCCTGCCAAGGCCAAGGATTAAGCTCAGATCAGATTATGTGAGAGCTGGGCTGTGGGGACTTTTCACTCTGGCCTTTCTTCAGCAAAAAGAACTCCAGAGGCTCAGCATGGCAACAGGAGAGGGGAAAAGGGAGAGAGCCTGAAGCCATGAAGAGAGAACCGGGCTCCTGGGGAGAGGAGAACAAAGGAGATAAGATGCAAGGTAAATAAAAAGGCACAAGAGCTTAATTGTGACTTCAGAGAGAGAAAGTGGGGGCAAAGGGTCAAACTTTACACTAATTAACCTTGTATCAGCAAACCCTGAGAGCCTGAACCCCCCCAGGGGCTGCAGCAGGGGTGTCAACCTGGGCCACCTTCATCTTTGAAACCAGGGATGAAAAGAGTGACAAAAAAGGGACAGCTCCACCTTGAGACCCAGGCAGCTTGAAATGCCACAGGTCTCCTCTGATAGTGGGAGTTTGCTCTGGAATCTCCCCACAGCATCATTTAAATTTGTAAAAAAATTAAAAACAAAAGCAATCTGAAAATGTGCACCTGCTCCCTGGTCCCCCAAAGCAGGGAACTGTGAGCTCACCTTTAAACACAGGGCACTGCTAGCTCAGACAATCTGAAATTATTCAACATTTGCTTAAATACTCTTCTGGATCAGTCAAAGTGTTGCCATGGGTGTCCTCAGGCTGCACAGTTCATTGAAGCAGCACTTGGTTCTGTCAGTGCTATGGACACAGCAGTAAAAATCAGGCAACAACTCACACAGATATAGAAATTATAAAGATTAATTCATAAAATATGTTGAAAATCCAGGTCTTGGACAGTATATATATATATATATATATACAGCATATATATTTAGGATATAGAAAAAGGGTAATTATATCTCTCTTCTCAGTGGCTGATAGGAAAATAGTAAGCCTGGTTTGGGTGTTCTGGCTAGAGGAAACAGCATAATTGCCACTTAATGCCTTTACTTGTTGGCTTGGAAAGAGAATTTGAGTTCTTGGTGTGTTAACACTGAAAAAAGCATCAGAGGAAAAGGTGCTTTATTCCAACACTGAATACCCAGCTTTATTCTGATAAAGAAAACAAACCTCCCTGGCATCTTCCTTATTTCCCCCCATTAGCACAGGGGATCCCCAAAATCACTGAGGGATCCACTCAGAGCTTCTGCACACAAAATGGAGATTTTTTTTTGTTTCCCTCTCTGTGGAGTCCTGAAGTACAGCCACAAACACCTGGAGTTCCTGCAGGACAAATTAACTCTGCCAGGGGGTCAGCAGGAGGATCAGCCCCACAAAAGGCACTGAGGGGACTTCTCTTTATCAGGATTCTGTCTGGAAACTCTGCACACCTTTGTGCCCTGGTACAGAATAAAAATGTCCATTTTTCAGGGTTTGGGGAATGTAGTGGCAGCTCTGCCTAGCCCCTAGCACACACCAAATTAACTAATGATCCCAGCAGAGGGAAGAACAAAGATGCATTTTCATCCCCTCAGTACGAGGGGCAGTGACTGAGAACTCCTGAAAAGCCCCTTTTGCTTCCCAGTCCACTTTTTATTTGTTTAAGCACAAGGCAGACAAACACAAGAGGAGCCCCCAGGAATCCATAACCACCCTGGTGCTTCTGGGTAGCAAATCATCTCCACTGCCATCTGTTTTCAGTCACTTCCAAACGAGTTCTGAAGAGTCAATTGTTTTCTTCTAGGAAAAATAAACATGCAAGCTGCTATTCACCCGATTTCCAGCAATTTTCTGCTGTGGGTAAATGTAGCTTCAGATTTTAGAACTAAGTGTCGTTCTCATCCAAAGAATTTTGCAATATAATTACCTCATTTTTACTGACTTGGATAACTGTTGCCCTTTGAAAAAAAAAAGAAAAAAAAATAAGAAAAAAATTGGAGGTGTAAAATCTGCAAGACTAATTCCTCCTCCTGCCCCTTTGTTATAAAACCTTGGAACAATTGACAGTGATTAATCTCCCTTGATATTTCTTTGGTTCTGTATTTGTTGATTTAAAGGCATTTTATGACTGATTGTTTTCAGTTGCCTGGACAGCTGTCAGATCTGTACTGTGGTTTGATTTGGCTTTCGGGGAGCAAAATTATTATTTTTCATATTTTTACAGCTCCAAAACAGAGTGGCTGAAGGAGGTGGCCCATCAAAAACCATCTGTGTGAAACCAAAACTGCGTCCAGATTGAGAGAAGATGGCCCAGACATTCTGCAGGCAGATTACACTAGCAAGATGTGGAAGGCAATAACACAATTTTTTAAAATTTTTATTACTCTTTTTAAGATGCCCTGCTTGCATATCATGTCAAATACAGTGGCAAAATCCATCCCTGAGTGTAACATCAGTAGTTTTGAAGGAATAACTTTGGCCTTTGGAGCAGCACTGGTGGAGCTGGTGTGGAGCTGCATTTTCTCTTTGTTTTGGGGCTGGAGTGCTGCAGTCCAAGTAATTCCCATCCCTGCTTTCCTGGGAAAGGCTGTGCTCAGTGAAAGGAGTGTGAAACAGGGTCTGAGAGTCTGAACCACGAAAAAAACCAACAAAAAAGAGTGAGGAGAGCTCAAGAGAGGGAGCAAAGAGCTCAATATCCATCACCTTCAACCTCCTGTCTCTAACAATGATTGCAACCTTTGATTTTAAACCTTACCCTCAATTTTAGCCTTTTTTCATCTCTGCATCTTCCTTTTATCTTCATCTCACCACTGTGCCCACCTCTCTGCATTCATGGCTCTTCAATTCTCTCATGGTGCATCTACAGATCCTGAACATCGTCCCTGGCTCATCCTCCTGTCCCTTTTTTGGGTTCCAAGCTAAAACCTCACCAGCTTCTACCTCAAACAAGGCTGGACAGGGCTTGGACCTGCCTGGGATAGTGGAAGGTGCTCCTGCCCATGGCAGGGAAGTGGAACTAAGTTTTCTTAAATGTCTCTTCTAGTCCAAACCATTCTGGGATTCTCTGATTCAAAATTTACATGTGAGCTCAAGCCTGTGGGGAGAGCAGCTGCTGTTGGCTCCAGTTTGCTAAAATTTAAGCACAAAAGAATAAATGCTGTGGCAGCCTGGTGTATTCCTGGATAGATGATGGGATCTGCTTACACATCCTCATGTTTGTCCCTGTCCAGTTGGACAAGGTTAGGAGAAACAGCTCCAAGGCAAGCACGGGGTGGTGGCACCTCAGGGACAGTCACAGCCCAGGGCCCACGCTTAATTCCTCATTCCTGTTTGAAACCTGTGGCTCCCACCACCCAAAGTCTGCAGCACACAGGACAGCCAGGACAAGTGCATAAACACAGTGAAATGAGGGGTGGGACTCATTATTCTGCAGAATTTCACTGTTTGCAAAGGAAGTTCTCTCCACCACCTCAGCCACCCTCCCCTTTCGCTGCCCACATCGTTTCCCAGGCTGACCCCTCTGGTGTTCCTCGTTGGAATAAGGGTTATTACCAGCTCTCTTAAAAATAAAAATAACCCACACGGTTCTTTCTTTAGTTACCAGATTATTATTCACCCTTTCAGCCCATTCTGAAGCATCTTACACTGTTCAGATGCAATGCCCCTGCTTTTCCCATTGAGGGCTCATGGCCCTGCTGCTCTTTTCAAGCTTCACACTTATATTTTCATGGAGTTTTATTTTTCCTCTTCCCTCCTCCACAGCACACTGCAAGCAGGGGAAGTGAGCCCCACATTATGCCCTGAGAGCCTGTGCGTAAGAATAGACTTGAGCTTGGTTTTACTAAATCACTCCTGCCAACATCTCCTCTCCCTTGCTGTCTAAACCATGGCCATAAATTGTTGGGAAAACAGCAGAACTGTCACATCCTTCCATCCATGCCCTCTTCAGCTCTTCTAACACCCTGCAAATATGGGCCACCAAATCCACCAGGCCACATTTCATCGTGCACAAAGCACCAGTGAAGTTTCCCTCACCCTTGCTCACATACAGATCTTCCAACCCAGCTGAAACATCTGGGAATTCTTTTCCCAGTTCCACAAATCCCACAGTGGTCCTTTCCTTCCATTCCTGATCGTGTTCTTAGGGTAGCACCTTCTCCAGACACGTGTCCCTCCTTCTCAGCCACTTGCACACGGGACAGATTGGGACCATCCTTGCACAAATAAATCCCAGTGGTTTTCCCATCTCCTCTGCTTTCCACCACTCTGCTCTCATTTCTGTCATCTGATTCCTCTTTATCCACATTGCCTGTTCTCATACCCATTCACGTCACACATTTAAGAAGGTGGCAAAGAATGTCAAATGTCTTTATAATCCTGCTAAGCCACATTTGCCGCTTCAACCACCAGCTTAGCTCACTGTGCTCCTTTTAAACAAACAAAAACAACCCCAGAGGATGTAACAACAACAGAAACAGGCGGGCAGCAGAGCAGGACATGCTGAAACTCAGCGTGGTCCCCCATTAGGGGGAAAATTTCGAGTGTTTCAATCGTGACAACAGCACCACAATGAATCAGTGGATGTGACGGGCCAGCCTCCCGGCTGGTGCAGCGCCAGCAGCTTCCACAGGGGTCCATCAGGCATGAATTGGCCCCATATGTGAAAACCCTCCACAATTTGTCCAGTTTCTCCCATCCCTCCATATGTGGGATCCCACAGAGCTGTCAGCCAACGTCACATTTCAATAAGGGCACAGCGACAACCGGGGCTGCGCAAACCCGCGGGACAATCCCGCTGCTCCTCTCTGGCAAGTGACCTCACGGCAGGGCTGCTGCTGCTCACCGCCCTTCTGAGGAGCACAGGAACCTCCAGGCTCCGGGATCCATCCTCCCTCTGCTCCAGCAGAGCCAGAGTTGGTGCTGGAACGGGGGATCAGGGAGGCACCGGGGCTGGTTGTGCCATCCCGTGCCCCTGGCTGGGGAAGGCTCTGCTGCTCCGTGCCAGTGTCCACTGTGTCACCCCAGAGAGGAGACGCTCTCAGCACGGCCATGAAGCAACATATGTGCAAGTCAGACCACTGCCCTTTCTCATTCTGGCTTTATTTTAGCCTGATTGGTGCATCTGAACATCCTTTTCTTAAGATCAAACCTTTGACTTCACAAATTAATTGAGTTTTGTGTCAAAAATATTGTTCTTACCTAAATTAACATCTTTTCTCTACATCCTATGCATCTACAGAAGTAGATCCTATGCATCCTATTTCTATATAATCCTATGCATCTACAGAAGTACATGCAGTTCTACAGAAGTAGATGCATAGGATTATTTTTTCACCTTACCCTGTTTCTCAGGAGTTTGATCCCTTTCTTTGCCTATTCAACACCAAATCAATGTTGGTCTGTTCTATTTCTTTGTAGATAAATTCTCTCCCTCCAAACTTTACAAATTTTTCTTCTTTTCTACCTTTATTCCATCTTGTCTTGGACATGATTTATATAGTTCAGCTACAGCATTATTTGGCTCAGTCCTGAACAGAGATTGTCTTCTCAGTTCCCACAAGTCAAACAAATAGCTCAGGTGAAAAAATTAAAAAAACTGAAATAATATCTTGTACTTGAAGCAGAGTTCAGGGAAGTTGGTGAGATGATGCTAATGGCTATACAATGAATCATATCCTTTCTAAACTGAGATTTGTTGTATTTTCTTCAGTTAAAAAGTGGAGATGATGATCAGATGACTGATTTAGTTGTACTTTTTGTCACAAAAAGTACAAATTTATTTGTCTTTTTGTCACAAAACAACTGATTTTGCAAATATTAAACCCAAAGAAAATATGATCCGAACTATTCCTTCTATTTTTTTTTCCATCTCTGAAAGAAGTACTTTTTAAATGCTGTGCCTGGCAGGACATGCTAACATGCTAACATTTCAAATTAATTTAGAAACTAAGCATAGAAATTTTTGGTTTAAGCTATGAAAAATAAAATTTAAAAATAAATAAATAAAAGTTCTCTCTCTCAGTTTATACATTATTAATATTCAGAGCATCTCCTGGTTCCAGAGACTGAAGCAGAGAGGGAAAACTCCTGCATCCATCCCCAGGCTGGATATTTTGTGAGGTACCAACTGGCGGTGCTGGCAGCCCCGGCGCCCTGCTTAGGTGATAAATTAATGCTCCGCTCCCGCCGTGCCCTTGCCAGGCGGGCAGAGCTCCAGCCCGAGCCCGGCTTGTCCAACCGGCACCCACCCTCTAGTGGGATGAGGGGAAAGTGCTGCTCCGGCTGCTCCGGCTGCTCCGGCCGGGATCCATCCGGGATCCATCCCGCGGCTCCGGCCGGGATCCATCCGGGATCCATCCCGCGGCTCCGGCCGGGATCCATCCCGCGGCTCCGGCCGGGATCCATCCTACCTGCTCCAGCCGGGATCCATCCCGCGGCTCCGGCCGGGATCCATCCCGCGGCTCCGGCCGGGATCCATCCCGCGGCTCCGGCCGGGATCCATCCCGTGGCTCCGGCCGGGATCCATCCCGAGGCTCAGGGAGGCTGCCGGACACCCGGAGGATGCTCCTTCAGGATGGGCATGGCCAGACCTCCCCACCTTTGCTCCCCTCTGCCCTCCACATCCCTGCTGGATCTTGAGGCATTTTATTTCTAAGAGATGATTTCGGAATGAGCTCCAGCTCCTGGGATCATCTTTTGTGCCAAGCTCTGCTTTGTGCACGGCAGAGTCAGGGCCATTTTCACTGCGTTTCTATAGGTGAGCAAGCAGTGATAACGCAGGGAATCAGTGGCTATAGGTGTCATTCTGTCCCCAAAGTGGTGTGGCAGCAGGAGCAGGGCAGTGGCTGTCCCCCTGTGCTGGCACTGCTGGGGCCCCTCAAGGGCTGTGTCCAGTTCTGGGACCCTAAATCCAGCAGGAGCATGGAGGGGCTGGAGTGTGCTCAGTCTGGAGCCCCAGGAGGGGCTGAGGGAGCTGGGAAGGGGCTCAGCCTGGAGAAAAGGAGGCTCAGGGGGACCTTGTGGCTCTGCACAGCTCCTGACAGGAGGGGACAGCTGGGGGGATTTGGGATCTGCTCCCAGGAACAGGGACAGGAGGAGAGGGAACGGCCCCAGGCTGGGCCAGGGGAGGCTCAGGGTGGACAGCAGCAGGAATTTCCCCATGGAAAGGGAGCTCAGGCCTTGGCACTGCCCAGGGAGGTTTGGAGTGCCCATCCCTGGAGTGTCCCAGGAAGGGCTGGAGGTGGCACTGAGTGCTCTGGGCTGGGGACAGGGTGGGGATCAGGCACAGGCTGGGCTTGATGACACCAGAGTTCTTTTGCAACCTTAATGATTTGATGCTTATACCTTTCTTTTGTTATAAGGAAAAGACCAAACCACAATCAAACAAAATCGCTTAGGGAAATAAAAATCCTGCCCATTTTCCTCTGTATATTAGACAGACCAATATGATTGAAAAGTGATTAAAAAGTGGAACATTTTGTTCAACAATGAGCTCTGCAGTCGTGGCACAACCTGTGAAAGCACAGCAGAGCTGTAAAATATTAGTACAAATTATAAGAAGTGAGCAGACTTCAGGGAAAACATTTTTGAAAGGGTTTGCAGCAGCTGAGGCCAGAGCCTGCTTCCCACAGCCACTGAAATGTGCTTTGCAAGGGACAGACAAGCAGGCCCAAGGATGAGAGCAGGGCAGCATCACCAGCTGGAGATACAGCCCCCAGTGCTGGGCAGGAGGTCAGCAGGTCCAGTGGCCATAGCTGTGGTCAGCCACGCTCCAGAGACCCAGAGAAATCCAAATGGAGCCCAAAGGTGCAAAGCTTTGCACAACAGCCCCACAGCCCCAGGGCTGAGCTTGCAGGAGCAGCTCAGGACCTGCCAGCACAGGTGGGTGCCCAGATGGAGCCACTCAGGGAAGTCAGAGCCTGCTGAGGTCTGGCAAACCTCTATTTAAACCCAGAGTTACAATCCCCAGTGGATTTAGATGAATCAAATTAGGTCCTAAAGTTATAAATGAAGATTTACAGTGACAGTGCGAAATGAAAAGCTGCTAAGAAATATATTCTGTTGTCAAAGATGACACAGTGAAGGGCAGAAATAAAGCAGCCAAGGCCATTAAAAGCAAGATGGGACCTGGAACAATTGAACAGGGCTGGTAGAGCATGATCCTTTCCTCGACATGATGCAATCAGCAGCCTCCAGCAGGTCTAGAATGGAAACAGCATGAAGTGAAGAGGGGGGAGGAATGAAAATAAAGCCATCTTTCATGGATCACATGGTCCCATCAGGAAATATGGAAACCTCTGACTTGTCTGGCTCTCTGTCTCTCCCTCCCTACGGGTCTTGTGCAGAAAGCACAGCCTGTGTGCCCAGGAGGTGATGAAATCCCTAATGCTGTATGGCACATGGGGAATTTGGGGGATTGCAAAACAGGATGTTTCTTGGAGGAAATACAGTCTCAGCAAGCAAAAGGTTCAAGTACGGTACATCTCACAATGATGTAAGAGCTCGATTATGCATCTCCCTTAAAGCCCAGCTTAGGGTTTCAGTTCTAGTAGAACTAATGGGCAACACCTGCTGCGATGAAAACAATTTCCGTCCCTGAACTCGAGCAGAAGTGTTTATCTTTTGAGTCAGAAAATGTTCCTCTAATGTCTGAACAAGACTCCAGGGACGGGAACATATGCCCAGAACTGACGTTTCCGCGCATTAGATCGCTTATAAAAATGGGAATGAGAAAAACCTGGTATCATCAGATGTCTCGTCCAATAAAGTCATTAAATGGAAAGTACAGGAAGGTTCCTCTAACGTTTCCTCTCCCTGCCACTGTAGTCCCAGTTGCTCTTTGGAGAGCAGGAACAGAGGCTACTGAAAAAGCGTGCTGGGGTAAATCGTGAGTTCAAAATTCAGGGCTTTTCCAGACCTGTCCCTGGCAAAATTACCATTGGCTTCAGCGGAAACTTTACCCAAATATGGGCCTCAGGACTTGGGCCTCTTGCTTTTAGTTACTAATTTTATTATTAAAGGTTAAACAGAGCTGTTGACAGTACAAACTATTTTCTTACGTAAGCAGCGAAAGGGAGAGTGTCAGATATACAAGATAAAACAATACTGCCAAGTCAAGGCAATATAGGTAATGGGTGAATGTCCTTTCACAGAACATCCTGCTCCAAATCCCAAGGATCACCCTTTTCCTCAAGCAAAACTCCCACTCAAATCCTCTGGAGCTCAGTGTGATAAGGAGGCAGGGTAGAGAAAGGACTTGGGGTTCATCCATGGTGCTACAAGGGGTTTTAGGGAGTGTAGCTGTTGAACACACAGAGATTCTACTTTCATGTAATATTCATTAAATATTATAATGCAAATTAAATGCTTAAGCCACCCTGTTTTACACACACAACCCTTAACAACAAAGCCCTGGGTGACAGGAATGTCAGAGAGGATATGCTGGCCTTTCCTCCCTTAGTTTTTCCTGCAACGTTCTTTATCTAAGCTTGGACCCAAACCAGGGACTTGTTTTTAATTCTTGACTGAAAATAATAACAGCAAATTATGTGGCACTTCAGAATAATAACCATCCAGTCAAAGGCAAAATGTTCTCCATTCAGTCAAACAACCCTTCACTGGTTCGGTGATTAAGTGACAATCCAAAATTTAACTCCCTGGAAAATCTACTGTTGTTGTAATGCAATTGTACTGTCAGGGCCACGGATAGTTCTGTCTTTAATAACAATGCAACAGACACTGAGAGAAATTCCTGTGGTCGTCTGTCCTCCTCAGATACAGTTATCATCCCATAGATCATCAGCTGCACAATAGGCAAGGGTGTCACAAAGGTTTTGACACAGTTAACACATTAACACATCAGACAAACGCAGGACTTGAGCCAGTTCTCACCAAAGCCAGTGGAAAACTCCAGCGGAGCCGTGCTGGGCACAGGGATGGTGTCACAGGGATTGTCAATCACGTAGCAAACAAGACAATCCCAGCAGCTTTCTGACATCAGCGTCTGCCTCCACTCGAGGCTTTGGCAGAGCCTCAGGAAGGACTGGCGCTCTGTCTCCTGCTCTTTTAAACAGCCTGAGAATCACAGGGGTTTGTTGTTTTGGCATAGAACGCTCAAAAGGACACTCTAGAGTTTCACAGAACCGAATCTGAATAACTTTTGTCTTTTCTTCATAAGTTTCATGTATTTTTAAGCATGATTTTATTTTTACCCCGGTGCTTTACCCAACTTTTTTTTTTAAATAAAGCAGCAAGAAGCCTTTGCTCTACATCAACCCCACAACCCCAAATCCCAGGTCAGCTCTGACTGTGCTGTTGAAGTGTGGTCAGATCAGCCAGTGTATCTAACCACAGAATGTATTTTCTGAGCAAATGTTTAGTAAAACTCCCATAATTTTGCTGAGTAAGAGTTCCCTGGGATTGATCTGCTCAGGGAAGGAACATCACGGATGAAAACATACTGTTCCTTTACAGTCACAACACCAACACAGCAATAAACATTATCTCTCCTGGAGAATGAAGCTTAAAACAACAAAATCCTTGTGCAAATGGTGCACAGAAATACCAGAACTCCCAGCTTAAAATAAAAAGCTAAAAAGTAATAAGAGAGAAGGAAATGTTTGATATTAATCCTTAGGGCACTGATTCCTGCTGGGTTGAAGATCCAAATGAATGAGTGGCCAAGAGAACCTGATCCTGGAAATAAACTCACAGAAACAAAAGCAGGAGTCTGAATCCAAGATAACTTTCCATTTTTGTACAACCAGGGCTATAAGAGCAGAATAAAAACCCGTACACTTTCCTATTCAAATGGAAAAATATCAGCCCAAGGCTGGAGAGGCAGAGACAGAACACAAAATAGGTGTTGTAGAGAACTGAATGAAGCCATTCTCTCCCTTCCTCTTTATTCCTCCCCGTGGCAGACAGAAAGATAGAGACCTCCACAGATACTGAAGGGTTTGATCTGCAACCTTGGGAGAAGCTCAGATTGATGTAATAATAAAGGCACACGGACATTAAGCAGAAAAAATCATAAACTTATGTTCCTATGGTTGTAAGAGTGTGCCTTAAATGAGTGGGAAGCTGTACTGGATAAAATAGCCAAGAGTTTTAGGGTGTAGTGGTGTGATTTTATGAAGTTAGAGGTCTGTTAGAAGCATATGTGTGTACATGAGATCGAAAACTCTTGGGTAAAAGTAGACACATGACGACAAAATCAAGCAAAGGTGATGGGTTAGAAAAACAAAATAAACCATGTGGCAACTTTCCATTGGATCTGCATGTTATATATTGCTTTGTAACAAAGAAACTAGGTTCACTGCTTTTCTCCATGGCTGGCTTCTTACTCCTCTGAAAATCCACGACCTCTGAAGCTGAGTAGCAAATGGTCCAATAACCCCGCTGGTTACCCCCCTTCATTTCGAGGCGTCGGCGATACCTCCTGTCCTGGTTTAGGACAAAATTAGGGGAAAATCTCCACAACTCCCTCCCCCACCACCGGGTTCGGGAGGAATTTCCTCAGAGGAAAAGTGTCCTGTCACCCCAGGACACCTCCCCACCCCTGGCCCCTCCAAAGCCGCTGCTCTCCGTGGTTCCAGGGCTCGGCACACCCGCAGGGGCCGGGGTACCCCGGGACATCTCCCCGCTCTGCATCCCCGCCGGAGCGGCGATGCCCGGGCGGCTCCGTCCGCGCTCCCCGCGGCTCTGCTGCTCTCACAGATGCTGCTCCAGAGCCGGCCCGGCTCCCGGCGGGGCTGTGGCACGTCCTGCCCGCTCTGGCCGGGCTGCAGGGGCTGTCCGAGCAGCGGGAGGGGGAGCAGGGATGCGCTGTCCTCGGCAGATGGGGGCTGTGCTGCGTCTGCTCCTGGCAGGGCTCTGCAGCTGGGACCGGTGCAGCTCTCAGCAGCACCTCAGTGGGCTCCTGTGAGGAAAGGATGACAGGTTTGGGGATTGTTCAGCCTGAAAAGAAAAAATTTGGGAGCCGCCAGGAAAGATGGAGGGACTCTTTACAAAGGATGGAGGGACAGGACAAGAGGGAATGGCTCCAAACTGACCAAAAGCAGGGTTAGATTGGATATTGGGAAGAATTCCTTCCCTGGGAGGGTGGGCAGGCCCTGGCACAGGGTGCCAGAGCAGCTGTGGCTGTCCCTGGATCCCTGGCAGTGCCCAAGGCCAGGTTGGACAGGGCTTGGAGCAGCCTGGGACAGTGGGAGGTGTCCCTGCCATGGCAGGGGTGGCACTGGATGAGCTTTAAGGTCCCTTCCAACCCATTCTGTGGTTCAGAGTTGCCCTGGGATTACAAACACAGCCTGTGCAAGCTCTGCCTGGAGGAGGTTGCCACTCTCCTGTCCCAGAGCCTTCAAAGGAAAATGGTTGAAAACATGAGAAGCAGGCAAATGTCTACCCTGAGGTGATGATCCATCAAAATCAGCAGAGTAACACCAGCATTCATTATCAAACTTTGCCCAACATAACACACTTAACCTCAAATTTTAAGTCACTACAAAAATACTCTCTTTAAATAAAGTGGAAATGTGTTGTAAGCAACTTCTTTTTATTTCACTACAAAGAATACAATCTATTTTTTTTTAGCTGCAATTCATAGAAGACTGCCTGGTTTACATGGGAAACTGGGGAATGAGCATTCCCTGCAATGAGTCTGCAGGGGGAAAGAAATGACTTCTCAGAAAGGGCCAAGTTCAGGATTTCAGCCTGCACTTTAAGCAGGGGCTAAGAGTAAAGTCCTGCCTGCTGGAATTGTGAAATCTCTGTAAGCAAGTTTATAAGCAAGTATTAGCACAGCTGGCAAAGGCTTTCAGCTAGGAAAAAGTTATTCCACTGGTGAAGACGTGCAGGAGGGAGCAGATGAACTGCAGTCTGAAAAAGCACAGCAGATGGGGGCTGTGTGGACTGGAGGCCTGTCGAGAAGCCACTGCAATATTCATGAAGGGCTTTAGGTCTTTAGACCAAAATGCCCTAGCAATAGCTATTAGTAAAGCAATTTTTCCTCTATTTTTTTTCCTGTTGCCTGCACAGACTGGAGTTTTGCAGACAGCCACAATGAAAACTGCTGGAAATGCCAGACAGTGGGAGGAGATGGACCTGGCACAAAATGTGCTGTGAGGAGACTGCTTTGGGATGTCCTGATGGAGCACTTGAGCCCAGCAATGGATTTGGGAAGCAGCTTGCACTGAGCAGAATGCAAAAGTCATAATAGGAAAAGATGCCTGTTCATACCAGGGCATACCAAAAAAAGCTTTGTGAAAAGTCAGGTCACAAACAACTGACCAAAGGAACTCCAAAATCTACATTGACGAAGAAAAGGAAGGTAGGGAAGGAACATAAGTCAGCCAGATTCCCCCAGGGAAGCAGAAAGAGGGGTCTTGTTAAAGCACCAGCTGTTAGCTCCCATCTGTGTGCAATTTCCACTCCTACCCTCTCTGCAGGATAAAACCCTTCCAAAAAGGATTCTGAGTGAGCTGCCTGAAAACTGCAGGAGGCCCAAGCGCAGCCTTGTGGTGGGTGTCCCACAGCTCAGAGAAGACCTTGTGCTTCCCACAGGGGTTTGAGGCCAGATGCCACCTCCAGGCAGCACAAAGGTCACCAGTGACAGGATTGCCCAAGCGTGGGGAAACCACACGGGGGAAACCAGAAGTTGCTGAAGCAGCAGAGTCCCCATCCCCAGCTGTCCCCAAGGCCCAGGCGAAACCCAAGCCACCAAGCTGCCATCAAAGGTAGGACAGTGACAGCCTGGAAACCACACTGCTGGGCAGAAATAACTCTGCCCCACAGAAAACGTGCAAGGCTCAAGTACATGGAACTGCAAGAACTAAATGAACTATAATTATCAGCCTCAGCAGGAGAAATCCAGCTCTCAGTCGAGTTCATGTCTGTATAATAATAAATCACACAGATATGTCAATAAAATGATCGCTGTCTGCAGGGCTGTGGGGCTCTGAGTGACCTGTCACTTCAGCTGCCTGCTGTTTTACCATGGACTGTAGTTAAATTAACTGAGAAAGGGGCTGGTTTGGAGGGGGTTCATCTCTCTGTTCACTGGGCTAAGTTTTCTCCTGGACATTTCCAGTGGGTGGGAATAAGAACAATTGCTGGCTCTGGGGGCAACTCATGGTCTCCTCACTGTCCCTCCAGGGTGACAGAGATGAATTGCTCCTCACGTGGACTTGGAGTGAAATTGTGGTGAATCCTGTTCACAAAACCCATTCATGATCCTCCAGGTGCTTGTGCCATTTATACAGACTGGTGGGAATCAGCTGCTCCTGCTGGACCAGTTCATGCTGGTCCAAAGACCATCTTGTGCAGAAAAATGACATAATCAGGGAGTGTCTGGTGGAAAGTCACGTCACAGGGACAGAGGTCGGCGTACCTGGTGCCACAGGAGGAGAGGCTGGCTCTGAAGCAGCTCAGTGAGGTAAAGGCTGGCAGATGCAGCAGCAGAAAGAAGAGAAAGGTGCACTGTGGCTCTCATGAAAGGCCAGTCCCTTCTCCAGAACTGAGGAATTTGGGAGCCAGCCCTCATCCAAAATGAGGCTGCCCTAAAACCAGAGCGAGCCCTCCCGAAGCTCTGTCATCATCGCACTGGTCAGACGGCGAGGAAAGAGAAATTCTTATCCTGGAGCACAGCCAGAGCCAACTCTGAGCTGCCTGAGCTGCCCTCAGCAGACCCAACTGCAGCAGGACGAGATGCCAAGAGACATTTGGGCACAAGGATTGTCTGTCGAAGCCTTCATTCACAAATAAATCCACTTTTACCCCGGAGCAGACACTTGGGATGGGACACCAAGGGAAATATGTTCATAGTTTAGATCTGGTGCCATCAGACCAGAACAGCACCCGAATATCAAAGTAAAACAATGATAACCTGCTCTACTGAACGTCATTCAAAGCCATAAATGTTCATGAGATACGTCAGAGAATGACACACAGTCTAATCCCAGATTTAAGAGATGAAAACATCCTCACTCGGGTTATGTTGTTTCTGTCCTTAAAACACAGACTGAACTTTTGGTAGGAGAATAATAGACTCCAAATCATTTTAATGAGACAAGAGATGAAATTTGCAGGGACTAGACATCAATTTGAGAGAAATCATATCCTCCTGGCTGGAGATTTAATCATCTGATTATTTCAGGAGATGCATTTTGGCATAGGAGCTATTTGTAGGCGCCAAAAAATTCTACAGGTTTGTTCAAAACTTCACAGAAGAGGCTCATAACTATCATGTCAGCCAGTTAATAGAGACTTTTGACTGGAAAAAAAGAACATTCAATCAAAATTGCTTAAAACAATCTTTTCTCATGTATCTGAATTCAAAATACTTCAAAACCAAGCTGAACTCAGATCACCAGCCCATATCCTGCTCTCTTCTTTTAGGTCTTTATGGCTGCTCTGGGGTGATGATCCACCAAGGTCAGCTGAGTAACACCAGCACCTATTATCAAACTTTGCCCAACATAATACACTTATCTCCAAAATGCAAATCACTACAAAAATACTCTCTTTGAATAAGGTGGAAATGTGTTGTGAGAAACTTTGTTTTTTTCACTGCAAAGAACACAATCTACTTTGGTTTTTTTTTAGCTGCAGTTCAGGGAAGACTGCAGAATATTACCCTGACTTGTTTTTGTGACTCATTGTCACTTTGAGCCTCTCCTGAGTGCTCTTCAGCCAGCTGAGGACATCTGTGCTGAGCTCTGCTTTCCAGGCACACGGGGAGGAATGTGTATGGACACAGACGTGCATCCACACATCTCCAAGGGTTCCCTGGGTCAGGAGGGCTCTGGAAGGGGTAACCCCAAGGTTTCCAGAACCTGACAAATCCCACCCAGTATTGAGGAAATTGAACAGCCTGTTTTTTAGCAAATACAAGCCCAAAGATTTTCTTGGTGCCTTGAGCCCACCAGAGATGTTCATTGAAAGAGAGGCAAACGCTGAGGGAACTCCTTAACCCTCCTAGACAGATGCAAAAAAAAAAATAAAATAGAATTTGGAAATACCCCAGTGTGTTCCAGCAGCCTATAATGGGAGACTGGCTGTGGAAGAAGAATTGCTGGTATGATCTCAGGACCCAAGCCACTGTAGTCAGCCAGTCTGCCCACAACGATGGGCCAGCCAAGACAATACCAGCTCTGTGCTCACTGATAACCCAGGCCCAAACACAAACTGCATCCCCCTGACTGACCACGCCACAGAAGCAGGCAGGAGGACGTGGAAACCTCAGGAGCATGGCAGGCTACCTGCTCTCCTAGGTTCAACAGCAGGGAAATTTCTTTTGCTGCCTGCAAAAGCTCCTAATGGGGTCAGCTGAAATGATGGATGTAAACAGCTCCTCCAGCCACAGGCAGTGCCGGATATTCCTACAAGTACTAAGCTCCTGTGGGTATTACACAACTGCCTCTATTCAGGAGGCTAAAAAGGAGTTCAGTCCTGCTTGTATATGCTGGAATCATTACATACAGTGTTCCCATAAATCACATAAATGAGTATTACTGTGCCACTGGTTGGGACAGCTGCTGTTATTATTGAAAACCCTCCTGGCAGCCCAAGCCCGGTGCCATTCAAGCTGAGGTTGGCCTCGGTGCAGTTTGTGCTGGGCTCAAGTCTGTGCCCTGCAAAGCTTCCCCAAAAGATTTTGGCAGAGTTGAGGCTGCTGTGCCCGTTCCCCATCACCCAGGGGTGACACACGGAGCCCTGTCACCAGCCACTCACCACAGGGAGCTCTGTCCCCCTGCAGGCTGCTCTGAGCCCTTGGAGCAGGGTCTGCCCCACGTCCGAGCCGTTTTCCACTTGGGGTGTCACAGGGCACTGGGGACAGCCACCAGCCTTCCTGCTGGGGACACTACAGACACAGATGAACCCCGGCAGGAGCTCTCAGGGCACCCAGCAAAGCTGCTGGGGACAGAAAACACAGAGGCACAGGCAGCTGTTAACTGCAGCCAGAGTGCCACCAGTTATCACAAGAGACACTTGACTAAACACAGGGGCTGGAAAAGGCAGAGAGGAGTCCCAGGAGGCAGCAGAAGGCCACGGACACCCTGGCTGTGGTCTTGTTCTGCACATTCCGCCCTCAAGTCAGCTCTGTCTGAACCTCTCACCCACACACTAATTTATTCCTGTGGGTTTTCATGAAATAGGAATTCTGAAACAAGATGTACAGAAAGTTTAGTACATGGTGTTAAAGCTAGCATCCATCACATTAGCTCTCCCTCGCCAATGAATTTGTTCTGCTTGTTATTATCGTCTGTCTATATTCATAAACAATACCCTTATGATTTTTTTCCATGCCTATTTATTTCCTTAGTCACTGACTTGGTTTCCCAAGGCTATCAGAAAATTACATATAAATATTTATATAAACAGATCTCTATTTTGAAACGGTCCCCAGCTACTTCTGAATGCAATATGACATCAACCCAAAATCAAGGCATGCTTGGCACATGGAGCCCACTACTGGCTATGAAAACGTGTGTAGCTGAAATAGCCCCAGGAGAGGACCCACCAAACTCATATCCAGAATATATTTCAGTAAAGATGGGGCCCAGGATTGGTACATGGATGGGCAAACCTCTTGGGGAGATGGGAGAACAATTTCATGAGGGGCCATTCGTGCCCCAGATGTGCTGTTGGAGCTGCACTGCAGCACCACAGCTTGGTAAGGGGGTGAAAGGATTGAGTTGCACTCCTGGACACATTTCCAGATTAAAACCTGATTACACCAGGACAGAGAAGACAGCGAGTTTTGTCTCTGAGGGCTTTTTGTGCAGAAAACAGCATCCAGCAGTTCTTCCATTTTGGGTTATAAAGTAATTTGGAATGAGGAGAAAAAAACCCTTCTGAAATAATCCCTTTGCAGACATGAGAAACTGCCATGGATGGTGCCATGCTGATGAGCCCAGCTATAATCCAAGCTTTGCTTTCTGCTGACTGGCTGAGCTCTGGTGGTTTATGATGTCAGAGGAACCCCTCAAAAGAATTATAGCCTTTTAGTCAGCCCTGAACCACGTATTATTATGAATACTAAACTGGTTCAAGCTCTCTTTTGGTCTTGCTCTAACATTAGACAAAGTCTCGAGCAATTACCTATCTCTTCAAGGAATGTGTTTTCCTTGGCGTGGGACCCTGCTGGAAGCAGGAGGGAACATTTGTGGACACAACTTCCCCAGAGCCAGCACAGGGCAAGGTACAAACACCAGGACAGGGCTCCCATCACCACAGCCCCACAAAATAAAAGGCTTCCACCACAAGCAAATCTCAACTGTTCATTGTAAAAACAGGTTAAATAAACACAAATAGAGGGGATGCAGGCGAGAGGCACATGGTGGTGGCAAAGCTACTGCAGGTTATGTTGTGGTAGATAAAACTCACATTAATTTGAGAACAGATGCCAGAATTAGCCCTGCAGAAAGAGGAGTTCAGGCAGGTTCCTGCATCCATGTGGCCCCAGTAAGTTCCATGACAGCAGCAGGACATTCATTTGTATTTTAGAAGTTGCCTCTTCCAGTATTGGTAGCTGGGGCAGGACCACAGCTCTGTGACTCTGCTCACTACACTCCCCTGGTTTTTCTAAGCCTGGTTGTAACTGAGATTTGGAGAATCTTTTTACTCTCAACTGACAATTAACTATTTACTTAAAAGCATGGGGTGTTTTTAATGTGAATTTCAACTCACAGTACTCATTATTCCACAGGAAGAATAAAAACCTATAAATTGCATTGTATAGGTCATGGATGCAATAATCCTACGCCAACATGGTCAACAGGCTGTGCTGTGTGTCACAGCATCTGCCCAGATCCCTCAGGAGTGAAAAGAAAGGTCCTGCCAGCCCACAGGGACCCTTGGACCTATGGGTTAATGATTTCTGATCCAACTGAGGAGTCCCAAAGCAGTGGGAAGACCAACTATACATAAAAAGTGAAATGTGGCTATGGAAGGCAGTGAGAGCCCAAGATCAGACTGCAGAGATGATTTTCTCTCCCTCTGCTCTTACCAGCCCTGCAGGATTGCACTGAATTTCTCGGGCTCATCATAAAAACCAAAACCAGAGCCTTAATTTCATCACCAGCCGTTGGCTTCTGCAGGGCCATTCCCAGGAGCAGCAGATGCTCTGTGGATCCCAGGTCAGCTCGGCTGGGAGCAGCCAGGGCAGCTCCAGAGCCCTGCATTGTTTGGACTCTGATTGTGGAATCTCTGCTCTGTGCAGTCTGTGGGCGGTGACTCGGGTGCTATAATTACCACTCTAATTACATTGGCACATTTCCTTCTTGGCGAGCCCCATGGAATTACAGTCCCGTTACCTGACCTGGGTTTCTGATAGTCCTACCACAATGGGCTGGAGCATTTTGCTTTTGGTCTGGCCACAAGCTGGTAGGCTTAGTGTGAATTGGAAGGCCAGGAATGCCAAGGTAGTTTTGGTTTTTTTTCCAGAGAAAAAAAATGTTGTCAACGTCCGCTTTGACTGCAAGTATTACTTGTGGCTCCTTCACGAGGTGAGGAGGAGGAGGAGGAATGGAGGAAGCAGAACACCGGGAGGGTCTGGCACTTCAGAGGAGAAGGGACTGGCAAATCTGCCCATCTTTAACTTCTGCCTTATGTAACTGCATCATAAACACACAAAAACTGGGTGTGTCTGATAAATATGTCAGCTGGGACACTTGATTAAATTACTTGCACTGGGCTTTGGCATTAATGTCATAGTGGTAATTCTCATCTCTCCTGTAGATACTGCCTCAGGATTTGGTGTGTTTGAGAACTCAAAGCCATCGTGTGCTGCAGGTGGGACCCAGCTCACCTCTGGGTTTGATGCTGCCCATAACTGAGCCCGTGTTAACCTTGAATCACATAAAACAAAGAGGACGCTTTATGTACCACGTGGTCTCCAGGTGGGGGACCCAGGAAACGCTTTTTTGCTCTCTTCTTTCCCAAAATCAAACGGGGTTTTTGCAGAAGGGCTGTGAGGAGTTTGCATGCTCCTCCAAGCTGGATCCCACACTGCAGCCCTGGGCTGCAGCCGGAGCTGTGTCCCAGCAGGCCGCGGTCTGGATGAAACCAGAGACTCCACTGCAAATCTTTTGCAGATCCTTCTTTCCTTTATAGCACTCAGGGGGATTCGGTTTTGGTGACTGTGCTGAACAATTCCCTGAATCAAAGCTGCTTCTTGAAACTCTCTGTTTTTTTCTGATGGGTTTTTCTCCCTGCTGACTCGGAGCCGACCTGGGAATGGGGGTGTTACAGGATGTTCAGCACTCCCCTGTGTCAGGCTGCAGCTGCCTGAGGCAGCCACTTCACTCGAGGAAATTATTTGAGGTTTTCTGAGAGCCTCTTGACAGTAGGTAAAGATTGTTTCAGCTTGTGGGAGTGCCAGCTAGAAGCCTCCATAACCTGAATGACATGCAATGCCAAAAAACTCCTGCTAAAGCTCACCCCGTCCCTGCAAGATGCTGATCCTGAGGTCAGGGTCTGTCGTTTCAACCATCCCTGAGCAGCCCATCTGGACAAGAACCATGCTGGAGATGGCCTACAAGTATCTCCTAACAGGAGACCCTTCCATGGATTATTTCAGCTAAGAATGTAACTCTCCACATCTTGCAGATCTCTTCCCTGTTCTCTCAGGGCAGAAAAAAAAATATACTACTGTGAGAAAAAGGGAGAAATGGATGATTTTTGGCCAAAGCTCTTCTGTGGTGACTAAGCAGACTGCAGTCTGATATGTCTCAATCTGAACAGCCCCATTTTGATGACCCTGTCACACATAATTACCAACAGGACTTCCAGATTTTCTTTAGCTTGTGCAGTAGTCCCAGAAATCCTGACTGTTGGGCATTATCTGCCTTATTTGAGTTGTAATCACATCACGTTTTTGTCTATATCCACCAGTAATAGAAAACATGCATATCTTCAGTTTGACTTTAAGAATAAAGTAAATACATACTTCTGGCAAATTGTTTGGAATTATAGTTTAACAGCATCTGGTTCAGATATTCTGTAGTAAATTGTTGGCACAGGCATTGCCACATTTTTTTATTATTATTATTATTTGAACCAAAATGTTCTCAGAAACATGTGTTTTTCGTCCAACTTCCATGTAATCCATTTTATGACGGCCACAAAGCTGACGAAGTTTGAAACTTAAACTACCTGGGCAGAAGGGATTGTTTCTGGACACTCATTACACAGCTGATTAACTGAGGAATAAGCAATTCTGGCATGTAACCCGGCGTGTCAGTTGTTTTGGCTTTTTGTTTCAAGGAGTTGTCTTTCTTGAAATACCTCCCCAGGTACAATGTGTACATTCCACCCTGTTTTGCTCACAAATTACATACCTGGCTTTTATGTCAAGTCCAATAGAGCAGCACCAGGTTTCCTTATTCCACATTAAAAGTAACCAATTACTTGAGTAAATAACCTGTTTTAAAAATATCTCAGAGTGGTTTCCTGCTGCTCTAAATACTGAAATATTTGGCAGCATTTCTGACTCTTATAAATCTTTCCAATAGTTCATATTTTATCAAAGAAGCCACATCAGCTTTAAACCTGGTGCATAACTCATTGAGAACATTTCTGAAATACAGGATTTTTACACAAGCAGAAAGAGAAGGTCTGTATCATTTTTAATGTAATTAGCTTTGGCTTTTCATGCATTTCATTTTTCTGTGACTTTATTGTCAACTTCTGCTCGTTCCTCATAAAAACTAGTTACCAGAAATACAAAATCGATGATGAGAGGGGAAAAGTGGCTTAAAATACAACCCTTTGAAGCCTCCCAACAGACCTACATTTACTGAGCCTAGCAGGTTCTCCAGTGTCGAATCCCGTTTCAGTCACTGTCAGCAGCTTTATTCGCACCATCCGAGAACCAACTTGTGGGAATTAAATCAACATGTTCCCCGAGCAGGTCCCACACCAGGAGGAACCAAGTCCAAGAGGCAGCTTCCTCCCATCTCCTGACCACTTTCCCAGCAGGGCTTTGCAGCTCTGGGCTGGCCTCGTAATGATGTGTCATTTGCAAGTCAGCACCTTGCACTAAGCCCCGAGGTGGGAAAATTACCCACGAGAAGAGGCAACACTAAATTCCCCTGCCTTGCTTATTTTCTCGAGTCTGATGAAATCCCACCGCGCTGCTGGGGCTGCACAGCACAGCTCACTCTAACTCTGCTGTGAAATGTGTTTAGTCACAGATAGAAAGCCCAGGATCCAGACCTTGGCACACCTTCCCCACAGCATCCTCTTCCCTTTTGAAGTCATCGGCCTCTCCGGCCCTCAGAACTGGGTGTGCTCGCTCTCTCCCTGTGTGCTGGAGCCTCTTGCACAGCATTCCTCAGCCTTCACCTGCCTGCAACGGCCTTGCAGGGAGGGACACAGCCCTCTTAATAGTCATGAGGGCAGCTCATCTCCCCAAAGACGCCAAACAATTAAATGCTTCCCATTTCAAGGCAGTTGCAAAACGCTCGTGCCACTGCTTGATCATACGAAGCCTTAATCGAATTATGAAACGCTCTTAAAGAGAAAAGCCTGTGTATGTTAACTACAGGGAGCTCAGAGAGTATTCCTGAAAACCAGCAGGTTTCCAGAACTTCTGGAAGGAGGTATGGCCCTCTCCAAAGAGTTACTGCTCGAATATGCCCTCAAACACCATCCTGCAGTCAGGCTCCCGTGTCCACGCAAGCTCCCAGTGCTGGAGCAAAGCTGCAGGCTCGGTGCCTTTGGGATTCAGGCATCCCAAGCGTCCTGGAAACCAGCCCCTAAATCACTGGAACTGGTAACTATTCTATAAAATTACCTGGCAGTCGATCACGCTGCCAGGGAGCGAGTTCCACCACGCCTGGTTTGCTGGAGCATAACCAGCGTGCTCTCCCTCACAGCCCTCACCTCTGCAGGGCAGCCACGGCTCCCCGAGCCCCTAAGGAAGGGCTGGATGGCACCAGGTCCTCGGATCCCAGCAGCACCCCAAGGAGTGACCCCAAAAGAGAGAGAGAGAAAAGCAGGGAAAAACCCCCCAGCTTGGGGTGCCACCTGCTCTGCGTGCTGAGCAGGAGGGGATGGGAAATGCTCAATGCTGGTTCCTCCCCAAAGTGGCATGAGGAGGGGCTGTTTTAGGCACGGTTTTGGTAAGGAAAAGATGTTCAGATAACCTCGACTGGAGCGATTAATACAATATGGGCTGAAAAAGAGGAGCAGCACTACGGCAGCCAGGGCTGCGGGGTTCGAGGGACACGCTCGGAGAAATTGGGAGACCTGACTGGAGAAACTAGCCAGAGGGAGGAACATGGGGTCTGGAGGATGGAGACTGCACAGAATTCAAAAGTCCAAAGGGTAAAACACGGCCAAAAATTGTAACTTTAAAAAGAGGCAGAAAGATTGATGAGGAATGGCTGCAGGAGGGCATCACACTGAAAGCAGCAGGGAAACAGCATTATGAGAAAGCATCCTTTGCGAGGCACCAGGAAAAAAAATATATTTTATATAAATATAACATAAACTCACTGGTTAGGAGGAGTGCATTGGCTGTTACCTCCTGCAACAGAGAAAAACTGCCATCCCTTAAATTCTCCTGCCCGAGTTCAACTCGCTCAGCCCCTGGTCTTTGAACACTGGAGCTAAGTCAGACCTAGCAAAGGCAATTAAATAGCAAAACTCTTCAGCAGTATAAATAGTAAGAGAACAAGGACAAAAGAAGGGCCAGGCACTCCGGGTGAGGTACAAATGAAGAAGAAAAGCCTATTCCTTTAATAGCCCTGCTGTGAGAAAGGGCAGAGCCCATCCCAGGGGCATGGGGGCTTTACAGACATCCGCACTGGCACAGCCAGCTCCTCAGAGGAAAGCTGCAAGTTGCAGTTCCGAAGGCAGCAGCATGTTGATAAAAGGGAATTTCCACACGAGCTTGGCACCACCGTTAAGAATTTCAACCTTAAAAAAAAAAAAAAGACAAAAAAAAAAAAAAAAGACGTTGCGATGTCAAACCCTCCGGAAGGATTAAAAAAAAAAAATAAAATAAAACTTCGCACGGCTCAGCCCCAGCACACAAACCCCGTGGGCCTGAGACAAACCCAGGGAAGGCCGGGGGCTGCGAGGGGGTGTCAGGACGTGCCTGCTGCTGCGTAGCCGTGGAGCCATGGTCCTGCGGCGCGGTGTCACGTCCCGCCGAGGAGACCCTTGCTCGGGGAGGTGTGAGTGGATTTCCTCAAGTGCATTTTGACAGCTGTGAGGAAGCGGGCGGCAGCAGCAGCTGGAGACATTCCTGCCCGCGGCCCCCGCCCCCGGCGGGACCCCCGCCCCCGGCACAGCGCAGCGCGCCCCGGCCCTGCCGGGGGCTGGGGGCTGCAGGGCCCGGGGGGGCAGGACCGCATGGGGCCGCCGGGGTCTGATGAAACATCTGATGTGCATTACGGCAGGGCAAGGGGAGACACGCTCGCCCCTCCCCAGCCAGCGCGGCACTTCTCATCACCTGCTACGGATTTTCCTACGTGGTCCTGTGGTGTCTGTGTGTCCCCCAGCCCGCTCCCGCTACCGGACAAAAGGCAGAAGAGCTGCCTGGGGAGGGCTGCAGGGGTGATGCTCTCCCCACGGTGGTGGCGGTCTAAGGGGGTTTCTCCCCCCAGGGAAAGCAGCGCCCGTCCCTGTTCGCCCACCCGGGTCTGCACCCAGGGTACCACTGTCCCCCCTCAAGTGCTGTATTTGGCCCAGGTCCCCTCGCAGCAAGCAGGGTACAAAATCCCAGGGTGGGGGGGGAAAAGAAATCGGAGCGAGTGGAGGGTTTCCAAGAAAGTCATTGCAATAGCTGCTTCAGAAAGGGATTTTTTTTTCTTTGAAATCAAGTCTTGCCATGAGGCGGCAGTGCCGCAGGACGGCCGGCGCTGGCAGCCTGCTCCGGGCACGGGCACCCCGCCGCTCCTCCCGCATGGCCAGCGGCGGCTGGAGCGCCCCGAAGTTGCCCGCGGAGGGGGTGGGGGGCTGTCCGCTGGCTGTCGCCGCCCTGCAAAGCGTGTCCAAATCCCGCTTTTTCACCTTTTTTTTTTTTTTTTAATATATATTAAATTTTTTTTTGCTGTCCCTCCCCCCGGCCCGGCGGGTGCCGCTGCCCCCCGCACCCCCATCCCCCGGCGCGGCGCGGGTGGGGCGGGGGGCGGGCGGCTGCAACCTGCCGGCGGGGCAGGGCCGGCCCCCGGCGGGCGGGCGGAGCGGGGCGGCGGCTGCCATTGGCTGCGGCGCGGAGCGACACCTGCTCGGCTCCCTCATGCGAGTGACACCGGGGCTCGGCGGGGATATTTGAGGCTCCCTCCGGCGCCGCCGCCGCCACTCCGCGCTCGCCGCCGCGCCGGGCACATGCGGTTCGCGGGGCCGCGGCGAGCAGCGCGCTGGGCCCGGGTGCGGCACCCCGCGGGGGAGGACGCGGCGGCGGCGGCGGGGGGAAGGCGCGACCATGTGCGCGGAGCTCGGCGGAAAGCTGCTGCCGGCCCCGGCGCTGCTGCTGGCCACGGCCCTGCTGCTGGCCAGCGCCCGGGCGGCCGCGGCCACTGAGGCCACGCACCCGCCGGAGGGGCCGCAGGACAGGACCCCGCAGCAGAAGGGGCGCCTGTCCCTGCAGAACACAGGTACGGCGGGGGGGAAGCCGGGCCGGCCTCTCTGCGTGTCCCCCTCCCCTCGCTGCTGCTGCCGCCGCTCCTGCTGCTGCAGCCGCGTCCAGTTATGACAGGCGTTTTATTTCGGTGTCCGACTGTCAGGCGTAAATCATCGCGGGAAATCGGAGCTGGCTCCCCATTACCTTGCGAGCCCGGCTCTGCCAAGCACGTGTTGCCCGTGCACGGCCGCGGCCGGAGCCCCGCCGAGATGCTGCGAGCCCGGGGAGGAGAAAGTTTCTCCGGCGCAGCGTTGGGAAGCGGGTGTGGAGGGCCGGGGGCAGGCGGGAGGGCCGGGGGATGACCGGGGCTCTGCCCGCTCCGGAGGGAGCCGGGCAATGATGCAACGGGCAGGGGGTTCCTCTGCTCCTCTCCCGCCCCCCGCGCTCCCTCCCCCGGGCATTATCTGCCTAGGAAGAGAGAGCTGGGGCGTGCACTTGGCTGGATCGCTTCCCAGCCGTGCAAAGAGAGAGCGCGGGATCCAGACGCTTCCCTTCCCTCCCCCTCCTTCATCCCTCCCCTCCTTTTCTCTCCCTTTCCCCCCCCTTTTTTTTTTCTTTCCTTTTTTTTTTTTTTTTTTTTTTTTAACACTCTCCGTGCTGCGAGAACGTGTTTAAACACACACGAGCAGGAATGCACGAATGCCCATTAGGGACTGCCACATGTGAATCACGGCACTGTGCAGTTCTCAGCACGCTGGAGCCAGGACATGTGATCCGGAGAAGGGTTTGCATCCGGATGCCAACACAAGCACCGCGGCCGCGCTCCGGGCCCCGGGCGCGCCGGGCTCCGCGCTCCGCGGCGCTCCACAAAGGGCTCCGTGCCCTCCGAGCCTCACACAATCCCCGCATCCCACCCCGGGGCTCCCCTCTGCCGCCCCCAGATGCGCTTCAGGGCAGGTAGAAAGGGGGGAAAAAAATAAATATGAAGGGTTGTGAGGGGGAAAAAAAAAGCGCGGCGGCTTTGGGTGATTTGGGTTGGAGCTGGCGGGGGGGTCGTGAGAACTCCCGCAAGGCTCCGCGCTCCCGTCCGCGGCTCCGCTCTGTGCCTTGCAGCGGGAGGGAATCAGACCGAAAGTTGCTGTAAAGACTTGCAAATGCACCGCATGGCAGAGGGGGAGGCTGGGGATGGCTGAAACGCGCTGCGGTTCCAGGGGGATTAGGCTGGCTCCCAAGGGCGAACTTTAATTAAAGGTACCACAGGGCACAGAGTACAGGAATTCTTAGCATCCTCAGTTCTGCTCTAAAAGCTGCCCCTGTTTAACTTTATCCCCAGGCTTTTTCAGCAACCACCTTCCCTCTGGCTGTACTACTCCATCCATTTTTTTTAAAGGACCAGAAGCTGTTGTGTTAAGAATTAGATTTTTGGGTTGGTGGGATTGGTTTGGTTTTTTGGGTTTCTTCTTTTTTTTTTTTTTTTTTTTTTTCTTTTTGAAAGTGAGTATTAGACAGCATTTTTTGCAGTATTACATAACATCTGAAAAAGCAGAATAAACACATATGTAACTGCTGGCTCCAGAACTTCTATTTTATGTACTACATATAGAAATATAAGTCTTTTCTATTGATTTGTGCATGGCTGAGCACACAGTTGCATTTTTATACAACTCTTGATGCAAAGGACTTTACATATCAGTAGGGGTTTTGCCATTAACTTGACAGACATCCTGACAGGCAAAACCCAGTGGTCTGTAAAAAATGTTGTGCTAAATGGCCAGAAACTCGCTCAAAGTACCAAAAATGAAAGATTTTGGCTGGGTGGGTCCTGGGCTTCTCATTTTGACACTTAAATTTGCTGTGGGGGGGCTTTGCACCAGCCAGAGAGCAAAAATCATGCCTGTCCTTTGCTCCTGAGGAATTCAAGAGCATGAGACAGTTCTCAAGTGAAATAGCTTGACGTAAGCATAGTGGATTTGGCATTTACTTCTTGGATATCACTTCCATAACGTAATACACCCAAGTTTTGGCCTAATTCCTGCGAAAAACGGGCACGCTGCGGGTACGATTAACCATTGTCACGCATTTTTCTCTCAAAACGACGTTGGTAGCAAAACAGCTCTGTCTGCCCTACCCACCACCAGTTCCTGCGAAGAGTTCTTCAAATTAACTCTACCCAATACTCGTTCTAGCTGAAATCCAGCACTGCCTGGTGAATGCTGGCGATGTGGGATGCGGAGTGTTCGAATGCTTTGAGAACAATTCCTGCGAGATCCGAGGCTTACACGAGATCTGCATGACATTCCTGCACAACGCTGGAAAATTCGATGCCCAGGTAACACGGGGACATGTCCTGCCTGCCTGCCTGCTTCTAACACACGCTTGGCATGTGCTGCAGCTCCTTAACACACCTTTGCACAAAAAATTCCCAGAGCCAGTCGACTTTTGCCATGATTCACTAATTTGTTAGGAGTTTTTATGTTGAAAGCTCCAGGATCAGGACCTCAGCAATAAAGCAGGGGTGTGCAACCTGTCCTGGGAGCTGCAGCTCCCTGGGTCCCTTCCACCCTACTGTACCCAGGATAACTCCACAGAACCCTTCATGGAGCCAAACATGGTTTCAAGAAACACTGGGCGGCTTAAGCCTCTACACCATGTTCAAAGCTGTCTCTGAGAAGCAGCTTGGGCTCCCAATTAATTTAGAATTATCTCAAGTTAGTTAATAAAGTTGGCCCTCAAGATTTGCACACAACCAGCCCAAGCAACCTCCTAAAGCTGCTGCACTCCAGCAAGCCTTGGGTTCGAGCACAGACGTTAAAATACGTTACTTCCATGGTATGTGGTATTAAGTTTGTCTCCTTCATTTTCTCCCCAGACCATTTATGCATCATTGAGACATCCTGTTATTATGTCTTGTAAACCTCCTCTCCCGTTTCAGTGCGGAGGGAAGGGAACATTCCGCCGGGCCAGCGGCATTTGGCCTGAGCAGGCAGTTTACAGAACAACTTGACTAAAAGCACCCGGCTGCATGGCACTGCCAAAAGCGTGGCACAAAGTGGAGCTGTCCCCAGGGTCCAGCCTGTCCCGTGAGGGGTGCTGGGACCACCCAGCAGGGAGCTCTTTTTTGAAATGCTGGAGTTCAGGTTCGAATGCTCAAGGATGTGCAAAGGGCTTGGCTGCTCGTTAAAATGGGAATTTCTGCTTTTGTGGGTATTTGGAAACCTTTGACTTAATTTCCAAGTGGCTTACAGAAAACACACGTTTCTTTTTGCATGATATTTCTGTCAGTGAGCAGAGCTGACCAGAGGAGTGGGGAAGGAAAGTTGGGAATGCAGGGAATGGATCCTGTGGAGGTTGAGAGTAGCCATGGATGCCAGGTCCCCAGATATTGCTGATCAAACACAGCCTGTTTCACATCCAGGCTGTCTCCAGTGCAGAGCAGAAGATTGAAACCCCTGGAGCTTTATTTAACATGAAGGTGACTTTAGCCTCTGCTATGACATGGCTTTTCACAGCTCCTCTCTGTAGCATCCCCAGTTATTTCAAGCTGCATTAAATGACAAGACTAACACTGGCCATTTTCTGTTCTCTGCTCTGAAACCTGAGAATTGATGTCAGTTTGGATTTATATAATAATTCTCTATTTCATCCCTATTTGCCCACTGTGTGTTTGTTCCTGGAGGGAAGGGCAGGGGGGTGCCTTTGGTACGGGAAACAGAAAGGGATGAAGCAGCTCTTTGATGAGCAAGAAACATTTATGGCTTGAAAGTCTGGGGGAATCTTGTTTAGTGTCAGTGGAGCTGGGCCAGTGGGATAAAGGGGAGCAAGGATTTGGTCTTCATGGAGCACCTGCATAAAAGGATCTGAGGCTGATGAAGGAGTGGAGGAAGGGCAGGAGAATTCCATGGGCCTATTGCTGAGCAAAGCACAGGGACTCTGAGCAGAGCTGTAGCTGCAGGGTCCAGTAAAAGAGGAAAGGAAGGGATAGGTTTGGTGCCCACCAAGCAAGTGAGTGAAGGAATCACAGTGCTTAAAGAGATGCTGCTAAAGCAGCTTTCCTCCACCTTATTTTTCAGCTTCTTGGTGTGGTTTTCTTCATTTCACTTGGAATTTCTTGCAACAGACATGAGGACACTGTAGGGTTATGGTGGTGATTATTATTAGTGCTGATTTGAGTCTCTCTCTGAGGAAGAAAATACTGATAGCTGAGGAGTAGGGCAGGTGCATGTGGATTGTGCATACATGTCTGACTTTGTGAACTAATTTTAAAATGAAAAGAAAACAAAACCCTGCCTTTACTGAATGGGTATCTGCTTTTGGTCCTGAGGAGCTCAGCCATGGAAGGACACCCTGGAAGCAAATTATTCCAGTAACTCCAGCACTGAATCACTTCAAGGTTCTTGCTTTTGCTCTTTAACTTGTTGGGCATTCAGCGGTTGGGGCAGAGGAAACCTCAGAGCAGCAGTGAGGAAGCCCTGGGTGTTCCAGGTCCACTGGGGGTGGCAAATCTGGGTGACTTGGCAGGTTCTTTAAAGGCAGAGAAACAGAGAAGAAGGGGAAAAGCCATTAAGGGATCTCCTTAGCACTGTAATAACCCCTGACATTGTCCTGCAGAGAAGCAGCTGGCTGGGCATAAATCAGCTGCTGTGCTTAATGGACAAAAATACAGACCTACTCCATTTCTTTCCTTCTCAGGGAAAATCCTTCATTAAAGACGCTCTGAAGTGTAAGGCTCATGCCTTGAGGCATAAATTCAGCTGCATCAGCCGTAAGTGCCCTGCCATTAAAGAGATGGTGTTCCAGTTACAGCGGGAGTGCTACCTGAAGCATGACCTCTGCTCTGCTGCCAAGGAGAACGTCCAGGTCATTGTGGAGATGATTCACTTCAAAGACCTGCTGCAGCATGAGTAAGTGCCTCCGTGCTGGTGCAGTCAGAGCGTGGGAGCTCCTTCCAGGAGTGCCACTGGGCTCTGCATCTGCCCAAGAGCTGTTTCACCTCCTTCTGGCCTTAAGCACCTCTTGTTTTCCCATGTGCAGCACCAGGGTGAAGCTCTCTTTGCAGGGCCCCTTGAGGTTTGTGTACCCAGGGGTGGTGAGATGTGGCTGTGGAAGGAGGTGAAATGAGGTGGGGTTGGAGCTGTCAGTCCCCTTGGTGCACTGGCAAATACACCATCAGTGTCTGCCATTTCCAGAGGCATCTCACAATGGGGCTTTTTGTTTGCTTTCTGAGCTCCAAGGCATCATTTTGACCCCAGTATCCTGTCAGAGGTGACAACTAGAGAAGGGGGAAGAAGGTTTATGCAAAGTTGTCAGCAAGATGATAATTTCTTCTTTAAATACATACTTTCAAGTGTCTTGTAGCTAATTGTCCCTGAAAGAGCTGCAGTCCCCCAGGTAATCTCCCATTCATCTTATTCTTTATTAATCTCAGATGCTTTTTAATAAAACATGGGGTTGTACAAAATGAAGGCACAAGTCAGATTTTTGAGGACTTCATTCCTCTGACTGGGAGCGCAGCTGTCCTCCAAGGAATGGCAGGCACAAATCCTGCTTGGAACTGATCAAAGCTGCTACATGACAGCAACAAACCAAGCACAAGCTGTTTGTACTGCCTCTTTGTGCACAAATGCAAAAATCAGAGCCTGTTTTTCTTGCAGGTGAACGTCTCACTGCTGAAACAAGAAGGCTGAGCCACAGCCTGGCATCAGGCTTAACCTTAGAGCATCTTCCTACCACACCTCTGTGCCTTGATATTAGCACAGAAACCCCAAATCCCAGCAGTCAAATGACTGACAATATTTTTTACAGAATCACTTCTTTGGGAATTTTAGCCTTGCATTTTATTTTCTTCACTATCCAAAGGAGCTGCGCTCTGATTCCCTTAGTGCTGAAAACCACCCCCCACTAATATTTCAGCTGCAGTTGCAGAGAGATGCTTCGAGGCCAATTTACTCACATAAATCCTGTGCTGTGGTTTGTTCCAGCTGGACATGGTGGCCCGAAAGCAAAGCCCTTTCCCTGGACATTCCTGAGGCTGGGATCAAAGGCACGGCTGGGGGCAGAGCTGCTGTGCCCAGGGCCGTGGGCAGAGGGAGAAGGGCAGCAGGGCTCCATCCTGCCCAGCAGCACCTCTCTGGGCACTGCCTGGGCTGTGTCAGCAGCTATAAATTGGGTACTTGGCACCAATTAACCCCCCCCATCATTTGGGGGATGAAAAGAGCTGTGCGAGCCAAAAGCCTGTCCAAGGAGGAGTGAGTTATCCTTATTTTATGAACAGGCTCAAGCAGGAATGCTCAGAGGCAGCTGCTTATTTCTGGGGAGCTGAAGTGGGGGGTTGTTGGTTGGAGAAGAGAGGGTCATTCAGATGAACACCTATAATTTGCATGATCTCATTTAGCGCTTCCTACGCTCCAGCATCTCCCGGAGTGGGAGCTCGGCTCTCCCATGTGGGACTCCCCAAATAGAACCAGCCAGCCTCCTCCCCTCCCCTAAATTTAGAGGCCATCTCTGAAGCTCCTGAACTAAGGAACTTGTTCGAGATCAATAGGCAAGTGTGGCAGAGCTGGAAATAAAATCACGTCTGCTGACTTGCAGCCTTGTGCTCGGTTCAGGTACTCTGGTCAGGCCGGCTGAAATGCAGAAAGTAAAACAGGCAAGGAGAAATGGGCCAGTATTAATCCACAGGGCTCTGGCAGGCTCTGAATACCTGAAATATTTGGCAGCTGAGCCACTTTTTAGTCATACCAGTGACCTTTTTTTTTCTTACAAAGATTTCTGCAAAGGTTATGCCCAATTTCAAGAGCTCGTTTCTTGGGAGGGAGGCAGGTTTATATCCCTTCACTGGATCACTTTGTATGCAATGTGCTCAGCTCTCTCTTATCTCCTACTTTACATTTAAAACAAAAACCTAAGAGCAGAGGAGCAAGTGGCAGCTCTCAGGCCTGTTCTCTGCCTGTTCTCTCCCGATGAGTGTTCGGAACGCGGCGGAGCCTCCTCCTGACTCAGCTGTGGGGGTCAGGCTGATTTGCCGTGGTGGAAGTGGTGACAGGCCTTGGCAGATTGGTCCCTGCTGCATTCCAAGGAACTTTTTTTTTCCTTCTTTTTTTTCTTTTTTTTTTTTTTTTTTTTTTTTTGGAGCAGCAGGAACAATCCAACCATGGGAAATATTTTGAGATAGGGGAATAGGTGACTCCAAGATTAGCCGATTCAAAATGAATTTAAGCGGTTGGTAGAGCAGACACTGATCATAATCTGTTGGTTTTCCTCATCTCTTCCATCTTAAGTTAATGAGAAGAGATTTAGGCTCGTCCACAGGCACCAGAGCTGGTGGGTGGGGGGCCCAGAAGGGTGCACCCCCACCCCACACAGCCACGACTGCTGACCCCGGGCAGCTTTCCACTTGTGCTGTGGATGGTTCCTGCCGTGGAAGATTTTTAAGCACGTCCTTCTGGGCCTGCAAGCAGCTGAGCAGTTGTGTCAATAGACAACATCAATATTGACCCACAAAACTTGTGACCACAACTATTTTAAAATTGCTGCACTCGGTGACCTGTGGCTGAGCAGCCCAAGTGCCTGTGCTCGAGCTGCTGGTGCCGTGGGGACACTCAGGGCTGGGTGGGAAGCACAGAGGGGATTGAGCCAGGGCATGTTTTGAGGCCTTGCTTGGCTGGGAAAAGGTGGATACTGAAAGCTCTGTAGGGAAATGAAGACATAAAAGTTGGTGTGGGAAGAAAAAGTGCCACCAAAGTGGATTCCATTTGTCTGAGCTCTGTTCAGGCAGATCCTGGCTCCAGATAGGATCTTGCTGTGATGGAGATCAGCACCCAGCGCTCCATTGATGATGAGGAAAGCCAGAGAATCTCTAGCTGAGTATTTGTTGCTTTCTCAGAGGTGAGGAAATGCCTCCCTCTTGCAGACTGGAGGCTGGTGAGTGCTCTGTAGCTGCCGTTCACCCAGGGCAGAGCCTGTCTGGTGAAGCTGATGGCTCTGGACAAGGAGCAAGTGTCCTTTGCCTTGTGTCCTGAGTAATAAAGATAGGAGGGTATGGAAAGAGATGGAGGCAGAAAGTGTGAGACAGTTCTTCCACTTGCCAAGCAAGACCTCATGTGTTCCTCTGGTGAACATTCCAGTTCTCCCAGAATATCTCCAGGGGGAGAGCGAGCAGGATCAATGCAGAGAGGCTTTGACAGGATGCCACCGTGCATTTCCTGCAGCGAAGCAGCTGATTAGAATATGGGATTGTCCCTAATTAACGTGGGTAGAACTGCTGCTGAGTCAGGGGTTGCCAGGGGCTCACACCACCAGATTTACTGTGCCCAGGGAGGGTGAGGCAGGTCCTTCACGGGTTCCCTGGGATGACTTTTGACTTTCCTCTCCCCGCTCCCTTTACCTGCAGGCCTTACGTGGACCTGGTGAACATCCTGCTCACCTGCGGCGAGGAGGTGAAGAAGGCCATAACGAGGAGCGTGCAGGCCCAGTGTGAACAGAACTGGGGCAGCCTCTGCTCCATCCTGAGCTTCTGCACCTCGGCCGTGCACGGGGACGCCACCCTGGGCGCCGAGAAGAAGGTGGGGGAAGGCGGCAGGGCCGGCGCTGGCCGTGGGGACATGGTGGCCCACGCCGACCCCGAGCACAGGGAGAGCTCGCGGGCAGCCAAGGGAGAGAGGGGTACCAAGGGCCACTCCAACGCCCGGGTCAAAGCTGGGGGCCACAGTGCCAAAGGGGCCCACGGGAGCCTGGACCGGGCAGAGGAACTGTCCGACTTCTCCGACATCCGGAGGTGAAAAGAGGCGCCGGCTCCCCCTTCCCCCCGCCCTCCTCCTCCTCCGTTGAGTTCCATCCTCCCCGTCTATGGACATTCCAAAGCATTTCCCATTCAGAGGTCAAGCACAGGGCATTGCAAGACACACCTATGGACCTCGGCATCAGTGTGTGCAGAGTAGCAAAGGGAGAGCAGTGGCAATGGGTTACCGATCAAACGCGGCGCTCGGGGGGCGACGCGGCTCCAGCTCAATTCTTTTCCCCGTTTTTTATGGAACGGACATCATCTGAAATTTAGGATCTTGTTTGGGGGTTGTTGGGTTTGGGGTTTGGTTTTGGGTTTTTGGTTTTGTTTTTTTTTTGGTTTTTTTTTTTTGGGTTTGTTATTTTTTTTTCCTTTGGTCTCCTTGGCAGGGGAGAAGGTTCCAAGCGGGCTCTGCCAGGCTGCGTGTGGCTGCTTGTGGCTTAGCACCTCCAAAGGTTTAGGGCACAGCCTCACAGCAGATGGCAGAATTCCAGGGGGATTTGGTTTCTGCCTGTGGCTGGGAACGCCAGAGCTCAGGGCTCTCTCTGTGTGACGCTCTCTAAGGAAGGAGCTGCCCTGTCTCTGGCACAGGGACTGTGTGGTCTGGAGCTCCACCACTTTCTCTGAAGTAACTTCTGAGCCATTGTTCCCACCTGGGTGACGCTGCCTGGCTTTAAGTGCCCCCTGTTAGTGTTTAACAACTGCATAACTTGACACTTGCTGATCACAGAACCATACCCAGTCACTTCAAAGGCAGGTAATCAGCTTCCAGACAAGGCAGTGTGACTGTTAACACTTGCACAGGGTGGAGGACCCCCAAAAGTGTTCTCATGGACCTCTGAAAACCCTGTGCATATTCTCTGCTTCCATCTGCCCCCTCAGTGATACAGGTCTTCCACCCTTACAGCCCAAGCCTCGAGGGGCAAGTGTGGGCTCAGACAGCAAAGGACCCTATAAATCCCCTATATTTAGTTCTTACCAGGGCTGCATGGAAGGCCCTTCAGCAGCCTGCCTGTCCTTAGCAGTGTGGTGTGGTTTGCTGGGATGTGGAGCCCCACTCTAACCTGCCTATAGCTTGGTTTATCCAAATGCCAAAGACAAGGAGAGGGGATTGACTTGGGTTTGTTAATTCTTGTGCAGGTAACGACGACCAGTCTCCACAGAACGAGTTAGTAAAGGTGAAGAGTGTCAAGAGCTTATTGTCTTTAAGCAGTTTCAAGTGTGAGTGAGGTGTTTGGCCATATCTCTCCTACCCCCTATGCAATTGTTCTTCTCAGGTTGCAGCTCTGCAATCCTATATTCCCAGATATTGTACTGGAAGTGGAGGCTGCAGCACCCACAGGGACAGGAGGGTGAGCTCTCAGCTTCCTCTAGAGAAAAAAAAAGGGAGTTTTTCTTAGAAAGTGGGAATCACACCGGGGATTGGAGCCTTCTCATTTAGAAAGTTGGGGAGGAAAGCTGTGGGGGCAGGAAGGCAGTTCAGCAGAGACAGAACGTACCCAGTGAACTAAGGTACGGCTTGCTGCATGGTGGGAAGGAGCTGCATAAACAGGAGAGGAGGGTGTTGGAACTTGGCTACAATTTCCAACTCGGATTTCAGTTCCTGCTAAGTGAGCACGGCTCCTAATAGCTACATTCAGGGTTTAACGCAGGGATCCACCCGCAGAACTTGGAGGCACTGCTTTAAACAGCAACCACGTAGGAGGCAGGAGGGGACAGCTGAGTTGAAAAGGTGTCCCTGTGATCACCAGGTCTTTGCTTGAAGACGTGGCCTTGATCCCACCCGATTTTAGCGAAGTTCTGTGATGAAATTTTCATTTGGTTTCAGTGGGAAGAGCTGGGATCAGGCCAGGTGCTGGAGCAGCAGAGACCGTGGTGATGGTGCAGTGAGAGTGGCACCTGCCCCGTGGGGCTGGGGACAGCTCAGCCACCCCTGGGACACCCAGGCTGTCCCCAGAGCAGCCTGGTTTGGGCATGGCTCTCCTGGCCACCTCCTCTGCTCCAAAAACCTGCTGGTGGTACCCTAAGAAGGTTTCTGGCCTGTGCCTCCGTGGGTTCCCTGCAAGTGTCCTCTCCCTCTTGGTGGCACAGAACCACCACGAAGAACAAGCTCAAACCAAAAAGACAATCCAAGCATTTTAGCACAAAAAAATAAAAAATAAAATGAAAAAAAAAAAAGAAGCGAACACAAACCAGAAACAACAACTTGCTACCAATGTTCTTGCATTGAACTAAAATAAGATCCCTCTGTCGTTAGAGGTCTTGATTCATCAATGGGAACCAAACAGAGATCTACATCTTTGAATGTCTCAGTCAACATATCACCTCAGCATGCATACAGTTTTATTTGTATTCATTGGTTCTGTGGGGAAAATTGTGTATTCCCCTTGTTTAGTCAATGAAAATTGGGGAAAGGGGGGGACAAGCTGTGGGTGGGAGGGATTTTTGTATCAGGCATCATTTTTTTTTTCCTCTGCGTGTGAAGATTTTATGTGTTCATCTACTGATTCCACATATGCTATTATTGTAAATATTTAACATTTCTATTTATTATAGTGTCCCCATTTAAAAAAAAAAGAACACTGCTGGCTATGATAATTTAAACGTATGTCATGACCTGTGTTGTATATATTCATGCCACTAGTATGGTTTTTTTTTTATGTTTAAAGCTGCGTAAATATAGTTTTATACAGTTCCATAATGTTATTGACAGCATAAATCATTTATTTATTGTTAAACCTTTCTTTCATATCTAACAGATAGGGTGCGTTTTACCTGAGATTATTTTATTGTGACATCTACATAGCCTTAATTCTTTATAAAAAAAAAAGGAGAAAAAAAAAAGGTCCATTTAGATACTGTATGATGCTTTAATTAATATTCCTTATGAACTTGCTGTTCATGAAGGAGGTTTAGCTTAAAAGCCAAGGTATGAATGTTTCCTTTATGCTTTGCATCTGGAATGAGCCTTGTTCTGGAATGAAAATACTGCGAGAGAAGCAAAACGCCTACAGGAGAAAAGATAGCAGTAAACCCTGGAAAATGCTGTCCTAACTTACAGTGCTGAACTAAAAGGAGAATAAATAAAATAAAATAAATAAATAAAGACAAACTGTCCTTAATTCCAAATCTCTGGGAGAAAAACATACTGGTTTTATCTCGTGTAGAGTTTGCAGCCAAATAAGCTTGTAAATAAAGAAAATGCATATGGCTTTAGACAAAGCTCTGTACCTTTCACACACTATTATTTTCCTTAAACACTAATAAATGTTTTGAATAAGTCTGTGGCTGGCTTTTGTTTAGCTGGAATTTTGGCTGCTGTGAGATAAGGGGGTAGGAAAAGCCCTCTGAAGCTGAGCCAGCAGCTGCAGCCAGGGGGGCAGAGGTGATTTGGCTGCTGTCCCCACAGCCAGGCAGTGGCAGAGGGACACGGGGACAGAGCTGTCCCTCGTGTGCCATTCCCCAGGAGAGGGAGACCTCGCTGCCTGCAGCTCTGGGACCCGGGAGCTTGGTTTGAGGCAGGAAGGGAGATGCACAATCAACTGGAGAGTGAAAAATAAACCAGGGAGCAGAAGCTCCTGCCCTTCTCAAGCTCAGACAAAGCCCCTGCAGGAGGTTTTCCCGTGGGTTGGGATCCCTGCAGCTTCTCAGAACCACCCCAAGGCTTTAAACGGGCAGCTCCAGGTGGGGAAGGAGCAGGGGCTGCAGTGCTGGGGGTTCTCCTCTCTGCCCTGCTGCTCCCGGGTTCCCAAAGCCCCTCGGGAGCTGGCACAGCCTGGCACAGCCCAGCACCCCTGAGAGCATCCCAGAGCAGCCAGGGAGGGCATCTGTGGCTGACCACAGCCCCTGCCTGTGGCCGAGGTGTTGGCAGCCCCCAAAGCCCAAGGGCTGGACTCCAGCCAGACCCATTAACAAATACAGCAGCAACCCTCTCTGCAAGCTGCCAGAGCTGATAAGATTTGTCCTGCATGCATGAGAGACTCAGTTCATGTCACACAGCAAGTCACCCCTACAATATTTTACCCTAAAACCAGAGGACATCCCTTTGCACTGCCCACTGGCAGCTATTAATAACCTATCAGTAGGAACCAGCCAGTGCTCTGTACAGAGATGTCACGGGAGCTGGAATTCTCTCTTAAATCAGATATCAAAATCTTAGATGCTTACTGGAGTTTCAGCAAGGGAGAAAAGCAAACCCCTAAGATTTACAAAAGCAAGCTGCAGAAACAGTCCTTTGTGTTGTCTCCAAAGTCATTTTCATACAGTGTCGGGGTGTAGGCAGCAAAGGGATGGGGAAATTATGAGAAAGCACCTCAGAACATAAAGCAAGGATTTTTTTTTTTTTTTTAAGGCTGCTTGCATGAAAAAGCACATTTTTAACACTCCTTCTGTGGGGTTTAAAAATAACTAATCCAGTTGAAGCCTTTGGATGAGATGGGCTTCACAAGCCTAAATGTGATTTGCAGCAATGTAGGACCTGTAGCATTTCTTTGCCTGTAGGTGCAGCAGCTCTTTATAATCCTGTCATGGACTGTCAAACGCCAAATGCAGAGTGAATCCTGCCAGCAGAGCTGTCACAGAGTTTGGTGGGATGTGAGCTCAGACCAGCCTGCACCCAGGCTACAGCCAAGGAATAACTCGTGCTGGACCCTTCACTGCCATTCACCATCCCAGTGCCTTTTATTTTTTGCAGGAGCTGCTCCTCACCACGGCTGTGATGCAGCTGAGGTAGCTGCATTCTGCCTCTACCACCCTGCCCACAATTTCAACCAAAAAAGTTCTTTTTCATCTCCCAACATCTCCCAATGGTGAGCCTGCACCCTGCTCCCCAAAGTGGCAAACGTTAGTGGTGGAGAAACGACCCCCAGCTCCCCTTGGGGCACCACGTCTCACAAAATAGCACAGTCAGTAACAGAGTGCTGACATTAAAAAGTGCAGAAGCACAGGGAGAAAAAGAAACACTAAAACAGACTGCAGAGCAAGGATTCTGCATTGCACAACCCACTAAAATATGTTTAATACCAGCTACAAGTCTGCTTCAAGGCTGGAGTGATCTTGGTTCGATTTGCTCCGAATCACTTTACAAGTGAGGCGAGGAAAACCAAATCCAGAAAATTCAAACTGCAAATGCACATCCACACACAGGTCTCAGCCAGCTGAACAAACCCCACCAGGACTCACACTTGCGATCCATTTGGACTCATCCCTCTTTCAGGGCTCCCTGTCTTGCCTCCCAAAAGAACAAAATTAATTCCAGATATTGGCTTGCTCAGGCATACCAAAACATTTACAAATGTATATGGCAATTTACATATGTCAGCCCACACGGTGAGCTGAGTCAGAGCTGCTGCCAGAGCTCCTGCCTGCTCTTCCCGGGCTCCCAGGTACTGCCCTTCCCTCTCCTCCTTTCCCTGGAGATGCCAGGAGAGCCCAGGCAGCTCCAGAGCAGCTCCGTGCTGCGTCACGCCTGAGGAATCCATCCCAGCCTTCTTCCCAGGTGAGGGAATGGTTAAAAGCTTGCTGGGAAGCCTCTCAGCAGAGCATTTCTAAAGCTATTTCCTGACATCTCACCAGAAACACAAATCCCACTCAGTTTTCACTGCTAGTTATGTTCGTGTTTCCACGCTCCCCTCGGAGACTCTCGCAGGAAAGGCTTCTCTCACACCTGCTCCAGGCACAGATTTGGCTGCCTGTTCCCCCAGGGACAGGCTCAGCACATCTCCAGCCTCCTGTGAGCCATCCTGTGGCCAGGCAAAAGTGAATTTTGGAGAGGGGATGCCAGGGGGTGCAGCCGGAGCCCCCCAGGAGCAGCAGCTCCACGGGTGCCTCCCAAAGCCTTTCCTGCAGCACCAGCACCAACAGGTCCTGGCACAGGGTTGGGGCTAAGCACAACCTTATAATTAATGAAATCCTCACTGTTTTTGTTCCTGGATGTTTTCTGTAGGGGAAGAACCTCCCAGCCAGTGGGGCATTGCAGTTTGAGGTGAAAACCTGGTGTCTTTCTTGACTGGGAATGTGAAATGGGGACTCGAGGGTTAGAGACATATCAAACTATGGGAAGCTGCAGGGGTTGAGAATCCCTGTCTCCAAGAATTCTGCCTGTGACAGCCTTAACCTTTCCTGCAAATACCATCCTTCCCTATAAAAACGTGGCTTGGAGTTTATTTAGGAATTCTTTTCAAGTAAGGAGCCGTTCTTTGGAGAGTCTGCTGTGAGGTTCTCTGTGTAGATGGAGGATTTTTGAAGGAATTCTGCTGGAAGGAAGTGCCCCAGGGGCACCTCAGTGGCCCTGGTGACACCAGCCCTGGCGTGGCTCACAAGAGGAACCTGGGCAGGGTTGAAACCAGGGCTGGCTTGGCTGACACAGGGCAGGAGCAAAAAGTGTCCCCGTGGCGTGGCAGCACCACTGGAAACAGCAGCTCATGGAAAAGCTAAACCCAGGCTGCATTTCAGCCCAGCACAGGATCAGCCCTCTGCTATCTGAGCCACTGTGGCACGAAATCCCTGCTAGAAACCCTGCTTCCATTTCTCAAATTTTCTGCAGTTTGTAGCTGCTTTTCTATATCCCACAGTCACACCGGGCTACATTTGTCACCCATGAATAATCCCACTTACATTGCAGAGTCTCTTCCTACCCTGGAGAAAAATGCAGTGGGAGGTGTGGGGAAGCTCAGTGAAAGCTGACAGCCAGGAGAGACTGGGAAAGGCCTACAGAGCTCCTTATTTAGATGTCCTATTTTAAGATAAAATGAAGAGGAACTATGCACATTCAGCATTTTGCTAAACTGACATGAAACCAAGTCACTACAAAATCAGTTTGCAGAGGGGTGCAGTGCACATGCTTGAAGCCTTCTGTAAAATATTATTATTATTTATGATTGCAGTAGCTCCTGGCTGTCAGCAAGCCCCAACCTTGGGGCTACTGATCCGTGCACCACAGGGGAGAACCCTGGCCAAAAAAAGATTCCATTGGTAGAAGGAAACATTGCCCTTTGCCTCCCCATGCAGAAAATGAAGCAGTGCCTGCCTGGGCACTCAGCATTCACTCCCTGCATAACTTTGCAGCAGCAGTGACAGGAACTGCATGGTTTTCTCCCACCTACACTTGCTGACCCAAAAGCTGCCACTAACTGATGATGAGTCTGCAGAAGCTCATTAAAAGCGTTTCAGCCTGTACAGAGAGAGGGATTTAAAGCAGCCAGGATGGTTTGGAGGGGGCAGAGGATGCCCAAGGAGGCTGGAAAAGCTCTGCAGCACAAAAGGGCTTCTGAGGGTCCTGGCAGCCCACAGCAGCAGCTGACTCTGCAGATTCCTGCAGAAGGAGATGTGGGACCTGGGCTGGGGAGAGCTGGCCACAGCCAACAGCCCAGGCCTGGGCAATCAGTCTGGGGTGATAATTAAAGGCCCAACCTTGGGTTCATCAAAAGCTCTGCTAGAACAACCCCATTGGTAATAATAGCAGGACATTAGGATTAGGCTTTTGCCTAATCACCGAAGCTTTCCTGACTCCACAGGCTTATCAGGGACAGTCTTGTCAAAAGCAGAATAGAGATGAGGCTGAAAATAATCTGTCCTCAAACTTCCCACGTTCAGAAATGCCTGATCTGAGGCACGGGGTTTTCATGCAGCACTCCCTAAGTACAGACCATTTGCAAACCGTGGAAAAGCAGGAAATCCATAGTGCTTTTCCACAGAATCCAGAACTGTACAATGCTTTAAGTATGACAAAGATAAGGCTTGAACATTGCTTTTAAAAATCTGCAACAAAGTTCACTCAGGTTTATGACATGATATACCCTAGTGCTTGAATTCTGGCCATCCTACACTTTCCTTCTGCCTGTCACATATCACAGCTTTACACAGCCTAGAAAAAACGTCAGGCCCTCTCTTTAAGGGAGAAAAGACAGCTGTACCTCCCCAAGGAAAATGGTAGCAGCATGATACCATTTTGTTGGGGAAAATATAGTAATTATTCTGAGCAACAGCACAGGAATCAAAAACCTGAGAGGGTGGAGTGAGAAAGGAGCAGAGAAAAGAGTAGTGAGGACATGTGATGATGCCAGTTCAGCACATAAACTCTTTTAGGAGCTTGCTTAGAACAAGCTGTTCTTAGGGCATTGCCAGACTGACCAGACACAAGAACAGATTTCAGTCCAATTGACCAACAAGCTGGTCAAACCCTCTCTCGTGCCACTGCCAGCCAGCCCTGTAAACACTGAAGGTCAGGTAAACATCCAAATGTTGCAATTTATTGGCTTCACATTCCTCTGGCGATTCACCTATGTTTTCTTCTGTCGGGACAAAGGGTTGTGGGCAGCTCACAGGAGGATCATGTTCTCTACCAGCACGAGGCACAGGCAGGACAGATAGGGCAGAGGATGGAATGGGAAGCCCAGACTTTGCAGGAAAAACAAAATCCCCAGCACAACACCCATCCTTATCTCCAAAGGAAAAATACTATAGTGTTCTCCTCTCAGCAATCCTTTACAGGACGAGAAAATGAACAGACTTAAAACCTTCCAGGGGTCACAAAAGCAGGTGCTGCACTGAGGGCTGGCTTTGGGAAAGAAGGGTTTTTGCTCCTGCAGGGCTCCTGCAGGGCGGGGGCTCTGTGCAGCAGGCACGGCGTGTCCTGCAGCCGCGGTGACACGCGGGTCACAGGGATGGCACACCAAGGGCTCGGGTCAGCCCAGTCCAGGAGATGCCCCGGCCCTGCACGGGGCCCTGGCTGCCACTGCAGTGCCACAGGCGCAGCTGCACCCGTAGTAAGGCTTGCACAACCCCTGCTCCAATACGCTCAGGGACACACACCCCCACACTGGCAGTCCACTCCTCCGGATTTCAGAAAACAGGAAAACAGCAGGGCCCGAGCCAGGGACCCTCCTGTGGCACTGGTGGCACAAAATGCCTCCAGTCTGTCACTGGGATAAATCAAAAATTATTCTGATTGCCACCCAAAACAACAGCACAAAGTTGGCTCTGGTTTCTCTTTATCAGATAGGTGAAATTGCCACCAAAAAGCAGGCCAGGAGGGACAACCCCGCTGTCCACAGGCTTTAGAAACAGATGCTAAAGCCCAGCCAGGGTGGGAAAAAAATCTGTGGGAGTATTTGGCAATATCTCCATATCCCTGATGAGGAGCTGCAGAATCGGGCAGGAGCAGGGTGGGACTGGCTCAGCCCCACAGGAACAATCCCAGCTGCCTGTGCCTGTGCCCTTCAATAGTTCCCAAAGACAGGGCAACCATTCCGCAGGAAGAGGCCCTGCAGCACTGAAGTGTTATTTTATTTCTGGCTTTGAACTCCAGGACCTTACAGGATTCCTGGATGTGGTGTCACTCGCACCAGGTGGATTTTCCCGGGGTCTCTGCTCCAGCTCTGCTTTCCATCTGACAGCAGCACAGCTGAAGCTGAGGGATGCAGAACTAATCGTGGGGAGAAGGGAGCCAGAAAGGGATTCCAGCAACATGAAAACCAGAGGGAAATGCCAGAGCCGTGCTATCTGTGATCAGTATCTGTGACCCTTCATTTTCCAAGAAGCAGCAATGATAAGGCAGCTCTGCCCAGGTGAAAGATAGCAGCAGGGCTAATTGTAGCTGAGCAGGCTGATTCTCGTGGCAGTGCTGTTATCTCCCTGGATTCCAGCTCCCAGGGCTGCTGTCACTGCTCAGAATATCCAGCAGCACACAGGGAGAGGAAGAGAAGGGGGTAGAAAGGAGAGAGGAAAAGATGAGGAAGAAAGGAAGAGAGAGGCAAGGAACAAGCGGAGAGGAGAGTGTAAGAGCAAAGACAGAAAGGGGAGGAACGGAGAAGATGGGGAAAGATGAGAAGGCAAATGGGGACTCTGGGCTGCTCCACAATTCCCTCCTGCAGGGGTTTCAGGGAGTGGAGCTGACGGCAGGGATTGCTCGCTGTGGGTGTATTTCAGGAGACAAACTCAGCTCGACCCTTCCCTGAGGACACCCATCCTCTGCAAGGAGGGACTGGGGCTGTGCGGAAGGCGCAGGGAGTGAAGAAATTCCTCCGGAGACATTCCCTCTGCACTGACTGCTAATGAGCTGTAATGAGGCTCTGCCTGTCACACAGCACGGCAGAGGGGAGGCTGCTCTGCCCCCAAAAACTGCCCCAGGAGCCGGGGGATGTGCCTGGTGTCCAGAAGAGGAGAGTCAGAACACAGAACTTTGTATGCACTGCCACCACACCCTGCTGTCCCTGCGGCCACCTCTCTGTCCTACCCAGCTCCCAGATTTTGGGCAGCCCCAGGTTCAGGCAGGAGGGGGCAGTGGGCACTGCCCTGCACGGACCTGTCAGACCTGCTGCAGGTGGCCCTGGTGATTCTCCCCCTCCTGACATCAATAAATCCACGGGACAGGAGTCCCCGGGCCCAGAGGTGACGCTGGGCACAGCCACAGCAGAGGATGAAAGGAGCGGGAAGGGACCTGCCCAAAACCACAACAGCGGTGCCTGGCAGAGGGCAGAAGGGGTTTGTTGCCAAAATACAGGTGCCAGGAGGCAGCTGATGTGTGTTCTGTCCTCCAGGACAGCCAGCTGGGGCTCCAGGCATGGCCCAGGCTGCTGGTGGCTCCCTGCAGGCCAGGCAGGACTCCTGAATTTACCAAACCAACAGAGCAGTGCTGGGTGCCCCAGGTCTCGTGGTGTAAACTGCAGCTCTGGGCATGGGGAAACATCCCCAGCAGTATTTGGGACTAAAATCCTTTAGGCTCAGCTGGAAAAAGCCCAAACCCCTCACAACAACTCTTAGAGCTGTGTGCTTCAGGAATAAATGTCAGGAGGGTGAGAGCAGAAAACAAGAAATCCTCCCCAGTCGAGAGCAACGCCAACAAAACCAGTGCCAGCCTGAAATCACCTGCTGGGTTATCCACAGAGGGGCTCCTGGGGGAGATGAACACTGAATTATTAAATTTGGGGTTTTTTTTCTCATTTTGCCTACTTGAATTTGAAATGGCGTCAGAAATAGAATCAAAATTATACCATCATCTCTTGAAATCCTTTGCACAGAGAAAAATTTCACAAATTATGGGTGATGACAATGTTTTAAAGGAGAGTCAAGCTGCTGAAATGGTGGAAGCCACACATCGTGACCTGAACATGGCAAAAAACTCAACAGGTCTTGAGGAAAATAACTTTTACTGCAAATACAGAAAAAATGATCAGAATTCTGATTTATTCAATCACTTTGAGTGGGGTGCTTTATCATTCAGGTGTTAATTAATGAATTGAAAAGCAGGAAAGTTTATTTTCCATTTCTAGCCACAAAAATGTCCAAAATATATTCTATTACTAGAACTGTGACTACCTTGACCAGCAAAAAATACTTCATTTCACTCCCTAGTTAAAAATTCCCTCAACAAATCATCTTTATACACAGAACAGGCCTTTATACTCTTTATTTTTCATCTATAGTTAACACTCTAGACAGTTTAATTTAGGTAATAATTCCTTCTCGTGACTTATTTTCTGAATTCCCATTTCAATCCCGATAAATTTCATAAAACACAAAAGAAAACCAAATTTTGCCAAAAAAAAAAAAAAAAAAAAAAAAAAAAAGGAAAACAAACAAATGAAAAAATGTCGAGCATCATTTTGTTGTGGAATAAATCATCCCCTTAAAAATCTGAATAAATACTTGATAAGTGGATCAAAGTAATGTATACAGGTATACAGGGAGGGAGGGAAGGAGGGAGGGAAGGAGGGAAGGAGGGAAGGAGGGAAGGAGGGAAGGAGGGAAGGAGGGAAGGAGGGAAGGAAGGAAGGAAGGAAGGAAGGAAGGAAGGAAGGAAGGAAGGAAGGAAGGAAGGAGGGAAGGAAGGAAGGAGGGAAGGAAGGAAGGAGGGAAGGAAGGAAGGAGGGAAGGAAGGAAGGAAGGAAGGAAGGAAGGAAGGAAGGAAGGAAGGAAGGAAGGAAGGAAGGAAGGAAGGAAGGAAGGAAGGAAGGAAGGAAGGAAGGAAGGAAGGAAGGAAGGAAGGAAGGAAGGAAGGAAGGAAGGAAGGAAGGAAGGAAGGAAGGAAGGAAGGAAGGAAGGAAGGAAGGAAGGAAGGAAGGAAGGAAGGAAGGAAGGAAGGAAGGAAGGAAGGAAGGAAGGAAGGAAGGAAGGAAGGAAGGAAGGAAGGAAGGAAGGAAGGAAGGAAGGAAGGAAGGAAGGAAGGAAGGAAGGAAGGAAGGAAGGAAGGAAGGAAGGAAGGAAGGAAGGAAGGAAGGAAGGAAGGAAGGAAGGAAGGAAGGAAGGAAGGAAGGAAGGAAGGAAGGAAGGAAGGAAGGAAGGAAGGAAGGAAGGAAGGAAGGAAGGAAGGAAGGAAGGAAGGAAGGAAGGAAGGATCCCCAGCTCTCCAGGGGTTCAGCAGAGGTCCCCCAGAGGTGCCAGCAGCTCCTGCAGCCCCCAGAGCCCCGGGGCCAGGTTTGGCAGAGGAGAGCCCCTAGCCCTGTCCCCCAGCAGCAATGCCCACCCACACTGCTCTCCCAGAGCCACAATTCCCTATTCTGCAGCACCATCTTCAGCAAGAGGGAGGAAAGCACCTTCAGCAGGCAGAGCAGGGAGGGCTGGACCCGCAGGACCTGCGGTACAGCCAGGGTGGAGCCAAACCCAAACCCAAACCAAAGACAGAGGGAAGGTTTGGATCAGGAATGGGGAGTCACAGCATCTGCCAGCCCAGAGAGACCCCAGCACAGCCAGACTCAGGAAGAGTTTGTGGGATTCAGTATTCTGTTGTTAAATCTCCTCTGCCCTCACAGCCCCTTTGCTGCCTGCAGCACCCAGCTAAAATCAAATTATCTGCCAGATTCTCTCCTTGGGTTTGCTCCCAGCACTGCCCACAGCCTGCCCTGCACAGCCACATCCACGACAGCAAGGAAATGTGAAACAAATGTGATTTCACCAGAGCCTCAAAAGCCAAATATGGCCCCACAACCTCTAACACGTTGTTCCCCAGCCCCAGAATTCCCACACTCTCTCCCATGTGGATTTAGAGCATCAGGAAGGACAAAAAACCCCTTCACACTCCTCTACCTCCCAACAGCTTAAGCCACAAGGATGGGGAGAGGGCAGAGAGCAGCTGGAGGTGTTTGCTGCAGGTTTGCAATTTGTTTGATGGCACTCTTTAAATTAATTTAGATTAATTAAATGTCCTCATTTCTGGAGAGGAGCTCAGCTTCCTCCTGTCAGCATTCAGATTTCTCTGAGGGTAACAGCAGAGGAGGTGGAAGGACTTAAAATAGGAATAATATTAATTTAGAACCTCCAGAAAAATGGATAAGGGGCTCTGAAGCAGTGGAAACTTGATATTAACTATAAGGAAGCTTTGAGATATTACTTCAAGAGCTATTTTAGTGAAAGAAAATAAAATTTAAGAAGGCTGTTTTCAGGAAAGTTACGTTCAGGTCATTTGTGTCATTAGTTCTGAAGTTAGTTGCATTTTTTAGGAGAAAAATAATTCAAATGGACCAAAATTACCTGTCACTAAGATGAGAATTTTTTAATTCTCCATAAAAGAAAAGCAGAACAATGGGCTGCTGGGAGGGAGAGCAAAGCTCGTCCTTTTGCACACTCAGGGAGAATCTGGCCCTTTGTGTGAGGCAGAGTAAATAAAAACTTATTTCTACTGAGGAAAAACCAGAGGATGGTGAGAACAGCCACTGTGCCAAGTGCTGACTCTCAAAGCCAAAGCTTTGACTCCTTTTGGCAGCACCAGCTTTGCCCACACAGCCACAGCTCAAACTTTGTGCAGCAGGGGAAAGGAGTAGAAATTCTATTAATTCAGAGTTGTGCAGCCTATAGATTCTGGTGGGAATTACCAAAATTACCGGAATTTTGTCAGATTATCGGGACAGGAGTTTGTTCCTGTGTCATTTTTTATTCATAAATCCTCTCGCCCTCTGAACTCCAGAGCTGCAGCTGCGAGTGCAGCTCCCTCATCCCTCATCCCTCCCTGCAGTTCCTTTCTGCTTTCACTTGAAGGCAACCTTGCTCTGCTCACGGGAACAGAAAGGGGCTGGGGAAGCTCCGCAGCTGCTGCAGCCGCAGGGATCCCGAAATCCCAGCATGGGCCAGGCTGGAAGGGAGCTCGGAGGGTCCCTGGTGCCACCTCCCTGCCCCGGCAGGGCACAGGGGACAGCAGTGTCCCCAGACAGCTCTGGGATGTCCCCAGGGGGAGACTCTGTCTCTGGGATCTGCTTAGGAAAAGGTTTTTCCTCGCATCCAGGTGGAATTTGCTGGGATCAGGAAATTCCTGGGATCAGGAAATTTCCCTGCCCGTTCCTCTTGTCCCATTGCTGGGTCCCACAGAGCTGAGCTGCTCCAAGCTCACAGGGGGAATGGGGCTCAGACATGGGGAAAAACAGCTGAATTCCTTTTATAAAACCTGATTAATCCATCTTGGAACATCACTGCTTTTCCGTGTAACTCCTCTGAAGGAGCTTTATTTAACCCCTCTCTGCTCACAGCCTTGCAAAGAGCAGGGGAGAGGAGCAGCAGCAGCAGGGGAAAATCACAGGGGAACAAACAACGCCTGCCTTGGCTCCTCTCCTCACCCAAAGCGGCGACAGTGACCACGACAGCAGGGACAGCTCAGCTCTGAGCAGGGCCAGAACCACCTGGAAAGCAGTGGGATATTTCCTAATCAGCTGTCCCCGGGGAATTTTATCCTGGGATGCTCTTGGGGCTGGTTATCTGGGCCATTAGTGAACTTGTGAGGGACAGGTGAGATACAGCAGGCGGGCAGAGGGCAGAGGCACTGGCTGGCCTCAGAGCAGGGGATGAGAGCAGGCAGGCAATTCCAGACCTGTCTGTGATGCCAGGGAAAAGAACCAGGAGAAAAAAACACCTGAAAAAACCCCAAATGAACAGCAGGGCCCGTGGAATGGTCAGCAGTGAGGGGTGTGTGGTAATGGGGTTTGTACAGAGGAAAAGAATAAAAGGAGATGAAATACAGAAGAATTTAAGAGTCCAAGGTTTTACATTTGTCTTTCCCATTAACTTCAGGGAACAGACACATTGATAAATCACACACAATCCAATTCTTGACACTGCTTTAGAAGGCACTGCCAATAACATTACTGTGCATGAAGCTGCATTTATGAAACCACTCCTCAAAGCAGAGCAGTATTTAACATTTTCTTCTTTTCCTTCTGCTCAAAATGACCATCTGGCAACAGATTTTCTGGAAGGAAGCCTTTTCTCTGCTTTGGGGCCAAACCTGTGCCAGCTTCCAGCAGTTCATGTGATTTAGGGATGCAGAATATAGTTCTCTTCTGAAACGTGCGTGGGCTTGGAGTCAGATTCAGACAGGGAAAAGATCTGGTGTGAAGCAAGCTGTGGGTTGCAGTACAATTTTCTCTCTGTGCATGCAGGGTGCCAAGCTAGAGAGGTTTGCACCCCTTTCCCTGCAGTCTCAGGCCAAATGCTGAATTCTGGATATGATCCCCAGTTATTTTACCCACCCTATGCACTTCAAACCTGCCTGAAGTCTCATTGAAAACTCCAAGGAACTTTCATTTGGAACTGTAGGATGCAAGATCCTCCTCAGATTTAGCAGACAAAATTACAGCCAATTAAACTTTCTTTAAAAATAGAATAAAATCTCTCTGCAAGAAGCCAAGAGGTCTCAGGGGCAAAACTTCCCATTTCAGGGAGTCTGGAAAGACAATCCTAAAGGAAGAACAATTCTCTCTGTGCTCGTTTTAGGAGAGACATCTGAAACTTTTAAGAACTAAACTGTGGTGCCTGAGCTCAGCCATCAGTGCACACAGAGGGCCTTGGGGAAAAAAAAGGGAAAAAAAAAGGGAAAAAAAAGGGAAAAAAAAGGGAAAAAAAGGGGAAAAAAAGGGAAAAAAGGCTCCTCTAGTGACCTGCCCTGCCTCTGTAACCATCCACTCCCAGTCCCACCCAGTCTGGGGGCAGAAAAAGAGAGGAAATGAAACCCAACTCCCTGCTTGGAAACTTCAGGCCGGAGTTCTGATCTTTTTTCCAAATGTCCCTTGTGACAGAGCTCTGAAACCTGGCCATGTCCATCTGGGGTGGGCAAGGAGCTGCACAGGGGGAGCAGCAGCAGGAGGGGGAGCTGGGCTCTCCAGCTCAGGGTCACCAGAGATCAGGAGAGGGCAGCCACAGGGACCCCTAGGGAATGCCACCAGCCTCCCTTTATTCCTCAGAAATTCTCCAGGAAATCCTCACTGGATAAAACTTTTTTTTTTCTCAAAGGTTTTGTCTTTCTGTGTCTAAACTTTGGGTGGCTGTTCTTGGAGTGTGTTATCAATGGATTAAAAATAACTTGGCTTTTATTGCTTGGAGATAAAATGTGGCTAAATGATATTTCCAAGGAAAGAGGTTTGTGTCTGAGTGGAGGAAATGGAGGAGGGAGCCTCTCTGCCTTTGTGAACACAATGAAATAAAAAAATTAAACATCAAAACCTGGGGAAAATTAATAACTTGCTAAAATTCCTTTCAGCTGTAACAGTTTTGCTGTCATTTATTACATCTCCATCACCCAGCTGCAGAGCCAGGGGATTTTATTTGTCAGGAAACCTCCACCCACAGCTTCCACTGCTCCCAAGGGAGCCACGGCCCAGCAGTGGGTGCTGAGCAGCACCCTTGGGTGTTTGGAGGACACAGCATTGGAGGGAACTCCTGTGGATAACACCCACAGCTGTCTTTAACACACAAAAATCAGATGGTGGAGGTAAGCGACTCCATCAGGGCATTCCTATCGAGCAGGCAGGGGAAACTCAGCAAATGTGACAAGAAAGGAGCCAGGGAGCTCGGAGGAGTTGGCCTGGCTCAGTTCCCTGTGTGTGGGCACAGGCAGCAGGGAGCATCACCTGCCAGAACCAGCATTACCTGCCAGAATCACCATTACCTGCCAGAACCAGCATTACCTGCCAGAATCACCATTACCTGCCAGAATCACCATTACCTGCCAGAATCACCATTACCTGCCAGAATCAACATTACCTGCCAGAATCACCATTACCTGCCAGAATCACCATTACCTGCCAGAATCACCATTACCTGCCAGAATCACCATTACCTGCCAGAACCAGCATTACCTGCCAGAATCAGCATTACCTGCCAGAACCAGCATTACCTGCCAGAATCAGCATTACCTGCCAGAACCAGCATTACCTGCCAGAATCACCATTACCTGCCAGAATCACCATTACCTGCCAGAATCACCATTACCTGCCAGAACCAGCATTACCTGCCAGAATCACCATTACCTGCCAGAACCAGCATTACCTGCCAGAACCAGCATTACCTGCCAGAATCACCATTACCTGCCAGAACCAGCATTACCTGCCAGAACCAGCATTACCTGCCAGAATCACCATTACCTGCCACAATCAGCATTACCTGCCACAATCAGCATTACCTGCCAGAATCAACATTACCTGCCAGAATCACCATCACCTGCCAGAACCAGCACAGGAGATGCTGCTGTGCCCTGCCAGGAGCCCTGGGTGTCTCCCCAGAGCTGTCAGCTCCTGGGACACACCAGCTGCACCTCGGTTCCCCCACACCACAATCTCCTGCCAGTGTCAAATGTCCCCTTTCCCCAAGCCTGCAGGGCTCAGCACACAGAGCATCCAGACAGTGCTTTATCTCAGTGACAACTTTTGCTGAAATCACTGGGGAAAAACACGTCCAGCTATTGCCAAAAAAAATCTCCCTCAGCTATTGGCACCGTCAGCCCTCGGTTACGTGGTCTCCCAAGTGGCACAAGGGATGACAGATTCATATTAATTCCAGTCAGCAAATGGATTATAAATACTCCCCCAGCCAGTTGCCACCTGATAGGACTGTCCTTGAGTCCTCCAATTGTGGAAGGGACTTGTCAACTCTAAATTTACCCTCCAGCGTGTATTGTATAAAACATAATACTGTGTGATCCTTGGGACACACTTGTGCTGCAGCCCAGCGTGGATTAGACCAGAAACTGCTGGTTCCATCAGCCAGCCAGACATCTCCCTGCTGCTTATCTGGAGCCTTGGATGGCAGGAGGGAGGAAGGGATGGCTCTGACAGGATGCTGTTGCTGTTCCTGGGTCGTGGGGTTGCCACAGAGCTCACATCGAGTCTGAGTTAATCCAGTGATCAAAAGCCAGGCCCACCTCGCACCTTGGTGATGAGGGAGCAGCTGCTGTTGGTAAGGACAGCCTTTCCCAGCAGAAAAATGTCCCTCCACCACTGGTAAAAGTGAAGGCACTCAAGGATGGGGTGTCCCAAAGCACAGAGCTGATACCCAGCAGGGTGGGAGAGCATCCCTGGAAAAAGCAGGAAGGCAGGATGCTGCCAGTCTGTACCAATGGGCTGTTCACCTCAAGAACAGGAATTCGGTGCATTTAAATTTACAAAATGGAAAGTGAATAAAAAGCAAGCAAGGAGTTTCACTTTTTTTCTAGCTTTAGACCACTCCAAGTGCCTGCAGGTGGAGCAGATGCATGGGGTGGTGGCACCAGGCTGCAGCAGATTTTCTCAGCCCAAAAAAAAGGGGCTGCCTGAATGGGAGCACAATTTGTAAAGTATCAGTTCAGGACATTTACCCAAAGCAAGCTCCCTTTGTTTGTTTGTTTGTTTGTTTGTTTGTTTGTTTGTTTGCCTATTTCTTGTTCATGCACAAAAGCTTTCCAAACTGGCCAGCTGGAGAAGCTTCTCATCCCTGGCTCTCCACCTAATGGAAATTTGACTAATATTTCCATTATTTTCACTTGCTGAACACTTTTTAGCAGCTGAGCCAAAAGGTACCTGCCTCTTTTTGGAACCTGTATCTACCTGCTTTATTTGGAAAACCTCGGGGGACAGCAAGGCTGGAAAACAATGCATCAGAAAAATCCCGAGGATTTTTGTTTGAGTGACTGTAACACATCTGTGCATTTAGGAAAAGATTTCCTTTACACCAGGTCCCAGAATTTTTGTTATCCACATGAGAATCACCTAAACATAACCAAGTTACTCCCCATTAAATAGCAATTTCTCCAGACTTTCTCCATGCCTGGAATGCTGTAACATCTTTTAACCTCCAAAATTCTTTTCAGTCACGCTACAACAATCTTACCTGGGGTACCCCAAGTCCATGGATGCTTTTAACCTCACACTCTGCACCTTAAACCCAGGGCTAAAGCTCCTGGGTTATTTGCTCTCCACACGTGGGATAGGCAAAGGCAGAACCTCTCATACCTTAGAGCACTTGGACACCCCTGAAATGAAAGAGGAACTGAAAAACTTTGAGGTTCAGGATCTTTCCAAAAAGAACAAAGCTGGAAGCTCAACACCAGAGATAAAACTAAATATTGAATTGTTACTTTGCTGCACGAGCACTTTGGGAGACTCAGGCTTTAGGGGGGAAAGGTAGAGCTGAAATAAACCCCAAAGCACAACAGAGTCACATCCTGGGTGCTGAGGGCCTGGCTCTGCAGCTCACACTGTGCCCTTCCCCTTTTTTTTTGTGACACGTATAAAAAGGAGTTCAGAGTGACTCCAGTCATACAAGGAGCTTCTTCAAAATGAGGATTTACTCCAGGGCCAGTGGAGCTTACAATAAAAATGTACACAGAGACAACAGCATTTACTGCCCTCAATACACAGAGCAGAAATCCCTATTGCAGGACATTTTATCCCGCTGGAACTTTAATCCAGCTAATGCTAACAAGTCATTCAGAATAAATGTGGAGGGAATGAGGACAGGAATGGGAACAGGAATCTCTTTCCATTAGAGCTCCACCATGGAGTTACCCCAGTCCTCTGCCTACCAACCCAGCCAAGGATCAGCCCAGTGGAGCTTTCACATCCCTGGTGAAATTCAAGTCCCCAGCACAGGAGATACTTTGGGATTTTCCGCTCTGTTTTGCCACAATTTCCATCACCTTAAGTGCAGAGCGTTGCCTGAATGTGAACTACTGGATCAGGTTCTTATTTTGTAAATATTATTGTTCTTCCATGAACTTTGGCATCAATGAGAGTGAAGCTGGAGAGGCTGGAATATGACACAAGGCTTTGGAGCTTGGCGCTGTTATTTGTCCATTTTTTAAAAAGTGGGGAGGGACAAGGAAAAGGATAGTTTAGAATTGTGGTTAAACACTTTTTTTTTTCTCTAGAGACATTGAGGATTTTGGCTTTGCTTTGTTTATTCTTCCTTGGGACTAAGTAAAGTCATATTTTTAAACACAGGACATCGCCCCCTTTCCTTTTATATGCTGAAATCCTGAGAGTTGATCTGGACAGGGCTCAGGCTGCTCTGACTACTTGGAGCCAAATGCATCTTTCAGAGTGTTTTCTTGTGGCCTAAAAATGTATTTATTTTTTCAACCATTCCACTTGGATGTACCTTCATTCACTTTCCAGGGGCGGTTCAGTTTCATGACTTTCTTTCTTTTAAATCACAATATGTCAATAAAGTTTCTAATATTTCACCTCAGTTCTGTTATGAAAGGTCAAGCACACGAGAGATCCTGGTAATTCACATATTTAAAATGGGATCACCACTTGAGGATCTTATTGAATCAGTGCTTCAATGTTTCCTTACTTCTCTTTGGGGAGTTTATTATCTCTTTATTTGTTTTAAAAGTGGATGCCAGATCTAACTCTGGCACACAAAATTAAGGGCTCATTATCACTAAAGCATGTTTTAGCAGTGAAGATCAGTGCCCTGGCTGAAAGCATGGATGTACCCCCTCATTCCAGGATGGAAGCATGGAGCAGCAAATCCTGAATTACACATACAGAGGCAGTGATGGAAACAACTTCTGTTGGACACAGTGAAGGGAAAAAGCCACAGAAAATAATTCAGGGTGGAGATTTTCACTTCCCTGTGCCTAAAATCCCAACTGAGGGGATGAAGATCCCGGAGGATCAGTCCCTCTGTGTGGACAGGGTCGAGTATCCCGAGCTGGAGGTCGGGAATTCCTCGGGCATGGAGGGGCTGTGCTGGGGCAGGCGTCTGGGAAGGAGCAGAGCAGAGCCTGACAGCTCGGAGAGGGCCAGATGTTTTCATCATTATGGAAAAAATCTGCTGGTGCCTCTTTGCCCAGAGAAACACTGGAGGAGGAAATGTCCTCTTGAGCTCTGATCAAGGCTGAACATTAAATCTGCGCGGGGCCAGGGTCAGGAAACAACAGAAATGAGAGGAAGGGATCTTCTCTGACTCTGGCTCTAACCTGGGATGTGAAGGTGCCCCAAAAAGCTGCAGTGCCTCCCCAGGGACCTGTTCCCAAATGAGAGAGGGGATGAGACAGGGCCTGGGGATGGGCCCGGGTGGTGATTCTCCAGAAGAATTTCTCCTCCAGGAGAATCTCTGCTCCAGGAGCCTTTCTCCTCCTCCGCCTGCAGCAGGTGCTGCCCCAGGAACGTGCGCTCCTGCGGGCACACAGACCCTGCAGCTGCACGGCTCGGGGGATGCTCAGCCGGGGCTGGAAATCCCTGTCCTGGCTTTAAAACCAGCTCTGAAGCAGCCCCGCTGTCCCCTGCCTCGGGTGACACCAGCCCCGCATCCCACAGCCCAGACCCCCCCAAGCCCCTTCTCCCGGGCAGCCCCTCGGGACTGATCCCTTCCCTCAGATCCCTCCTTTCCCAAAAACACCGAGGCCCCCGCCGGCTCCTCGCACTAATTTTAGCTTTCAGGCGCGGCAGATACGCTGTAATTAAAAACCAAAATAACTCCAAAGGACCGCCGGGGAGAAGAGAGGACAAAAGTGTAAGAAAGCGGCAACAGCCAACCTCAAATCCTTTCGATTCTATACCAAATAATCCCCGCCCGTGAAATTAAAAGGTTATTAATGTTTTGTGCTTTTCACTTATTATTATTATTATTATTATTATTATTATTATTTCTTTTGTTCTTTAATTGACAAAAGTAAAAGGCGGCCGCTGCTGGGCTTGATCCGGGCAGGGATCGCACAGAGCTGGGAGGGAGGAAAGCACCGAGACACCCGGGCACTTCTCCCTCCTCTCCTCCAGTTTTTTTGTTGGATTTCTGGGGCTCCAGGGAAAAAAAAAGTAAAGGCTGCCGTTTAAATCTACCGCTTAAAATCGGGCTGATAATTACGGCAAAATTTAGGGAATAAAATTTTGATCTGGTTTTATTTATGCGCCATTCCTTTGAAAATAAAATAAAATAAAAATAAAAATAAAAATAATAATAATAATAATAACACCCGAATACATACAAAACTTGAAACTTTTACTCAGAAGAGGAAAAAAAAAAACAAGGTAAAAATTTAGAAGAACCTTTACAAGAACTTTTTGTTTCTTTCTACCCTTTTCTTCTTGCCATGCACTTGAAATATCTGTGCTTTATGTACGATAACTTATACATTCAGCACGCTGATGAAAACCTTTTCTCGTGCCTGTATTTACCAGTTTCTTTTTCTCATATATTTTAATTTTGCAGGGATTTCTTCCCAAACGTTTGCTTTCTATGAAAGAAGCCGCGGGCGCACCCGGAGTTTTTTCTTTCCGGAGAGGATGCAAAAACGGAACCGTTCGAGAGAGGTGGAGAAACCGATCCATTCCCCGCCAGACCTTTACAAAATTAAACATCGGATAAACCCAACGCTTCCAAAAAAAAAACCAACCGGCTCAAAGTTCTGATTCTGCTCCAGGATTGAGCAGGGTTGAGCTTTTCCCGGTGCCTCCGTTTGCGGGATTCAGGATGGGAAAGGAGGAACCGGCTCTGCCAAAATAACAGGGCAAAAATAACCGCGGCTCCGAGAGCTCCCCTGCAGCCAGGGGCATTCCTTTATTCCTTCATTTTTTTAAAAGATTTGGTAGGTGTTGGTTTGTCGAATTTGGAGGGGATGTCGGTTTTTGAGGAGGGGGTTGTTGTGGGTTTTTGGAATGATTTATTATTACCTGGAAGAGGAGCAGCTCTCCAGCAGGAGCGGCGCTCGGGGCAGCGGAGGAGCCTCTCCCGGGACAACGGGGAGGCTCCCGGGGCAGCCCAGAGCCGAGAGCGGCGGGAGAAGCGGGGTCGGAGCGGGAATTCGCCTTTGGGCAGCGAGGGACAGGCGGGAAGGGCAGAGCGGCCACCCCGAGCAGGCCCCGAGGGAGCGGCGGGGACCGGGAAGGGACATGGAAAGGGGACGGGGAAAGGGGACGGGGAAAAAGGGACGGGGAAAAGGGGACGGGGAAAAAGGGACGGGGAAATGGGGACGGGGAAAAGGGGACGGGGACACACAGCCCTCACGCACAGCCCTCACGCACAGCCCTCCCGCCCGCGGCTCGCCCAGCACAGCCGATTCCGTGGCTCTCCCGTTGTGGGTCACGGGCCGGGAGCAAAGGGGACGCGGCCGGGAGAGGAGCGGAGGGTCAGGGCTCTGTAACTCAAGTACCCGGGTTCATCCTCCCATCCGTCTCGGCGGAGCTGATCCCTCAGGAAGGGATTTTCCAGAGGGTAGGGGCCGGGCTGGATCCCGCTGCAGGAGCCCCGGGGGAGCGCGCAGTCCCCCGGGGCTGAGCCCGCACCCCCGGGCAGGGCGATGCCGGCAGCGCGGCCGGTCCCTCACCTCTGCGGGTGTGTGTGGGCGAGGACAGGACACTTTTCAGACAAATAAAAGCCCAAACACCCTCTCATGTCAAACTTGACTCCCCCTGAGCGGCCCGGCCCCCCCGGGCTCCCGAGGAGCGCCAAGCGCGCACGGTGACATCGCAAGACGGATCGGATTTTACACGGCCAGCAGGAAGCACCCGAGAAGTCAGACCTTTATCTCCTCTGGAAAACATCGTGCGGACAGACAAGCCGCAAACACCCTGAAATCCTGGGGCAGTTTCGGGCTTCCCGGCCAAGCACCGCTGCCGTTCCCAGCGGAGCCTCCTGTCCGGGGGAGGCGGATGGGGACAAAGCCCCGCCGCGTTTAGAGCTTTGTCCTTCGAAGCAGCCCAGACTCCACAGTCCTAGGAAGGTATTTCGTTTTTGAAACTGTTTTCCTGTCACTCACCGGACACCGGAGCGTCCCGGCCGCGGGACTCGTGTGACAGAGCAATGTCACATCAAAGTCCCTTCGGTGGTTTAATTCCCCGTCACTAAAAATCACCGTATGGCTCTTGCCCTGAATGCTTTCCCCATGGAAACGTAACGAATAAACGCTTGGGGGATTACCTAGACCCTTAAAAAAACTTTTTCTGGAGCGCAGAAAAGCGGCGGGTCCGAAAGAAGCGCAAATAACGCGGCCGGGGACGGGGAGAGGGCGGCGGGAAGGTCGGAGAACTCCTCCATCGCTCTCTCCCCACCAGCGAAACAGCAGAGTTACAAACAGGAAAAAAAAATTACAAACAGGGTAAAATTAAAGCTTTTCATTTAACTGCCCAGCTCCCAGCTTTCGCTTCAGCCGGGGGGGGGAAATCACTTCCAGCACCCGAGGTGCAAGAACCAGCTGAACTGTCAGATTCCAGGCACGGAGCCCAGGGCAGGAGGGGAAACTCCAGGGAGGCGTTTGCAAAGTCCTCCTGCCCGGGTCACCCCGCCCGAGTCACCCCCGGAGCGGGGCCGGGTGCCCAGCCCGGACCGGAACCACCGGAGGGGCTTGTCCGGGGTGACCGGGAGACTGACCCGGGAGAGGGAAGGGAAGGGAAGGGAAGGGAAGGGAAGGGAAGGGAAGGGAAGGGAAGGGAAGGGAAGGGAAGGGAAGGGAAGGGAAGGGAAGGGAAGGGAAGGGAAGGGAAGGGAAGGGAAGGGAAGGGAAGGGAAGGGAAGGGAAGGGAAGGGAAGGGAAGGGAAGGGAAGGGAAGGGAAGGGAAGGGAAGGGAAGGGAAGGGAAGGGAAGGGAAGGGAAGGGAAGGCTCCGCGGTGCTGTCCGGCTGCTGCATCTCTCGTGCTGTGCCCTGACACTCGGCTGCATCCGCGCTCTCCCTGCGGTCGCACGGAGGGAAGGGGCGCGATTATTCCCCGAGCACCCGGCGGGGTGAGCTGGGACCCGGCAGGGTGGCGGGGGTGGTGGCAGGGGTGGTGGCAGGGGTGGCCTGGCTCCGGCCCCGCCGCCCGGTACCGGGGATGTCCCGGGGGAAGCCCCGGGCTCGCAGCGCAGCGCTCCCGAGCACCACCGGGCACAGCTGAGGCCCCTCTCCAAGGCCGGCTTCACGTCGAGGTCAAAACTCTCTTTTTGACGGCCGGAAAAAGCGAGCTTCGTTAGAGATCAAAAAGACCGGGGGGAAAGAAGAGAATAAAAACCCGATTTTTTAAAAAATGGGAGAAATGAAGGGGCGGTGGGGAAAGTTGGAAGAAAAAGAGGATTTAGCTGCGGCGGATTGGCGCGCATGGACAGCTCCAAAGCTTTTCCCTCTGCAGAATTCCACAGGAGTGAAAGCAAAACCTTCCCCGGCCCCAGCCGCCCCCACGAGCCCCCAGCGCCCTCCTGGACCCTCGGAGGGCAGCCCCGCCGGCAGGGTTTATTCAGCCCCGCCAGTTCGCAGCGCCCCTTCGCAATGGCTGGAAATAAATTACTGCCCTAAAGACTCCGGGGAGCCCTCGGGGACCCGCAGGGATCCCGGGGTGCCGGCGCCACGCTGGGAACCGGGAGATTGGCACCGCTTTTCGCCAGGAAAGCCTAATAGGCTATTTCTGGACTACTGGCTCTTAACAAATCTATAGCACCTGAAGTGTTAGCACTCAATTAGTGACAAGGTTTGAAACCCCAGCGTTTACTGGCGAGGTATAAACAGTCCTCGGGAGATAGCTGGGAATCAGAACGGGAGGGGGCCCTGGACATCTTAACCGGCTGGGATTAGGAGGAAAACTTTTTTAAAAGGTACCATCTCTCTCTCTCTAAACAGTCCGAGGTGTCGAAAGCTCAGAGGGAGAGAGGATGTGCCCTCTGGAGCTAATTGCAGGGTTGGGAATATTTCTCGTTGGTTTCAGTAAGAAAAGTCTTTGTGTCTTTTTTTTTTTTTTTTTTTTTTTTTTTTTTTTTTTTTTTAAGAAAAAAATAGAAAGCACAAAAAGAAAATTACTAATTAACATTTAGTATATCCGATAGAAGAAACGAGCGGACGTGGATGACGACGCTCACCTGCGAGAGGCCAGGACGGGCTCAGTCCCGAGGGGACACAGCGAGAGCAACCTGCAAACAGCGTGAGGGCAGCGGGGGACAGAACAGGACACCCCAAATTTGCCCTGACAGCCAGAAAAACAGCAACGGGGTTTTCTCCCTGTCTCCCCCATTTATATCCGTGGGGCCTGGGTCTGCAGAAAGTGTTTCAGGGCGCTCCTCGTGCTCCTGGCTCTCCTTACCACCACCACCCCCCCTTTTTTTTTTCTTTTTCTTTTTTCTTTTTCTTTTTTCTTTTTTCTTTTTTTTTTCCTTGTTATTTAAACGCCATCAAAATCGAGTCGGCAAAAGTTAAAAGTGACGCGGGAGAGTTCGGGGTCCACACCCGGGCGGGTTCCCCCGGGCTGGGCAGGACCCTGCGGGCTGCGAGCCGTGTCCGGAGCAGGGAGTGGCGGTCACCTTTGTCCCTTCCCCGGACAGCCGGAGCCTGCCTTCAGCGGGTGCTGGAGAGCCCCGGGAAAGGCAGAGAGGGGCTGGGAAAGGGGGAAGGAGCGGGTGCCGAGCCCCGACCCGGAAAGTCCGTGAGCTGCTGTATGTCAGTAACTTATTCATCAATCAACCGGACACAGAGCAGACCTGGCCTCTCTTTGCCGAGTGTTTGCTTTTTCACCAATTATTGCGGCCCTGCAGCTCTTTTTGTTGATACAGTAGTTCTAAAAAGTGCTAATGTTCATTTATCAGGGGGCCGAGCCCGGGACTCCCACTAGTTGTGATTCTTCCAAAAATATAAACACGAAGAGAAGGGCTAAGGCTAAAGCCCCCATTTGTTTCTAAACCGCAGTATTAAAAGTGATGCATTGTTGAAGATAAAGCGGAGATAACGCTGTCTGTCTCCAATGAATGTCTCCCCGACGCATTAATGACATTCCAAATGATAGCTCGGGCTTATCGTTCAATTAATCACTTCCACCCTCGGCGGCCGGGCCCGCATCGATCGCAGCCGCCGCTGAGCGGGCCTGGAGGAGCCCGGCAGTCCCGGGCTAATCCCGGGCTGTCCCGGGATGCGCTTCTGGCCCAGGGAAACTCCGGGGCAGGAACTGCCCTGAGAGCTCCAGGCCTGACCCGGGAAGGGCGTTCTGGCCCGGGATAAAGGAAGGGAGAGCTGGAAACCCTTTCTGCCATCCCGTAGAACGGCGATGTCACCAAAGCGAGCCTGAGACACGGCTTGGGTTTGGGGAGGATCGGGATCACTTGGTTATTTCAGGCTGTATCTAACCCGACCCTATACGCTTGGAATAAAAAGGAGGCAGCGAAATTAAGAAAGCCCTCGGAGGGCCAGGGGTGCCGCAGACACTCTGCAAAGTCCCTCCACAGGCCCCTCTCCCCCGGCATTTCACCCTTTCTCCCGCAGCAGAGGAGCATCCACCCGCTGCAGCGATTTCCCAGGGAAGTCTGCAGGAAACGCAGCAGCGGAGATGGAGCTGGCGGCTCGGCCGACCCCTCCCCTCGTTAAATCGCAATATTTCAGCCTCCCCGCTCACGGGGATGGCTCTGGCTGTCATCGCCGGGTCCGGGGCTGGTCGGGGGCTGCGAGCGCTGGGGATGCTGCGGCCCCGGGCAGCACCGCCCGCAAAAACATCCGGAATTCAACTGTCCGGAAAGAGCCCGGGGTGCCAAGACACGAAATGTCGGGGGGCAGCGGCCGGTCCGTCCTGCCGGGGGTGGGCAGGTGCCCACCTTTCCACCCACCCTTCCTGCGGGAGGAGAGGATTTGTACAGCTCCCGAGAGCGGGGCTCAGCCAAGGGCCCCCAAACTCACCGCATCCCTGAAGGGTTTCTCTGCTCTGCTCCCACCGAGCCCACCCCGTGCCTCTCTCAGCCGGACGCTGGAGCGCTAAAGGAGACTCCTTAATTATTTCTGATATTTTTTCTCGCCCCCCCCTAACCCGCAAAGCCCCGAACCGCCCCTCCGCAAGCTGCGACTTCGCAGCTCAGGTTTATTTTGGCGGCTCCATGCGAGTTAAATGGATGAGCCCCACCTCTGCCGCAGGAACCCCGGGCCATGCGCCCACCTGAGCTGCGGGAGCCCGGCCTGGGGCAGCAGCCCCGCGGCCCCTTGCTTTACGTACTCCTCTCTTACCCCTGAATATTTTGCAACCCCCTCACTCGCGCCTGTACTGGTTGATTTTTAATTTATTTTGCCCCAGACAGTGCCGGGTTTTGTTTGAAAGCCTTACAAACAAAAGAGAGGAACACCCAATTGGCAATTCCCTCTCCAAAGCCAGGCAGGGGCTGCTCGGGGTCTCTCTCCTATCCACTGGACTTTGCAATCGCTGTGGTGCCTCAGAATCTCTATATAAACCCCGAGAGCGGATTTCCCCTTGAGCGCGCTTCACACAGCAGTGAACTCCCGTTTTTTAGTTCCTGCCATCGGATATTGCAGAATACTCAAAACGAAACCTCCGTTCTCTCACTTGAAAAAAAAAATTAAATCAGCACATATTTGGTTGATGGTTTCCTCCCGGCCTGTTTATTTAATCTGACTGTATGATAGATAGCGTCAATAGTGACTTTATACGCATTAGGCCATTCTTTTTTTGTTGGTTTTGGTTCTTTTTTCAAATGGATGAAGAAAACCCGCTGCAGCAAAGCTGGATAAATGCAGTGCCGCCCCTTTAAAAGAGCGGAGCTGTTTTTGAGATGTATTACTATATTAGGTGACATGGAACTTTGCATCTCTCATACCATCACCGCAATGTTGGCCAATAGAAAGCTAAAGTCACCCAAAAACTGCCTAGTCCCTCCTTCCCTGGCCTTATGGTCCGCTCCTACCTGGCGGCAGTGCACAAGGCAGGGCTACTCTCGGGAATGCTATGTGCCCCCTCCGGGAGCCCACGCTCCAGCGCTGCTCCACCTCGCCCGCTCCCCACCTACTTTTCCATGACCCTGGGCTGCGGCCGCTGCCCCGCTGTCCTCCGCAATGTTCCCTAGCCCTGTGACCACCACCCCCTTCTCGGTGAAGGACATTCTGAACCTGGAGCAGCAGCAGCAGCAGGGCGGCCTGGGCCCCATGGAGCTGCCGCTGGCCTCCCCGTCCTGCATGCTGGCCACCTTCAAGCAGGAGGCGTTCGCCACCGAGCCCCCGGCCCTGCCCGACCTGCGGGAGGAGCTGCCCGAGCCGCCCCCCGCCAAAACCGCGGCCGCCTTCCCCGGCTCCTACTACGTGAAAAGCTACGTGGAGATGGACTCGGCCAAGGAGGCCAAGGCGGACAAGAAAGGTAAAGCCGAGCCTGCTGCGGCGCGGCTCGGAGGGAAAGGGAGGGCAGCGGGATGGTGATGCCCTGGAGGGGTTGGGGCGCTCGGCCGGGGGTCCCCAGGGCTGCGGGGGACAGGGGACAGCGCGGGGCTGTACTCGGAGGTTGGTGATCAGCAACATCTTCATCCCCTCCCTGCTGAGCCCACGGCGGGGAGGGTCCCACAGCCCCAGGGCTGTGCCCCTGCCCAGCGGGACGGGCAGAGCTGCAGGCGACACGCGAGGCCTCGAGTTGGGACACAAAGCAGGTGACAAATCCCATTCCTGGCTCGCTCGGGGGTCGGGGTGGGTTTCAGCGCAAAGCTACGGGCGATAAATCCGGGCTGAGTGCAGACTCACATCAGTGCACGGGGCACCGTTGTTTTCTAACAATAAAGACGGGAATTTTGCTGAGGAGGTACCATAAAAGCAGGGCAGGGCTGCAGTGGCTGCAGGAGCGGGTGGCCACAGCGGCCTGCGAGGCCGAGGAAGAGCCAGGGCTCATTCGCCTTGTACCCTCTTAATTAAATATTGATTCATAATATTTTTGCACAATTTTTCTTCCCCCTTTTTCCCTTCACCCGTTTATTTTGCCGCAGAGCTGTGTTCCCTACACAAGAGCCTGGAGCAGGAGAAAAGAGACCTGGAAGATCCCGAACGCCCCAGACAGAGGAAAAGGAGGAAACCTCGCGTCCTCTTTTCTCAGGCCCAAGTGTACGAACTGGAGAGAAGGTTCAAGCAGCAGAAATACCTCTCGGCCCCGGAGAGGGACCACCTAGCGAACGTCCTAAAGCTCACCTCCACGCAGGTGAAAATTTGGTTCCAGAACCGAAGGTACAAATGCAAAAGGCAGAGACAGGACCAGACGCTGGAGATGGTGGGGATCCCTCCCCCGCGGCGGATCGCGGTGCCGGTGCTGGTGCGCGATGGGAAGCCCTGCCTGGGGGAATCCTCGCCCTACAGCTCGCCCTACAATGTCAGCATCAACCCCTACAGCTACAACGCCTACCCCGCGTACACCAACTACAACAGCCCCGCCTGCAACGCCAACTACAACTGCAGCTACCCCTCCATGCAGCCCATGCAGCCCTCGGCGCCCGCAAACAACTTCATGAACTTCGGCGTGGGGGACTTGAATTCGGTGCAGGCGCCCATCCCGCAGGGCAACGCGGGCATCTCCAGCTTGCACGGGATCCGAGCCTGGTAGAGCCGCCCGCAGCCGGCCGGGCTCGGGACATTTCCAGGCTGCGGGGGCTCAGCGGAGCATCCCGGCGGATCTCACCGGGGTGGTGGCCACGCACGGGGCGGGCTTCGGGATTTTCGTGCGGGGCCAGGCAGGCACATGCGGGGGGATGCCCGCATTTCTCGGCCTCTCTCGCTCCCCACCAGGGTCTTCACCCTGTTAATTCCCCTCCTTCCTTCCGACAAACCAGCCAAGTAAATTTCGAGTGACTTGATCCCGACAACACCCAGCCAAGCCCTGCAACTCTCTCTCCTTTTTTTTTTTTTTTTTAATTTACTCTATACTAATTATTATTGACATTCACATTTAATTTTTGCACTTCCCGTGCGGTCCCCGCTGTTCGGTCAGTTCGGCATCTCGGCACCCCCAGGCGCCCCTTGCGAGGCTGCCGCTGCCGGCCTGCGCAGGGGTGAGGACAGACAGACAGACAGACAGACAGACAGACTGCCACCCCGGCCCGGCCGAGGGGCACAGACACCCGGCCCGCCGGGTCCTGTAGGGTTCTGCACTAAAACGTGAGTTAGTATGGAAATAATGCACTGCCCGCCCCTTCCTGCGCGCTGCCCTTTGCTGTACGAGCTGACGGAGATCAGCGAGCTGTCATTAAAGAGAGTGGCTGAACCTCGGCGTCCCTGGCGTTCTTGGACACCCCGGGATGGGGGCGGTGGGCGCGGGCCCGCCCGTCCCGGGGCTCTCCCGAGCCGCCCCCGCTCCCGGGGCCTTTCCCTGTCCGTCCCCCCTGGGTCTGTGCAGCCCTCCCGTGCGTTCGGCATTCCCGCTTGTGCCGCCTGCAAACCGTGTTTGTATTCTAAGGAATTTTTAAAAATAATTGTAAAGCCGCTTTCCGAGCTCCCGGCCCGGCAGAGCCGCTGGGCACCGGCACCGGGCTGGGGTCGGGACCGGCACCGGGCTGGGGTCGGGACAGACCCCGCCGTTCCCATTCTCCGGGAGCGTGGGGCTGATTTATTCCCCTGCAAGGAGAGGCACAGACACCCCAAGTCATAACCCAAAGCCCCCAAACTGCCTCCAGCCCATCCACAGCCCCTCCCCACCCTGTCCCCATGGGGACAGGCACAAAGGACCCTCCCTGTCCCCAAACTGCTTCGCAGCGCCCGGCTCCTGCCTCTCCTCTGCCTCAGCCCCAGCGCCTCGGCCGCTTTTACGGTAGTCGCTATCAAATGTCAATTATTGGGAGTGAGAAACAACAAACATTGTAATTCAGCGCAGTCACAACATCCTCTGAGAGTGTCTGAGGCTGTCCGGCCGGTGACAGCGCGATTAAGGGGACCTGCAACCCCTCCTGGCCCGGCCCTATCTGCCCCATCAGTAAACAGGGATGGAGACAGGGTGGCTGTGGCGCTGGGACATGGGATGAAAGGCTGCCGGGGAATGGGAGCTGCCCGCAGCCTCTCCCGCTCCCTCCCAGCCCCACACACCGCCCGAGGTAGGATTGCATCGATAAGGAGCTCCCAGCCTCCTCCCCAGCCCCGCAAACGCAAAAGGAGCCCTGGGTGCTGCTCACAAAGCCCCTAGTGCAGTCTGGGGGGCAGAGACGTGTCTGGGGCTCTGCGCTGGGCAGGGAGGGACCTTCGGCCTCATCCCAAGGGGAGTCTGCCTCGGGGGGCTCACCCCGGAGAGCCCCAGGGACACGGGGTCTGTGACAGAGGGGACCAGAGCCTGCCAGCCCGACAGGGGCACCTGGGCAGGCCAGGAAGGAGCCAAGGCCTGTTCCCCTCATGTGAAACCATCCCCAAGGCCCCCTGAGGACACAGGAGAGAGGCAGCAGATCAAGCAGGAAATGCCCTGCCTGAAGAGAGCCAAGGGCATCCCAAGAACTCCAGGAAAAGGGGATGGAGTGGGGCAGGAGAAAGCTGGGTTCAAACCCAGCAGTGGTGGGGCAGGCACAGGTTGGGGTCACAGTTTGCCTGAGCTGTCAAACGGTGCCAGTGGTGCCACTGCTGCTGTCACCTCTGCAGAGCTCAGCCGGGTCAGAGCACACAGGGAGCCCCCAGAAGGAGGAGAATCCTCAGTTAACACAGGGCCGGGCATTAAGGTTCAGCTAAAACCTGAACTCTCAGAAACCGGCCCTGAGCAGGGCCCTTCATTCAGTGGACAAACAAGACAGCAGGGAAACTTCAGGACAAGCCACAGGAAGCAGTACTCCCCACATCAACACTTCTCACATACTCCCAACATCCTTTCCTTTCCTCAGACCCTGTTTATTTTCTTCAAACACGTTTATTTTCCTCCCACAACAACCCAGAGCTACAGCTATCACGAAGTCTGACAGTCCGGCGGGGTTTTCCCTGCAGTGGCTGCTCTGGGCACCAGCTTTGGGTCTGATTTCCAGGAGTGCTCAGGGATGAGCATCCCACAGCTCCTGCTCACACACCGCCTCCTCCCCAGGCTTGCTCCTGCGGGAATTGCATCACCAGCAGATGCAGGGCAGGACCGGGGCTCGGAGCAGCAGCCGGAGCCTTGGAGAGGGTTCAGAAAGTGCCTCAGGCAGAGGAGAGAGCGCAGCTGGCTGAGGGCAGCGCTGCCAGGGCACAGCAGCCGCGTTAAGGACCTTCCATTAGCCGGATTAATGGCAAGGGCAAGGAGGAATGAACCCCCAGAACCCTGAGAGCGGCCCTGGGGGGCTCCCTGTGCTCACAGACCCCATTTCTCCTGTTCCTGCTCTCCAGCTCAGCCCCATCCCCAGCTGCAGCTCAGCCCACGGGGTCAGCCTGGGCCAAAAGGTCCCCCCAGGACTTCCGAAAGCACCGGGGCTGTCTGAGCCCTCTGAAAGGCTCAAAAAACCGCACGTATCAAATGGGAGCCGCTCTTGTCCGAGCCGGGAGCGTTCCCCATCCCTAGAGCAGCTCCAAAAGCCTCAGGAAAGGCTGATCCAGAGGGAACCTGAGCTCGGAGACCCTCCCAGTGCCCGGGCCGTGTTGAGGGGGGAAGGAAAAAAGCTTTTAGCAAGATTCGCACTTGGATTTGATCTGCCTCTTCCCTCAGGTTTTTTTTGGGTATTACACAGCCTGGCACTGGCATTCACAGCTCTGTTGAAACCCAGCTTTTTTGGGGTTTTTGTTTTGTTTTGGTTTTTTTAATTTTGTTTTTGGGGTTTTTTTTGTTTGGTTGGTTTTTTTTTTTGTTTTTTTGGGGGGGTTTTTGGGGGGGTTTTTTGGTTGGTTTTTTTTTTTTTTTTTGAGAATTCAGTGCCCCAGCTCCACCTGAAGGTGACAGGGCGAGAGAAACTCAGCGTTCTTGAGACAAACTGCACGTGGCGATTTTATCCAAACTCTGTGGAATTCACACAATTTGTACAGGAACAACTTGTCAGCTGTAGGGGACTGATACCAAATCCCTTGCCTTTAGAAGTTTTGTAGGAACTGAGTTGTTTTTCCCAAAAAACACCCATGCAGTTCCTAAAGTGCCAGAATTTTATTCCTTAAGTTCAAGGAGTTTTCAAGTCGGAAGTTATTCTCGAAAACAAGATACAGTCCTGGCAGGAATTAAGTGTTTCAGTGTTCCTGAGAAGCTCGGCAGGAAAACAACAGATCAACAACCCTCTCTCCCAGCCCCTAATTCATCTCACTGACATCGGTTTAGATCAGTATCAGCAGTAAGTGAGTTCTTGTTAATGGGGATTATTAAGAAGAATCAACACCTTTAAAATGCCACTCCAAAGCGAGAAAGGGATGGGTTTTCAGGCTGGAGTCCGATTTTTCATTCCTGGGGGTTTGTTATTGCCTAAAACACGAAATTAACGCTACATTTTGACACAGAAAGCAAGCAGAGATTTCTCCCGGAGATCAAACCCTGGCACCGCATTTGTGAAAGTTCATCCATCAAGGTTTAGCGAAGTGACACAGAATACATTACTCGAAGATCTCTACCTGTCTCAGTCATTTTAAACCCCGCCACTCCAGCGTTTCAGGCAGCAAGAAAGACCCATTTAGAGACAAGACCATCCCGAGCAGCCCATCAGCAACATTTCCCTTTGCAGCCCTGCACAGGCTGGCCCCAGCCCGGTGCTGGAGCTGCTGGGGTGAGGAAAAACAGGTGAGTTCCTCTGCCCTTGCATGAAGGAATTGCTGGAACTTCCAATAAAATATAAATTATTTCAATGGACCCTGGATGAACACCCTGAGACAGAAAATAAACCCAGAAACTGAGTACCCAGGAAGAGAAATTCACATTAGAAAAGGGCAAAGCACTGTAAAACCAGCTCTGTGTGTGAGCACTGACCCCACTGAGACCGTAACACATCTCTGAAGTCATCCCTGCTTAAAAGAACATATTTTTTGGTCTCAGCAAAGAATCACGATCAAATGGCTAAACCACAGGTCTAAGCCAGGAGATTGGGGCGTTTTCCCAGCCCCATCAGAGAGGGGCATCGTGTTTGAGGTTCAGCTCAGCCCTGCCCACTTTGAGCAGTGCAGGGTTCACACACAAAACTTGCAGAGTTCACTCAATACCTGCTCAGTTTGGAGGGCTGGAAAAATTAATTGTCCATTAAAAAAAAAATCCCCTCCAATAAAACCCTTGTAAATGGGAATAAATCTCTTAGTGGTCAAAATAATTTTATTTCTTAGGGTTGGTTAAGATTAATTGGTCTTGGGGAGACATCCTGGAGCTAAATTATTACTGCAGATGGGTAAGCTGAAGGCATGGATAACACTGCTGTGAAGTGGGCAAGGTCAGGAGTTAACAGGTTCAAATGGGGGGCAAAAAACCCCAGATTTGCTGAGTATTTCAAATTCTGTGAACTGCTCTTGAAACTAGTTAGTCAGAAACAAACAGAATTTAGAAATGCATTTTAGAGTTTTAGTCCTAGAACCAAAAAATCTGATTGTTGAACAAGTTTTTAACTTCCACGGTTCCAAACACCTGCTCTCAAACATTTTCCAGGGGTTCTGTGCGTCTGGAGCAGGATTTGGTGCTCTCTGCTGCCACAAGAATACACCAGAGTTTATTTTAGCACAGCAGACATTTCCTAAAGAGATTGCGTTGTCCTCCAGCACAAGCTTGGAATAAATCACAATACTGACTCCCAGAAATTGTCCCCAGATCGCACCTTCCTGGCCCCGGGTGTTTTTGTACTCTGTATTATCTGTGCAGAAGAAAAGCTGCTGTCAGGGCAGGGGAGGAGCAGCACACGGACAGGGGCAGTGCTGGCTGGGAGCAAGAGGAGCCATTCAAAAACAGGTCACCAAAAAACCCAAAAATCATCCTCATTTCAATCAAATAAGCAAGTTTCTCACATTTTTAAGAACCAAAAAATAGGATGAAAACCTGCCTGGACTTCAGCCAACCTAATGGTATGAAGGAGATGCTTTATGCTGTTTCACAGGAAGAAAATTTAAATCTGGCTTTCAGCATTGTGCAGCATCAGCTGCTGCTCCCCTGTCCCTCCACCCCTCAGAGCCAGGTCCAGCTCCAGGCTGCAATCACTGAAATCACATTTCACTCTCAGACTGCCTAATCCCCCTGGGGATTCCACAGGGACAGGGCTGGAGGAGGAAAGAGCCGCTCTGCTCATTCCTGGCACCCTCCCATGCTGAGGCTCCAGTGTCCTCCTGCTATTTACTGCAGGTCCTGAGGGTTAGAGGCGTTTCCCTGTTTGTTCTGGGTTTTATTTGAGCTCCTCCAGCCAGTTCCATGCCCAGGAAATGATGCAGAGCCTGAGCATCCTCGGGGATTGCAGGAGTCCCCATCCCGGAGTCACGAACACAGCCCTGCTCAGAGTGAGGGTTCCTCACTGTGTCTTTAGGAACAGCCCTTTCCAAGCAATGCCAAAAACAATTTGTTAATTTAACCATAATTCTGAAGAAATGAAAGCATAATTAAAGCATAATTGCTGCAATAAAAAGAGATGTTCAACCCTATCTGCCATCCAACACTCACAGTCATCCAGTGTGTGTCCATCTGGGATCAAAAATTCCCCTTTTGGATCCACACAGACAAAAATTAATTTTAACCCCCCCCAAAACAGTAAGAGCTGCTGATTGTTAGCTCCTCTGAGAACCGGGCCAGAGGTGATCATTTGCTTGCTTAGACACCAGTTTAGAGCCCACCAATATTTCACCTTGAAAACAGGAACCTAAATAACTTCTTACACAATGAGGCATTCAAAGTGGAAATCAATTTTCCACTCCAGTCCTCAGTGGCAGCATTATCTACAGCATTTCATTTTTGCACACACAAAGATCATGTCCCATGTGACAAGGTGAACATAAATACTCGGTATTTTCCCCTACCAAAAACCCTAAAAGTAACAGAGAATCGCCTCCCGTGCAGCACATGGAACCACAGGGGCAGTTACAGGTTAATTTCTAAATATCCTCCTCAATTTTCTTCCTTTCCTGACCGCGTTTCCAGCCCTGTTTGCCTCGATATTCTGGCTGTGAAAACGCCGCGCTCTGCCCCTTTGATGGGCTCCTGCCAAGCCCTTTCATGTCCTCATTAGCTGTGGTTTTAATTGCCGGCCTTGCCGGGCCGGGCGGGTGCTGCAGGGTCAGGGCGGGGGATGATGGATGGCCCCGGGCAGCCCCTCTGCAGATGACAACCCCAAAAATCCCTCCTGGGGGGCACAGCCCGTCCTTGGGCACCGACAGCATCCACAGCTGCAGCCAGCCAGGACCTGCGCCGGGTCCTGTTAGGGGTTATTCCCTAACCGCGCTTCCTCCAGATCGGATTTTCTATGCCACACACACACACAGAGTTATTTATCTGAGCACCGCCATCGCTGCAAGCTCCTGGGACCGACACCTGAGGGAAATGAAACATCAGAAACAGGAGCTGAGCCCGGGTACAAGGCAGGAGTGAGTTCAGACTGGCTGGGAATGGAGATGCCATTTAAGCAATTAATTCCCATTTACACCATCTTGTTATTATGATAAGATCAAAAATTTTGCAGATTTTGATGTTCAAAATTCCCTAGGCCGATGCTTTTAAAAGGTCTTATTTGAGATCATTCCTGTTTTATCAACGAAGAAAACAACACCGTATTCACTTCTGAGGGGAATGGCAGTAGAGGAGATTCAAAATCAGTTGAGAGAAATAGTGTGGGCTTCATGTCTTCATTCTATATTTTTTATTTTTATTTTTTCCTTAAATACAGAATTGATTACTGGATATTTCTTTTTTTCTTTGACTCACTGACATTTGTGGAAAACTTCCTGGGGGAAAAAAAAAAAAAAAACAAACCTTAAATAGAAATCAGTCTGGAAAAATCCAGCTCTGCAGAGTGCTTGTCATGGCTGCAGCATCCACTCCTTGCTGCTTTACCTTTTTTTTGGGGGGGGTAAACTCAATAATTTTGAGGTCTTGAAACTGAGAAGCCAATTTTAATTGTAGCTCTGACATTTGTGGAATACTGAGATGGTTGTTGCACCTCATGAAAGGCATTAGAGAAGCAGAGTTCAAGGATGCTCCATCACTTGGAAAGGCTGCACAGACAGAAATCCCTGCTCTCCAGTGCTTGGGGGAAAAAAGGGATGGGGAAGGAAGGGAGGAAAAAAACCTTTGCACAGGGAAGAACTGACTTTTCAAAAGAGAGAAGGTTTCTGCTGCCCTGAGCTAAAGATAGGATGGGCACCAGCAGCAGCTTTTTAAAGCAGCAGATCCCTCCTTATCACCAGCCCCGACAGGGAACAGCACTTGCACAGAATGTGGAGTCTCACAGAGCTTTTCCTGCACTCCAGCATCACCCACGGGGAGAACTGTCCTGCAGGGACCTGCCTGGAGCCCGGGCACCTGGAGGGACCTTCTCTGAGCCTCTCCCTGGTTATTAGCCTGATTTTCTGCCTGGCTACCACGGGCTTGGCCTTCCTTTACCATTTGGACTTTATCTGCTGTGCCACCAGCCCTGCTCCAGACCCCTCCCAGCCCGGGGGTGATGGACCTGGCAAGAACAGGGGCCAAGTCTGTGTTGATCTACAGGTGCCAGGAGTGCATTGATCCTCTGAGGTCACCAGAAATCCTCAGGGGGATGCAAATCCCACATAACTGGCTTGCAGATGCTGCAGAAGGAGCCAGATAAAGGAAATCAATCCCCCAGCAAGTGTTAACAGATGCTCAGAGCAGCAGGTGAGGCCACAACCTTATTGTGCTCTAAGCCAAGGGGGCCAAACCTATAAAAAGATGAAAACATCAAGCCATTCAGGCCCCCACCAGGACAAAATAAGCTTTTTTTGTTTTAGCTTGAGCTGGGATGGGTTTGGCTGGCCCAGGATTGGAGACAGCCTCAGTACAGACACTTTGCCCTCTTTGGTCAGCACCCTCCAGTCATTTCCCTGACAGTGGGGAATTACACCCACCTCAAAAAGTGCTTTTCTGCACCATCACAGAATGGCTTGGGTTGGAAGAGGCCTGAAAGATTTCATTGCACACCCAGCCACAGCCAGGGACACCTCCCACTGTCCCAGGCTGCTCCAAGCCCTGTCCTTGGCCTTGGGCACTGCCAGGGATGGAGCAGCCACAGCTGCTCTGGGCACCTGTGCCAGGGCTTCACCACCCTCCCAGGGAGGAATTTCTTCCATCTACCTGACCTACATTTCCCCTCTTTCAACCTGAGCCCATTGCTCCCTGTCCTGTCACTCCAGCTCCCGATGCAGGGTCCCTCTCCCTCCTCCCCTCAGACCCTGGAGGTGCTGTGGGGTCTCCACACCCCCCTCTCCTCTCCAGGCTGAACATTCCCAGCCCTCCCAGCCTGTCCCCAAAGGGAAGGTGCTCCAGTCTCCTTATCAACCTCGTGCCCTCCTCTGGACTCGCTCCAACAATTCCATGTCCTTCGAGAATAATTTTAGAATGGGATAACTCAGCTGGAAGGGACCTACAAAGACCATCTCATCCAGTTCCTTGATTCTGCAGACAGAAAACCCCTTGGACCAGCTACAGCCACAGCAGACACGTGAAAAGGATCCCCTGCTCTGAATTTCCAGCTCCTCAGGCAGCACTGAAGCTCCCCAAAGCATCTGCCAGGACCAGCACACCCCCCTGACCCCTGGAGCCAGGGACCAGCAGATCTTTCCAGCAGCAGCAGCTCAGGGTTCCTGTAACGGGGTGATTTAAGCCCAGCAGCTCTGGCAGAGCGTGATGCTCAATCCCTTTATCACGTCCCCTCTCCCTCCAGCAGCCAAAGCCAGGGCTAATTTTAAAAAGCAGCGATACGGGGCTGCTGCAGAACACACGTTGCAGTTGGCTGCTGGGAATTGAAATAGAAATGGGCACAGAGTGCTCTGCAGCTTGGGTGTTGTGCACTCACTCAGTGGAGCTGAGGTAAAGTGCAGAAGGATAACCTGCCAGCTTGTTGAAGCCCAAAAGTTACAAAATAAAGCTGAGAAGTTAACTTATTTGAGTAATTTTGAGGGATTAATAAACCAAGGACTGAAGCAGTTTCAATGAAAATAAGTTAATGATCAAACCCAAATTTTTACCTGACTCTATTCCTTTGGGAAAATAACCTTTTAGCATATTAAATCAAGGTCAGTGCCTTGCATTTCCTCTCTGGTGAGCAGTGACAGGACCCAAGGGAATGTTTGCAGCTGTGCCAGGGGAGGGTTAGGCTGGACTTTAGAAAAAGGTTCTTCCCAGAGGGTGGTCAGGCACTGAGAGTAAAGAACCTTCTAAAATCCAGCCTAACCCTCCCCTGACAGCTTCATTTCTCCCACTCCCGACTGTGAACACAAGACTGGAGAAAGTTTTGAAGCCCCCCATGCTGCCCTCATTCCACACTGAGCCCAGCCCCGCTGGAACTGGCGGGTCTTTGTTCAGGAAGCAGAGCGCGGTGCAGAAGTTTATTTCACAGTGCTACCTAGCGGCTTTTGCAATAAATGATCGGCTCCTCAAAACGTTCCTCCCGACAGAACCTCCGTGTGGAGTAAATACAGATGACAGTGAAATCTAAACTTCCACCGCTGCCTGACATGAGTTAAATTGAAGGGGGAAAAAAAAAACAAAACCCAAAACCAAAACCAAACAACCCCCCCCAACAAAACAAAAAAAAAAACAACCAACCGACCAACAACAAATAAAAAACAAAACAAAAAACAAACAAACCCTAAAAAAACCCATCAACCAACCAACCAACAAAAAAAAAACCAAAAAAACACAAAAAAACCCCAAAAAAACCCACAAAAAACCAACAACAACAAAAAAAAAACCCAAAAAAACCCACCAAAAAAAAAACAAAAAAAAAAAAACAAAAAAAAAACAAAAAAAAAAAAAAACAAACAAAAAAAAAAACAACAAAAAAACCACCAAAACCCACAAAAAAAACACACTTGCAAACTAATCCTAAGGGTTTCTGAGTGGATATTCATGCACATCAACAGCCCCATCCAACCTTCCACAGCTCTATCATGCCAGGAAAGGCATGATTATATAAATGTAATGTGCATATATGTATATAAATGTATATATATGTGTATAAATGTATATATAATATATATAAATTTTTTTTCCTCCCTCACCACTGCCAGGGATTGGCACGAGAACATGGAACAAGGGGCACCCACAGCTCCTCAGAGATTGTCCCTGTCCCTCTCTCACAGCACCAGTGGAAATCCAGCTCTGTGCTCAGCTTTTCTGCCAGCGTGGGGACACTGAGAGTGACAAATCCTCCTCCCCTCCAAACCCCTTCCCCGCTCCTCTCTCCTCTGCCCCATACCCGGGGTTTCTGCAGCGATTCCTGCTCTGCTCAGCATCCCCTCCCTCCTGCAGCCGCTTTAGGTTGATTTTCACACAGACCCGGACATTTTCCAGCCCCGCAGGTGCCCTGGCAAAGGAGCAGCTCTGTTTGCCCACACCGGGCAAGGCGCAGCAGCACAAATTGAGGAAATCCTGTTAAAATCTGCCAGGACCCAGTGGAGGATGTATATAAATGTATATACATATATATATGTTAAACCAAGCCTGAGGCAGAGCTGCTGGACGTGACAGTTTCCCCGTATTTAGGAGGGGCAGAGCAGTCCTTGCTTCCCTGGGATCACCAGATGAAAGGAATCATGTAAGTACTAAGTAGTATTAATTGTCCCAGGCACAATATATATATATGAGAATAATATGGCCAAGCAATACTTAACAGTTATTTCCAATAGCAGCATTTGTCTAATGCCATCGACACTCAACTGCTGATAAGCTGGACACACTCAAGGAATTTTAATAAGCCTTTGAAAAGCTTTAACTGATGTGAATTAAGCCCCGAGATAAATCAGACGCAGGGCTATCATTCTCCAGTTAAAAATAATTGATCTTGGATGTAAACGTCACATCTTGCGCCGCGGGGTACAAAGGCACAGAAAATGTCATTTGTCACCAGCAGCGCCTGGGGCTGACGGACACGTCCCGAGGGACCCGGGGCTCTTCTCCCGTGGGGTCGGGACCGGGAACCCCCCAGGAATGAGGCCGAGATAGGAGAATTAACAACGCACGGGCGCTAAATGCGACAAAATCACCGGACCCAGTGCCCCGGGTGAGGGCACAGAGCTGCTGCTCTCTCCTGGCTTTAATCCACAAAATAGCTCTGCTGCCATTCCCCTCTTGCACGGGCAGAGTTTTCATCTGCGGTTCAGCACTGAACATAAAAGGTTTTTCTCCTTCCATATTCACTGTTTGTTGTTGCAGGAGTGAGGCTTTCTCCACTGGCATTTCCTCGCTATCTTTTCTGGAATCCCCTGACAGACACCTTTTTTTTTGACAAGGTGATAAGAGCAGGAAGCTCTTGTTGAGATCTGCAAAACCTAAATATAAACCCGCATCTTCACAAAAATGAAATAACTTTCAGAAATGAGAATGTAAATTCCCTCTTGCTGTCTCTCAGCATGAACATTATTTTATTTATTGCTTACAAAGTTATTTATCATTAAGTCTGTGAAAGATCAGGAAGAAAAATTTGGGTCAAAGGCTGCAATTACCAAAGACAAAACTATTTTAAACCAATCTGCAGATAAAGAGAATGGTTGCTTTGATTTTCTTTTTCCTCAGTTTAAAAAAAAATTATTTCTTATTGGTTGGTTTTGAATAAGCAGGTTACTGGCACAAGCCAGTCAGTGAAAGCCACTGACACTAAACTATTTTCATTTTTGCTGTAGCTGCTTTCAAACATCTTCTCTGACATTTAAGCAAACGGGAATTATATGATGAAGAAATTGCAAATGCTGCTAGGAATATCCAAATGAGAAGCAGCAAAAGCAGCATCTTTTAAGAACATAGCTGAGAAAGGAATCCTTCATTATTTAATCCAAAATACATTGCATTGATTTATATATATTGTGTGTTATATATGTATCAACATGCAGAACAGGGGAAGGTTTGATTATATTTGAAATGGCGAGTTACCATTAAAAAAAATATATATATATATATACACTATTTTTCTATGAATACACTGAGCAAGGGGAGGCTTGTTTCTCTTGGAAACATCAAGTCATCATCACACACAGCACAGGAGGCCGACCGGATCAATAGACTTACTCAATATAGAAAAATCTTATCTTCCTTTCGGGCTGGCTGGCCATAATGTCAGCACCCAGATGCCTCTGACAGAGTTATCGCCCATCAGCAGCGGCAAAAACAGCTCAGTGCCTGGGTGACACCTATGAAAAGCCAATAACCCGAGCAGGAAAGTTTTGTCCCGCTGTCCATTTTGGAGATAAAGGGCCGTGGCCGCTCTTTGAGGCGTTATCAGGGGCAGAGCATCGCCGTGCAGGGCTGCTCTCGGCTCTCACAGCTCCATCCCCTCGGGCCCACCGAGCTGAGGAACCGCGGGGACAGCGAGCCCAGACCCGGCGGGGTCATCCCCAGCGCCCCTGGGTGTGACACTCCGCCGTGGCGCTGTTGAAAAGGAGAAAGCGAGACGCTTTCATGTGCTTCTATATATACGCGGCTCTATCTGCGGGGCCGGGTGTGCGCTGATGCCCGCAGAGCCGCTCTCCCCGCCTGCCCCCTGCGCTTATCGCGGGCCCCGAGGGGCACACGCGGCTTTATCGGCGGGCCAGGATCGGGACAGAGAGTGGCATTTTCCTTTCATGCCGCCCCCGACACCCCGAGCGGGCAGAGCCGCCCCAGCGCCCGGCACGGCCCCGGCCCTGCCCGGGAAGAGGGATGAGGCGCTGGGATCGCAGCTGGGGACAAAGGTCGGGAGGGATGGCATCTGATCAGCCCCACGCTGAGAGGTTAAAAAGGAAAGGAAGGACAAGGGGAAGCCGGGCTGAGGTGTGGGAAGGTGTCACAGCGGCCTGGGCACCCCCGGGAGTGGGGGTCATTGTCCCCCAGCTGCCCAGGGCACTGCGGAGCCCAGGCAGGGCGGGATGACCTTCACCAGATTTGCTTCTCAGCTCAGAGTCACAAAATATTCAGAGCCAGAAGGGAGCCACAAGGACCCACACTGAGTAAACGGCCTGGTCATCAGCACCAGGCTCTGACCAGCTCAGCCAACTCCAGCATAATTATTTTTAGTGGCTTTGCAAAGGTGCAGGAGCCTCATGCTTCACTCAGCATTGCAGTGCCCAAGGCAACACCTGGAGGTGCTAACCCGAGTGGAGATCTCAATGAACACATGAAGGAGCAGGGTCTAAACCCAATTAAATTAATAAAGATCCCAGTCCCTTCCTCAGGCTGAAGCTCTCTTAATGTAGAGAGGATCAAAACATCAAGGCACAGGTACAGTGAGAAACCACCTCTCTCAATCCATCACCCAAAGAACCTGGCAGAGTCCTCATCACAAGTTCCTGTGAGAAAACGAAACCTCAGCTCAGTGGGACTGTCATTCCCTTGTGGTACAGAGCTTGGACCATTTTCTATAAGCTAGCAGATAATAATGAAGTTGTGTTTATTCAATGGCCTCAGTCTGAACAAGTCCACAATCAGCTTTCGATAGCAGCAGGATGATTTAAGAGCCTGGATGTGGATTTGGTACAAAGCAACTGCAGCCAGCTTGGAGAACAATCCTCACCTTTGTGGGAAGGAAACACAACAAGCACTCCCCCAGGGACAGCAAGGGCTTTGTACAATGTACAATCACCAAGACACCACATCTGGGGAAAAAATTGCTTCAGATTCTCCTCTGTGAGGATCCCACCATTACAAACAGGGCGGCAAAGCAATATTAAAGCTGATTTCCATCCCCCACTTCTTCCACAGGAGAGCCCCACATATTTGCAGACAAGTATGCACATGTCCCCTGGATATTCTCAGCCCCCAGAGATTCCAGCCTGACTTGCCCGGCTTGCTCTGGGCCACTTGGCATGTGATAGCAGCCACGCACATTTGGCAGAGACATTTTTAGAAACATCCAAGCTATGAATTCACCTTTCCATTTTGGTAAAGTCACTTATGTGGAAAGCATTTCAAAAACAACAACTTCAAATGCAAACTTAATTTCCCCCTTGATTCTTGGAGGGGAGGAGGGAATAAATAGTATTGTCCTCTTAATTTGTTTTCCCAGAGTTATCTTGCAATATTTGTGTATTTGATAACACCACAACCAATAATAAAATAATTGAGTCAAATCAAGTCAGTTTCTCTCAGCACATTGACAATGTATGTTAAATTTCCAATTCTCTTCATGTCCTTTGCCTGCAGGACAAAGTCAATGGAAAACCACTCAGCTAATGAGCAGGAGTTCATTAACCCACAGCTACTTGATTGCTGCCAGCTTCCTGTCTCAGCCCCACAACCCCACAGCAAGATTTCAACCCTTTTTAAGCTCCTAGTGGTTCCTTACTCCTTGTTTTAAAGTAGTGTTGTTCAAAGGAAAAATACTTTTACTGCAACTGTTTGTGACAGTAAATCCCACTCTCCACCTGTAGGGAGGGCCCCTGGTACCTGCTGCCTTTTGGGGAGGAACAGGAGCGCTCCTGTTTGCTTTCACTTGTACATGAGCCCTCAACACTTCTCCAGAGGTTTGTTTCTTCCTTCCCAAACATCTTCTACCCCTGCAGTCCCTGGTCTCAGAAGGGCTCTTGGCACCCAAGCCATGCCCAAGACCAGAAATGCAGAGGCCGCTCCCTTCTCACCATCCCTGATGGCTCTGCTGCACTTGGCAAGGCAGACACCTGAGAAAATGCTACTCCCTTCCAAAAAACCAACACAGAATCATTTTTTACCCTTCACAACACAACCTCGGGCACACAGCAGCGGGACCCTGAGATACAACACCCTGAGAGAAATATAAAACCCTCTACAGACACAGAAAAACTGCCCAGGCACAGCTTTCCACATCCCCTGCACCAGACAACAAAAACGCCAGGCACAAACACATCCTCTTCCCAAAACGCTGCTCCCACTCACACCAAAAATGAGAAATTTGTCCTACCTTCACTGCAGGAGCTGAGTGTGTGAGCAGCAAGGCAGACTGAGGAGCAAGCAGGGTGAGTCTGGAGGTATTTGAGCACCACCCAGGCAGCCCCAGCTGGGCACTGTCAGGGCTGGCTGTGCCAGGGGGGAATCACCACCAGCCCTGCTCTGCTCTTGAGGTGCTGCACCAAGTCACCCTTCTCACCCCAAAGAGAAATAACATTTATCTTGCTGTCTGCATTGATTATTTCCTGCCAGGTCTGTGGCCCAGCAGGAGCCTGGGTGATTCCTGGCTGCCTGTGGAAGGAAATGATTCAAGTACCAAGTGCTGCAGAGCAACCTGTTGCATCCTGGAATTTTTACTACTCCCCTCTCTCAAAAAATCCAATAGTCCTTGCTATTTTTTCCCTAATTCCTTTGTCTCTGTCTCACTGTAAATTGACAGTTTATGCAGGTAGATTTATTTACAAAAATTAGATTTTTGAAGCTGAGTAATTTCTCTTATTCAAACCCCAAATGAGCACATTGTCAATTTATTTCATTCTTGGTGCAACTCTGTATCTCAGGAAAGGCTGTGAGGAAGAACTGCCCTGAAACACAAGGAATGAACAATATGGAAAACCACATCCACTCTGTCCAGTCTGGCTCCAGAAAAACAACCTATAAGCAACCACTGCTGCTAAAGAAAAAGCAGAATTTTTACACTGAAAGGCTCTTTCAAGCCATCACACTTTGTTTTTAAACAAAACTCTGTTGACATGAATACAATAAATATTTTATTAATGGAATGTGTGAGTTTTTCTCTTCCATCTTTCCTCTTACTCTCAGCACCTTACACACAGAGTCAGAGCAGCTTCCAGCCCGAGCCAAGGACAAATCTTCATTTCAAGGCAAAAATCAGTGAGAGGTTGAATGTGCAGAGTGGAACCTTTGAGTGCCCAGTCCCTCGAGTGCTGGATTCCCCAAACCCACAGGCAAGCTGGCATTTCTTCTTTCCATTTCTTCTGAGGCAGCTCACAACCTCCGTGGGGACAGCACCAACTCCTGCTACTGCAATATCCCTTTATTACTCCATTTAAAAGCCCCACCCTTATCAACCATCTCTGATTATTTTTTTCTTTAATAGTTCAGTGATTGCTGGGATTTTACAAAAAGGGGAAGAGTCTCTTTTTGAGGATGTAGAGCACAGTGGCCAGGAAGAGGGCGAGGGCCAGGAAGATGAGCAGCTTGTCGGTCAGCTCGCGGCGGTTGTACTTGGTGATCAGCTTCCTCCCCAGCTGGATGGTCCCAGACATGGACTTGAATTCCTCATTTGCCTCCAGGATGGTTCGGGAAGAATTGGCTGAAATCAAAGAGGAAGAGAAAAAAATTTAAATCAGCAGGTTGTGCTTCAAAAATACACAATAAAGTGTGTGAGGATGAGACATTTGGTAACACAGACAGTGCCTGAGGGATCCTTCTGGGTCAGGCTGACTTGTGGGTGAGACATCTCACAGTTCAGGGGTGCTGAGGGAAAAGTGCAAAGTGAAATAAGAGCACTGAAAAGATTAAAGATCCTACTGAAGTTCCTGAATTTTGAATTTTTGGGTTAGCAGGTCGAATCTAGTTCGAATCTGGAAGCAGAGTGAAATAGGAATGGTGCTAGAGAGAGGAATCACCACCAGCAGCAGGACAGGGCAATATTTGAATATATTAACTGCACCACTGAAAGTGTTCCCCCAAGCCCCAGCAGTAAATCAGTGTGATTCAAATGGGCTTGCAGAATTATTCAGCTCAGTTTTTGACAGTCATTTTTGACACACATAGCAATTTTTTTTGCCTAATAAAAATGAGAAGGGTCAATTAAAAGTGTGTGAGAAAACAAACACATGCCCCAAACTTCTCAGCCTTGCTCCTTTCGAGTTGCTAAATGAAAGCAAAAGCCCTGGAATCCCCTTTTTTCTGCTTTACAGAAAGCACAGCCTGGAGGACAGTGCATCACCCTACACTGCCCTGGCTGCTCACAGCAAGGTCAAATCCAGCATTGTCTGCTTCACAAGAACAGAGCAGAAATAGGTCTGCAATATTTTGCAGAACACTTTGTCCCATCCCATCCCAAGAGGCATTTTGATGCAAGTGAAAACAGAAAACTTCTTTCCCAGAGTTAATGACAAAGCAGAGCTTCCCTGCTCCACAGTCTCAAACATTCCCTGCATCCTAGGGAATGCTCAGGACACAGGAATTCCCACCACCAACTCAGAATTTGCAGCTGGGTTTTGTAAACGATCTTTGGTAGTTTTTCCCTTGATGAATTCCAAGTGCTGTTCATTCAGAAACAGGGTGAAAAAGTGCCTGCCGAACTGTCCTTTTAATGGGAGAAGGAACATGCAACTCCTACAGCAACAAACTGTGCCCAGCTGCCACCCTCAGCTGGGGCAGAAAGCAAGGAGGGCAAACTGGTGTTATTTATCCTTGTCTTTAAAGCTCCCTCCTGCCCAAAAGCACAGCTAGGAAGAGGCCCAGGCAGCAAGTTGTAAATGCTCCATGAATCACCAGTTCTGACAGGTCATTTGATTTATTGTTTTAGGAGTCAAAGCCAAGGAACTGGGTGAAATCTTGGTTTCACAGTGCCTGATGCACTGCTGACAGAGCAGGTGACCTCGGGTTCAAGGCACTTGATCTCAGTGTCTCAGCCATCCCAGCTGGAGCCTGGCTGGAAGCAGCCTAGCAGACACTCCTTCCTCTCTGCAGGGACTTGTATCCATGCTTTTGTTTCCTCTGCTGTTCCAAATCCCTGCCAGGACAGTGGCACAGGAACACCAAACATGCTCTGGGCACTGCGTGAGCTCACGTTGCTTTTACAAGAAACCAAACCTCGTCCTGAGCCCTTTTCCTTCCCCTGATCATGACACAGAAACTCCACACAAAGCACACTGACATTTCCTGTTTATGTCCAGCTGTCAGAGGGGTTCTCTGGCCACTCCTTTAAATCACTGCAGCACATTCTCCTGCTCTCCCCAGGCTGACAGAGCTGACCAAAGCTGCTTCCATCAGCCCACGCATGCCCAAATTGCAGCTGTACCTAAGGTCTGCACGGTCTCCTCGCTCTGCTGCACCTGCTGGGACATCATCCTGCTGATGCCCATCAGACTCTCCGTGATGTTGCTTGCACTCTCTGCCAGACTTTCCTTTGTGGTCTTCCTGAAAAGGGAGAAAAGCAAAGCAGGAAGGGGTAAAATTATTTTTTTGGATATTCTGGGAAAACGCTGCTGATAGGGAGGTTAGAACAGTACTTGGCACTAAACATCTCTGCCCTGTACAAAAGACACAACTGGTTTTCAATGCATGAGAAGCTCAGATTATTTTCACTAAACAATAAAAATAATCATAAAATACGGAAGTCCTGAGCCCAAACAACAGCCCAGACTCTCACAGGGGCCTGTATTCCACCCCTTGCTCACCCAGGACTGTGTAACTCCATGAGCTGCTATGGGAGCACCAACACAAACCCATTTTTATTATCCTGAGTATCCCAGCTGTTGCTTTCAATGCACAGCCTGCACACACTCACATCCAGTTCTGTATGTGAAAACTGCTTGGATAATGATCCAGTTCTTGTTTGGAACCTATTTGCAATTAATATAGAAGACAATATGTAAAGCTATGAAGATTAATTTATCCCCTTTTCAGCTTAGACATGCCAATGCCATGAAAACCTGAATTCATCACAATCCTTAACAGCCCAAATCTCCACAAAAGGGAAATGCACTCATAAAAGAAAAGCCAGACTCGACATAATTAAATAACTTAAAAATATGATGTCACTTCCATTTAAAATTAATGAATATAGGAGACACTGCTTAAACCCCACAGTACAGTGGGACAGTCCAATACCTTTGTCTTAAGATGTCTCTTCCCTGAAGCAGCTGATCTTTTTCAGAGTTGTCAATAGCGATTTTGCAGGCCAGATTTGCCTTTCTCCAGGCTGCCTGGTTGCTGAAATCCCAAGAGCAGAGTGTTGTAACATGATGGGAACTCCTCACAAGCACAGACAATTTTCACAAAGCAACCACCACTGTACTGGGCACCCCTGATACATGCAAGGACCCTCAGAATCCAGTAAATACTTGGGATGGAAAATACTTCCAAGATCATCAAGTCCAAGCTGTGCCCCATCCCCACCCTGTCCCAGCCCAGAGCACTGAGTGCCACCTCCAGCCCTTCCTTGGACACTCCAGGGATGGGCACTCCAAACCTCCCTGGGCAGTTCCAATCCCTGAGCTCCCTTTCCATGGGGAAATTCCTGCTGCTGTCCACCCTGAGCCTCCCCTGGCCCAGCCTGAGGCCGTTCCCTCCTGTCAGGAGTTGTGCAGAGCCACAAGGTCTCTCGTGAGGCTCCTCTTTTCCAGGCTGAGCCCCTTTCCCAGCTCCCTCAGCCCCTCACTTTCTCTATATTCCTACACACAACATTCTGTCCTGACATTCCGCTCCTCAGTGTAGCATTTATGAAGCAAGGGAAGAAGAAAACTGTGCCAGCTGTCAAACGTCAGACTCCCAAGGCACCTTCTTTGAGCTCGAGTGCTCAAAGGGACAGACCAGAGTTAGGGAGTCAGGGCAGAAGGAGGCTGTGCCCTTTCTGTGCCTGACCTCTCGGTCTGGGGCAAGACACGTGTCAGTGTCTGTATTTCCAAACCAAAGCCAGCCAGTCTCTGCTTATAGCGGACCTGGGAGCCAGACCCACCTGAGCATTTGCTTCTTGTGGTTCTCCACCTCCCGCAGCAAGGCTTGTTTCTCCGACTCCTTGTCCTGCTCCTTCGCCATCTGCTCCAGCTCCTTTGCGGAGAGCACAAACACCACAACCTCACCGACCGCCCGCAACTCGCACAGCCCAGCCCCGGCCGGGGAGTGGATTCGGAGCACATTGACCCGATAAACCCCCAATCCAGGGCTGCGACTCACCAAATCACAGCCGGGAGCCCCAGACCCGATGCCGGGATCGCCCCGAACCCCGGCAGGAACCCACAGCCGGGATCCCGCAGCCCTGGGCCGGCACCCCGCAAAGCACAGCCGGGACCCCTCAGGCACGGCCGGTGGGCCCGGGGCAGCGCCCGGCGCCCTCAGCAGCCTCCCCTCACCTGGATGCGGCCGCGGAGGTGTCGGAACTTCTCCTTCACGGCGGCATTGAGCTCCGTGAGGGCGCTGAGCGGCCCCGGGCAGTCCCGGATGTCCTGGAACACAACGGCGCGGTCAGCGCGGGCCCGGCCCGGCTCTCCCCGCGGCCGTGCCGGGGTGTGCCGGGGTGTCCCGGGGCTGGCGGCGGTACCTGCACGGCCGCCTTGATCTCCAGGTCGAACTTGACGATCTCCTGGTGGCAGACGCGCAGCGGCACCGCCGCCGCCATCTTGGCCGGGCAGGGCCGGGCCGGGCCGGGCGCGGGCGCCCCCTGCGGGCCCGGGCGGGGCTGAGGGGACGTGGCGGGGCCGGGCCCGACCCGCGGGGAACGCGCTGCTCCGGAGGGAATGAACGGCGGAATTGCGGGATCGCTGAGGCTAAAAAACACCTCCGAAACCCAGCGAGTCCAGCCTGTGCCCATCCCCACCCTGTCCCAGCCCAGAGCACTGAGTGTCACCTCCAGCCCTTCCTGGGACACTCCAGGGATGGGCACTCCAAACCTCCCTGGGCAGTGCCAAGGCCTGAGCTCCCTTTCCATGGGGAAATTCCTGCTGCTGTCCACCCTGAGCCTCCCCTGGCCCAGCCTGAGGCCGTTCCCTCTCCTCCTGTCCCTGTTCCTGGAGCAGATCCCAAATCCCCCCGGCTGTCCCCTCCTGTCAGGAGCTGTGCAGAGCCACAAGGTCCCCCCTGGAGAAGTTCTGGGTTTACATCCAGGAACAAACTTGAATTTGCTCCTGGATGCAAACTCTGCATCTTGCAAACTTTGAATTCCATCCTTGGAATTCTGGACGGGCCAGGCTGACACTGGTTACGGGCAGGGTGGGGGAACACAAGGTTGCTTCTGTACCCCCAAAATGAGAAGCGGGGCAATGCACTTTGCTTTCCCCACACACTCCCCCGGTGCTGTGTCCTTTCGCTGCTGCCCTCAGACCCTTTGGGGCTGCAGAGCATTTCCACAGGACCTGCAGGCAGCGGCTCTCCAGGAATTAATCCAGGCTCTCCAGATGGTCCCACACCCACCCAGCAGTGCAAGGCAGCTCTGAGAAGGAGGAAGGAAAAAAACCCCAGATATTTCCTTACCTAGCTGTCATCCCTTCCAAAGGAAAGTTCCTGGGAATACCAGGAGAGCGGGGACTCAGTTCAAGGCAGCAGATGTCATTCACTATCATTCCACACACACAATGATTCGAGACAATATTTCCTCCACAATTTTTATTTTAAATTACAAAGGATGTTGCATACATTGATGAATTTGTATCTGAATAGAAGTGCTAGGGATCAAGGGTGACAGAGTAAACAAAGTCAATAGTTTAATTGTGCCTCTTTTCAAAAAAATAAAGCTGCACAACTATTAACCAACATTTAACATTGCAACTCTTAACAGATCATGCTTTGAACAAGGTAAATTTATTTTCTAACAGAGACAAGACTTTCAGTAAGTTTTTCTGAGCTCCAGTTGGAAGTTGATTATAGAATATCAAGGACAGCATTACAATCATGACCCCAAGCATAGGCAGAACAGGATGCCACGTTTTGTTTAAAATGCCTTTTTTTTTTTTTTTAATTTTTTTTTTTTTGCATCTGCATGTACCATCAGCCTTAAGAGTTCACCCAACCACAAATACTGAGCAATCGGTTTTCCTTGGATATATAATATTGCACGAAGATAGATGACTCCAATCAGAATATATGAATATCCATCATTATAACAGAGATTAAAATTAAGTTTTCTTACTAGGTTCTGTTTCCTAACCAGAAGATTTTGATAGGGTAGGATGTGCTTTTTCCAACACCAAATCCAATCCAGAAGTTTTCCTTACAGGAGCTAGCTAAGTCACCCAAATTTGACTTAAAAAGATACCCAACTATAAAATAGTTTAAACTCCAGAAAAACTCTGAACAACGATGTTATCTGCAGAGTTTGGAGTTTTATTTCTTTTTACGGGGAAAACAAAAAATGCAAGCGTGGCGTCAAAGAGCTCTGGTTCCACTTTTAGCTCCCCAGCTCTTTAGAAAGACAATAAACGCAGTCAGTATTTGCTCCTGTGGAAGTTCATGGATGTCCAAGAGGCTGAGGATTATATTCAGAGTGCAAAGACACCTTCTAGAAGCACTGGAGGGAAAACATGGCATATTGTGAAATGCAAGTTGTAGAAATACAGAGATTTTTGTTTGCTGCAAAGAAGATACAGCCTGAAAGTGCCATCTTTGATTAATGACATTGAAGAATCCCCATTTACATTGGGAGATATTCAAGAGTGGTGTTTTCTCAACAGACTAATGCCCTTAACACAGTTACAAGAAGGATCAGTCACTGAGGCAGCAACTGTTTGAAATGTACTTCACACGATCCCTGGGGTAAACAAAATAAACCTCAGCTGTGTGCAAGGCTGTGTCAACAAGCCAAGACCACATCTAGCAGCACACTCCACTAGGCGATTCCAACTGAAGCCTTCAACTTCAAAAGAAAATCAAATCATGCTCAGATGCACTCGTGAAACTCGGGTCTCAAGGCCAAATACAATCCCGACATTCCTGGTCCAGAACTGGGCTGTGCCTCAGCAGAATTTCAGGAAGACGAACAAGCACGTTTGAGGAACACAACTGCATTTGCTATTTCTGCTGGAGGCAGCTTGGATATAACCCTTGGAAATTCTCCTGATAAAACCTCTTAGAGCTTTAAGTTAAAAAAAAAAAAAAAAGCTATGTTTAAATGATTTATGGAAAAGCACATCCAGTCATTATAGTTATGAATAAGCTGTTTCATTAATGAAGGCAAATATTAGATAAATACTGGGGGTGTGTGTTTTTTAAAAATAAATTTTAAACTGACACCTCTATATTTCCAAAGTGTCTGTTTGCTTTTAGGTTAGTCAAAAGACCCTTCATCCATTTTAGGTTGGTTTTTTGTTTGTTTGTTTGCTTTTTAAAGAAACTCCAACTTTTCCCTGGCCCTCTTAGTATGGAAAAAAGTCAATTTATAAATTAGGAACTGAACACAGCTGAGCCTGACTGATCAGCTTTACAGCAATGCAACTTTATTAAATCACAATGATTTCAACTGGTATGATAAGAAAATCCAGCCCATCCACACGTAAACATAGCTTTAGTAGTAAGTCTCTCTCATCCCAAAAAACAAAAAGTACTCACCAAGTATCAGTAAATGTGTTCAATAAACCATAAAAGGAAGCGTTAGCAAAAGGGGTTTTGGGTTAAAAACACCCTTCAGGAGCACCCCCACGTTTTGCAAGGCCATTCAAAAACTTTCCACAGAAATACAAAAGGACTACTGAGAGAAACCGAAATCAGCCCTATCCGCACTCGCTCCAGCACGCTCTGATTCCACCTCAGAAGCTTTGACTTTGAGTTCAGAGGGAATGAAAAACATTTAGTTCTAGATGTACAAGTAAGGCACAATATAAAGCCACATCATCATCTGTCATGAAGGGAGGGGAAGGACGAGGGTCATACATGGTACAGCAGAACAAGCAGCCCATCGATTCCAAGTGTGGCACCTACGTTCAGACTGACGAGATCTCGACAAGAGCAGTTATGACAGCATGCTTTTAATATGGAAACAAATCCTAGAGAATCCAGTGTATCAGAAAAAGGAAGAGCTTCTGGTTGTATTAAATCAAAAAATAGATCATTGTTTTTGGATATAGGATTAAAAGTGAATATTCACAATGCCTACACTCAAAAACAAACGAAAAAACCCAGGACTTTGTTAAGATCCACATACTATGTATGAACACTGAAAATCTTTAGAAAATGGTCTTCTCTAAAGATCACCCCAAAACGCATGCCACAATTGCCAAAAAACAGAACATGTACATTTGTTGGTTTTTATACCCTTATAAGATTTTTGTTTGTGATAAGTATACACTAAATGTATATATTTTAATGACACTAGAGGAAGCAGATTGTTACTGGCATTAAAGTACAACCATTTCTAGACGGTTTAAATGCCACAGAGTCCCCTGGTTAAAATGTAAAGCTGCACAGCTTGCCTATGTCACCTTTATGATAAAGTTAAACCAGCAAAAGGTCTTATCTTTACTCTACATTTTACTGCCAGGTTTTATTTATCTCAAGTATCGCTGCAGCATTCTGACCAGCCCAGAGTTAGCAGCAAGTGGCAGGAATCATATAAAACGCAGTTTCTTTTTTTTTTTCTTTTTCCTCTTTTTTTTTTTTTAAACAAAGTGCTTTTCTAAGATATACATACATATAAATAGTTACAAAATAAAGTGTCAACATTAAAAAGCTCAACTATTTCAAAGCTTTAACTTAAAATAATACATAGGAAACACTGAAATGCGAGGGTATGGAACTCACTAAAGATTCAAAGTCTACCTTGAAATGCGAGACCAAAATCATAGTCTGGTTTTCAGACAAAAATAAAGAGCTATAAAGTTGTGTGCTGCCCAGGATTCCCGGGCAGTCAAAAAGGGGGGAGCTTTTCAATACCTTGTCAGTTGAATTTGTCACAGAAGTTTTTACCTGATTTCAAACTGCTCTCTCAACGCTCAGAGACGCTGCCTGGCCTGCAGGGTTGGGATGGAGCACAGGGACGAGCTCTGTGTGCCAGCCCTGCTCAGGCACAGCCTGCACCTCACAGGACACATTCTCTGTCGGGCTTTTCGGGGCCTGGGCAGCTCCACAAGAACAAGAACAATACACCAGAGCCACCGTGGAAAGCAGCAGCCAAACCTCACCTCACCACAACAACAACACCACAAACGCCTCAAAGGAAAACACCCACATTCCACTCAGATTTTGCAAGCCTTAAGTGGATTTACAAAGTTTTGCCTAAATTGCCCTGGGTATTTGTTCAGTCTCTCGTAGGAAAGACTTTCTGTACAGCTCAGTAGTGGTATTTTGGCCTCCTCCTCCCTTTTGAGTCTTCCAAAATGTTTAGGTACAAAGGAAGCTGTGAGTGTGGCAGAGCCACCACCTTCACCGGCCACTCCTCCTGCACTGTTACCCATCCAGGCTTTTTTCTCTTATAGTACAAGCTTGGATATAAAAATAATCTCTAAACAAAAAGGAATCACAGTACAAACAAACTTAGACAAACTAGAAACGAAGTGGAGAAATTCCCCAAAGGGAGTGGGGAGAAAGCCTTCATGGACTTTTGCATTTTTTTTTTTTCAGCAGCTACATTTGAAAATATTTGGTATTTCTATTTTCAGTAAACAGTGTTTTGTCATCTTTAAATAGGGAGAGAAAGAACAGGGAGGAAAAGGAGGGGGGTCCATGAAACCAGAGAATGATCTTGCCTTGAGATAAAGGACTTTCTCATCAAAGGCTAAAGCTTTTAATCTGTACGTTAACACTGACTACAAAGCCAACTCTTATTAGCAGAAGAGCAAATAAGAACTTTGTGTTAATATTCCTCAATCATAGAAACTACTGAATTAACAAGAATAAGTCACATATAAGTCTGAAGAAGCTAGTTTTGAAATACCTGTACAAAAATATAAAAGTCTATAAATTTTTTTTTGTTTTGTTTGAAGCCTGTGTTGATCCTTGGAAACATCACATGCATAATAATACATCAACTGGAAAAGTGGCAACTAAGGAATTAGATATTTGTAGCTCTTTTTTTTTCCTCTTTACATATATACACGTTACAATAAAAATAATTTTATTTTGGTTGTTTGGTGGAAGTATACTACAACAAGCTAAATACTTTTTTTTTTAAATTCTCAAAGTCGAAAACTATTTTACCAATAGCTTACTAAAATCCAAATATATTAAAATCTCCTACAGTAAGTGCAGAGAAAAAAGATTTAAAGACTCCAAGACGGCCACCAACTTATCTACCATGGAAGCGAACTACAAGAACAGCAAAATAATATTGTTATGTATGAATGCTCCTTCTGTAGATAATTGGACCCAAACAAAAAAATTCACAGTTCAGTAAGATCCCTAACCCTGACCTTTAATTTTTTTTCTTTTTTTCTTTTGTTTTTACATTCAGTACAGTATCATATAAGCTGTGCAAAACTTTACTTAGACTGGCAGTTCGCCATATCAGTTGCATTTGTCTTTGGTACAAAAATAAACAATCGCATTAATGTGCAAGTATTTGTTTTCTTCCGGCCAAAGTACCGAAATTGAGTTTTCTAGAGCCATCTTTTATACAATACATAGACTCTGTGGCATATATCTACATTTTCAACATATTCCTATATACATTCAAAAAATTTTAAGAGCTGGAACAAATACATTAAAACCTAAAATCTTACCATCTATACAGCTCCGTTTTGCCCCTCAGGGTTTTCTTCATACAAAACTTTACCAGCTTATACTGATAGCTCTCCCCACAAAATACAAGGCACAAAGAATATACTTTTTTTTTCTCTTGCTTGCACAGACATTTAAATACTCTATTAAGCTCAGAAAATTAAAGTTTCATATGGCACACTAGCTCTAATGCTGTGTGTGCTATGTACAAGTTAATGGTTGCAAAGAAAGCTTACTGGTTTTTTTTTTAAGAACAAGAAAAGAAGGTACAATTATTTAAAAATAAAATAAAAGAACAAAAACCTCTCTACATTGACAGCTTTGCCAAAAAAATGCTTCCTCTTACTTCACTTGGACCATAAACCTGTCACAATGTCTTGCAAACGCTAAAAATTTTCACTAGCAAACCCACGTTTTTGCTTCTAAAACAAAAGTGATATATTCTGGTCCTAGATCATTTGAAAGAGAACTTTCATTTCTGCTCTTGAGCTTTGAAAGCAGCTTTGAAACTATCTGGTTTATGGTCCAAAAATGCTCTGCAGCATTTTCTACCGCTCTGCGATTTGTTTTCCTACGCTGTTACTGAAAGCAGCGGAACTACAGGTGAGTGTTTGCAGAAGGCTAAGCTGACATGCAGAGCAGGATGGCATTTACAGGAGCAGCAGGGACAGCAGGGGCACAGCCTGAGCCGGGAGCAGCTCCAGCCCTGCCCTACACCTTGGCCATGGGGATGCGCAGCCCCACCAGGCCGCCCGTGGGGTCTCCCTCTGCCGTCTTCTCCAGGACCTGGTTCACGAACTCCGACGTCTGGCCAGCTACAGGGAGTCCTGAAAGGGAGGGAAGAGGAGCTGCTCTCAGGTCACTGCTCATGGCACGCTCCTAGAGGTGACACAAGCCAGGGGACACTGGTTGGGACAGCTGGGATCAGGAAAGGGTTCGTTCTTTCCTCTGTTTCAGAAAGGGTTTGCAATGGAATGCAGTGAGATCAGAGGGATGGAGCAGCTCTGCTGGGAGAGCTGGGGTTGTTCACCTGCAGAGGAGAAGCTTTGGGGTGAGCTCAGTGTGCCCTTCCAGGGCCTGAGCAAGACAACAAGGTGGAGAGAGACTTCTTACAAGGGCTGGAGGGACAGGACACAGGGAATGGCTTCCCACTGCCGGAGGGCAGGTTTAGATTGGATATTGGGCAGGAATCCTTCCCTGGGAGGGTGGGCAGGCCCTGGCACAGGGTGCCCAGAGCAGCTGTGGCTGCCCCTGCATCCCTGGCAGTGCCCAAGGCCAGGCTGGACAGGGCTGGGAGCACCCTGGGACAGTGGAAGGTGTCTCTGGTGGAATGGGATTAGCTTTGGGGTTCCTTCCACCTCAGGGAATTTATGATTCAGTATCTTCATATCCAGGTAAATACACAAAGTTCACTCCTTACCAAGAGTGTCTTTAATGAGTATGTTCAACTTTTGTTCCATGTTGATTCCTCTGTCATCTTTAGGTACCTGCACCCGATTAACTATTTCTTGTTTAATGGAGTTGATGACAAAGAGTAAATTATCTGCAAAGAAAAAAAGAGGATTAGCTTTACATCACATTCCCCTAAAAGGGATTCACAGTTATCTACACACAGCTATCTGTGTCAAATAACACTTACTGTAAAATTAAAGGTAATAGTTTACATCAAATATTACCAATATTTTCAATAGTATTTACAGCACACGCATACATTTACATAATTTAAATGTAAATTATGCAAAGTAGCTCAACATTGCAGGTAACCCAATTTACATTCACTTATTCAATGGGCTGGTTTTGTACCAACAGAATTGCTGGGTTTGTACCAACTCTTTTCTCTGTGAGAAAAGGTTACATGATGATGCAAAACACTGACTTGCCCAAACAAAAGAAAAATTAAGATGTGAAGAGTTGTATTTACCATATTCCGTGTTGAGACCCCAGAGTTTTACTTTGTTGGCTTCATACTGGGCTTTCTTTTTTAGTCTACAAGCCCTATAGCAAGAAGAGGGGAAGAATTAGAACACTACCAGAAATTCCAGAGTAGTAAGAGCCACACAAACTCATCAATCAACCCTCCCAGAGCTGTGATGCACAAACTCCTCCACCCTCACCTCCATTGGAAACACTCTGCCACCTGCATTTGCTCTTGTTTGACTCCTGTGGAATTTGCCACTGTCCCAGCTGCCTGCCCCACAGCTGAGGAAGCCAATCCCAGTGCAAACACATCCTTATCTAGGAAACAGGCAAACCACAGCTCCCAAGGTGCCAACTGTCCTGCTTTTTGATAAACTGGTAATTCCCATTTGATAAATTTATAATTCCCATTTGATAAATTGCAACTCCCATTGCAGGAGCTACCACGTGAAGCCGAATTTCTTTAGGCAAAAATTAGTTAGCTCTTTATCATTCCCTTGCAGCAATCCAAATTCTCTCATCCCTGCAGCTTTACTGAGTGCATACCTGGAAGCCAACTTGTTCTTTTCTTTCCTTGACCTGGGCCTGGCAGTTAAGGGGAGTTCACTGACCGGTGTCAGGTCACTGATCACCTTATTCAGCTTCCTCAGCTCGTTACCGATCTGCAGCAGCTTTCTGGGGTTGGGAGTCAGGTCCTCTACATCAGTCCTCCGTGACTTCTTTGCTGCATATTTTCCTGTTTTAAATATGCAGAAAAATGGGTAGGGAAGTGACACAATACGTACACAATCCTGTGAGAAAATAGTCTAAGATAGGCATTTTTGGGTGCAGTTTAAGTTCCTTTGTTCATTGCAGGAGAATGGGCCGGAATCAGGTGATCCCTGTGGCCTCTCACAATAGAAAGAGCATTTCCAGACAAAGAGCTTTGTACAATTCATATTCTATCCAGATCAGATAAGAGCAAATACTGCTGGCCAGGCCATTGGATGTGACAGAGGGCATACACACAACTCTGCTGAAAAATGTATGTCACAAGTTCAAACCCTGTTGTTTTGCTCCAGCTGTAAACTTGTTAACTCCTATTCAGCCAAAATATCCTCCTGCACACTCCAGTGGATTAAATTCCTAAATAATCTTATTGCTAAAGTTCTGTACTAAGAGAGAATGCTGAGGCCTGGTGCTGAAACAACCTTCAGGGATGCTGAGATGAAATGATCCACATAAAGGCCAGTTAACCCCTTTTATTATATGTCTTTGAAGCTCTTCAAGGCCTGGTTTTGCACTTGACTTAAACGTAGAGTGTCTGGTGGGTTTGAGTCCTCAGAGCATATTTGGTTATTTGGTGTTGGATGATAAATATAAAATAATGGAATCACAGAATGGCTTGGGTTGGAAGGGACCTTAAAGCCATCTTTTTGTCCCCCTTGCCATGGGGGAGTGCCACCTTCCACTAGATTAGGTTTTCAGAGGTCCATCATGAGAAAGAGCAGTGCCTGGGAGTTTAAGTACTGATATTTCCCTACAGGATAAAGCTTTTACAAACTAAGGAGATTTAAAGAAAAAAAATGCTTTCTTCCCTGAATAAATCTGCAGGTAAGACCAACAACAAAAAAATCTTTTGATTTAAGAGAAGGCCAACTGCCTTTTTAAAAGCAGTAATTTTCAACTCTAAGAGAACATTAACCTTACAACCAGGGAAGTTGGTTTAATTTGCTCCTTCAAAGCCAAAACCAAATAGAGCAGCCTAAAAGAGGTTCTGTGACAAGAAAACAAAAATACCTCTAAAAGTGGCTTGTTTGGGGTGATGTTAATCATGTTTGTGGCACAGTAATTGCTCACTGGGAATAAATCACAGTTATTAGAGCAACTGGTTTAAGTTTCTAAGAGGGCATCTTAAGGAAACAGTTTATTCCCAGAGGAGCAACTGCTTCACTGTGCTGCATTGACAGGGGGAAAACAAGGAGGAAGGAGCAGAGAGAGACAGTTGTGCCTCAGTGCTTGTCCTCAGTTCATACAGTGCCCCTGGAGCTGGCAGCCCAGAGCCCTGCCAGCCTCCTGCTAACACAGGCAGCACTGACAGGAGCAGCCCGAGCAGTCAAACAGCAGTCAAGCCACCCATCCAATATTTACAGTATCACACTGAGAACGCTTTGAACTCTCGGGGTTTCCACTGAGAGCCCTTGGAAGCCACAAGTCTCAATTCATCCCTACTCCTCTGGAAGAAACCACACTGAAAGTCTCCACTGTGTCTCCCCTGGGCGCTGCAGAGCTCTGGTAACTGAGGAACACTTACAGTGCTTGACTTTCCATAGGCAAAACACAACTTCTCAGCACTGGCAAGGAGGGGATCTGGCTGCTGAAGGTGTCCCAAGGAGAAGGCAGTGATTTGTGAGCAGGGTGAGGGTTTCTTACCATGGTGGAGCCCGTTTTTCTGGTACATGTTGCTGGGCAGGGTGTCCCTGTTCCACTCGGACGGCCTCAGCATCCTCTCCTGCTGGGACGGCGTCAGCTGCTCGCTGTACTCCCAGAAGTATCTCCGCTTGCCTCTCTTCCGAGAGGATATTGCAGTCATTTCTTTCAAATCCTCCACAGAATCGTTCTCATACCCTAAAAGGATGCAAGGGGTTGTTTATATGCTGGTGACAGAATTGTTTGTAGGCCTTTAGCAGCGGACTGAGGATTCAAGAGCAAAACCACAGATCTGTTTTGCGTTATCTAACGGATTTGGTTTCCAGCATCAACTGCTCCTGGCTTAAATCCAGGATAGTCACTGAGCCCCTGATGGGGCTTCATTAGTTGAAAAAAACAGAATTCTTTATGCATTTAAAGTCCCTTTGTGTTCTCTGACCCCCTAAGCTGTAGCCCCCTACAATCCCAGCAGTGCCAGGTACAGACAGCAGATGTTGGACCACGTTCTTCTGTCCTGACAATTTTCTCCATGAATTGGCAGGAACACAGTCCTAACTCACCTCCACATTTGACAAAAAGCATGGAAAGAGAAGCAGATAACAAAGACCAATTAGCAAAAGACAATAAAGAAAAGATTATTCAATTACAGAACACTCTGAGTTGGAAGAGGTCCACAGGACCGAGTCCAACTCCTGCTGCTCCTTGAGTCCAAAGACCTGCAGGGAAGAAATCCAAGCCCTGATCCCTCCCAGGCTGGAGAAAAGGGCTCTGTTACCAGGACAGAGACCAAAGGACCACCTAAACTGAAGGATCTGGACCCACTGTTCAACCTCTTCCTCCTCCTCAGTGGCATGAGAAGAAATGGTCCCCAGTAAAGCTGTACAATATTTTAGAGGTGAATTATGATGCACTTGATATCATGAACTGCTCATGAAGGACATGGAAATTGTAATGCCACCGTCCACATCACAGAAATATTTTACCATGACTATGTAAACACAAACCATAGATTTTCAAACCCCAGATATGCTTTAGAAAATAAAGATAAGCTATAGTAAGGTTAAAAAAAATCTCAAACCACTGCATGACCTTTTATGCTAAAATGCTAAATAATAGTTTACATTTACTTAAAAAAGGAGCATTCCTAAACCTCACATATTCTGATGGAGCTAAAGGAAAAGCCATCCCTGCATGGACTGCAGGCTTAGCAAGCCTTGACCCCATATGCTTCAGCTCTACTTCATCTTCCACCAGCACAAAGAACACTTTCTTCCTTTTAAAGCAGTCCATTCAATTAGTCTGTTTGCACTTGAACAACCAGTTGAAAGAGGAAAAACAAACTTTCTTGCTTTGGTCTGACTCTGATGTCATAACCCAAAGCACGAATAGAAGTCAGGTATGCAGAAGGATGAAATCCATCCTGAAGTTCTGCTTCTCATCATTTCATCAATTTACTCATTTACTTGGATCCTCTGGTTTATTGGAAGGGCAGGATTTTAAGGGCAAACCAAACAGTGAAACATGCTTTATAAAACATTTGTGTTGTATAGCCAAAATTATTGACAATTTACATTAAATACAGTTTCAAATACCATAAATATTTGTAACTGTAGCTCCATTTTACTCAAATGCTGTTTGACATATGTATCAAAATACACTCAAAAAGCCCACTGACTTTCCACCTAAAAAAAAGCTATGTAATTCATTATACAGTAATATATATACTGAGCCCATCTTCATGATAAAACAGAATTAATCCAACCAATGAAAACAAATCTCTGTTAAGAGCTGAAGCGTACAAATGTACAACAAGGTTAAAATCAGGACTTCCTGTTTGCTTATTCAAACTGTAATTAAGTTAGCAACTTCAATTACATTGACTTAATACATCCTGCCTTGCCAGCCCAGCACTGCCCTGGACCATTCTAAAGTTACATAAAAGACTCCAGTGCAGTGTCCTAACCTAACACACAAACTTGTTCAGCTGCTCTGCACTGCATTTATCCCTCCTCTCAGCAAAGATCACACAGCAGGGCAGGCTTCTCAGAAATCTGAAAGGCTTCTTGTGTGCAACTCTGAAGCCCTTCACAAAGCCCTCCTAGAAGTCTTTCTTCACATCCCTCCCTGTGGTTTCCAGTTTAAATTCACCAGGGTTAAATGAAGCAGAACAGAGAACAGTGTGCACGTGACTTCTGCATCTCACCAGGTGAAACCCAAAAATAGCCCCTGAAACAAAGCCAGAGAACTCCTCCTCCTCCTCACCACCTCACCACAGAGGCTTCTGGCAAATCATTCCCAGCTTTTCCCCCAGCTGATGGTCCAGCTGCTCAGACTGATCTAATGCAGCTCCTTAAAACAATCTCTCTGTCTCTGAGAGCACTTTCTCACTCATTTCTTCTCCAGTGCTGCTGACAACTGAATAAATTGCTGCATTTCCCATTTCTGGAAAATATACTCAGTAATAGGAAACCTACCACGTTTAAATGCTAGAAAAGGCCTGGGCTGGTAATTCCCATAATCAACTGCCTTTGCAGGGGACCAAAATTGCTAAATCTGTGTCATGGTGATAATAAAAGCACTGTTGTCCAAACTTGCCGGAGAGCCAGTCACATTTTTAGCTGTTTCTCCTTCACTATATCTAAATATTTCCTCAGATAACACTTGAAGAAAGCATTTCATTCACTCTAAAAGCATATATGAAGAATAACCAAAAGCAAATTATGTATTAAAAACCATTAGAGGGCCAGAAATAACTAGGAGATTTTTGTTCTTTCAGTAAATTACATCCTCACTCAAAATACCAACTGATTTTGCCTTCAGAGCTGTGGAAGGTTTAATTTTCCTGTGCTGTGCCTATTTTTAGATATTTTACCCATAGTATTTACCTTTAGAGGTAAAATAGCAACACAAAGTACAAGAGCGATGTAATTAGAATATCTGGAGATGTTATTTTCTAAAAGAGACAAAATATATGATCAAAATTTTAATATCACCACATTTGAGTGGGTTTAGGCTTCATTCATGGAAGGGTTTGGCAAGCTTAGATAAGCCCAGATCCTCAGCTACTGCTGCAGAATGTGGGTTGTTGGTCAGTAAAATAGTTAGTTAAGTTAATGAATTCCACCCACAGCATTTAACACAACATTTTTCATGGATCCCAGGCTCCCAGTGCAACACATCCCCCATGGGCTGCAGAGCTGGAACAGCTGCTCAGGGCCCCAGAAAGAAAAGGGATTTCACTCCAGAAGGGAGGAAGAGGCTTCAAAAATGTTAATAGAAATGTGCTGTGTGCATGTGAAAGTAGCATAAAGGGCAGAATGCCTAACGAGTTTAATGCCAACGCAGGAAATCTAATTAGAAAATAATTTCATCTGAGAGTTCATTATGACAAACACTGACAAGCTTTAGGGAGGCTGCTGTTCTCAACAAGGAAAAATTTCAGCTGCTTTATCCCCTCCAAGTTACATATTGCCAAATGTCTGAATACTTTAATTCTTATACTCTACTGCAGGGCATTTAGAAGATGTGAATATTGTAATATTTTCTGAAATGTAATTAATACTTGGTTACAATCCTGTCGCTTTCCTGCAGATTTTATTTTTATACAATGTTCCTGTTTTGTTACCTTCTAGGTGAAGGTTAGTTCTTATTTGTGCTGTTAGAACTCCATTTCTCCAGCCAGGAGAGAGGAACTGAGTATCCTCCGAAGCCCCACTGCTGAAAACCACCCAGAAATGATTCTATTAATTTCAGTCGTTCTTTGAATTCTGTGGAAAAGCTGTACCTGAAGGTAGGACTTAAGTAATTATGAAATAATTTCATTCAGGATGTGATTTCATCCTGACAGATGCAACTCTGGATAAATTCACAGCTACAAGAAGTGTTAGAAAGCTCTGCACTACCAGAGACCTACAAAAAAAAAGGCTACACTTGAAGGCAGCTGCTCTAACCTCAGGCTACAGCTGGGCTTCCTGTATTCTCTTTTACTATTTTTGTTGCACAACCACAGTTTGTGTAGTTTTTCACCACACAGGCCAACAGAGACCTTGTATACTTTGAATTCACTGCATTTTGCAAAGCACTTAGAAAATGTGGGAGGAGAGCTCACAACTTAAGATCAGTGCTGCTCATCTGCAACTACCAGGAGTTCCAAAGCTTTCCTTCCCATTCAGAGGACAAATCCATCAACCTCCACGTTACCAAAGCCCTGCAATGCTGGTACCTGGTTCTGAGAAGGTATCACTGATGTCATCGTCCTTATCGTCCTCGTAATCTTCCTCCTCATCATCGTTCTCAGACAGCTCGTGCTCACTGCCAAACCCTTCGTCATGGTCCTCATCTTCAATATCATCCTCCTCCTCCTCCTCCTCCTCGGGGTCTGCTTTGGCTGACTGCTCACCCAGAGTGTCTGTTACAAAAAGAGAATAATTGTGCTCTTCTTTCTTCTGCGAGGAGTCCGGCACAGAGGTGCTGGCGGAGAGGCTGCTCTCCCCCACGGCCAGCCCCGGGCTCTCCTGGGGAGGGCTGAGCAGCAGCTCTTGAGTCTCTTTAAAAGGCAAACCAGGAGTTGTGCCGTGACCATGGGGGGACTCCAGTCCTTTCCTCTCTTGCCTCTTTGCCACAGCCCCACAGTAGCACGTGTTCTCCTTGGCCGCGTCAGCGTGCGCCTGGCTCAGCACGGGCCTGCTCTGCGGCAAGGGGTTGATCTTTACTTTTGCCTTTTTAACGTAGTCCTTACATTCCACGTGAATGTTCACCTTCTCAGTGCTGAACACGGTGGTCTTGGCCATGATCTGTGTGCTGGAAGCAGGCTGGTGGCTGCCAGGCTTGCTGGCCTTCTGGGCACAGTCCGACAGCGCCGCCTCGGCCTGCACGTTCTTGGAGGAGCAGACCGGCGCCGCTGCTCTGCTCGCCATTTTTTTGCCAGGTAACAAAGGATTTAAAGGGTTTTGTTTTACACTAAAGAGCAGATCAGGGTAATAGAGTGAATCTGAGACAGGCTGGGAGTCCTCACTGTTCAGCTGAGCCAGTGTGGGCGTTTTGCTTATCACCTCTTCGTCCTGGTACGGGCTCGAAAGGTCATCGAGGCCCAGGTAATCCACCTCTTTTGTTCCCCAGATGTCACAGCTGGTTAATTTAGTGTACTTAGTTAGGTCTTCACAGTAGGTATCCCACTGCTCCCACTTGGAGGTGAAAGCAGCTTCTTTGTCCAGGATATCAGTAAAAGACTCCAGGTTCTCAAGGTCTTTGCAGTCCTCCATCAAAAGCAAGTTGTCCCTGGAGCTCTGTTGATAGTCCATTTCTCTGTCCTGTGCACAATAAGATAAGTTAAAAGTTTACACCAAAAAAGTGTCCGTAATCTATTTCCTCTACTTCATCTGGTAAGGAGAGCTCAATCCCAGTGAAGTATGAGAGAGTGGTGACATAGGAGGAGACCTCAACTTTCAACCAAAAGCTTCTTTTGAAGGTCAGAATGAAGCTCAGCTCCTGTGCTTCAGCAACAGATCTTTCTGAGGACACTGCTCTTCCTACAACTCTGTATTTTCCTGCTACTGCAAATCCATGTGCTCATCAGCAACTAAACCAGTACCAATATCCATGTATTTAAAATATGGAAAACATCACATCTCTACAATTTACATCAACCTTTGCTGTCTGCTTAACAGAATATGCTTGAGTTTACCAGTTCCTGGAAGACCTCATTCTAGCACCAATTAATGGCCATGAGTGACCTTTCTCCTTTGATGCAGAGAGAAAATGAAAAAGGAAATGCTCATATACGTAGCTTGTGAGTCAACTTTTATTTTCCTTCCCCTGCATTCACAGCTGGGTTAAATAGAACATAGCAGGGGGAAATCCTTCCCTGTGAGGCTGTGGCTGCCCCTGGATCCCTGGAAGTGTCCAAGGCCAGGCTGGACAGGGCTTGGAGCAGCCTGGGACAGTGGAAGGTGGATGTGAGCCTGTCCCAATGGCCAGTTTGAAGAAGTGCCTGCTGAGGAAGCACCACATTTGCTGGACGAGCAGTCCAGCTCTTCCCTAATCAGCGGCCAGCAATAATGAATAATTTCCCAGCATTCCTGAACCAACACCCCTTTACTCCTACAGGAACTGGTGTCAGCCAAGGGATGAAATTCTGGGCACACACAGGTGACCTACCAGTTCATACATGAAGTCTGGATCCGAGCTGCTCGCCAGGAGATCCGTGCTCATCAGAGTCTGCTCTGAAAAGAGGTGGCTCCGAAAGGCATCCCCAAAAGGAGGGTCCATTCCACTCACACTGGGCTACAACACAGTGGACAGACATTTCAAACACGACATAAAAAGGCACATTTTCATCCTCAACCAACAGAAAGAGGATGATCATTTCCTCCTAGTCTCCAAAGGTTTTTACCATCACAGACAAGCACATCATTCCCCAGAGAAAGAGAATACTTCAAGAGCAGCTGACAACATGCAGGAGCAATCAAAGGACAATTTCTATCCACCACAGAGCTGCAAGAGCATTCGCTGCTCCTTCATTCTTCCCCGTTGGTTTGAAAGTCTTACGTTTGCCAAGTTTTGGGATATGCTGGCATTTGTAGAGGATGAGGGCCAGTCCTGGCAAGATCTGGGAGTCCCTCTAACACAAATCATTTTGTACTAAAGCAGTGTTGACTGTGTTTAGAGCCATTAGAACTCATAAAACTTCCACATGAAATTGTAAGGAAAGCAAAATTTATGACAACTAATCAAGATTGTTACCTCTCTCTCAAGAATGAAGTGAAATTTGGCAAAAAAAGCATTAAGCAGGATGACTGGGCAAGCAGAGAATGGGCAGCAAGGCCTTCTGCTGCATTTAATTCCAGACCTCAATTTCTCTTCTAGACACTCTCACCCTGAGGGCTGGGAAGGGAGAAACACTGTGCTGCTGAAAGTCATTCAGTGTGCTCAGTGTGAATCACTGCAGTAATAAAAGGCTGTTCTGCTCTCCAGGCATCCTCCCTCACCAAGAGACAACTGAAGCTTGAACAAACACAGGACCAAGAGCAGCACCACAGCTTCCACCACAGACACTACAGGGACCCTACAAAATATACATCCTTTAATTTCTTACATGTCTTCCCTCCTAGTGCTGGTCAAATGTGTTCCTAAACAGAGGCAAAATTATTTACAGAAGCAAATAAAATCCTAGCAGACTTACCTGAGGCATTTCCAAGCCCAGATTCCCCAAATCCAATTCCAAACTTCTTGTTTTATTCACTTGTAGATTCCTTTCCAGCTTTACTTCAGTCTCAGGGAGTTTACACTATCCATGCAATGAAATTTTTCCTTAGGATAACTTCAGTTCACCCTGATGGAGCTTTTCTATTTGTCGGCTTCTGTGCAGAATAAACACAGCAAACCCCCAAGGAGGTGAGTAATCCTTCACCAACAAGGTGAAAGCTTAAAAAACAGCCAAAGGCAAGAATTTCCCCTGAAAACTGATTCTTCCTCATGCTGGAACATAGAGAAATTTTCTTCCTCTGCCATCTTTCACTGAATGAAATACCACAGATGCTACAGAACGGAGTTGCTGCAAAAACATCTTTTGGCCAAGCTACATTTTGTTGCCTGTTTTCCTCTCTGCTGAGACCAGACACACCTGAAGAGAAAACCCTCCCAAATTTGGAACAATTATCAGCACACTGCTGGGTATCCAAGAGAGAGACAACCTTTATGACTAATGTAACAGAGCAAATAAACCCTAAAAATGTCTCAGGCAAAAGTCTCAAAATACAAATTCCAGAACAGGCAGAAATGCTGTTTCAGTGATATCTCCTCCTTCTCTTCAGGGATGAATCCATCCAGCATCAGATAAGATTACATCAATCACTCACATAGCAACATCTAGTGGTAGAGGATCACAGAAACCATCCACCAGCAGAGTGGAAGAGACAGATTTCCCCAGGAGAACAAATTAAAAACTGCCAAATTCACAGCTGTCTAATAAAATATCTTCTCTATTAATTCAAGTAAGGCATATGTTGAAATTGGATCAATTTATCACTGGCAGTTTTATCAGTTTAGGAGTTTCTACAGACCTGCTCTAGTTCAGATGTTTGTCTACTGACTCTTCTGAGCTTAACCCAGCATTTTGAGCAGTGTAAGGAAAACCCTCACTCAGCATTGCTCCTAAGTCAGACTTTGGTGCAATCTGTGTTTATTCTCCTCTTTTCAAAAACAAATAGTAAACTCTAAGTGTTCTCCCACAGCTCGGAACCCTCCCCCAGCAGCACATGACAGCATCCCCGTGATTATTCCCACTTTCAGATGGTATCTCAGCTAGTTTGTCCTCTTTAGCATATGGACCATCAGACTGTGGTAAAAACACACGCTATGCAAAGAAGTCTTTACTTATCAAAACAGCCTGCTTTGCAAAGAGCAGCTGGAATACAAAGAACAACAGTGACAGGCCCAGTTACACAGGAGTTCTCAGCTGAACCTCGCTGCCCCTGCCATTCCTCACAGGTACCCGTGGTGAACCAGCCAGTTCCTTGTGAGAAAAGCTCCTTTCTGCTCCAAAATCTCCAGGGAACCCTTCACTTGTTTAAAAGCAACATTTAAAGTGAAATTTGTGCCTCAGCAAGCCCCATCTCCCTTCACCCAGCAAAGGCCACAGCACAGCAGGACTGGTCCTTCCCAGGTGGGGATGACTGAGTCACTTCTCAGCCTCACCTGGGCTGGGAGAGGTTTGTTCTATAAAACAAACACGGGATGTTCTCAGACACAAAGAGAGAGGCAAGGTTATGATCCTGAATACCTGAACACCTTCTTGTCGTGCAGACTGGTGCCTTTTTCACCAGTACATCAGATTAATACTTTAACATCTCCGCCAAACTCCATTCACAAAGGATTGCCGGAGTTCTCCATGATACAGAGGGGAAAGAAAGGAAACATTTGCTGCTTCTTCACTGGTTATTCTTTGTTGTGTTTTCTGTCAGAACATGGGCCTCAAGCTGTTCCACACAGCCAGGAAAGAGGGATGAAACTTCATCTCTACTGACACTGATTTCAGTAACAGCCAACCAACAGTTCTAGGTGCCAGCTTTTGGATCACTTCCAAATCCTCAAGGCAAACATTAAAGGCTCAAAATATTTTTACCATCTCCAAGACTGGAGTGATAAAATTCTTGCACTATTTAAGAATACCAGTGCATTTAAGAATGCCATGTCCTCTCAGGTCAAAGCAGTGTATCAGCTAACCAAATCATTCCTGTAATTCTCTTTACATTTCATTCTTGATGTTTTAAAATATTAATATTTCAATGTGACTTGAGTCTCAGTAGGATCTAGTGAACTATTCCACGATGTAGGATTTTTCTTAGTAGCTCTGTGGAGAGGGAAAACACAGCAAGGACATGAAAAGGAAAACATTGCCTCAGGGAGCTGCACAATCCAGATATCCTTCATGCTCCCAACACAGCAGCCCTACTTCCAACTGCTTTCCAAATTTCCCAGAAAGATCAAGGTCATCACTAAAAGCCTCCTGCTGTTTGTACTTAACCACCAGTGTTTCTCCATGAACTGGTAAATAAAGATGTATGGCACAAGTCAATGACACGTATGGAAGCACAGGTGTAAAATCAGAACTTGCTGTGAAAGAAAGTAATTTGTAGACTGCAGTTAAGTCCCATTTTTACAGAATTTATCATTACTGGCACTTTCAGCCCAAGACTGAGTTAGAAAAGAATAGTCCAGCTGTTGTGTTATCTATAATGAATGCAGCTCTGAATGAACTAAAAGAGCTGTGGCAGAGCTCAAGTACAGCAGCACTAAGAATTACTGAAGATAAATATAGCAGGAATTTCTACTTCAGGACAATTTCCATTAATGCCTTCCATCAGCCCTTCCCAAATGCAGAGACACAGGTGGAATACAGAGCCCGGAGCAGCGGGCAGGGTGCCGGCTCCTCTGGCAACAGCCTGCAGGGAAATCAGATTAAGGTGATTAAAGAGCCAGGCCCGGAGCTGGTTCTGTGTTTGCAGGTCTGGAGTCACATCAGTGCCCAGCTCTGCTCCTGCGAGGAGCCTCCCTCCTTCCCTGGGGCCTGAGGAAGGGCAGGACACCGGAGAGGAGCTACAACACACATGGAGAGGGATTCTTTCCATGGGATGGAGGGACAGGACAAGGGGAATGGCTTCAAACTGACAGAGGGTGGGGTTAGATGGGATAGTGGGCAGGAATTCCTCCCTGGGAGGGTGGGGAGGCCCTGGCACAGGGTGCCCAGAGAAGCTGTGGCTGCCCCATCCCTGGGAGTATTCCAGGGTGGGTTGGAAGGGGCTTGGAGCAACCCGGGATAGTGGAAAGTGTCCCTGCCCATGGCAGGGGGTTAAAATGAAATAATCTTTAAGGTCCTGTCCAGCCCAAAGCCTTCCATGTGTTCTGTGATCTCGGGAACAGCTACGTCTAACATTTCAGAATTTGGGCTACTGGGGGCATGCACATGTACATTGGTTAAAATCCCATCAGGCATCAACAAGGAACCAAAGCCTGTTCTGTGGAGTTAACACCTAATTAATCTAATGACAAATCCCAATTAAAAATGGTCCCCTGTATTTAGTATTTACTTTCTGAAGAGGAACAGTTGTTCCAAGATGCCCAGAAGACTGAATCTCACACAGGGGAGCAGCAGATGCATTACCTGGGATTATTGGTCTAACCCAGCCCACAGCAGGAGCTAAACTCCAAATATGCAGCATTTAGGACACACAGTGCAGCTCCTGTGCATGTGCTGCCTCTTGGGCCACTAAAACACCCTCCTGCCACAACAAGAACCTCCAAAAAAGCCCCTAGAAGACAAAACCCAAAAATCCAGCTTTTAGCTTAGCACCTCTGGAAGTCTTTCTCGGTCACCTACGTGAATCATTTGTACCGTGGCTGTAACGAAAGTTGCTATTTCTGGCCCAGTTCAGCTGTGTATTTTGTACCACTGGAAAGGCACACGGAGCGTGGCTGTGCTGTTTTGTTGGCTGCACAGTGCTTATTATCCCAGCAGCTAAATGCCTGCTGTAAGTGCATTACAGGAACAATTACACTTTCATGATGGTGACTGCATCACACAGCACAGCTTGTCAAAGTCACAATTTTGATGCAGGTATAAAAAAATAGCTCACAAGAGCCTGCCAGTACTAAACCTAAAAGCTCAGGCTGAAACATTCATGGCCAACTCTGAATTTCAGAGAAAGCACAAAAACTACACCATGTGCTTGGAAAGAACCATTATGTACCATGCACTGTTTGCTGTATCTGGACATTTTATGAAATACTGGAGTTAGACATGCAAGAAGTTCTCCTGCACATCTCTTAAAAACATTTTTTCCTTCCCTAGTTTGTGGCAACTTGTTTTCTGTTACAGAACACTCTCTGCTCAGGGCATTTTCAAGCTGAGAACGTGCAGAGTGCCCGGGCCGGATCCACCCCTGGAGGTGTCCAGGGAACATCTGGACACGGCATTCGGGCCTCAGGTCTGGTTGAGAAGGTGGGAATCACTCACAGGCTGGACTCAATGGCTTTGGAGGACTTTTCCAACCTCAATGAACGTGTATGTTTCTTACTTTTGTTTCTGAATAATGTTCCTTTTTTTTCTTTTTACATGATTCTTCAATGATGAGCCAGACTTAAAATTCTTTTACTTTTCTCCCCCGCCACAAACATACTAAGTCTATTAGTACTATTATTATTATTATTATTTCACTGCAGTGAGCAAAGACACTCTCTTAAAACATCTTCCTGTATTTCCACCCACCACAGTCTCATTTCCAGACTCACAACAGCAGCCAAGTCCCTCTTGTTGATGAAGGATTGTTGGTGAAGGATTTCTATTAAAATGCCAGCACAAGCATCTAAAGCATTATGCTCTTTGCTTTTTCTGTCCTGGAGAGAAAACAACACCTGCTTAAAACACCCAGACCCTGAGGCCGATGGAGCATTGCCCCTTAAAAGAACTAAAGATACGCAGACTGTTTCACTTCTTCTAAGCCTCTTCCCTTCAGGAGAGGGAAATTGTTACTTCACTCTCTGTTCCGGTTCCTCCCCTTCCCCCTCCAGGGTTATTTTTCCAATCCTACTCGCCCACAGCAGACAAACTTTAAGATCTGGAAGTGATACCTCTAAAGAGAAGCTCTGGAGCAATCACACACACAGGACCGCAGGCAGCAGAGCCCGCGAGCCCCCAGAAGAGCCCGGAACTCATGGACCCCCCATGCCAACCCAATTCCCAGCTCTGGGGTGCTCCAGCTGTGTCAGCAAACGGGCAGATCCCAGAAACTGATGGAATCACAATGGTTTGGGCTGGAAGAGAGCCTAAAGATCATCTGGTTCCACTCCCCTGACACAGGCAGGGACACCTTCATCTATCTTAGGATACTCCAGGCCCTGTCCAGCCTGGCCTTGGGCACCGCCAGGGATCCAGGGGCAGCCACAGCTGCTCTGGGCACCTGTGCCAGGGCCTGCCCACCCTCACAAGGAAGGATTTGTTCTTAATATCCCATCTAACCCTGCTCTGGCAGTGTGAACCCATTCCCCTTGTCCTGTCACTTGTAACCTGTCTCTCTCCATGGGTCCTGTAGGTTCCCTTCAGACACAACAGTGTCACCCCAAAGCTTCTCCTCCCCAGGTGAACAATCCCAGCCCTCCCAGCAGAGCTGCTCCATCCTCTGCTCCCCTGGAGCCTCCTCTGGGTCTCTGCAGCAGCTCCAGGCCCTGGGGCAGCTCTGCAGGTGGGGCTCTCACCTGAGCACAGGGGCAGGATCCCAGCCCCTTCCTGCTGCCCCTGGGGATCAGCCCAGGGCTTGGGGGGCTCCTGGGGGCCAGGGCAGGTCCAGCTCTTGGCCACCAGCACGCCCAGATCCTTCTCCCAGGGCTGCTCCATCTGTGCATCCCCAGCCTGTGTTCATACCCCAGCCTGCACTGGTATTGACCATCACACAAGAGGCAGAAGGAAAAAACCAAAGTGATTGCTTTTTAAACTAACAAACATTCTGCAGCGACATATTTTGTAACAACTATGCCCAGACGAATATATTCCTACTAGAAGCACTTTTCTGTGTGTTCTGGAACAAAGACTGAGATTTTATTCCTATTTTAGTGCTAAGAGTGGGATGTGTAGCATATTAAACTTATTAGAACTATATTAACAGACTTTAATTAATTTTTAAAAATGGATAAATTAAAAATATTAATAGCATAAACCTTTGTTAAAATAACATTGCAGAGTCAGGAGAGCTGCTTGCACATGCGAATTAGTAGTAAAACGAACATTTAAAATTTTTTTAAGCTGTAGATTTCCCCTGAAGCAGAGTGGGGTGAAAGCAAAAGCAAAAAACAAAAGCAAAACTAAACAACTATTCAGGTTCCAATCTCCAGCAATATTCTACATCCTGACAGGATGGCTGTTTCTGTATTTTTTTTTTTTTTCTGACAGAGCCTTTCAGACTAAGAGAAAAATAAATTCTGTCATTTCCAGGAAAAAACAAAAAGCAACACAAGTCTTATGATGAAGGGAACGGTACAGTCTGGTCTATTCTTCATACTGTGAAATTACAATTGTTATACTCTTGTTAGAAATGGTACGTCTGTATGGAATACTTCAAAGCCAGCAGCAAATTTCAAAAATGCATAAGTGAAAATAGTCTAAAAAGTAAATAAAACATGGCTTAAGAGTTTAAAACCAGAAAGATTAAAGGAAAAATCAGGGAAAATATGATAGTAAGGTTTAAACCTTAAATTTACAATTTTCACCAAACTTTTGGATTAACTTTCATGCCAATGCCGACTCTCAAATGTTCTTATGCAGTGCCAGATCTCCTTATCAAAGTTTGATGTTAAAACATTCAGGTAAACTTCCCAAATCACAGAGCAGGGACATGCAGGCCATGGCAATCTAAACCTGTGGGTTCCCTTATTTCTCCCACGCTATCAGTTTATTTGTGGGACAAAAGCTTCTGTTTGTTCCCAATTAATTCCTGCTAATGCTGACTTCAATCTCTATCCTTCACAAGGTTGTTTGCGTCCCTCACTATTTAAAAACCACCTGGGGAGGATGCTGTGGGCCTGATGCCTCTGCTGCAGATTGCTCTTAGCAGGGAATACTCCCATCAAACACAGAATAATTTCTTCTTAGCTCAGGTGAACTATTGGCTTATGTTTGAGGTCTCTGAGCTACTGTTACCTATGCAATTAAAAAGGAATCTCTCCGCGATTATTTTAGCAGGAAAGGTTCCTTGCAAAGCCATCACAGCCAGAGAAGATTTGGCTTCCCCTGGATGCCTGGAAGTACTGAAAGCCAGGCGGGACAGGGCTTGGAGCCACCTGGGATAGTGGAGGGTGATCCTGCTCATGGCAGGGGGTTGAAATTAAATAATCTTTGAGTCTTTTACAATATAAACCATTCTGGGATTCTAGGATTTATTTTCCATAGATATTCTGACTTCTCATTTAAACAACCGACAATAAAATCGACCACATTTCTACAGCACCTGCATCTGCCTCTCTGTAATTTTTGCTGTGAAAACACATTTAATAATAATCATAATTAACTTCCCCCACAAGGATGCTCGGCAGCGACCTTAGAGGCCTTTTAAACACCATCTTGAAAACATTCAGAAGCGTTTAAAAGACAACAGGAGAATCTGATTCTGTTCTGCCTGTTACGCGGAGCATGATTTCAACAAGTTACCCCTCGAGTGGCAGCAGCAGAAAGATCACGATCGCTTTAAGCGAGAATCGCACATTTCAGGAGGCAGCGCTGAGTGCTCCGAGCCGCTCAGCCTGTTGCATGGGAAGCCTGAATAAACCCCGTGTGTGTTTTATACCGAGTGTGAGAGCGGAATTATCTCGGATACCGGATCGCTCCAGCAGCCGATGCCCTGAGAAATGCCGTGGGCTGGCAGGGACGAGGGGAGGGCACGGCAGCGATGCCGCGGGTGGGGAATAACGCCCAGGGTGGGGACCCTGGGGAAAAAAGGTAATTAATAAAGATTGGGTTTGACACGAGGGGCTTTCAGCGAGGTGTCCCCGGCTAGAAACACGCGTGAGCTTAGAGCAGACACGGAGAGGTGTTGGACACCCGTGTGGGGACACCACGAGAGCCGCGGGCGGCTCCTGAGGCGGCCCGGGCAGCTCGGGGATGTTTTATAACCCAGAGCTGCGCGGAGGGGCCGGGAGCAGGAGCCGGGAACGCGCCCCGTCCTCCCCTCAGCGCGGGGAGCGGGACCCCCTGGCGCGGGCACCGCCCCGGGCCGGTCCCGCCGCTCGGATGGGACAGGCCCTCCGAGGGGAAGCGCTGCGGAGGGACGGGCACGGCGGGCGGCCCCCGCGGGCACGGCCCCGAGCGGTGCCCGCGTCCCCCCTGCGCCCCCCGGCCCGGCCCTGACCCACTAACACACCTCCGGCCAACATGGCCGCCCCGCCGCCCAGCGCAGCCTACCCCGGCCGCCGCCGCCCCGCCCCCCGCGCCCGCTCATTGGCCGGCTGCTCCGCCGCGAGCGCTGCTATTGGCCAGCGCGCCCGCCGCTCACCCGCCCAGCGGCCCTTTCAAGCTAGGGTGAGGCGACATGTAAACAAACCCCCTCCCGCCGCCCCGGCCGCGGCCCCGCGACCCCCGCGCCGCGCCCGCCGCTCCGGGCACCCGCCCGGCCGCCCCCGGCCCCGCCGCGCCGGACACACCGCCCAGGGAGCCGTGCCCGGCGGCGGGCGGCCCCCGCCCGGAGACCCCCGCCAGGGCTGCAGGCAGCCGGAGCGCACCCGCCTGCCCGAGAGAAGCCCCTTCCCGGGGCCGCGGCTCGCAGCGAAGAGCCGTACCCCTGCTCTGGCATTACATAAACGCAGCGCCGGAGCGGGGACAGTCCCGTCCTGCCCTGCCCCGCACTCGCGGAGCGGTGATCCCTTTCCGCCACCTCTGCTCCGCAGCCTTCGGAGCGGAGCCGCCCGTCGGGCACCAACACGCCCGGGCACAGAGACCCCGCACGCCCACGGGGCACCCCCGGCAGTCCCGGGCACTCAAACAGGTCGCAAAAGGAGGAGGCGATTACGAGCCCGAAAGGCAGAGGAGTGCAGGACCTGCCGAACCCTTCTCTCCCTTCCCGGGCAGCCCCTCCGCCCGCACACCCAGAGCGGCGGGGCTCCCCCGGCAGGACGGTGCTTTCCTCTCCCCGGCGCTCGCCGCGAGACTCGCTTTCCTTGTAAAGGCACGGGCCGCTCCAGCCGGGCGGAGGCTGGACGGAACAACGCCGACAACTCTCCGCTCAGCCCGCGCTCCGTCCCTGCAGCCCCTTCTCATCGCCCCCACCGCGGCCCCGGGCCCCAGAGCCCCGCTCCGGGACCGGACACCCCCCGCGCTCCGCTGCTCTCCCGCGGCCCCGGCAGCCACACCCCCCCGGCGGGCGAGCGGAGCGGAGCGGCCGCTGGCAGCATCCCCGTCCCGCTGCCCTCGGCAGCCGGGCACACACCTCTGTCCCGCTCTCCCTCCCTCCCTGCAGCCCCCTGCCCGGCGACACCGCCTCCTCCCGCCGGACCCCGCGGGCCCCCCGAGCCCCGGCCCCCCCGGCCCCGCGCAGCCCCCCGGAGCCCCGCGGCGCCCGGAGCCCCTCACTCACGGCGCTCAGCGGGGGCCGCGGCCCCGCGCGGCCCGGCCCGGCCCCTCCATGCGGCCCCGGGTTTGTTTGTTTATGTCCCTTCCTGACGGGTTCCCGGAAATCGCGTGACTCGACCCTCACGTGGCCCGAGGGGGCGGGTGCGCGCGGGGGGCGGAGGGAAGGGGGCTGCGCCAGCCAATGGCGGGGGGCCGCATTTGTCACGTGACGGCGGCGCGGCGCGCGGGGGGTATTTAAGGCGGGGAGGTGGGTGCCCGCGGGCAGAGCGCGGCGGGGCGGCGGCGCGGTCGCTGCTCCTGCAGCCGTGACCGGCTCGCGTCCCGACAGCCCGGTGCTGCTGCTCTGTGACCCCCCTCACGCACTTACCCTCTTCATCCGCCCATCTTCCACCTGCAGCTCGGTATTTTTCCTACTGTCTTCAGCTACCACCTTTCACAGTGACAGGTGGCTGGCCTGGACTGCTTCAGACACAACTGGAGAAATCACTAATAAATGTAATAAAAAAATAGACCCACCCCTTCTTATCTTGGTATTTGTAAAGAACGTCTTCTGTTCTTTAAAGGAGTTTCTGCATTTCACCCCATTTCTTCTGGTTTTGCCCCAAAGAGTCCATGACATTTAATTCTGAAAACAAGGGAGCAGCCACCCACCTGTGCTAACTCAGCCCTTCACAGGAGTAAAATGCTTCCATGATCTCCACTAGAAGAAAAATAAACTTCTATAAAGTGTCCAGAAAAATTCCTTGTGAGGGCCAGAGATGCAGATACTTGCACTTCCTAAACAATTCGAACAAAAGCAGATACAAGCACCTGAAATGCCCCGACCCGAACTCTCACTCTATACATTACCACAGTTTATGACTTAAAAGTCTTCAAAACTTGGAGTCAGCTCCCTTCACCTCCCTCATTTTTTACGCAAGTATCTTTCAACACGGGCACAGATCTTCCATTTCAAGCACAAACTTCTTTCTTTTATACCTGAACATTGTGCACTCTCTTCTGCTGTCAGAAAACAGAGGGATGTATGATAAATGCTCTGGTACCTGCAGCTGGTTAAACACCAGTGGCTGAATCCCTCTGTTCCCATTCCCTGCAGTCATGCAAAAAAAGGAAATTATCCCGAGCAGTGTTAACTCCTGGCACACATGGAGCAGATCATTCCCCAACCACCACGCAACATCCAGCAGAACAGACACAAAACATTATTATTTCAGCTTCTTCAGCCGTGCTACCTCCTGGCATCTGCTTCAGAGGAAACATTAACCACTCTGGAAAAGGGGAATGTCTTCCTGGGAAGCATCTAGGTGAAAATTGCTCTATGGCTTCTTTGTCCTGGCTTGGAATAGCTCTTTCCATTAAATTCAGCACCAGGGAGACACCCCATGGGAACTCTGTTTTACTTCTCTCTTCTAGAGCAAGTGAGAGCTTAGAACCTAAAAAGAAAGCTTGTTAAAGACAGTGGTAACACAATAAACAGTACAGTTTGTCACGGAGTGTTTTCTTTTGGGATATTTCACTTCAGGCTAAATATGTCAAGCAGATCAATGTATTTTAAAATCTCACATCTGTCAATGATATCTTGAAGTATTTCTCTCCCTCTCCTCATACAATGTCAACATATTTTATTCTCCACACACTTCAAAAATCAAACAACAACCTTAAGGTTTTATATGGTCTCAGTTTCAATTTTCCTAGAAATTATTTGGTACAGACTGTGTAACATGATGCTGTACAACATCTTGCACGGTAAAATACAGCTCTTAGGAGGTAGCATAACAAAAAAATCCACTATTCCAGTCCCAACAGCTGCTATGCTTATTTGTAATAATGGGCACGTTCCTCCTTCTTTTGCAATTCACTGTCCAGTTTTGGATCACTGCAAGTTACATGTCAGGATCTTGGAATTTCCTGTGTAGTAACGAGTGCTGTCCCACTGAAAAGTTAATGGTGCTATCCAAGAGGGAAAAGCAAAGAAAATATTAACCACTCCATTATGTCCTTGTGCATAACAATAAAGGGAATAATTGTAATTTCTCTGGACATGGGGTAAGGAAGCATTCAGGAAGCTGCATTTATACCCTTTGAAGCTGCTCCTCAGCAAACAACTGGCCAGGTCCATCCCCAGTTCAATTCAAACCATTTGCTCCTATAAATATCCTCCAAATGTGCCAGGGATTAAATCAGCCTCCTGTCAAAACCACTGTGAAGGTTTCATCCAAATTAACCACGTTCATTACCATTGCTACTCTGAGTGCCCCTCAGACAATGGGAAGTTCCTGGAAAAGAGGCTCTCAAGCCAAGCATTCACTTGTTCCTGCACCTTTCAGCAGTTTTAGATTGCAAATTTAATTCTATTATAGATCTACCCCAGAGGTCTTGATACAGGCAACAACCCCCCATCCATTCCTACTATTTAACTTCATTACAATTTATCCTCATCATCTAAATATCCGCAGCTCAACTCCACGTATCCAATTAAACCCACAGAAAAGTAACAGTTAAACATGGCACGAGAACATTTTGTATCAAGCAGAGGATTAGTTTTATTTCTAGGCATGAGAAATTTAAGGCCAGATTTCCCAAGAATACAATTCATTTGAAAAAAAAACCAAAAATTAATCGCCATCAGCACGTGGTACCACTGTTTTTCCTTTCCTCACACAGTTTATTGCACACATTTTTGTCCAGTGCAAACAGAACATGGGTGAACAGCACAGTGACAGACAAGCTAAGACCTGCAAATATAAAGAGTTATCACAGACTAAATAAACAGGAAATGTGATTCCATGACCCGTAAAAATAGAAGTTTTCATCACATCTGGAGTGAACAGTCAAAAATTGACAGTACCAAAGAGGAGTATAGATTGCATTAGGCACTCTGTTAAATGGAATAGCAGGAAAAAGCAGAGCACTTTGAAGAAGCCACTTGAAGAACATTAGAAAGGTTAAGGCATTACTGCAGGCTTCGTGTCCAACAGCTACGGAAAGGGCACCTTTGGGTCAGTGGAGTTTTTCATCTCTTCTTCACCTGCAAAGCAAGAGGCAACTTCATTATTCCCTCCCATGGAGACAGTTTGCTAATTGAAGGCCTGCCTGCTAACCACAGCTATTTCCATTCCACAAAGGCACTGAGCAATGGTCAAGAATCAGAGATAATTCATCTGTGTGGATGTTTTCTTGGCAGGCTCATCTCTGAAGTTCCTGCAAGTAGTTTTAGTTACATTATAAGCTGGTAGAACAACTCTTTCCCTCGAATGTTTTCACTGCTGTAAGAGCACCCAGTGAGCTGGATGACAGCCCTTCTCCACTTGAACAAAGGCAGTTCCTGCTCTGAGAACACAGCCTGTGAATTCACCGAGCTGAGGAGAAAAGGCAGTGTTGGATCACAGTTTGGAAGAGTCCACAGCCCAGATTTACCACGCTACAGAGCCCTGGGTGCTCTTACACACCGCCATCCAAGCCATTAACTTGGTGATGTACCAAATGAATTGCTATAAAATCCTCCCTTGGATGGGAGTGCCTGAAAACACAGAGCAAACTTGTGCAATTTGGCACAGATCAATCATGCCAGCATATGCAGAGATCCTCAGCAGAACATGAGGAGCTCACTGGAGTATTTTCAGGCTGAAGTAAAATAGGTTTGCTTTAATCATCCTTATTTTAAAGGATCTTTCCACTTTGGGAGTTAGCACTTCATTTTCTTTGCATTTTCTGTACTAATCCACCCAAACCTCAACTGAAAGGAACAGGAGGCAGAAACAAGTATAGTACCCGTCCCCTGAATGCTGAAAAAGCACATCTCAAAATCCAGAAATAACTGGTTGCTACACTGATGGGAATCCATGCAAAGTGAGAGAGATATCCCAGCTCTTATCAGAATCTCACTCACAGCTCCCATCTAGGCACAAACTCCACAAGAGCAAGGACAGGACATGGAGCACCTCAGCCCTGCAATAGCACCCAAACAACTCTGTAGTGCTGTGACCTGTGACAGCACATTTCAAGCAATAAAAAACCAGATATTTGAGGGTTATTATATGCTTTTACTTTTCTAAACCTTTCTTTTTCGGAGACAACAACCTTAATTTTATTCCAAAATGAAGCCAATAAAATCAAATGAAATATTAAAAGAAATTCTTTCATGTAACACAACAGCATGTGCTATGCAGGGCTGAAATGCTCCATTAATAAGTTTAAAAATGACAGCTCCTCAGAAACTCTGCAGTCATCTTCAAACACTTTCCCTCTCTTCCTTGGTACAAATTTAACTCCAGTTCTCTGGAAAATCCTTCACTGAAATGGAGAGGAAAGGCCTGATTCTGTTAGCTGGAGTGCAGAGGTTGTGTCTCACCTCCTGCCTGTCCTTGCTGGTTTTAACACACAGACCTTGAATCCCAATTTTTATGTCCAGATAACTCCAATTTCAGATCCCAGGCACTGAATCATCCTATGGGATTCAGGGATCTTCGTGCCCATTACCAAAACACACTGTTCTCTGTTTTAGCTAACTAATTATATGTTAGCACCCAAGCAGTGAAAATGCTCCTAGGAAATTCTGCTTGACTGACTTAGCTAATTACAGGCCTGGAGTTGAAGCAGGGCCAAGTCTACCTTTAGCTTCTGCCTGGTGTTTAAAGGGAGCTGCAGACACACACAGGCCCGGTCTGACAACATCCCAGCTCACAGGAAGCCTGCTCTGGAACTGGGGAGCAAATGCCCAGGACACCTCACAGAAAGCATTTAACAGAGCTATAACATCACTGTCACTGCCTGCTGTGCTGAACCGAGACTGTGCTGTACAAGGACAAAAAAAATGTGTTTAATTATTCAGTTACCAGCTTAAAAACTATAATCATGGCTGCTTGTTTCCACATTTCCTTCATTTGAATCTTCAATTCCAAATGCTGCCCTCCTGGACAAGCCCAACAGCATTAAGGTACTTTTAATACAACACTTTATTTTTGCTGGCCCTGTCAAAAATCCCAGGAACTGCAAGAACCACATTCCAGCAGCACTGCCCAGAGAGCAACCACCAGGCTCACCTGGGATTAGAGCTGCACACAGGCTGTCATTAAAAACAAAATAAACCATCAAGCTGTGAGCTCAGAAGATAAAGAACATTCCAATGGCAGCTCCCAGTCCAGCTCCCCAGATGAATGAGGGCAACGCTGTGTTGCCTTGGAAATCAGGACAGTCTTAGATGAAATGGTAGCAGGCTTGGGGAGAGGTTTAACAACTGGTAAAGATTAGGAAATCCACTTATATTAGCCATTAAAAAACACCCCCGACAAATGATAAATTTTTTTTGGACGTAATGTTTTGTTCTCCTCACAAACCCCTAAACACAGCACCAGAGGAAAGAAAGAAAAATAACTGTCAATAATTCAGTTCAAGCTTTTCACGTATCTAATCAAGACTAACATACAAAATATTTTGTTGCAGCCTACAGAAAAACAGATTTCTCCTACAAAACAGCTACAGTAGTTTGAGCACACTGCTCACATTACTATTCAATGTCTCCTGAAGCTTTAACACACCAAATGTATCAATAAATGGGATCATACTCACCTGTCAATGAACTGCAGCACAGCACAGACATCCTCAAGGCCAGTGATATTTAAGATACCAAATTGTTTCATTGCTTAACTGCGGCCCAAAGAGAGGGTTGAGTTGAGCCAGAATTGCAATCAGCCAACTGCAAGACAACCCCCCAACCCAACAGAGACAAATCAGCCAAATGACAGCTTGTGACAACGGAAAGGTTGTCCAAACATGAGGACTATCACCGAAGAAAAGGCTATTTTAGGAAGGTGTAGGTTCAAATAAAAATTCTACTCAGGCTCATACACAAGGATCAGACAGCAGCAATGAAACTGTGGCACCAAATCACTCTGCAACTGAAATAGATTGTCCTGTTCCACTGAAAGCAACACAAACCCACCTGACAGCGTTGCCCTCACACCTCTCTTCTGACAGGAAAGTGTTTTGAGACACATGAAACTCAGGTATTTGGGGGTTCAGCAGATGGAAACATAAAAGAGACAGATCTTTTTTCAGTGTCTTTGAAGCATCCTTTAAACAACCTCTGAGTAACAGCCTCTCTCTCATTTGTTTCTCAGTGCATGACAACCTGCCCTTGCAGGTATATTTTTCAGAGACTTAACAAAAGTGAATTTAAACTTGGTGCAGAGGTCAAGAAACAGGGACCTGAAGCAAAAGGGTGAAAAAAGAACACAAAAAAGACCAAAACCAAATCCCATAAGAACAACCCCAATATAACAATCCCAGATCATTAGCACAGCAGCTTTGTCACTGGAGCAGGGCACAAACTAACACTGCAGAAGACATGGCCAGAACTGAGAACAAGAGGAATGTAGTTCGTGGAAAATATCCAGGAAAGCTAAACAGAAATAAATATTCCACTGCTAAAAGATATATTTGCTTTTTAAATGTTACAAGAGTCAGAAGAAGCAACGGATGCTTCCATGGATTTAAATCTATGTTAAATACTAACTATATAAACACATTTAGTGAACACACTGGCTCATCTGTCTGCTATTTCTAGAATGCTTTGTAAGGAGGAGAAAAAGCAGAGCAGCTTTGTAATGGGAGCTGCCACAAATGTATCAGAGTGCTTAGGCAGTCATGGAAAATTCCACACAAACCTTGATGCTCTGACCAGCAAACCAAGTGCAGGTCGGCTGCAAAACGCCTGCAACAGCCACGGGCAAAAGATGTGGGTCAGACTTAAAGAAAACACATCAATCCTCTTCTAATTGACCAATATTTCTTTGCAATGCCCCTCTCAGTTTTGCACGGGGTAGAGCTCAAGCTAAAACAAGGAGCTGAGCCTGCAGCAGTCCGTCAGTCACACAAGCCTTGGAACACGTAGCAGGCTCTACAAAGGAATTAAAACATCAGCAAGACACCACTGAGAGCAGCCAAAAACCTTTAGGTTGACACGTTTCTACTTTGCTGTCCAAAGCAGTGACAGTAATGTATTTTGAGACCACGGTGTTAAATCTACTTAAGGGAAAAGCAAATCAGCTCTTAAAATTATCAGGGAATTTCTTTTGTGAGGCTTGATTTTTCAGATCCAACAGACAGATCCGAAGAGCACGGTGCCATCTGCCTCCAGCATCCTGAAGTAACACAAGTGGGAGGAGGGTAGAACACTAAAAGCCTGTTAAAGCACATTATTCCTTTTGTCACTGCAGAGCAGGAAGGAACTCCATGCACGAATCTCTCACCTCTCGCTGCTTCCCGAGCTCGGGCCCAGCACGGCTGTGAATAAACGAGCTGGGAGCACACTGAAAATCTCAATCTGTGTAACCAGGCTTTAGGAGAAGCAGTGTGGAGGTTTCAAAAGACAGACTGAGAATCCCAATCTGTGTAACCAGGCTTTAGTAGAAGCAGTGTGGAGGTTTCAAAAGACAGACTGAGAATCCCAATCTGTGTAACCAGGCTTTAGGAGAAGCAGCGTGGAGGTTTCAAAGGGCATTTGTCGGGGCCGTGCTGGATTCCCGAGCTCTGAGCCACGGTGGCATTAAGGCAGCAGCACATTCCCCTCCCTGCTCTGAGGAATTTGAAGCAGTTTTTAGGCTGCAACTGCCTCGTTCAAGGTAAGCCATGGAAAAGCTTTTCCCGTGTTTTGCTGAAGTGATGCTGCTTTGTACAATAACCCAGAGTGACAACACACAACAAAATGCAGCGCTCAGAGTAAAACAAACCTCTGTATCCAAGATGCAATGTTCCAGAGCTGCTAAAAGCAGGTATGGCATTCGAGCCACCCACAGGTCCTTAAATTCTAACAGATCCCACTTAGAACAGTTACTGTTAATTATCCAGCTCAGGCAAGGAAATTGAAGTCCCTTCTGTTGTACCAGAGAGATTTTTTAAAAGGTCTTCCCACCACAACTGCCATCTGTCTGTGCTCGTGTTACAAATTAAGGTCCTGCTATCTCTGTTTAAATGTCAATTTGGGCATCCATATTTTAATCCTGTTAGAATCAGTAGCAAATAATACGATTTTCCAAGCACCCTGTCCTCTGTTAGGACATGATGACACTGTTCAGGAACTGCTTTGGGCACAGCAAAAGGAATTTAGACTCTGACAGTACCTCAAAATATGGTGTGACCTCTAATTTCTGCAGCAGGAACTCCTTACACTTTGCCTTAGATTTTATGAGGCTCCTGGGAATGGTTTATTCTTCAAAAGGTGTAGGATCCGTACACAAATTAGATGCAAATATCTTCCACAGAACATCCAAATGAATCCCATGTAATCAATACGGTTATTCAAAATTGTCACTGTTAAATCTAAATACAGATGAAACAGCTTTAAGGTGAAATGTGATTGACTTCGAATTCAGTTCAGTGAAAATCAATTTGTCAATTGAAAATCAAGTGGTGTTTGATGGAGACAGGAAATTGTTTTTTCCTTACTTTCAGCTGGAAAGGTAACTCAGAGAATAAAAAAGCAGAGACTAAACAGCCTCACAGAGAAGCACCAGCCACCTGCTAAGGACACACAAATACCTGGGACAGCAGGAATTATTTTAATCCTAACACATCCAATGAAGAACTCAGGAACAATTCTCTGGGCTTCCTTCAAGACTGGTTTGAAAAATTCATCTCTTTCTTAAATCACCCAAAATTAAGGTGTTAAATGTTTTCAGTGCCTCCTCTCCCAAAAGGAAAAGGATACAGGAACAATAAACTTCCATATGTTTGAATAAAACAGAGTGAAAAAAGTTGAACCAGATCTTTTGAAGTCCTTTCCAACCGGGGCTGTTCTACAATTTTAGACAGAATAAATGAGCAAATAAAAAAAGAAGGACTGTGTGATGAGGAAAGTTCTGTCCTGGAACATGACGAGAAAAATCTGCTTTTTGTTGCATTCTGGCAAACAGACACTACAAATGCAATTTATGTGGTTGGGTACAACTACTGAGGGCTGAAAACATCCTAAGATTTTGCCTTTGGGGGTTTTTTCAAAGTATAACTGGAGACAGCCAAAGGAAATTCAGAAAACAAGTTAGAGCCCACAAAATTACCAAAGGACCTCTGGACATGCAAGAACAGTTTATAAAACATGTTAATGACAGTAGGCTTTATAATGGGTCTGTTTAGATAAAATAATCAACTAAACCTACAAGTCAAATACCACGGTACATTTGAAGAGTTCACAGAATTCAGCCAAAAGTTAAGAAATTCTACAACAAATACATTTCACATCACAATCCAGAGGCTGCTGCAGATGCCACATGGCCTCTGCTTCAAGGAAAATTCTCCTTCAAAAAATAAAGACACCAAATCCTAAGCCTCGAGGGTTTTAGAAGAGTGGGACATTATTTCTGTAGAAAAAAAAGTGAGAACTTTAAATTTAAACAAAACCACACCAAAGCTCAATCCTCCTTCTAATTAAAACCCACCCAACTTACTGCAACACAAATGCAGCAACCCAGCAATAATCACCAAAAAATTTGCCCTTTCTTAGCCAAACATTTGGGACCTATTATGAGACTGGGCTGCTAAAAACTTCATGTGCAGGGCAAGGAGACCTTGGTAACACCGAGCTTCCCAAATTTCAATCCCAAATTCAAGCTGCTTGCACAAATTCTCAAATTTCTATATCCACTCAGCAAAACTTAAATTTAAGTACTTCTGTGGATACAAAACAGACCCAAGTTTGCTGGACTTTTACAGTTAAGCAAGAGTGAATTCTTAGGAGTTCATATATCCAATATTCTGAATAGAAATAAATTTTCTAGGGTATAAACTGATATTAACCCTGAATATCACACTATTAACCTAAACCAAACCTGTATCATTTGTACCACGGTCTAATCCAACAGGCCTCTCCTGGAACATGTCAACACTGAGATGCGTTTCTCTAAATATTCACATTAAATTCCTTTGAACAGCATAAATAATGCCTAAATAGTTCAAGAAAGTACAAATACTATTCAGATTCCAATGGAACTCCAAATAATAAGTTTTAGAACAAGTTAACCCGTAAGATCAAACCAGACTTTTACCACTTTACTCTCCACAACAAATTCTTTAGAAGTTAGTTGTTTCTGCACAGAAGTTTGGGGTTTTTTAGAAGAGCAGTCTCTATAGTCTTTAAAAAGAGAGAGAGACAAACACCAGCAAGCTTTGTCTTGCAGCCTCCAGCTACAGCTGGCTTAAATCCTGATAAAAAAACATTATATGAAGAGATCTCTACAAGTCACTTGGTTATTGCTACTAAATCTCCTACAGAAAGGAGGCAGCCTCAAAATACACTGTGCATTTAAACAGAAATGGTCTTAATATATCAAAGTCTCACTAAAAAAACCAGCATGCAGCAGCTTTTCCACCCACCACTCAATCAGATTTTGAGAATATATTCAAGGAACATAAAAGCAAAACTGTTCAGTGGGTTTGAATCAGTATTATCTCAGAATTATAAAGTGGGAAGGAAAAAGGCAAAAAAAAAAAAAAAAAAAAGCCTAAGAATCAGGAAAGCCTTTGAATTGACCAAGTATCATTATACTGGTGAGCAAATGAGGCAGTGAACTGGAGAGGAGGAACAGCAAGTCCCTGCAGAGGATAGTTCACAGTTAAGTGTCAGAGGACAAGGAGAATTCAAGTTCCTTTTAATTCACTGTTTTCCAATGAGAAACTCAGCACACTGAAGGTGTTCAGAACTCAGAATTCCAAGAACTGTCAAAGAATGTATCTAAATCTCTGTGACACATTCAAAAAGCTTCCAACTGTTCTGAGGCTACAAAAAAGGAACTTGTGATTACAACAGGAGTGGGCCTTGCTGAAGAGGCAGGACATTGTTTGTACTTACAACAGGTAGCAGCAAACAGCACAGGTCACCAGCATGGTGTTGATAACCCTGCCAAGAGGAAGGAAAAATGGGATCAGGTGTGATGTTGTGACTGACCACAGAGAAACCCCACAGCAAACAAGGCCAAGCTGAACTCTGATCATATGAAAGATGACTCAACATGAATGTTCTGGCTTCTTCCAGCTGAATAAACTGCAGAGCCTCAGATCTGCAGCACTGACACAGCTCTGCCAAACAGTTTACAGCTGGATTTAACAAAATCACTCTGAACAGCAGCAAAATGATGCAGTGTCCTTCACGTTAGTGAACCACTGAGGCTGGATGCACACAGCAAAAGCTTTCTCCGTTTGCAGAACTCTACTTCAAGAAAATTTTAGTGTCAAATTGTCACTTTTAATTTGATATAATGAATGAGGGGTTTTACAAACCGAATACAAAATAAAACCTCAAATTTTCCTTTCTTGGTGAAACAAAACTGTGTCAGAAACCACTGGAAAGCTGAAAAGAAGGAAGAACCAAGCTCAAATGGTAAAACTGCAGCTACACACACACAGATGGGTTTGAAATGGAAGGAGAGGAAAAGAGATTTTCTAACAGTGATCTCTGCAGCTCATAGAACTCAGTGACAAACTGGAGCGGTTCTTTTATTTTTAAATTATAAAAAGGCATTTCCATCTCTGTATTTCCTCCCCCAACTGAGTAACAAAACCTCATGGCAGGTCAGTAACTTCTGTTAGTGAGGCACAGAATTCCCACATTTCCATGCCTGGAAGCCATTTTTCCCAAGGTATTGCTGAGGACAGGCACGATTCCAGGCAGAAAACACATCAGGTTTGAAAGTGAGGATGGAAATATCAGAGCTTAAGGAATATTGAGGGTTTAGATAAAGAACTGAGAGAAAAGACAGTTGGTACCTGTGGAGTAGAGGGAGTGTCAGAGAGGAAGAGAGATTAAGAAGCCATTATCTCCTAGAGAAAAGAGAAAGACAAAAACTTGTCTACTTTTTAATCTGAGCAGCCACAACCACTGCAGAAAAAACCTCAGCTCAGAAGCCCTACTGTTGTCCTCAGCTGCAAGGGCACCAGCACACATTTAACCCAGAGCTGAAATCCACTACTGCAGCCTTTCCAGTCCCACCCAGTGAGAAACCACAGGACGGTGGAGTGAGTTAGGAAAGGTCAAGTAAGGAAAGAAAGAGGAAGCTGTTGCTCAAACACCGCCTGACAGTGAACCACCTTGACACAGGACGTTCTGTCTGCAGAGGTTTCACAAAATAGTTTGGGTTGGAAAAGACCTTAAACCTCATCTATTCCACCCCCTGCCATAGGCAGGGACACCTTCCATTATCGCAGGGTGCTCCAAGCCCCGTCCAGCCTGGCCTTGGACACTTCCACGGATCCAGGGGCAGCCACAGCTTCTCTGGGCACCCTGTGCCAGGGCCTCAGGGGAAACCCAAACCCGTGAGGGGCTCCGGGGGCACCGCCCGGCTCTGGCAGCCCCAGGGGCGGCTGCTCCGCTGCACTGGGCCCGGCCGAGGCCCGTCCGTGCTGCGCCAGCGCTGCGCCGGGAGCCCGCGGGGCTGCGGCGGCCCCGGGCCCGGCACCCTCGGGGCGCCTCAGGGCTCCGGGACCGCCTCCGCCGGGGACTCCCTCCACACCTGCGGGGGACGGAAGGGAAGGTGCCCGGTGCCCGCCGCCCCCCGGTCACTCACCCGCGGTTCGGCCCCTTGGGTACGAGCCAGGGCAGGACGCCGCCGACCACCCCCCAGAACACGCTCATGACGATGATGGGCACCGCCAGGCCGCCGTACGCCATGGCCGCGCTCTGAGGGGCGCGGGGGCGGGGCCTCCCGCCACGCCCCGCCCGGCACCGCCAATCGGCGCCCGCTACGTCACTGGGACCGGCGGGAGCGCGCGGGGCGGGAGCCACGGGGCCGCGGGAGCGCGCGGAGCACGTGCGATAGGGGCTGGGCCGGGACCGGGATGGGACCGGGACAGGGATGGGACCGGGATGGGAACGGGGCTGCCGTGGTACCGCCGGCCCGGCCCGGCTCCCCATCCCAAACACGCTGCCGGGTGAGGACACACGAAGCTCCTGCCGGGTAAGGGCTTGCTCTGAACTCCTCAGGGAATTGGGGATGCAGGACACGATCCCACAGAGCAGCTCCGCACCTGGAAAGGTCCCGATAATAAACAAACCTCACGGAATTCCTCAAACACCCACTCAAGGGAAGAAATTTCATTTTAAGCAGCACGAACTGGAGGGAGAAAACCTCTGAGCCTTCCCCAGAGAACGGGGCAGTCCACTCAACACAGCCTCCCTGTCAGGCCCATGAATGGCTTCTGAAAGGCAATTTTCCTCAATTGCCAGCATCCTTTTTAGATTCTATTGTTGTTCAGGCAGATGAATTTCTTTCCCTCTGTACCAGCAATTAGAGGGCCATTGACTGAGCCAGTAAATTCACTTAACTGCAGGGCTGCTTCCAACACGCTGCAGCAGCTCTCAATTACAGAGGTACAAAGTGCCAGGAAAGATCTCCTGTCACAGGAAATTAATCCAGAATAGCACCAAAAGCACCGAGACTGCTTCACCCCATCCCCTCCCAAACCAGCCAGCCCTGCCTCGTGAGGACTGGTCATAGATCCTTTGTCCTCAAGCTCTGCCATTAACGTAAGATTATATATAAAATATTAAAATGTTAACTCTGTGCACTGTATATATAATTAAATATATATAATATATATATTAAAATATATATATAATTAATTATATATACAGTGCAGAGTTAACATGTTAATATTTTAAAAATATAGACATATCTAATGAAGAGACAGATACAATGACTTAAGATGGATGTTTCAGGATTGCACTGCTCTTTCAGGCTGGTTAAAACATTTCTTTACAGGGAAAAAACTATTTTTAACAGTAAAAACAGATACAAAGAGCTTTTAAATTTAGTGTATTTTTTTTACAAAGTCAAAACACAAGAAGGAATATTTAAATGCTGAGCAGGACTCATCAAGATTTTTGAAAGAAGACAGACAACAGGTTGAATTTTAACAGTTTTTTAATGGTGGCCAACCAGGAAACCATCTACTCCTGCATCTTCTCGATCGTCTCCTCCTTGTACTTGCCCTTCTCCTTGCCCACCTGGCGGGACTTGGCTTTACGCTCCAAGATCTTCTTGCGGTCCTTGTCCAGCTTTAGCCTGGTGATCACCACCTGCAGAGGCACAAGGAATCAGGGTCCCTGCACAGAGGGACACAAACCCCCGGGAGCCACAGCATGGAGCTGATCCCACCACCACGGAGGCAGCAGCACTCAAAGCTGGCCTTGGACACTCCCAGGGATGGTGCAGCTTTTCCAGGCACCCTTTGCCTCACCGCCCTCCCAGGGAAGAATTTACCCACCAATTCCTGTTCCTGCCTCCTCAAACTGGCAAAGAAATGGATGTGTTGGTATTATTGAATGCATTACTTGAAGCAAATCCTAGAAATTCCATACAGGCATGTTTTCTCCTTAATTCCTTGGGCTTTTAGGTCTCTCTCAATTGTAATTCCCACCTCTTTGCCCAGGAGAGGCACAAACTGTGCACACAGCCCACTGAAGTCTGTAACAAAACATTCCTCTGCTCTATTTGCATTAATAACCAGAATCTTTATGCAGAGCTTTATTGAGGTCTAGTTCCCAACTAATGAAAAATTTCACAGAGCGAAGAACCAGCAGAAAATTCCATTTCTCCCACTGCTATTCAGTACACAGATACATGCACTGGCTCTGCCACAATGTCACCTTGTCAGTCAGATGTTGTTGCTGCACACAAGTCGTGATGTTTTGGAATAATTCTGCCCTCCCTCTGCTGAACACACCAACCATTTACACCAGAAAACCTGTTACAACTGGATTTTTTCCACCAACACTTCTATCTTTGTGCCCACATGGCAAGGTTGAAGCAGACTGAATTCATCTGCTTCAAACCAGGTTTTGGCAAGTTCTTATGTTTAGTTTGAAATGCTTCCTGTTATGATCTGAACAGGCTTTGCCTGGTTTTCACCAGCTCTAAATCACATCTCTACTCAGGACACCCTAACATTTCCTTGAGGCAGCATCTCCATTCCTTATTCCCAGAATGGTTTGACTTGGAGAGAACCTAAAGATCATTTTGTTCAGAGCAGGGACGCCTTCCACTGTCCCAGGCTGCCCCAAGCTCTGTCCAACCTGGCCTTGGGCACTGCCAGGGATCCAGGGGCAGCCACAGCTCCTCTGGGCACCCTGTGCCAGGGCCTGCCCACCCTCACAGGGAAGGATTTCTTCTTAATATCCCATCTAAACCTGCTCTGGCAGTGTGAGCCCATTCCCCCTTGTTCTATCCCTCCGGGCCATTGTAAAATTCTCACTCCATCCTGTTGGATCCTTCAGGCACTGTGAAGTGACGTTGTGTCACCCCAAAGCTTCTCCTCTCCAGGTGAACAATCCCAGCCCTCCCAGCAGAGCTGCTCCATCCTCTGCTCCCCTGGAGCCTCCTCTGGGTCTCTGCAGCAGCTCCAGGCCCTGGGGCAGCTCTGCAGGTGGGGCTCTCACCTGGGCACAGGGGCAGGATCCCAGCCCCTTCCTGCTGCCCCTGGGGATCAGCCCAGGGCTTGGGGGGCTCCTGGGGGCCAGGGCAGGTTCAGCTCTTGGCCACCAGCACGCCCAGATCCTTCTCCCAGGGCTGCTCCATCTGCTGATCCCAGGAGCTGCCCTGAGCCAAGTGCATTCCCAGCACTTGGTGACAAGTTCCACCCAATCCCAGGTGCCCGTGTGCCCCCGGTGCCCCGTACCTTGCTGGGGTGGATGCCCACGTGCACGGTGGTGCCGTTGGCCTTCTCCCGCTGCACGCGCTCGATGTAGATCACGTACTTCTTCCTGTACACCTGCACCACCTTCCCGATCTGCTGCCCCTTGTAGTGCCCTCGGACCACCTGCACACAGCAAGAACACTGAGACACGGCACAGAGCACCCCTGCAACTGAGACACTGCCCAAACCCACCCCTGCAACTGAGCCACGGCACAGAGCACCCCTGCAACTGAGCCACGGCACAAAAACCACCCCTGCAACTGAGCCACGGCCCAAAAACCACCCCTGCAACTGAGCCATGGCCCAAAAACCACCTCTGGAACAGCCACCCCACCTCACAAACCGTGATCTGCACAGGATGAAACCCCAGCCCTGCTCCTTGCACACACACAAGCCCCAGAGACATGCACGACTTGACAATTTCAGCATTACTAACATGGAATATATAATGGATCGGGATTGTGCTTCTCCCCCATTTTCCTTGCAGTAAACCCTAATGAGGGAACTCTGTGGCTTTGCAGCCAGGTTTCAATTTTTAACAGTTTACCCTTAATTTTTCCACTATCATTGTGTTTTATATAAAAAGAGCCACTTAGCTTGGACTTATTTCTAATCCAATCTTTCAAATATTACAGGTAGCAAACAGTCTATAAAATGAAACAATTCTTTGCATTGTGCTTTATTGTTGAAAGTTTCTAGTTCAGCACAATGATCAATTAATGTACTGAAGTACAGCAGAATTGCCAGCACGCTCGTGTTCCTGGTATCATTCTTGTCACTTTAGGAAACACCTGACAGCCCAACTCATGACCTGATTAACTTAGACAATTTCTGCAGCACCAATGAGTTTGTCTCATCCTTCCCTTTTGCACAGGCTGCACGTGAAAACAGAATCCAAGAATCAGCTGCCTTGGAAAACACTTCCAAGATCATCAAATCCAAATTCTGACCCATCCCCACCCTGTCCCTAGCCCAGAGCACCGAATGTCACCTCCAGGAATCCTTGGACACTCCAGGGATGGGCACTCCAAACCTCCCTGGGCAGTGCCAAGGCCTGAGCTCCCTTTCCATGGGGAAATTCCTGCTGCAAACCCCCCGGGGAGGCGCTGAGGTGCGGCAGGGCCGTACCTGCACCTCGTCGTCCTTGCGGATGGGCATGGAGCGCACGTTGTACTTCTGCCGCAGCTCCTTGGACAGCGGCGAGGACATGATTTTCCTGCGGATGTGCGAGGGGGCATTGAAGTGCCTCTTGCGGTTCTTGCTGCGGTCCGAGGTCACAAAGGGGTTGAACTTCATTTTGGCTGCACAAAAATAAAAATAAAAAATACCTCAACAGTTGGAGAGGCGCTCACAGCACACGCACTTCACTCATCAGTCACGCCCACAGCCTGCCGCGGCATAAAAAGCAATTTTAGCTGGTTTTAATCCCACCACGGATCAACAAACGCTGAGATCCCGGACTCCAAACAAGGCTGAAGCCTCTCCCCTGACAGTGACTCCGCGATTGACACACGCGCACATCAGAGCGTCCTTCCAACCCAAAGCTGCCCGTTCTGAGCGCTCCGGATCCCACCCTGCAGTCACTCTCATTTAGAACCATTTATAAAAATGTGTATTTTGGGCTTGCAGAGAGAAGTCCCATCTAAAATAACGCCGCTCAGCAGAGCGTACAGGTAACACATCTGCAGATCCAAACCACTTCTGGCCTTTCGTACACCTTAATGACTGCGCTACAGGACTGCCTGTCAGGCCACCATTGATCCTGACAGCAAAGGATAAATCAAATCAAATCAAGGATAAATTAAATTAAAGGCGAGTTTTGCTCAACTCTCCAACTTTTCAGTGCCCACACTGGCACCTCCATGCGGGCTGGGTTAACTCCAGAGCGCATCAGGAAAGCACAGACCGCAGGCGGCCCGGCTGCCCCGGAGCCCAAACTCCCCCGTCCCGCAGCTCCGGGCCGGCCCCGGCCACCCGAGCCCCTTCCCGCTCCCTGCCGCTGCTCCGCTGCGGCCCCGCCGGCCGGAGATGGCCCGGGATGGCCCCGATGGCCGCGGATGGCGCTCCCGGTGCCGCTCCCGGTGCCTCACCCGCTGCCGCCGCCGCGCCGCCCGCCCGGAAGAGGAACCAGAAGCGCTTCCGCTTCCGCTTCCGCCAGAGCGGGGCCGGCCCTCACAGCGCGCCCCCTGGCGGCCGGGAGGTCACCTGCAGCGGGGACCGAGCGGGGACAGAGAGAGCGGGATAGAGCCGGGATAGACCGGGATAGAGCGGGACAGAGCGGGGATAGATCGGGATAGAGCGGGGATAGACCCGGGATAGAGCGGGGATAGAGCCGGGATAGAGCCGGGATAGAGCGGGGATAGAGCGGGATAGAGCGGGACAGAGCGGGGATAGAGCCGGGATAGAGCCGGGATAGAGCGGGATAGACCCGGGATAGAGCGGGATAGAGCGGGATAGACCCGGGATAGAGCGGGATAGAGCGGGATAGAGCGGGATAGAGCCGGGATAGAGCGGGGATAGAGCGGGATAGAGCCGGGATAGAGCGGGGATAGAGCGGGATAGAGCCGGGATAGAGCGGGATAGAGCGGGGATAGACTGGGATAGAGCCGGGATAGACCGGGATAGAGCCGGGATAGAGCGGGGATAGAGCGGGATAGAGCCGGGATAGAGCGGGGATAGAGCGGGATAGAGCCGGGGATAGAGCGGGATAGAGCCGGGATAGAGCGGGGATAGAGCGGGATAGAGCCGGGATAGAGCGGGATAGAGCCGGGATAGAGCGGGGATAGACCGGGATAGAGCGGGGATAGACCGGGATAGAGCGGGATAGAGCGGGGATAGAGCGGGATAGAGCCGGGGATAGAGCGGGGATAGCCCGGGATAGAGCGGGATAGAGCCGGGATAGAGCGGGGATAGAGCGGGGATAGACCGGGATAGAGTGGGGATAGAGCGGGATAGAGCAGGGCTGGAGCCGGGACAGACCCGGGACACATCTGGGCCCTATCCCTGGTGCCCAAGGGACACCAGTGGCACTAGTCCCATGTCCCCCAGTCCCAAGGGACATCAGTGACACCAGCCCCAAGGGACACCAGTGACACCAGTCCCACGTCCCCCAGCCCCAAGGGACACCAGTGACACCAGTCCCATGTCCCCCAGCCCCAAGGGACACCAGTGACACCAGTCCCATGTCCCCCAGTCCCAAGCGTCACCAATTCCCCGAGGTTCTGCCATGTCCAAACTCCCCTGGCCAGCCCCTGCTCCTGTGTCACTGTCACCTGCATCCCTGCCCCTGCAAACCAGCTCATCTGCACAAACCATTTCCCTTCCATGTAGATGTGGCCCTAATACACATTTTCAGGACACAGATGAATTTATTCTCTATAAAAATTGGTCAAAATTACCCAGTTAATTGGCTGAGACACAGCTTGGTTGCATTTAGATTGGGGTTTTTATAAGATAGGCTGCAAAAATTTGGGACTGAGTTGCAGCAGGCTGGGATTTGGACAAACATGTTCCCCAGAGCGTTTATTTATCATTTCTAGAGTAAGGGATTTTCAGCACCACCCCCTCACTTGTGGAAATGTGAGTTCCAATCACTGGAACAGGCAGGATCTCTTCCTTCACAAAGATCCTGTACAGCCCACACCGACATAAAAGGGAATTTTCTCAAGATGGTGCAGATATCTTGAGGCCAAACTCCTTGTGCTGTAACCCTTTACTGCTTCATCTTTAATAATTGCCTCAGCCACTTATTTCCAAATAATTATGAAGCAAGGCTAAGTGGACATTAAAGAAGGGGGTTAAAAAATTGGATTATTTCACATACCAAGGAGCACAGTGACTAAAGCCAAACCCAGCAAGTCCCAAGCACACTCCACTCACCTTTCCTTAAAAAAAGGGAGGTTGGGACACTTGGTACTGTACAAAACCGAGCACAGAATGTCCAGACATGACTCAGGGCCGATTACAAAAGAGCCTCGTGCTAACTTTCACCACAGTGACCTGGCTCCCAGTGATTTCACTGTGTGATAACGCTCAGTTCACTCAAATCATAATTAAAAACAAAAGAAAAAAATCCCCTTTACATTGATTTTGCAACAGGACTGCAACAAGAACCCAATCAAAACACGTAAGAGTTTTATTATTTTTAATTATGGAACTAAAAAGGCTAATAGTTTATTAACATAAGGTTGCAAATTAAAAAGACAAATGCCAGAACTCCTTAACAGTCTCCACTGTAGAAATGTAAAAGACTTGTGCTTTAAACATTGCTGTACCAGACACGGCAGGGCTGCTCCTCCTCCCTGCCCCTCTCTCCCACATTCCACGGAGAAAACCCCTCACTGACATCCCTAAACTGCAAATTCAAACAACTCTGTGAAAGCAGAGACCCATCACAGCCACTGCCAGCCCCAACAGCCCGTGTGTCACACAGGGAAAGAACATGAAATCAGAAATATTCAGGAACTGGTGGCACACAGGGCCACCGACTTTGCAGACCTCATTTTATACAGCGCACATAAATGCAAATATTTTGAGAGATCAGATCAAACAGTCACAGATGCATCTCCCCCCCAGACTTTTGTACCCTGTTTCCATTTTATTTTCTTTTTAAAATCCTCTTCAGCATTCCAGATACTGCCTAGAATACACCTAATAACTCTCCCCAGAGCTGGAAGTTTTTAACTCCACCATTGCAAAGCATCCTATGCCTCAAGTTCTCACTGTAGGGTGGAGCCTGGAGTTACAGGGAATAATTTGAAATGGGAGTTTCAAATATTTCCTACAGAGATGTCTTTCTTGGAAACCCAAATACTTCTATAAAAACACTGACTTGAAAGGGCAAAGTCAGAAAACCCCACAACTGAGGGTTTCCTTCTGCTCTGATGCAAAATTCTTTTGTTTGTAAGGACATTTAAAAGCACAAAGCTCATTGTCTCTTCAGAAAATTAAGAATAAAAGTGAACTCTCATGGGTGCAGAGGCAGTAAGTGCCTTGCCTCCCCATCTGGAGAGATGGAGAGCGGATTCCTGTGTGAGCACAGGGTGCAGTGCCAGGTGCTTGGCAGCACTCAAAGGCTCAGATCTGGTTTAGAAACCAAAGTACAGACTGTTCCTCCTGCCAGAACTTGAGTACAATTGGGTTTCCACATCTTGAAACAAAAAAAAAGTGATTTATTACGTTATTGCAGGGGATATTTTGGCAGAGAGCAGGCACGCTGAAGTGTTTCCAAAAAAAACCCAAACCCAAACAAACCAATTTCACTGGTCTGGTTTGGAGAACTGGCCTGGACTGCACAGGAGGCAGTTTAACACAAACAGGGCACGGGGAGAAGGATGGGCATAACACACAAGGAATCTGCAACCACCTTTGTTTGTGTCAAAGAAATTGTTCCAGAGGAGAAATTTCAGGAAATGAACTGAACTGCAAAGATCTCCCCTTGCCCAGCTCAGGAGAAGGATGCACTAAATAAATCTCGGCATAAGGGAGATGCTAAAATATTAAAAATCTCATTGTTGTAATCCACTGTTCCCAAGCTGTCAGCAAAGACTCACCAAAAGGAAAAATGAGGACATTTTAGCTGTGAGTTTCAGCTGGTCACAGTGGATTAGAGGAAATCCTTCAGCCAGCAGGAGAAGCAATTGCCACATCCAGAGGGTTCCACTCCAGGCACACGGACACACACCCCAAATGAACACAAGCATCTCGTTTTCAAGTTCATTTTTGTAAATGGGGGGAAAAAAAAGTAAAAAAAAATAAATCTATCCATACATGAACAGGTACAGGAAATGACACAATCCAGTTTACACCTCAAGGAAGAGCACTCAGTCCAGAGCAGGAACAGGGAAAAGTTCCAATGCTGTCCCAAGTCAGTACAGGGCAGAGCACAGCAGGGGGAGAGCAGCTGGCTGCTCCTTTTTGGTGGGTGGATAAAACGGGCTACACCTTCCAAAGCAACGGGAAAACTTCAAGAGACCATCAGGAATTCTTCTGAAATGCATCTGACTCTAACAGTAACACTGAATATTCAACGATTCGGATCATCACAGCATAAAGTCTGGATATTTTGCCTCCAGGAAAAGGCAATGGATATCATCCAAGAGAAACCCTGCACCCATCTTAGAATTTACAGCACTGAGTTCAAGATTTTTATTTTATGATTTGTTGTTTTTTTAAATCCATCCTGAAAGACTTAAAATCTGTGTATCCTCAGCTCAGACATTCACAAGGCATGCGGAGGCTGTCACTACTCAAGGAACATTGATGAGGCTCTGGAAAATGCACTGGGGGGCATTTGGTCTCATTTTTGTGACCTCATGCCCACCACGACATGCAAGACACCGCTGGCAGGAGTTTTCCCCTCACACCTCTGTTTTTTGGAGGCTCCAGAGGACAAGGCTTGAAGGAATGGACAGGGAAGCTCAGGTACCATTTTAAGGGCTCAAAAGAAAACTCCCAGCAAGGGTCAGCCTGTGGGAATGCTGCCCTGAGTACCTGTGGGAGAACAGAGTCAGTCCAGGGCTCTGAAAAGATGCCTGACTGAGTTTTAAAGGAAAAGGGAGGCACCTTCAATCCTGAAAAGTCAGAATTCCTGTGTTTGACAGGTGTTTTGAATACACACACACAAAGCACGAGAGGAAGCTGTGCTCATCCACCCAGAAGGCTGCACCATTTTTCTGAGCACAGAGAATATAAAACCTTTTTTCAAAAAAAACTCCAGCAACAATAATAATAAAGCAGAAGTGTAGAATGCAGACTTTTGGGTGGTCTGTGTTTAGAAACAGAAGAAATAAAAATTAATGCTGTAAAGACAACTATTCCCTTTCAAAGCAAAGGCCACATAAAACTGTGTCGCTCAGTTTGGTTTTTACTTCGTGCCACCTGTAAACACAAGACTGGATATTCAGTTAGTGGGAAGAAATAAAACCACTTTTACATCCAAAGTAAAAGAAATGCCCTCCACTGCTAGGATCACAGATTACCCAGGAAAAGGTAGCTGGGGAAGGCTTCCTCTTCTCCTTTTTTCACTTTGTTAGAAAGGTTGTATCTGAACAACTGAGCTTTCAATAGGAGCACAGAACATTTCTTGGTATGTTATTTCTGCCCTCTGTCTCTCAGGTTTGCTGTGGGACTAACACTTTCCATTCCTCACCAACAGATACATCACCTTTTTGGCACCATGGGTGGAATTTCTTCCTCATGTGTAATTTTGCCCTACACAAAAGTCGATTGTCTGATCATACAAATCCAACAGACCTCCAGAAAGTGCCACAGGACAGTTCAGCTCTTTGCCATCTACTCCCTAATTTGTACACTGCCACTGGAACCTCCCAGAGGACAGACTGCCATCCTTACTTAGATCTGATATGGCATTTCAGCCTCTCTTTCTGGGGGGAGGGAATGGAAATCCACACCCTGATTCCACTGATTTCTCCCTCTCAGAGCTCTGAAATGCATGGAGATTTCTTTGATTTGTTGGAGATGTCTTCGCTGAACAGCCTGATTAGAGAAAAACATACTGATTGAATCAAATAGAAAATAAAGACAAAAACAGGTAGTGGTAGATCTCTCAATCTTTGCTCCTGTCCTTGGAGTCGAGGGTAGAGTTTCCCTGCTACTGCATTTTGCCCAGCTGGATCTTCTTCCAGGCCTCTGATGCTGTGAAAATGCAGGAGTCGAGGATCCCAGCTACAGTGAATGTTCCTCCAATGATGGCACATATCTGGAATTACACAGAGGAAACACCTTTGTCAGCAAGGAGGGGAAGCTTTACACAGCTTGAACTGGAGGAGGGATCCTGCTGCTGGGGACTGTTCTGGAAGCACAGTGAGAACTGGGTAACAGCACTGGGGATGGAATTACATGAGAACCATTCACAAAAACCATTCCCTGCAGTGGAATAAATTAGTGCTGAACTCCTCATAGCCTGAGCCCACCACAAATCCCAGCTCCCAGCATGAACACTGCTCCTTTCTGGGCTAAACTCCACCTAACTCAGCTTTCTAGAAGCTCTGTGTTGTTCACATCTTCCCACTGCTGTTTTCTGTTATAAACACCAGAGCTTTGCAGTGTTCTCCCTGCTTCACAAGATAATAACTTACAACCAGGCAGAGTTCAGTGAAATAGCAGGTGAAGGGCAGTGACTGACAGAGAAACCCAGCTCCCAGTGACCCCACAGCTCTGCCCACACCTCCCATGGCAAGGGCTGCTGAGAGCAGCCAGCTAAACTCCTTGTGGGACAGAGTTTTCCACACAAGATGCAGATCTTGGGTAGAATTAAAATACCTAATTATTCCCAAGAACAGGGCTAGGGAAAAAAAATAATCTCCTGGTTAGCGTTAACAGTCTACTTCATTTCTCAAGTGCTACAAAAACACAGAAACGTTCTGTGTATTCTGTCAAACCAGAGTCCTTGTGGAAACAGAACCACAGAATCGTTTAGGCTGGAGAAGACCAACAATACAAAATATTTCCCTGCTACAATGGCTCAGTGGTTTGGGATTACTCTCTCCTTCTGCTCCCAGCTCATAAGAAATCCCCTTTTTCCAAGGCAGGCCCTTGTCAGGAGATAAGCTCCACATCTTGCTCCTCTTCTCACAACCCAGTGTTGTTATTCTCAGAACCACCTCATCCTACACAATGTAAAAGACCAAATAAAAAGAGCATCATAGTTATGAAGTAGAAAATGTGGGAGTTAGGAAATTGGAACTGTGTCATGAGAACATGGCTGGTCACATTTCTAGGTTACGTTGTGGGTGTCACACTTTCCATGTGAACCCTGCCTGGTGGCACCCGGGACCTTCTCCCCCTCCTGTGCTGTTTGACTCCTGCCTCCCCACCAAGGGGTTTGTGTGAACCCAGTCCTGAGCATAACCCAGATGGTTTTGTATCAAAAATAGGGTGGCACAGGAGCAGGGCAGGGACTGTCCCCTGTGCTGGCACTGCTGAGCTCACACCGGGAGTGCTGTGAACAGGTCTGGGATCCTAAATCCAGGAAGGACATGGAGGGGTGGAATTATGTCCAGGGAAGGGGCTGGAGCAGCTGAGGGAGCTGGGAAGGGGCTCAGCCTGGAGAAAAGGAGGCTCAGGGGGACCTTGTGGCTCTGCACAGCTCCTGACAGGAGGGGACAGCCGGGGGGATTTGGGATCTGCTCCAGGAACAGGGACAGGAGGAGAGGGAACGGCCTCAGGCTGGGCCAGGGGAGGCTCAGGGTGGACAGCAGCAGGAATTTCCCCATGGAAAGGGAGCTCAGGCCTTGGCACTGCCCAGGGAGGTTTGGAGTGCCCATCCCTGGAGTGTCCCAGGAAGGGCTGGAGGTGACACTCAGTGCTCTGGGCTGGGGACAGGGTGGGGATCAGGCACAGGCTGGACTTGGTGGCCTTGCAGGTCTTCTCCCACCTAAATAATTCCATTATAAACGTTATAAAACCGCAACACAGCTGGCCCAGAAGGGAACTGGTGCCACACCACATGCACCCTGCCACGTCTCTTCACCCACACAGCACCCCAAGGGCAAAGTCACAGACAAAAAAACAACGTAGGAGCAGCAGCAGCAGCCTGAGGGGAAGGAACAAACGGCTCATCAACGGCCCTGAGAACCACAGCTCCTTTCCATGCGTGTTTAGAACCAAGATATGAACACTTAGTGAGCTCAGTGAAACAGGGACATGCAGGAAATGTGGCTTTTGCAGGACACTCACCACTCCAGCAGATCAAGGCTGCTCAAACCAGAGCACCAGGCTGAGGCAAAGCCAGGATTTTTAGGGGACAAGTCCAGCTCGTGCCTCTGTGGCCCCCTCCCTGCTGTCCCTCGGGGTGTGACACAGGGTGAGCTCCCAGGGGAAATGCCCACCCTGGAGCTGAGTTATTTCAGTTCAGAGCAGCTCAGCTGCAGATGTCACACCACAAACACAAACCCCGTCCAACACCCAGACCCTGCATCACACGGCAGGAAAATCTGACTTCAGAGCAGCAGCACAAGGAGCTGGGGAATAGAAAAAAACCCTAAATTCATCTGCAGAGCTCTGTGGTGCTGAGTGGGGATGAGTCACACACACCTGGCACTGGCTCGGGGCCTCCTGCACACACAGCTTGGAGGGCTGGTGACGAAAAAAGGGCCTGGAGTCCAGCCCAGCACAGGAGCTGCACCTCAGTGTCTCTTTAGCATCACAGTTCTAATAAATACATTACAATATTAAATATATATTATATATTTTAATGTAATATATATATTATAATATAATATTATAATACAGTGTTAATACTTATGGCAGGCATCAGGCACTTCTTTAGATTTAATGGAACAAATTGTTGGGAAGGATCTGTGTTTAATGAGATCTGTTTGACTCAGGCCCAGCCATTGAAGGATGAAGGGAAAGAGACACAGCAGTGGAATAATCCCAGCAGTGAGAGGCCTCTGGGCATGAGGAGTGAACCTTGGACAGGAGGTGATCACAGGAGGTGGGAGGGAGGCTCGTGCCTAAGGAAAACACGAGTGGACACACAGGAGGAGGCAAGGCTGCAAGCAGGGTGACAGAAATGCAATGTCAGAGACATAACTGTGCTCCTCTGGGATGGCCTAAAGTCTGAGAATTACTTGTAAAGTCAGAGGGGACCAGTAGGACCCTCAGGTATTTCCTAAAAGCTGCAGAATCCCACCCAGAGATTTTCAGCACATCTTGCAGAACAGAGTCTTGGCTTTAAAAACGCCACAGGACTGAATCTGTGACACCTATCAGCACCAGTTCCATGGCTGAAACTACTCTGCCTGCAACCTCTCTGCTCCAGTTCCCACCCTCCACTATTTCCAGTTTAATTTTTTTTCACACCTAGGGGCCAGATGAGTCCTCTCATTCACCTGGAAAAAAAAATTCTTTGGATTTTGAATGCTTCAGCAGAACTTTGGCTGCTTTTCTGCCTGCTCTCCCCTCCCAGCCCCTACACTGATCTCATGATAAAACCTTCTTTCAGCTTGGCCACTTAGAGGAACTCATGAATTTTCAGCAGTGGAACTTTTCCCCTTATTCCATAACCTCAACCAGGAGGTCTTGAATGGCTTCTCTTTATGAGGGATGAGTTGATTTTAAGCAGTGCAGTTTGACAGGCAAAAACCCCCATGTTTAACACTCTGCCAATTGTCTGTGGTTAACTCCAGGATCCCTGGCAAACTCATGGAACAGTGACAGTGGCAGCACTGACCCACAAGTAATATAAAATCTTATTTAGTACTGAACTTTTCCCAGCACGACATGGAAAGTTAAAAAAAAAAACAACTTACACTAAAGCAAAGCCTTTGCACAGGAAGCACCTCTCACATGGTAAAAAACCAGGATAATTCTGCCCACCACAAAAATCTAAAGAGCAGGCATGAGTTAGAGGGGGACAGAGAGGAATGTTGCTACAGGTAATGCAGTGTGTAGTGCTGCTCTTTGCAGTGCTGAAGTTTTGGAGGGCAAACCTGAGTAACAAAGAGCATCAGAGGACCTTGCCAGCAGCACAGGAGATGCCTCTGGCTCTCTGCTGAACACCCCTCTGCCACGGGATCATCCCCCAGCAGTGTGTCCTTCCCTCCAACACTGACCCCCTAAAGCCTCTTTGGAGTCCCCAGCATAACCCCCCACCCCAGGACTAATTTAAATTTACTGAAAGCCACAGGGGAACCAAAATAAAGAGTGAAGGAGCCCCTCTCCCAGAGCCTGTCCTGTGGTTTTTCAGCTGAGCAGCTGCTGGTGCTTTCCAAAGCCAGGCAGTGACTCCAGCCCAGCCCCTGCTGGCCCTCAGCCCAGTGCTGCTCATCACTGACGGGTCTCCAGAGCAACTGTGATGCAAAAGGCCACGCTGGAGATACAGGAAAGGGCCAAAAACAGCTCATGTCATCCCAGCAGGGCAGGCTGGAGGTGTTTGGATCCTCTGCAGTGCTGCTCCCCTCCCAGTGCCACCTGCAAGGCTGTGGGGCTGGGATGCAGCGCCAGGGCTGCTCCAGTGCAGCAATCCTGGCCCAAAGGGGGGCCAGAGCTGCTCCCATGCAGCAATCCTGGCCCAAAGGGGGACCAGAGGGCCCAGACTGAGAGCCAGACCCCTGGAACAAGGCTCTGCCTCCACACCAGGAGTGTCTGTCACACCTGGGTGACGTCCTGACACCGCCACTGCCAGCACCAGCGTCATCCTCATCCTCCAGAGGAAGGATATTCAACTGGAACAGCCCCTAGTGAGCTGCCTGACACCACAAGAGCAAAGAGAGCAGCCAAAAATCAACTGCAAAACTCTCCTTAGGCAGGCAGAGAGTGCCTGGCTACCTTTGAAGACAGAACAGGGCAAAATTCACCCTGGGGCCAGTGATTCAACACTGAGACTTTGTCCAGTGAGGAATATGGTGTGTGGAGAGGATTGGTGTTATTTTGGGGAAGAGGAGAAACTGAAATTCTTATTTAATGAAAATTAATCAACCTTTAAATCTTTTCAGAAATAGAAGTGGAACCGCTGTTCCATTTTTGGATTCTCAGCAGGAAAGACACATTTCAGGTTTTGACATTATGGAATACAAATTCAAATGAGATACAAACCCAAAATGTCACGGTGGCAACCAGGGAGGAAATTCTCTCCTGTGGTCCCTTGTGTCAACTCATCAATTCAAAAAATATACCTTTTATAGGCATATAATGGCAGATCAGCAGTGAATCAATGCTGATAATAAAATCAAAGAATAATCCCAGCTATCAAATCATTTCCCATGCAAACACCTCCACACCTTCACCCCCAAAGAGATGTGTAAGGAACCTCTGGGAGCACAATTTTAAGGAAAGAAGCAGAGGCAGAATAAGATACCAAGTCATGAAATGCTGATGTTTGACCTTTTTTAGGATTATGTTTTGAAGCCAAGCAGACGTGCTAAGAAGAGAAAGTCTTTCACCACGACATTTAGGTTTAAATTCAAGCCTCCTTCTCTGGTTATTTGTGTATTCCAGAGGTCACTGCCTAATGTTCACTGAAGGGAACTTGTTGTTTATCAGAAGCTGCAAAATCAAAATCTTGAAGTGCAACTCTGCCACGCTGTTTATGTGACTTCCAATTAAAACAGTCAAACAGTTTAAAAAATCACAATTTGAGGTCTTCACTCCAGCCAATTTATCAACTGCTTCACATTCCACCATGCCTCGCTGGCACAGCTCACTGCAGCTTCAATTTGAAGCCAAGTCCCTGAAGACACTTTTTTTTTTTAAGTTCTGGAGGATCTTTAAATAGCTCTTTGCCTAATGAGCAGCTTGGCCAGCACAGCTTTGTTCTGGATGCTGAGATCAGGACTGCAGGATGCTCTCTGGACAGATCCAAACGTAACTCGTCAGGAAAACACCTCTGGAATTCGATAATGCAGCTCTTCTCCACTTCTACCCAGCAGTAGATGCCTGCCACTGCCATTCCCATATTAAGCCAAGCAGCAGCACTGAGTAAAACTCAGTTAAAAAAAAATCAGTGTCTTGTAGGAGAGGAGAGAAGTGGCTGCTGGTAAAATCTCCACTGCCATTTTCTCCCTATTTACTGTAAAACTCTCCCAAATACCTGCAGATAGCATGGACAGGCAGCTCTGTGTCATCTAACAGTTCTCCTTCCCTCACCTGAACAAAGGAAAACCCTCTAGGTGAGAACAGGACGACTTTGGGGTGGAAAAGGGTGGGCAGGCCCTGGCACAGGGTGCCCAGAGGAGCTGTGGCTGCCCCTGGATCCCTGGCAGTGCCCAAGGCCAGGCTGGAGCACCCTGGGGCAGTGGAAGGTGTCCCTGGCTGTGCCAGGGCGTGAAATGGGATGAGATTTAAGGTTCTTTCCAATCCAACCATTCCAGATTCTCTGCACATTTGATCTCAGTGTCACTGAGCAGTTTATGGCAGTTTTCTTGCTGACCACATCAGCTTTACTTCCAAGCTTCTGCCATGCTGCAATAGAGCCCATCCTGCCTAGACAGAGCCTGGCACTTCTGGGATAGGTTATTTTCCCTTCTTTTTGTGCCCAGCTATTAAATCAAGCTGTCAGAGCCCTGGACCTTCCCCACACCTCAGCACCACCCCAGGGGTGTGCTGCTGGATCTCCACCACGTCACAACGCTCTGAGGCACAAACTCAACTCCTCTGGACAAGAAAGGCTCAGCAGAGACTCGCAAGGCAGGCAGAGGAAGGGAGAAGGAGGGCTGGAGGGGCACTCACCGATGTGATAAACCTGTACAAGGGCTGTCTCCTCTCTGTGTACTTCACTGTGATGGGGCTCAGGTCGTAGCGGAACCAGATCGCCGGGATGATGCGGCCGGTGTGGCTGTAGGCGACGTACTCCTGGGGAAAAAAGGGGGAAAAAAGGGGAAAAAAGGGGGTGAAAAAGGGGGAAAATGTGTGCAGGCTCATTCCAGACAGTGTATGCCAAAGAACTGCCTCTGTGGGTTTGGCCCTCACCCCAGTGTTTTGTACCAGTGACCAGCTGGAAAGAAGCAAACAGTGAATTCCTGTGTGACTGCTCAGCTCCCATCCTTATCAAACAGGAAAACAATCTCTTTACAGCCTGATAATGGAAGAGCTGGGGACAGAGTGATGGTGATTACTCCCACCTTCACAGGGAGCTACAGGACTAAGCAGAAAGGCTGTCATTGATTCTCCACCCTAGATCTGCTCTGTTTAAATACAAACAGCCTGGCTGCAGGTGAAGTTTTGGTTCTGTAAATCACATGTATGCCTACATTTTGTATATAAATCATTTACCAAACAAACGGAATTTAGTTTGTAAGAGCCTGAACATCCCTCCTTGCATTCCTCTGTCAGGTCCCCTCCCCACTGGGACCAGCAATGGGAATGCTTTGTCCTCTTGGTATGAATCATCTGGAACCATCTTTGAGCCACGTTTAAAACTCCTGCTGAGAGCCAGGAAGAAACTGCATACAGAAAAATATTGGCCAAGGTTCAGAAAATATCCCAGGCTCATTTGGGAGAGCCATCTTCCAGATTTCCAGTGACAATCTCCCTTAATCCATTTCTTTCCTAACAGGTCCGGGGCCAGCCACGGGCACAGGACAGCACCAGGCAGGACACACTGCCCAGTACCACCACCACCATCAGCTCAGCAGCTAAAGCCACATCTTCTTGAGATAATATTTTGTCTGTGCTCTCAGTGGAGATAGGTACCAGTTTTCAAGGATGTTCACAGGGTGAAGAAAAATCCAAGGAAAGCAGGCTGGGGAGCCAGCAGTCCAAGGAGAGCCCAGCGTGGCACAGGCTGCCCCTCCAGCCAGCTGCTCTTCCCTTCCTCAGCCCTGTGACACATCTCCTCTCCTGGTTCAATCCTCCTTCACAAAGAGGCAAAGACAGCCTCAAATACTTCAGAAAGATGAAAAAAGAACAAGCAACAGGGCGCTCATGAGCACGACACAAAAAAAAATAATTTTGCTGGTGAAACAGCATTTATCTTTACTCATATAAATCTCCAATTCCCCTATTTTTAGGGAGTTTATCCCATGATGACAAGAGGAGCAGAAGTCTCCAGTCATGTCATTTTCAAGGCTTTTACAGCAGTTCTGCAGCTCACTTTGGGACAGTGGTTCTGTGGGAAGTGAGGAAACAGAGGAGCTAAGAGAGCAGACAGAGTTTACCCTGCAGCCTCTCCTCACACCAGCCACTCTGTGCCACTGCTCCAGTGCTTCCCCTTTCCTTTTCCCAGTGCTCAGAGTGGGAGTAAAGGATTGAAGCACCACGAGAAGAAAGCACAGAGGCAGCAGTGCTTCTCAGCACCTCAGTTTTGACAGAACTGACCTCATTTTTTCCTTGCTCTCCCCTTCTCCCCACCAGCAAAATCCTGCCCTAATGAGTCAGACTTGGCTCAACGCCCCAATTTGCAGCCAAGCTCACAGAAGTGTCAAGAGCTCCTGCTGCCTATTTTCCAAATTACTTTCAGAGCTCCTGTCACAGGAGTCTTATCAGAACAGCAGATGTGACATTAAGCAGAACAAATACATTGTAATCTGAACGGAGGGAGATGTCCAAATCCCTGGGACACATCATACAAGCAAGCCCAAAAGTCACTAGTCAGGAACATTAATCTGAGAACTAGTCCAGGAGAGTGTGTGCTTAATTATCAGTTAGGGCAAACTAGAAGTAATTGGATATTACAAACAGATTTTGGACTTTCATTTAGCACCTGAATAGTGAATAATTTTCAACTGGAAGATGTGTTTTACCTTAAAAAGTAAATGGGGTCCTTTTTTTTCCTTAGAAAAAATTCAATACATTGAATTATTAAAATGCTGGATGTGGCACTCAGTGCTCTGGGCGGGGTGACAAGGTGGGAATTGGTCACTGCTGGGATTTGGTGATCCTGAATCTCTTCCATATGAATGGATTCTGTGATAATCCACTGTAATAAAGCAGGGACTGTGAAATACTCAACCAGCATGTAATTGCTGCTACAGTTCAGTGGCTTAATGTCTGAAATCAGCATTTGTAAAAAGCTAAAAACTCTGCTGATTTATTTGTCTCATCCATCCATCACAACTGGGACTGTTTTGTTACCAAAACCAGGTGTGAGTGATATTTTGTGTGTTCAGCTGGATTAGTTTTCCATTCAGATGCATCTTGACAGGCAGCACAGCAGTTCCTGCAGCCTGTAAACACCTCCCACACAGCTCACAGAAACCCACAGCAGCCAAAGTGACAGCTGACAGCGCCAGGAGGGAGAACACCTTCCCCAGGAATGCCAGCAGCACCAGCAGCACCAGGGACGTGCCCTCACCACCCAACCCTGCAGCAGCACAGCCCCACTCCGAGGAGCTTCAGTTCCTCCTTCTCCCAGCAGAGGCTACTGCTCACCTACAAACCCACTGCAGGCACGGAGGGCAGGGAAAGGGGCTGAGGATGCAGAGAGGAGCTCCTGGAGCTGCTCCTTTACCTTGTTTGCCACCGTGTACTGGTAGGAGTAGCGCTGCTTGCCGCTCATGTCCTCGTACACCGTGGGCACAATCTTCAGGATGTAGTCGTGAGAGGCAAGGGCTGTGCTCAGGAGGGAAAGGGAAGGACAAGTTAGCACTGAGAGAAAGGAGCCAGCCCACAGAACAATTCACAGTGGAATAAGACACTAAAAAGGTGTCTCCCTGCTCCTCATCCCACAGCTCTGTGCCCTGCTCAGGACTCTGCCAGGTGACACCAGAGGCCGCCCATCGCTTCTGCAGGACCACAACCCACTCAAGGTTTGGGTTACTCCCACCCTCCCCACTGCCTGCAGCTATAAATGGTAACACTTTTATCATCACCACAGCCTGGTTAAATCAGGAACTGGCTGAGGTTAGGGCTGCAGATAATTTTGACAAAAAAAACCCAAAACCCTGAGGTATCACAACCTATGTACTTCTCTTTCTTTCTTGCTTTCTCATCTTCCTTCTCCTACAGCTGCTTAACTCTTTTCTTTTTTCGTTATTTAAATGGCTCATTCTGGTTTTTGTGTCTGCTAAAACAGTTATAAGACAGAATTCTAAATGACATCTCTGCAGGATCCTCTAGCCAATGTAACATGATGACATTTGGCTCCTAAAGGTAAAAAAAAAGCCCCAAACCACAACTGTACAGCTTCAGGAACATAGAGATTTTGTTCCAAGAAATGGACAGGACTGATGTCCTGGAGGAGCCTGAACATTTGAGAGACAACCCTCCACACTGAATTGTAGCATGCATCGAATTTTCCTTTTTGTGCTGGTCATAAAGAAGAGCCATGAAAATGCCCTCTTGCCATCCTCAGAGTAGAAATTTAAAGGTAATTTGCAACACAAGTACAAGAAAAAGCTCTGGTGAAGTAACAGCAGCAAGGGGACACTACAGGAACAGGAAATGGCTAAAAAGCTCCACAAGGACTGCAAAGGACCTTTTGGGCTCAGCCTTTTCTGCAGCACTGGAGGAAATGGAAATGTCAGCCAGCAGTGTCTGGATCATTCTGGCTAAAGAGGCAAATGAAAAGCTTCTGGATACAGCAGTGCTCATGAAGGGCCCTGCTCTCCCAGCTCAGAGGGTGGCTGAGAGCTGCAGTCCCCAAGAATACCCACGGTTTGAGCTGAGCTTGTCTGCTCCCTCCAAGGCATTGAACGCTCCGTGAACATTGTGGACCTGGAAAGCAAAAAGGAGGATGAAGAAACTCTGCTCTGACTTGATACTCCTGACCTTTGCTTCCCTACCCTGTAACCAGGGGATCTGCCTGATTCAAGCTTTCCAAAAAACAAAGCCTCAACCCAGTAAAAGATGACCCCAAATATCTTTCGGTGAGCATCATCACAGTGGTTGGTTCCAAGTGAAAAAGCTGATTTCACAACATCTTACAAGATGAAACTCCAAAACCACTCCAAAGCTAAAGGAATTGCAGTTGGAAGAGGCCAGTTGTGAAATTTTCACCGTGAGGTATTTCCTAAGAGCTTTGCAGAGCTAACTGTGAAATTAATTTATCAGGCTGAAAGGGAAATAAATGGGGTTAGAACTCAGGAGTTCTCCTCTGAAGGTGGCTCCTGTCAGAGCAGCTGGGGCTGTACAACCCATCAGCCTTGGAGGGGGGAAGGACACATCCCAACACTGACATCCTTCATCTCCTGCAGCTGAATTCAGAACAGACCTGAATTGTGTCTGTTTGCCCAGAATAACAGGATTTCCATGCCTTGCACACGCTCTGACCTGGAGTCTGAGCTCCACCAACAGAATAATCCAGGTGTGAACTCTCCAGACAGGGAAAAGCCCATGGCAGCAGCTCTAGGTCAGAGGTTGTGCTGCTCACAAGGCACAACGAAAGGACAAAGAACTCCACAACCCAGAAATTCCTGACCTTAACTCAGACAACAGGGAGGAAGAGTTGGGAAGGAGGATTTGGTCATGGGTGAGACAGTTTCACCTCACCAACAGGGCAGTGCCATCTCCTTCCCAGACCCTCTCAACAACTGACAGCACGTGGATCTCTGCCTCATCCTAATGGATTTTCCCCTATTCCCAACACTACAGAGTGGATGGTGCAGGAAGCAGCAAGTGACCCAGTTCTGCTCAGCAGAAAGGAAATTCTGGAGAGACAAAATCATCACCAAGTTCAACTGGAAGGTGCTGGGACAGGAGCAGAGCAAAAGCAACAGCAGATCTTGCTGCAGGGCCTTTGGCTCTGCTGGGCTTTCCACAGCCACGACCATTCCCAAACCACACCTGCAGGCTGTGCTCAATTCTTTACTCACTGTAAAGGCCATAAGAAGGAAAAGAAGCCCCTGGAGTGGGATACAGTGTTATGTTCCATTCTTGATACACCTAAGAAGTCTCTTATAGAATATCTGGGCCAGAGACTTTAAGGTCCATTCCAAGCTTTTGGTAGATTTTCCCCTCGTGTAGACAAGACTAAAATTCAAACCAATGAGTTCCTGCCTCCAGCTGCCAGGTAACCCAATAAAGAGAGAGATGTGGAAATAGGAGATGTTGCATTTTTAATCATAATTTCTACTGAGCTATTCATTATGGTGTTGAATAATCCTGGTTTTAGCCTTGTCAGGAGAGTTGTCTGCCCCTGATAGTAAAAAAAAAAGACATCATCTCCTGCTTTCCTCACCTCTCTCCTTACTGAGTTACCTGACATGCAGAAACTCACTGCATGAGATCTAATTCTGCAGGTTTTAATTCTGATCTCATCTAAATGAGGCAAAAATCTACAGGAAGTCTGCCACTATTGTGCACGGAGTACTAATGAAGAATCAAAGCTCATTGAGTGCCTGACGATTTTTAAATCTCTGCTTCAAAGAGACAGGTTTTTCTGGAGAACACAGTGGATCACTGTGGCAGAATCAGTAACAGCCCACAAAAAAAAAACTCCAGCACATGACAAGTGAATGAGAAGCTCCTCACCCTCTTCAAGGAATACAAGCTTTTATTACATCAAAGCAGGTGCAGACAACCTGAAATATTCAAAGGTGCACCCAGGCAGATTTAAAGCTCTCCACACTTGCTGGCTCTCGCTGCTTGCTGAGTCGTGGTAGCACCTGTTTGGTGAATATATCCTGCTTTAATTCGTGCTGCTGAGCTGCTGTTTGCCTGCAGCACCTCCGTGCTCCCTCCCTGAGCACCCAGACAGTGAGCAGCTACCCTGAGCTCTGAAAACTCATCCGAACTCATCCCAGTCAGCAGCCAACCCCACATTTGGTGGGCAGGGCTCTCACCACAAGAACTGAAGATGCTGCCTGTCTCTCCAGGCTCCTCCTTGATGCTGACTCACGCTCCAGCTGCCTTCCTGCAGGGCTGCACCATAAAACAAAGGGAGTGCTCCCTCAGAGCGCCCATTTCCCACGCAGCCTGCACAACTCCCCATTACTGCTCACCCAGTACTTTTCATAATCTCAGTGTGCTTTACAGACACTAAGCCAAGCTTATTTATACGCTAATATTTCCTCGTTCCCACACAAGATATTTCCTAAAAGAAGCCGGGAGCAGAATCAGAAGACTACAAAGCAACGCTTAGGCTTGTTAGCATGAAAAAAGGGGTTTGGAAGTGGGTGTACAAGGAGCAGACTAATGAGACGTCTGTGCTGAGGAAAGAAGATTACAGAGAGACTCTAAGTAATGTTTAGGGCGAGTCTCAAGCTGGGTGTGCACATGTGGAACTCCCACCTGCGAGGCCAGCTCCTTGGAAGCAGGCTAGAGAAGTGCTATAATCTGTCCTTATTGAGAAATCAGTGAATATTACATAACTTGCAGCACCTGGTGAAACTCTATCCACTGGGCAAGTGCATGCATCCAGCTTCTACCCAGCAGGGAATTGGCAGTGCTAAGTCTGACTTGTGTTTCACAGAAAAAATTTGACTAATAGGTGTCTGCTATACAAGCACAGTGAGGTGAATTAAAAAGAGCTGTGGTAAACACAGTAGCAAGTACACATCTTCCCTGAGTGCATCACTGCTCCTCCACAAAGGCACAAAGGTTTGCTTGCTGCGCCCATGCTAAAAACAGGATTTTGCTGAGCCACAAGCCTTTATTTCTAACCCCCTGCAGGAAGACAGCCACAGAGTTTTCCAAAAGCACTTTGAGTTTCAGAAGAAAACAGCACAGTTGCTCCATGACTGGACACTGCTCCTGCCCCAGCTGCTGGCAGCTGGGAACTCTCCCAGACTTGAGCTTACGTTGCAGGGACACACAGACCTTCCAGAAAACCAAAGTGTCTAATACGAAACCACTCTCACTGCATTCCCCTAGAGCCAGGGAATGTTCAGGGCTCACCTGTAACTTGTCCCCAAATGAGAGCTTGTGGATGACGTGAGTCATGTCGGGGTTCTGCGGCTGCGCCGTCGCGCTGTGCGTCGACACGTGGAAGTTACCAGGGACCTAAAATTAGCCAAGACAGGGAAGACAGGATTTCACATTTTATCCCTCAAGGCATTGCTAGGCTCTGTGATGTGACGTGGGAATGCCTGGATCCATCCAGGAAGATGGAAGGATCTGTGATACCTTCCTGCACCTGAAAAACACCACCACACTCAAGTCCTGGCACCCCCACACTGCTGATGCTCCTGACCAGGAGATGATGAGTGGGTCACTCCCAGTTCCAGGGAATCTCAGCACTTAAGGCTACGTCTTTCATCCCTACTAAAATAAAATTCCCACCTCTCTTGCTCAATGTCTTACTCCCACATCTGGCATTTGCAAACGGGCCCACTGCTGCAGAGCAGCCCGGGAAGGTGGGGATGTATTTCTCTCCTGGTACCAGTCATGAGCAACTTCACCCTTGAGATTGTGTAAGAATGAGTTTTATATAAAGAGAAAATCCACCACCAACCCCATCCCATGGGCTCCCCATACAAACTAACCTAGATCTTCCCTTTCTCCACCTGGCAGGAGGCAGCAGGAGCCCTTCCTTTAAAGTTTTTTTAATGGAGGGACAAACCAAAAGCTTCCCCTAAAGGCTCAGTTCCAGGACAGAAAATGAGCCCTGGTGTCACTCTGATGGCCCCACTCTGCATGCACACACTTTTCAGGTCACCAGCCCTGGAGTCTTTCAGCAGACACAGCTCAATCACTGTCATGGTGGGTGCAAGAATATTTTCCTATTGAGAAAAGGTTGTGAAATGAAGCAAGCCTGAGGAGCAATGCGGCACTGCCCAGGGCAGCAGTGGGAGGGTGGTTATACAACTGGAGCCCAGTGTGCTCTCTGCAGAGACACCTCACCACAGGGCCACGGGAGGCCACATGCCCGCTCCATGTGCTTTCAGGAAAGCTGATTTAATGACTTGAGGAACAGCAGTGCACTCCTGGGAACACTCTCAGGTGTGGGCACCACTGTGTCATAAACAAGCTCAGCCAACAGGGCGCCAGGCCCTGCAGGCAGCAGCACCAGCATCACCTCACTGCCACCTCGTCCTCCCCCGGCTGCTCTGACACCAACACCCAAGAGCAAGCCTTGCTCAAGTGTCCAGGCCTGGCCAGGTCCCACTGCAGCTCCCAGCTCAGCCAGTCCCTGCCAAGGGACTGCAGACTCCAGGTCACACACAGGGCATTCAGGTTTCCAGAGGCAGAAGTCCTGGGTCAGCTCCCCTCCCTGGGACAGCTGTCCCAGACACTAAAGGGGACACAAATTAGCAGTGGAGGAAGTTCCTCAGTGCCACGTTCTGCACCCCTTTGGAGCTGCTTTGGCAAGCAGGACACTCCACAACCAGCACACAAACCCCCAGGTATCTCAGCTCTGTGCTCTGGGAATTGTCTGGACAATTGTTCCCTTCCCAGTTCTGTGGAATTTCAGCTGCCAGTGATCCTGGTGGCTTGGAGATGAGGAAGAACTCCTCTTTTTAAATCCTTAATCCTTTCCATGCCATAGAATCAGGAGGAGGTCCTGTCTAGTATTTTTAGATGTGCTTTAACATGACCTAGGAGGGAAAGAAGGAAGGAGGATTTTGTAGCCTGTGGTACATGAAGAGGAGTGAATAAAGGGTGTGCCCTTCTTAGGACATCAGCGGGTCCCACCAGTGCCTCCCCCACCCCAGCAAGTCATCTCCAGCATTACATAGCAGGATTATTCAATCTTGAACACACCCATCCCAAAGAGGAGCCTCCTCCAGGCCTGGATTCTCATTCCTGGAGACAGAGGCAGAGCATCCCCACCAAGCATGCGTGGGGCCTCGTGCTGTATTCCAAACATCCCAGCACGGAGCCCTGGCACCCTCCAGCAGGGAACATTCCTGTCATTCTGCAGCTCATTCTGCAGCTCTCAGAACAAAGCAGAGCTGGGATGCAGCCATTGCCAAAGACCTCTCCATGGTGAGTCACGTTTTGGAGGTGCAGAAGTCGTGAAGAGTAAACACAGAAGCCCTTTGGCATCTGTAGGGTTTTCACACATCCCCTGAACGCTGGGCTGCTCTCCCTGTTCAGTTCTGTCTCCATTACCTGCTCTAGAGAGTGAAGAAAACCCTTGATGTAACACATTCCCTGTGGTCTGGCCATGCAGCCTCCTCTCCCCACACTGACTTCAATTTCTGTCTGCTCAGGGTCATAAACACACACAGCAGGACAGACACAGACTCTCAAATTTTCATTTTCACAGCTGGATCCTGCCAGCACTTCCCCAGCCAGCACACCCTCACCCACTGCCACTGCCACTCACCTTGTTGATGCTGAAATGGCCCTCAAACCTGCAGCCTTCCCCATTATTGAGAGGGATCTTCATCGAGTTGTCAATGTGACCCACTTCATGCCTTCCCATTTCATCCTGGATGTCCAGTCCAACCACTGCAGGGGTGGGAGGCAGAAGACAAAAAAAATCAAACTAAGTAAGTAACAGGAAGGCTGAATAGGAAAAGCATGTATTGGTTTTACTTGAAAAAAATCCACACCTTTTTTTCCTGACATTTGACTGAACTGAGCTAAGAATGTCCTTTGTCAAAAATTGTTATACCAGAAAAACTTTGTAACCAAACTTTTCAGGCTGCCTGTTTAACACAAATACACCTCCCATGTCCTGCCAGCTGCCTGCAATCCCAACCACAAACAGAAAACTTCAGGCAGACAGGGCAGGTGACTTGGGAAGAGCCCAGAACCAGCTGGTGCATTCAGAGCCCCCAGTGGAACTCGGGAGGTTTCTTGCTCCCAGACACAAAAAGATTGCTGTAAAAAAAAAATAAAATAAAGGGAAATAAGATTTAGAAAGAAGCCAGTGAAGGAGATCAGCCACTAACACGTGGCCCAAGGAAACAGGTGCCCTGGCCTGGAAGAGAAAGCAATGGGATCTTGGCAGAGGCTGCAGCTACTTGATTTCCATCCTGTTACAGAAGAAGGGCTGCTGTACCAGCCTGGGCCCATTTCAAGTATTTCTTACAGCACAAAGAAAAGCTGCTAAGTGAAGGGGTACTCACATTCACAGTGCAGGTTTGGCAAACTGATGTTCAGGTTCACTTCTATTTTCCCTCCGCTGTCTTTGTCTGGGTCATCCACGTAGAGCTCATTCACTCTGCAGGGCAAAAACACAGCTGGGCTCAGGCACAGGGCTGCTTTCCACAGGGAAAACCCAAAATCTTGCATGGGGAGGGGGAAAAGGAGGCTGGAAAGAGGAGATTTGATGGTGTGGTGGCTACAACAGAGGTAAAGCTCTCCAGGATGGAATGGGGGCTTAATTTGACTTCTTGCTTGGCGAGTGAAAGAGGCTTTAAACAAGCTCTGCACCAGCAGAAAACAAAACTCCTGCTCTGTGCTTCCTGTCCCCTTCTCCACCCTGAGTTCTCAGAGGTGCTACAAACCAAGACTCGAATGCTGAAGAGGTGGCAGGTTATTGATCCAACCCTCCCCTCCCCTGGGCTGCTACTCCTTTTAGGCAGGAGGGAAACATGTGTTTTTCCATTTGTTCCATAAATAGTCCTAGAGAAAGGCTGCTCTCAGCTACCCCCCAGGAAAGCTTATTTGTGTCACTAATTGCCTTTTGTTATTGCCAGCCAGCTGACAGAGCAGCAGCAAGAGAAGGAAGACAGCATGACATATTTGCATCCTTCTCCTTAATATCACATTTCAATCTATGAATGGTAACCAAAAGTGGTGACTAAAATTGAGGAGAAGAGGATTTGAGCCAGGAACAGATGGGAAGAAACATCCTGGACAGCAGGATCTCACACACTCTACAGCAGCCTCCCAAAGAGTAAAGTTGTCTCATAGCACCCACAGTGCTGGCACGCATCTCACAGGAGACAAAACACAGATAGAGAGGCAGAGGAATGCAGGAGTATAAATATTTATTGTTGGCACATACAATCCATCCCACATGTAAAAAAAAAAACCAAAACAACCCCAGTGCTGAATTTGCTGAATGGTCCTGGAGAATCCACTCTGGGGAGACTCACCCCACTGAATGAGACGATGGTGAGATTACCTAGAAGCTCTTTTTTCCCTGTTCAACAAATAGGATTTGACAATTTCTCCTCCAGCTGAGCAGATTATAAAGCTATGGGAACTTCAATTCAGGCAAATTACAAAAAAATAAAACTAGTGAGTGCTCTGCAGCATTTTTATTTTACATTCAAATTGCACTAAACTCTTTGAAAAGCCTCACTGGAGAGTCCACATGCTAAAAGTCCAACCAGACTAAGGCAGCTACAAGACAGATTCAGAGTGATTTTGGTGATACACCTCTGGGCCCCAATGAACTGTTTGCCCTGTGGATTCAGAAGAAACAAACCTTCACACTGAGAAACACACATGCTGCCAGGCTTTTTGGTGGCAATTACTCACAGGTCAGTGGGGTTTACAGACACTCATTTAAAACCAGCACAGCATTTGTCTTCGGCTTCACAGCCCTACCTTTCTCTGTTTTAATTGGCTTGACAAGTTGCTTGCAATCATTACTCAACCTATTTTTCAAGTGATTAATAAAAATGACACAGAGGGAGGGGAGAGATTGCTCATCAGTGACCTAGTTAGTAGCTTTTTGGCTGAGCCCTCTCCTCCTGGGTGGAATGCATTCTCTCCTCTACGTGTTCATTACTGACGGATTGGGCAGCGACTGGATTAAGTCATATATCCAAATAGGGCCAGGAGGAGCAGCTCCAGCCAGGATGGGCATTAATCCCCCAGAGCAGGGCACCTCTCAGTGCTCCCTGTGTTCTCCCATCCATTTCCCAGTTCCAGCCAGCCCATTTCAGAACCCCTGGCTCTGTCCCGGGTGCCCAGCCAGTGCCGCGGGCACCTCGGCGATCCCGGCAGAAGGAGCGCTCACAGCAGGGCTGGCAGAGCACACTCAGGGGCAGCAGCTCAGCTGAACACCCCTGGAGAAAAGCCCTAGCACGGTCAGGGTTTGTATTTGCTGATTCCTAACCCTGAACCTGTCAGAAATCGAGCGGCTCCGGCAGCGAAGGCGCAGGAGCCTTTTGGTGATGAGCGAGCGAGAAGGAAATTTCTGATTTCTCTGGCAGGAATCAGGGGATGGACTGTGCCCGGGGAGCCCGTGGAAGCTCTGACATAGGAAGGCAAGCGCTGAGGTCACTTGGCTGCCCGCTGGATCACCGAGGCACAGAGAAGTAGGGCAGCTTGTCCAGGTCACACAGCACACAGCTGCAGATGAAGGAAACCGGCTTCCTGTCCCGCAGCCGGTCACTGGACCAGCACTCCCAACCTGTCCCTTGGGCAAGGCTCACGGCCACTTCCTCCTCCTCCTCCTTCCCCAGTAGCCCCCTGCCCCTCTCCTATTCATCCTCCAAATGTCATAACCCAATCCATCACTCCACAGACAGCTCGTGACAGCAGATCCTTCCTTTCCTTCCCTCATTTCAACCCACAGCGTCACCTCTCATGGAGCACCCGTCCAGCTGGATCCTGCTTCTCCCTCCCAGCTCCAGCCACTGCCTCCCCATGGCACAATCAGCTCCTGCTGGGGGCCCAAACTGACAAATCCAGTTCCAAAGGGCGTCCTTTGTGTCACTGATGTTCCCTCTCACTGTGGGGAACCAAGGATAAAATGACAACCCACAGGATGCACTTGTTGGGGCAAACCTCAGAATAAATGTTGTTTTCAGCAAACTGGACATTTCACTCCTCAAATATCTGGAGTATTAGAATTCTGGAAATCTCACAGGCAATGCAGATTTCCAGGGTCAAGGCTATTCCTTCCAGTGAACCACTGGCACCCAGGTTTGGGTGGCAAAGGGCTGCCACTCACATGTCCCTTGCCATCCTCCTCCCCAGGGCCACCAAGCCAAATTGCACACAGCTTTCCTACTATTTAATCACACTCTCCTGGGACGTCAGGAAAAGCACTATTCCCCCCTCTAGCCACTCTCCCTGAAGGAGTAACGTCTCTGGTGGAAGAAAAGAAGCTGACTTTAATTTACAGCTGTCTGTCCTGGAATACAAAGTGTCCCAGGAGTAACAGTGCTGTAAATCTGGGGTGGTCACAGGGGAAATAGAACTGAGGCCAGGCAGAGAGGCAGTGATATTGGTCATACTGTGACTCCAAAGGCACTGTGCACCTTGTCCAAACACACAGGAGTTGGTGTTTTCCTGGCTGCTCCTAAGGAATACTTGAAATAAAAGCAGCACAATAAAGGAGGGTGAGCAGAGCTCTGAAAGTACAAGGAGTGCAACACGACAGGTGAGAGCTGGAGCCTCCCACCACCGACCCAAGGAACGGGAGGGAAGTTTCTCCATGATCCACGCATCAGGAATCTGCTTCACTTCTAGAAAGAGCCACTTGGAAATGCTTCACATTCCTGAGTGATGCTGCTTACAGCAAACTTCCAGCGTTCCACGCAAAAAGCTGGAGGGACCCCTTGGCCAGGTCATGGCAATGGCACGTGAGAGGAAAGGGGGCCACAGCAGCCAGAGGGCACGGCACGGCTTCAGGGGTTTGTGCAAAGAAAGTCAGACCTGTTCCCCGTGCTTTAGGTCTCAGATTTATGACACAACAGCTTCGTTTCCCCAGAAACAAAACTTCCCTGAACACTAACTCCAGCACTTCAACAGCTGAAGAGCCTGCAGAGCTTTGGATCTGAGGGTGCATCTGCCTTCCAGAGCCTCTCACACTGCCTGGGTGCTCTCTAAGCCCATCTGCCGTGTCCTCTGTCCTCTTTGCCCTAAGTCCCTGCTTCAGGTTTTAGCCTTTTTTCTCCCCCTTTCACAGCAAACAATCAGCCAGCCTCCTCCTCAGCCATGAGCCACAGAGAATACAGCCATGTACTCCAGAAAGCTGCACTTTACCTTGTCCTCCAACTCCCAGGAGGCACCCTCTGATCTCCAGGAGCCCATGCCTAAGAGGGAAAATCATTATTCTTTCTCATGGAAGCCCAAAGTTTCTCAAAAGACCTCCTCAGGTGAGCCCTCCTGGCTCCACTTGCCCTTTCAGCCCTGATCAGCCACCTTCCAGAAACACAACCCTCCAACGCTGAGATTCCTGCACCACCACACTTTCAGTAGTGCCAGAGCAGAAAACGTCAGACAAATCCTCTTTTCAATCCGTGTGAAGAAAGAGCAAGCAGGTCAGCAAACTCTCTACTGCACCACGTGTCTGTTGCTGTGCTATTTGTCACCTCCTGCATCTTCAGCGTGCAGGTCCTTGTCCCAGATCAGCTGTGGGGCACAGCAAACACGCTGCCCTACAAAGGGAGGAATTACAGCTCTCCAGGAGACGGGAGGAAGGAGAAAGACGTCAGTGTAGACTTGAGTCAGGAGCTGCAGATGACATCATGACACGACCTTCCTCTTCCTGCAAGCCCACACAGGGCACAGCAACCCCGCACAAATGCCCAACACCTCGTGTTAGGTAATCCCCACCTTGCCACCCAAACATTCATTAAGCTTCTTACCCGCCTGCCTCTCTCAGGGCCGCTAGGATTACACCCCTCTGCAGAAAAGTGTCTGTGTCAAGGTGAGCCCGTGGCAGGAGCAGGGTTACAGCTCCCACTCCCCTTTGCCTGCAAAGCTGTGCTGGGCTGCTTGGCTCCAGCATTTCACCTGCCTCAGCTGGATGAGCCAGCAGGGCTGGAGGCATCTCCAGCTCAGTGGCAGGACACAGGAATCTCTTGGCATGGGCTCCCAGATTACAGTTTGCAGCAGAAGAAACCCCTGCTGGAGGATCACACTTTGCAGCAGGATCACACTCTGCTGGTTGGTGCCATTTCCATGGGCTGAGAGCCACAAAACACCCCCCACACACTCTGGAGAGCCATGGGACAAAAAGCTTCTGCAGACAAGCCTGGTGACAATCCTACTGCTGTGCAGGATCAGCCCTGGGCATGCAAATGAATCCAGCGTGGACAAGGAACACTGCACCCTGAAAGTCCTGGAGTTTTGCCTCCTCCCACACTCCTGACAGCCTTCTTGGGGCTACCCCATCTCAGGCCAGGAATTGGGCTTTGATCATCCTGGTGGGTCCCTTCCAGCTGAGGATATCCCATGAATCCATGATTCATGGTTCATGCTTTCATGAAAAGGCAGTAAATTCACTGCAGATATTCTGCTTAGAGTAATTAATTGCCTTGCAGGGGGGCTCAGCTTTCCAATTAGCAAACTTGTCACTTCAAATAGGTTTTGGCTGTTATTATATTAGAAAAAGAAAAGAAAGAAAAAGCAGACTGCCAGGAACAGTCTGTTGCTTCCTACAGTGTGCTGTGGCAGATGAATTAAAGTTGAGCAGCAACATTCATACCACAAGCACCACACTCATACCCTCCTACCCCTTCCCCTGGCTGCCAATGCAAGGCAGACTAGATTAGTTAATTACATCTTTAATCCTTAATGATGGAATACTTGGAAAACTATTATTGATCGTACAGGACATAATTCATGACCTAATTACGGTGATAAAACTGTGAGATTATCATCTTGCCAGCTATTAACGTCTAGCGCTGATCTGAGTTAATTAGAAGAGATGGGTGATTTCTATGCTTCTGATTTGCAACACAGCAGCAGAGGAATGAGGAGGCTGCTAAAGGCAGGACAAGGATTTTGAGCCCTCAGACTGCTCTCAACTCAACCAAACTGCTGATCCTGCCCAGGAAAAACCAGACATGTTTAACCCTTCAGCTTAATTTCTTCAGCCATGTGAGTCATTGGTTCAGTGGGACAGAAGTGTTTGATGCTGTTCATCTTTCAGAGGTTCAGATGTGGAGCACAGACCTCCTTTTCTTTATCTTTTACAGCACTGAGGAGATTCATCAAAGTTCTTGGTGTGGAATCACTTAGGTTGGAAGAGACCTCCAAGACCATGGAGTCCAGCCTGTGCCCCATGCCCACCTTGAGCACTGAGTGCCACCTCCATGGGCTCCTTGGACACCTCCAGGGATGGGGACATTCCAATGCCTGAAGTTTGGACTAAGTCTGCAGTCACTCTCAGTCTGGATTAAAAAAAAAAAACCTAAAAATCAAGCGGATCCTTGACTTCCAGAGTTAAATTCGCTCTTTGTTTAATGCCAATGATGGGTTGTGACTCTGAAAAGAAAAAAGCTCTTTTCCCCTCACCAGCCCTTCACCGTGCTTTTCCTGGGAAGGATGCAGCCCCACCTAAGTGCCAAGCTTGGACTTCCTTCACGGCTGCTCACAGGCCTGTTAGGGTCACACGATAAATCTGGAGGATGAGCAACTCGGGAGTTTTGTACCCTCCTCAGGGCTGGTCTCCCCAGGAAACCCGTCAGCAGCAGAATAGGATGTGCCTTTAGAGTGTGTTACCCCTTCCATGAGCTTCCTGCAGTGCCTTGCTTTGAATTCCTGACTGGAGTCAGCTCCTGTGCACAGCTCAGGCGCTCATTAGAAATGAGCCCACACGAGTTCTGACACAGCTGCCTCCTCCCCACACAGGTAATGCTGGGTTTAGGGCTGTGACTGTGCTCCTCGAGAGGAGGCTGTCATTCCTTGGCTGTCTGCCACCCAGACAAGCCTCCAGCAGCTGAGACTGCTACCACAACGGGCTGGCCAAGGAAAAACAGCCCTGGAGTTGGGCAAGAGCGGCCAAACCGAGATTTCCAGCAACACCAGGCACCGACGCTGCTGCACTCGTGTGAACGTGGAAGAAAGTCCAGCAGGAGCCAGGCAGGATTTGGGGTCAGTGTGGTGCACACCAAGCCTTCTTTTCTGGTGTTTTTTCCATGTCCAGCCCTGTTTTTTTAACAGGGCTCAGCAGGGATCCTGCCACGTCTCTGATGTAGAACACCAGGCCGAGTGCTCACCTTGTCACCAAAACTGTGCAGCCCTCCCCGCCCAGCCTCTGGCTCTGGCTTCAAGGGAAATATGACACAAAAGGAGAACGAGAGATGCAGTGTCACAGCACAGGCAGTGACAAGGCAGGAAAGTCCATCCCATGTAACTGCACAGCTGTAATTGTTCATGTCCTGGCTGGCACTGGGAAACTTCAGTCTAGGTGAGGTATCTGTTGTAGGAGACTCTTAATACTGAAAAAAACCCCAAACCTTGAAGCTTGCAATAAAAGCTGATGAGAACTGAACAGTTTGCACACAAGGAACCTTCCATGTATTTGTAAGTATTTAAATCATGGGCAAACAAGGCTCAAACTCCCTTTTTGACAGAGCATTTCCCCTGTTATTTGCTATTACCCAGTTTAATGACAGCACAAGAGTTCCCACAAGTTCCAGACCACGCAGAGCTCCCTATTCTTACTTCCAGTGCTGAGGCTCTGCTGCCTCACAACGCACTGCCAGTAACACCTGACTGAAAGGGAACCACAAGAGGCTCACAACAACTTGTACTGGTTCTCTTCTGAGAAACCAATGAGTAAGAAATGGAAAAAGCAAAGTTTACTCCTGCTTTCGAAGCCGCTGAGCTGGGAAGGTCTTGCAGTGACTTTCTGAAGTGTTTCCGCTCTTCTGGGAGAGCCTTTTCACAAGTGCTGGGGGTGAATGTTCCCAGCAAGGGTCTGCTGACTTGTAACTCATCAGAAAGAGGTTTTCCTACTCTTTTGTGTGAGCTTTTGTGTTGGACACACCATGACGAATCAGGTTCCTGCAGTCATTTGTCCCACACTCTTGCATGACATCCTCTCTCAATTTTTACTGCTTTATGCCCTGCAAACACCTCCTCCCCACACAGCTCCTGCTGGGAAAGGCACTCAGCATCTCCCTGAGGTTTTAATGAGGAACTTGCCAGCTGAGCATGCTTACAGCACTTCCCAATATTTTTTGTGGAAAAATCATCTTCTTCTTAAGGAAAACGCAAGAAGAGGCCTCAGAGAATTATGCAATTGTGCTGTTCAAAAAGGAATTTCTAGCCAGGAAACTGCCACTACATAAAGACAAGTGCACTCCAATAAGTGGGTCAAAACTAGGTAAATATTACTAATTCCTCCTGTAAAGCATTAACTGAAAGAAAAAAGAAAACGAGGTAAGAGAAGGAGACCTAACAGGAGAGCAAGAAAAAGCAGTGCTTAACCTGAAGCAGTCTGTCTGGCTTTTCTCTGTGTTTTTAAACAAGAAGCCCAAGGAAACTCAGCTCTGTGAAGTGGCTGATAAGGTGACCCCGGATTTCACAAGCAAACACACGGAACTGAAGTCAAAGAAACAGTGAGCAAGCAAGAAATCTGAGATACCATCTCTGCAGTAAACGTGCAACAGGCACAAAGAACGACCTGGAGCTTGATTACACTCCTGCCCTCAGTTAAACATTAGCCAACATTAACATTATTCCTGAAATTTCATTCTTGATCCAAGACAGAGCTGCACAAAAACAATGGCAGAGCCTCTTGGTTATCAAAATGCTCCATCTCTCCAAGGTTTCAGAGCCTTTTTGCTCAGCACTGACATCTGTTGCTATCAGGAGCATCATGTGAGCCTGACACCAGTTCCACCCTTCGCAGCTATCCAGGAACTGTGCCTCACACTCTGAGCTCACTGCCACATCAGCAGGGCATGGAGAAGGCTTCAGAGCCCCAAACAAAGGTGGATGTGTTCAGAGTTACCAGAAGTTTACTTTGAGGAAGGAAGAACATGACAACAGGGGAGAAAATAAAAATCTGATTAACTCGGTGTTAATAAGTACTTCATGCTTGTTCAATGAGCAATTTTTAAAAGTAGAAATAATTTCCATTTTTCTCAAAGCTGTCACCACCTGGGGCAACTTGTCCTCAGGCACAAAATGTATGAACAAGGTTTCCTAGTGAGGCTCAACAGAAGAAAAAAGTCACACATTAATGAAGCTACCTGCATGAATCAGAGATTCAGCTCTGACATTGCAAAAAAAAAAGAAGCAATCGTTGATATTAAACTAATAATTCTTATTTTATGCAATCTATTTCTCCACGCTGCTAATTATGCAATCCAGCATGCAGCTAGTAAAGGGTGAAGCAAGTCTGGAACAGCTTCCTCTATCAAAAATAGTTCAGAACCGAGTTTGCCTATTAATTTTAGCAAATTAAAAAGCTGAATGGATGTCTGAGAATTTGGACTCAACCTAAAGGAATCCCAAACCCATTAGGCAACTAAGTGACCCAGTGAAATTACAAGAATATTTCTCTCAGATAACTGTAAATGTGTAAAGATTCACATGCACACAAACAAGGGAAAATATGACTTTTACTTACATTTCAGTGGCTATGAATCCGGTGAGCTCAGACAGGAAGAGAAACAATATGAAGAGACAGCAGCAGACAGAGACTGGAACAGAGGTAAGGAGAGGAAAAGGTTAGTTTTGTATTCTAACAAAGACAAAAACTGGTTTTGCACAGCCTCATTTTAGATTTAACAATCCTTAAAGTCCATGACCCAGAGGAGCCCACCAGAGCAGTGACTTCAGTGCCAATATCCAAACATCCTGATGGGTATCTTCCACTTCTGGGCCACTTTTTCTGTCGTGATTTCCATCTCCCCACACCTCCTGCACTCTCCACCTTCAGCACACAATGCTGGTCTGCCATCACTCCCTCTCGCTGACACAGCTGCTGGACAGCATCACCTCTATGGAGCCTTGGCTCCCAATTTTATCACTGTTAAAGCCTCCAGAAGGCAAAAAGAACCAGCACGTCCTTGCCTGGAGAGCACACAGTCCCCTAACGCGGTGTTTTAGGGATGGGGAGGTGTTTTGGTTCCTTGTAGGGTTCCAGAGCCCTCCCAGAGCTGGGACAGCACAGACTGGGACACTGGGACTGTGCAGCCAGTCCCTGGCTCCTCTGATTTCTCCCTTGCTGCCACACTGACTCTGCAGAGAGGGAAAATCCCCACTGAAGGAGCTGTGAGGTACCCAGACAACAAATCCCACGTCTTTCCTAAGAATTCCAACCTGGAATTGCACAGAGGGAACCCAAAGTAACTGGAATGTTGCTGTTTGCTCTTCACTGGGCAATTATTCAAAGCTCTGAGCAGGGACATTCAAGCAGCAGTGACAGTCACCCACACAGGAGGGCTGGAAGGAAGCACAGCTGTAAATCCCATGGCTCAGGGATGATCGGAGCAGACAAGGATGTGCCAGCTCAAGGAGACAGGGCTGCAGTGTCTCTGTGTTAAATAAAATACCAAATTTCACCATGAATCACTCACAGAAGGGCAAAGCAGGAACTGACAGGCTCTTCCAGGGCTGTGACAGCCGGAGCACAAGCCCAGCACAGCCCCTCCATCCCAGCACAGCTCCCTGTGAAATGACCACTTCACCAGAGCCACTAATTAGGGTTGAGAAATACATTTTAAAAAAAAATAACCCTGCTCCTCAACTTTATTCCACATGACCTGTACTGCCCATTCCTTCGGGAGGCTCGAGGAACAACAGGCTGGGAAGAATTTTATCACCAACTCCCTTGGTAATGAATGAGAGAGGCAAGGGAAGGAAAGAGGTGCTGAGGGCAAGTACTGAGACAGACCCTTGAGTGATCTCAAGCCTTGTGCCTCATCCTTCCAGTTCTCAGAAAGGAGAAATGCGTTGCTTCTCTTTCCTCATCAGAATAATTTCAACTGGATTCATTTACTGACCCCCTCTAAACAGCAAGGGATTAACAGAGATGCCAAAAAATCCACTAGCAAGGATGAGGAAAGAAACCTGAAGGATGAGGAAAGAAACCTGAAGAGGGAAAAAACCTGGAGACCAGTAGGAAAACAGGAAGCAAGAAGGGATATCCATTTCTAAATTAATAACGAGAAACCTCAGATGGCCACACAGTTGCTCCCAAGTCTTGGCTGTGAGGACACAGAAGGTCACCAGGGCTGTGACCCAGCTGAGCCCCTGGCACGGGGCACCACGGGCTGGGGGAGGAGAGAAGTCTGCTAAAAGCACAGAAGCAAATCTTGTGAGAACATCCACACCTACATAAGAGCCCAAAAAAAGCAACCAGGCAGGACATGAGTAGATCCAGTGTTTGTACTGGTGATCACTGACAGAGACACACGAGATCTCTGATCTCTGGCAGCTGCAGGGGAGAGTGTTTGACGTAGAAAACGCTTTTTTCTCTAATTGCTTCCCATATTCCTTGCTGCTTGTTATCCCATAAAGGCTTTCCACAGCACCAGCCAGACCTCTCTGCTCTCAAGCACTTCCAGGAAAGCCTGCTACTACTGACTCTCTTAACTAAATTCTCTCCCAGAGCTTCCTTTCTCTTCCAATTTTTAAACTTCCTTCTCTGCCACTTATACAATCAAAATATCTTCTTTTCCAGGACTTGCTCCCTCAAGTCCATCTTCATCGTGCAGTGAAGGTTTGTGACAATACTTACCAAAGATAGCACGGTAAAATTCCACTAACCTGTATCTAAAATACCCTGCAAGAATGCCCTGAAGTGCCTGGCAGGGATTGACTTACAAAGCTCCTCAATGCTTTTCCCACTCTTCAAACCATGGAGTCAGTTTTGAAGCTGTAAAAGAGATTACTGAGGGTGGACATGAGAGAGGGACATAAAATCACAAGCAGCCTGGTTGGGGAACAACCACTCACTGTCTCTTCCAGTGAGGGAACAACAGGGAAAGGAGAGATTAAAAACAAGAGAAGGTTTTCCTTAACACAACTAAATTCTGAGATTCTTGACTTCGGATGCTGAGGACGCATAAGAAAATAAAACCTGTTAGATTACAAAAAGAAACATACATGCCCTGAGGAAGAAATCCACTGAGGGATACTAAACACAAAGGAACCAACTCCAGCTTAGGAAGCTCAGGGGCCAGCTGAGCAAAGCCTGGTGAAGTGTTCACCCTGCCCCTGCTGCTCCCTCTCAGGCAGCTGCTGCTGGACACTCTGGGACAGAGGACACTGGACACTGCAGTGACTGCCAAACTCTCCCTATACACACATTTCCAGGGCAGGGGGAGCTTTTGGATGAGCCTCATGTGACAGCATTATCAGGCACTCTCTCCAAGGCAGCATTTCCTCAGTGCAGAACAGGAGCTCCTCTCTCAGCGTGGAGCTGCAGGCACAGAAAACGTTCCCAGCACAGGGATTTATGCACGGGCTGCTTCAGCTGCTTCTTTCACAGTGAAGGCTTTTACCTGCTCCCATGCAAATGTGCAGTCCTACCACCCACATGTGACAAGAATATTATATTTGGAAAAGTAGATTAAAGGCTGGGATCAGACAGAATCAAACAATTCATACATAAAGCTTCGCTTAAGTGCAAGAGCACGGCGACGTTCCCACAGAGCTCCAACAGCATGTGAGACAGGTTTTTTAAAGCTCTAATATGATAACATGATCAATATATCAAAGGTTGCTGGTGTAGACACACTGCTGTTGGCTAATCTGCAACCCCAAAAGGATGGAAAATCGTGCCAAGGTTTTTATTCCTGCACTAACCTTTCTGTACTTATCCCTTCTACTACATACCCCTAATGTCTACATACATTCCTGGCTCTGCCTCCCCACCCCTCGAGAAATGAGAGAAAGGCAAAGTGTTTAACACATCACACAGACTGAGAATGCGGAGCCATGTCTATATTAAGGCATAAAATTAATAGTATTTATTATCCAATGGAGCAAGCTGTTACGAAGCGCAAGGAACGGCTCCTGTTACAGGCGCCATGTGAATCATAACTTGGATATTTCCTGATGTGTATTTAAAACTCCAGCCCCCAAACAGCACCGAGTATTTCTGGATAACATTTCCATGTGTGCATGCAACATGTGCACGTGAACTGTGCATCCACACCGAGGGCAGGGGAGCAGGATGGTGACAGCAGCTGTGGGCTGCAGACTCCTCTCCACTGCTCCTGTCCTGCCAGGTGCCAACTGTCAGGCAGCCAGGAGCGCTGCTGCTGCTGCCTCTGTACCCAAACATGGCCAGGTTGTCACCACGGCTGTCACAGTGGCACCACAGACACGCCACACACACGGGAGGACCTGCAAAACCTGGTGGAAGAGGGACAGCAGCACGATGGGGATGGTGCCTGAAGAAGGGACTTTAATTGAGGAAGAGGAAGGAGTAACTTCTCCACACTTGCCAGGGGAGTCCACAGCAGTGGCTGTGTTGTTCTGGACAAACCTCACTCCAAGTAAATGGCAGTGGATTGTTCTTGGTTCCCTCATTCCTAAAAAAATTGTTTGTAGCTGAGTGTTTGCCACACAGATCTGAAGTGTCTTGTACGCATTGTTCACTGCAAATTTGGGAATTAAATAGCCATACCTAATAAAGCCTCAACAATGCTCCAGTTGGCTTCTGAACCTGCTCATGTTCGAGATCACCTGCTCTTCTCCCTCTAAATTCCCCAACACCTGCCCTCCCTTAGCTGCTTCTTCCCTAAAAGCCTTGGCTCCCTCAGCCCTGGTGCCAGGAGCAGAGCTGCAGTTTTCCATCTCTGTTCTTCTGTAATCTGACCTGTGCCTTCTTCCCTAATAAATCTCAAGTTTTTTTTGAAAATAGACCTTTCTACACCCCAAAACCCACTGCTGAAATCCTGCAGGAAGTCCATTCCTATTCCAGAAAGCCTTCAGCACCTGCAGTGATACTGAACTACGTTTCAGCAGAAATCATATGGCAAAGCCCTAAATTAATAGTTGGATATTATAAACTATTTTATATCTGCTCTGTAAAACTTAAAGAAAGCCAAAATAAAGTTGCAGTCAGAGTAATTCCACATGACTTTTAAAGCCTAAAATATTTTTTGAGAGACAGAACCTTCTCCTGAACTCAAGCTCCCAATGTTAACACAGGCTGACTTCCCTGAAGCATTTTATCACCAGGTCATGCAACTTTCCCAGGCTTCCAACTGGCCTGGCAATGGGCTGGTCTCATCCACGGCCTCCTCCAACACCTGAGATTAGTGGCTTTCAAATTACAAGCCACAGGCTTGGGCAGACAGAAGAGCCCATTAGAAAAGCTGCTCACAAGATCCTCACAGGCAAAGCCACCCGTTTGTGGTTCAGAAGCTTCTATCAGGCTGCCTAAAAACACTCTGAGAAAGAGAAGGAGAACCAGTTAGAGAAGAAAATCAAAGCCTGAGAAGCTGGAAATAACAAGAGAGAAATAAGTCAGCTAATAATTGTAAGAGTCACAACCTCCAAGCCTTCCCACAACAGACTTATCACTTGAGCTGTTTACTGCAGATCTGAAAACCTAAACTCGATGGCCTTTGATGGGTTTTTTTGCTTCTAAAATACTATTTTGCAGGTGATTCATAACAAGACAAATTCTCAAAGGGAGCCCAGTGGCAGTGTGGGAACTCTTAGTTTCCAAAACAGAAGAGAGGCAGGATCACTCACAAGTTCAAAGTGTTCTTTCGAAACACTAAATCTCATCCGCCCCTGAATTCCCAAACAGTTTGAGTCAAACTCTTTGTTCACAGCTTCAGCAAACCCAAATGGGAGCTGGGATACAAGTAATTCAGTGCCCAGGAGGACTCAGGGGACAAGGACTCTGAGAGTAAATATTTAGGGAAATGTGTCATCTTCACAGAAGCACAGGACAGTTGAGGCTGGCAGGGACATCTCTGGAGATCATCCTGTCCAACCCCCTGCTCTGAGCAGGTTGCTCAGGGCCAGCTCTGGTTGTTTGGAGCATCCCCAAGGACAGAGACTCCACACCAGCCTGGCCAACCTGTTCTAGGACCGTTTCTCCAGCTCACAGAGGGCTTTCCTTCGTGTCCTGATTCACTGGCACTGACTCAGCCCTGCTGTCACCACGGGATGTGACATCACTCACGTCAGCAGTGACATACAGGACTAGTGACCCATCTCCCAGCTCCCTGATCAAAGGAGGGCCCTGCTCAGCGGGCCAGGAGAGCTGCAAGCAGGGCAAGGACAGGCCTGGCAGGACCAGCCTGATCCGTGGCTACCGAGCCCTCTGCCCGGCCAGCTCCTGCACATGGTTGTGTGAAATGGCATTACTCAGCCTGCAGCCTCCCTCAGGAGCAGGAAGGAAGGAAAAGGGGCCCAGGGCAAGAGATCTGTATCAGCCAAAGTCTGGGGATTGATACATGGGAGTGAGAGTGGATCGCTATCAGTGGCTGGAACTGGAGGCTCTTCAGGGCCCCTTCCAACCCAAACCACTCTGCGATGCCACAATTCTGAATTCACACAGGTTATTTCACTGTTTGATAGGCAGCACAAGCTGTCTCAGCAACCCTTTCCAATGCTTAACATCCCTTTAAAAAAATCCCTGCAGACAGAGAGGCCAAACAATCTTTAATTTTAGACCAGGGCTATGCAAGGACATCAAAAAGAAGTTACTTACTAATGGCCCCTGTGTAGGTTGGCTGTGTAAGGTCTTTTGGCACCTTCCTGTAGATGTCAAACCTGAAAGAGGAAAAGCACCAGCCATAAAACAGGTGGAACATTTCAATACATTTCATATCCCCACAGCGATGAATGATGCTGAAGTTTTTTCCATCCAGCTTTCCAACATTTTTTTATTAGGCAGGAGGATATGGGAAGAAAAACAAAACAAAAAAACCCTTTTCTTTTGTACAATTATGTAACTGTGCTCTGTCTTGGCTCCCATTTCCAAAGCACTTCCCTCCACCTCCCTGTTGTGGATCTGTGCAATCTGAACTGTGAGAGCAGCCAGGCAAGAAGTCATGCTGGACAAGTTTATAGACCACTGTAAAAAGAAAAGGATACTTTAGAGACTCCTGAATAAAGATGCCTGGCAAAAAAAAACCAAAAAACAACCCAGTGAAACGCAACCTGTATTGCCCCTTGTCATTTATATCCTGCAAAGCCAAAAATACACAACCCCTAAGTCAGTAATCCAGGTGTTGAGACAAAAAAACATCCCTTGGACATTGGATACAGCAACAGAAATGAACCCAACAGGTTTGTTCCTCCCCCAGCAAAACCCAGCTTAATATTAGACCCTTGTTTTGATTCAGTCATAGCTTTTAATATCCATAGGGCTCAGCTTTGCTATTTTAAACTCCCCATGGTTAAACTCTCCCTGCCCTCATGTGTTGGCTGTATTATTTCCTACCACCTTGTGCTCCTGCACGCCCAACCGCAATGCAGCTCTGACATCAGTTTTTCCATCACTCAATAAAAATTAATTAATGCATTAAAAACACCCACCCAGCCACCCTAAAGAAGGAAGTGACCGGTTCTCCCTCAAAATAGACTTTTTTGGATATGCCACAAGTTGGTGAGAGCTGATGCCTTTTCCAGCCCTGGAGAGGGCCTCTAAATTCCCAGTCTACACTGCACCAAGATGAGACACTCTGTGTTTATTCAGTAGCTCCTACTACATCAAATATTTTACTGGGAGTTTAAAAACTAGATCATTGTTCTTTTTAGTCTTAACTGCTGAGATAACCCTGAGGAACTGCATGAACAAACCAGCATTTGCCTTGCACGAGATCAGGAGGGCACTGTGCCTCACTCAGGAGCTGAAGCTGGAGGAAGGAAGGGAAGAGAGGGAATGGAGAGCAGGTAGAAAAATATTTCAGCTGCCCAGGCGAGTCCTGAACAAGCTGTGCCATCACTTAACACCCCAACAACCCCTGTGAGACACCTGACAGCTCTGCTGCACAGGAGCTGTGTTTTCATGACCCTTCTCACTGCTGCCTCCCAAAGAGAGCAGCACTATTCCCCAAGCAAACAATCCATGTATGGTTTTCCAGCTGCCCCCAGAACATCTGGAAAGTGCTGTTTGCATTCTTTCCACATCCACCGAGGCACAGGGATGGTGAAAGAACCCAAAGTAGCTGATGACATCATGGTCTCACAGGCAGAGGAAGCTGCTGCTCTCCCAGCCCATTAAACGCTGAGAGCTGGCGTCGTCTGGCCAAAGTCACAATAATAGATCAACAAGGCTAAAAAAGCTGAGAGAGAACCAGAGGGAGGCAGAGCACGTGAGCACCAGGAGCTGCTGAGTGTGAGCAAACACTCAGAAATAGGAAACAGCTCCAGGCTGGATTCAGTGAAAACAGCAGCGTGTGGATACTATAAAAGGAAGTTTGTTCTCACCAGCAGAAATATTTACTGGTGGTGAAATGATGGACCATCACAGCATTAAAAGAAAAAAAATCCCTGCTTTTTAAACTACTCAGTGGAAAGCTGATGTCATATGAGGCAGAGTTCTCTCCTCTCAGATTGTCATTTAATCACACAACACCACAAATTAACTTTTCCATGGCCTAAGTAAGCTTGGATAAGGCACAGACACTACAAAAAGTGCTCAATTAAGGTTTTATGGATGAAAGCAGAAGCTTGAAGGATGACATCCAGCTCCTGACCCAAGCAGGAGGGAAGGAGGGAAGGTGCACTAAGCCTTGCACAAGGATGCTGAAATGACCACAAGAATCAAAAGGACAAATTTGGGATAAGAGGCAAACACTGCTGGTTAGATTTTGCTCACGGATGTGTGATACCAGTAAATCCAAATGATCACCAGCTCAGAAGAAAAAGGACTGGCTGTGTGCAAGTCTCCTGGCAGAAAGAACAATCAACTGCTTGGAAAAGACACGTTCTGAGCTAGGAGGGTTCAGAGTGTGGCAAAGGAACAACAATCCTTGGAGTTCCAGGCAACTTCTCCTGAGGCATCTGATACTGGCCACAATTTATACAATTTTATTTCCTCAGTGTGACCCTGTTAGTGAAAACAGCAGTGGGGTTCATGCACTCAGAGAAGTCAAAGTCATCAAAGTTTGAGGAGAATGATGGAGATGGCACAGCCAGGACAAAGAGCCACCTTCTTCACTCTATTGAAACTCCAAGATAGAGGAAGATACGAAATGTAAAGGATTCAGTGGCAGCTTGAAAAGTGTGTTTGTGAGACACCAGAGAGCCCAAATGCTAGCAAAGAGGACAGAACCCCAAAGAGGGCTTCATTAATTACATGTAATTATAAAAATAAGTAAATCAAGAAAATGTCTCAAACAAATAGGAAGCTGACAAGAGTTATTGAAACAAGAGACCATAAGCCCCAAGAAATGAGATATTTGTGGCAGCTCCTATGAGACCTAAGGGTTAAATATCTGCCTCCACTAGAAAAACCTTTCTCCTTTTGCCACTGGCTCCTTGCCTACCTCCAGAACTGAAAGCAATCCCAGGAGAGCACTTACACTGTGCTGGGAAGAGAAAAGAACAGGATTAGACACCAGAGATGATTTGTAATGCAGGAGGGAGGAGGCAAAGGGGAACAGGTTTTACCTGCCCTCAGGTCAGACGTTCCTGCAAGCACCTGCAGTAAAAATTCCAAGCAGCCTGCAGGTTCCTGAGGCATTGCTCACTCCAGGAGTATTTGTACCCCGGGAACAGAGAGGAACCTTGTGCTCTGTGGCAGGAGCTGTCTCCCAGCTCCCTGCCAGGCTCAGAGCAGTGGAAGGTGTTGGCACTGCTGCCAGGAGAGGTGCAGAGGGGCTGGAGATGCCACCTTACAGGGCACAGACACCCTGTGCCACCCTGAGCCACCCTGAGCCACCCTGTGCCACCCTGAGCCACCCTGAGCCACCCTGTGCCACCCTGGGCATCCCCTGGCAGAGTCTGGACTCGTCTTAGGTGACCAGGAGGAACCTGGGTGTACATTTACAACTTCTCAGTGAACTCCCTGAACCTGCAGCTCGCTCTGCTTTAGGAAGGGAGGCATCACTTCACGCTCCCAGAGCAGGCACATGTGCATTTTCCACTGCACGTTGTTTATATTTAGCTTTTGGCGAGTTTCTTCCTCCCCTCAGAAAGGCAGGACTTGTAAGGCGAAGTTGTATCTTTGAGCTGATCAATTAACACCGTTTCAGAGTGGAAACAACAAACTTGCTGCTAGGAAAGTTCTTCCTCCAGGTCATACGTGTTCTCACAAAGGGAAGGCTGGGCCTTGCAATTCCAGAATATGAGGCTAAAGATAGAATTAGGCTGTCATCAGTGTAACAAAGGAATTTCCTGACACATCTATAGTGTCTTTTCTTTCAGTGGAGAGCTGGGTTGCAAACAAAGAAATAAAAAAAGCCCTTTTGGCAATGTCAGAGGTTGACTGGAACCAACACTCATAACTAACAGGAGGGAATGCTACAATACTTTTTTATCAATCTAAAAGTTGAAAGGACATGGCAAAAAAAATCTTCCTCACCTTCCTGGTGGGAATGTCAACAAACTGGTGAAACAGCATCCCAGAGATGAGCAGGGGTCATTGCCAGCTAGGTTCAAAGAGAGAATTCACAAATCTTTGAGTGATTAAGCCAGGTCTGGGGCAGCTCTCTGCAGCTCTCTGATGGACAGGAGTGCCACAGTCCTCCTGGAAAGAGCGAGGTGAAATCTAGATGACCTCAAAGGAGCCAAAGAAAGGGTGGCAGATTTCTAGTGCCAGTGAGAGTCAGAAGGATTTCAAAATCTGTACCTACACTAACATGGGCTGCTGCTACTCGGATTTTTTTCTTCAGACAGAAATATATCATAGAATCACACAGTGGTTTGGGCAGGAAGGGACCCTAAAGATCATCTCATTCCAAACCCAGCCATGGGCAGGGACACCTCCCACTGTCCCAGGCTGCTCCAGCCCTGTCCAGCCTGGCCTTGGGCACTGCCAGGGACCCAGGGGCAGCCACAGCTGCTCTGTGCACCTGTGCCAGGGCCTGCCCACCCTCACAGTAATTTTTTTTTTTATTAATATCCCATCTAACCCTCCTCTCTGTCAATGTGAAGCCATTCCACCCTGCCCTGTCACTCCAGGCTCTTGTAAAGTCTCTCTCCATCTTCCTTGTAGCTCCTTCAGGCACTGCAAGGCCACCATTGTGTCACCTCCAGGTGAACAATCCCAGCTCTCCCAGCAGAGCTGCTCCATCCTCTGCTCCCCTGGAGCCTCCTCTGGGTCTCTGCAGCAGCTCCAGGCCCTGGGGCAGCTCTGCAGGTGGGGCTCTCACCTGGGCAGGGCTGGAGGAGCAGCAGGGAGGGCAGAGGACCCAAACACTGCTGGTTTTTCCTGGAGTTGATGCTTCCCCTGCCTCCCCTGGGCAGAGGATGAGCTCACTCCCCCAGCAGGAGCTGCCACAGGCAGGGCTGCCTGCCAGGGCTTGATGTACACTCGAACAGGTTCATGTTTGGACCCGAAACGTTTCAGGAAATGAAGTAATAAATACATTATTTCACTGAAGATTTCCACACCTCCAAACAGAATGATCCTCCCTGACATCTCTGGAATCTGAAAAGAGCTTCTTTAACATCTCCTCTGTAAGATGCTGTGAAGTTTTTCATGAACGAGAAGCAAAGAATGTGAGGCAATCAAAAAACCCAACAACTTTTAGGCAGAACTAACTAGACAATGGTTAAATTTAAATGTCCTGTAGCAAAGGGAAACTCTGATACCCAAAGGAGTTCATATCAGAGAAGGAAAAACACTAATTCCTCCTTCAGTTTACAGCGTTTGCCCATCCCTCCCTGGCACAAAGACTGGCCATGGTACCCAGGGCTGAACTGCTCCCAAAATTACTGATGGCCTGTGTGGGGTCCCTGCAAAGACACGGCAGAAGCTCAGGAGTGAGCAGCGGTAAAATGGTTTTGTGTACCTTTCTGCAAGGCCTGGTTTTACTGATTCACCTGAGGGGCCAGGGAAAGGCTGTTTTGGAGCTCTTGGATTGTATTTTGGATTCCAGCTAATCAAGCAGAACTGTAACACATTCTCGTGTGGCACTTGGTCACAGAACAGAATTCAGGCACTGTAAATCAGCAGCAAAATGATTAATTTTTGTCCCTTTCCAGAGAGTAATGCTCACAGACAGGGGAAAAACAGCTTTGTTCTTCAGGCAGATTATGTTTTTCCCCAGGAGAATCAAATATTTAACCATCAGTCTTCTTTTTGAAGCACACTGGCTCTGTTGTAGGTACTTCAGCACGTCCTGAAAGTCAGAGCACTCATTACAACAAATTACATTTTTGATGTCAAAAACGATTAAAAAAAAAAATAAAATAAAACCCCAACCCATACCATGGCTGACATTCCACTTTTAGCAGGTCAGTGGTGGTGTAAATACACCATTGTCATCTTGGCTCAGCAGAAAGGGTCCGTGGCTGTGATTCAGCCAGAAGAATGTGGGTGTTGAAACAACACTCGATTCTCCACCTCCCATGGTCACCAGCTCGCAGAAGTGACATCTATTTTTCAGCAGATACCATTTGGAGCTGAGATCACCAATTCCTGGTGACATTACTCACTCCCGGTAACGAGCCCAGTGTGAACAACCACCTTAATTTTATTACACATCAGTAGCTTTGAGATCTCCTTGAATAAACGAGCCTGGTGCTGCTGAACCAATTTGTTTTACTAATAAAAAACCTAAAGTGACTTGCAGGGACGACACATCTTCCAGCAGAAACAGAACCTCACGATGAAGTTAATCAAACACCTGGCAATTCTACAGCACCAAACTACACAAAGGGGGAATTATCAAATACAGAGAGAAAAAGTCAACTTTGAGGGAGTGGAGTCTCCCTCGCTGGGGATATTCCAGAACTGTTTGCATGCAAAAGGTTGGACCAGTGTGGTTCCTTCCACCCTGGGACTCTGTGATCCTGAAAAAAGGGTTTAGGGTCAGTAGAAATGCCATCCCTGATTGTTTCCTTCTTGGTAAGAACCATGACTTCCGTGAGAAAGAGATGGGCTGCAGGTTGAAAAAGAGAAAGGCAAGACAACTGTGACACATAGACATGGAAACAAAGAATAATGCACCTTTCCAGGCTGAGATGGCTTCCTGGATCAACAAAATCCCTCACTCAAGGGCTGAAAACACAGCACAAAAAACAAAGAAATAACAACCCCACTCTTCAGCCCTTCAGTGGGAGGCTGATTTGGGCAGTACCACTCAGATTCCTGTGGATATGCCCCTTCTCACACAGAATTTATCTGTCTGCAGTACAATTAATTCACTCCCAAGGCAGGAATAAGTCTTTTCACAGCCCCTTTGCAAACATGGCTGTCACACCAAAACCACTCTCCTTTTTTTGCATTTTTTAGGCAGTGCTCTCTGCTCTCTAAACTGAAAGAAGACTAAGTTGGCCTTTGAGGAACTATTTCATGCCAGAACTGTTTCCTTGCCACTGCACAGGGAATACAAGCAGGTTAAAGCCGTTACCAAATCTTGTTTATCCTTCTGCTCGTTTGCTGCTAACGCCCCTCCCCATTTATCAGCAAGGAGCTGCAAACTGGAGATAAATTCTAGTGAAATATCGTTTCCCCCATTTGCCAAGTCCTCCTTGTGGAGAGCGTGGCTGCAAACCTGAGATCTCAAGAAGCCAAGAAGGCATGAGGTCACTATTTCTCCACACACACACACCAATTCCTGACTGAACAAAGAGCTTGCCTGTTCTTTACAAAGTCCACTCATGACATACTCACCACTAAAGCCAGCTACAACGTGGAGGAGAAAATTCCTACCCTTACACACTGTACTTGTCATCTTCCAGAAATGACACACAGGGCAGCCCATGAAGACATTAAGTTTTTAAAAACTCACTCTTGGGAAAAAAAAAAGGAAGAACGGGTCTTTTTTGTCAAAAGGAGATAAAGTATTCTGTTACACTTGTTTTCTTCTTCAGGTGGACAGAAAAACCGCTGCACTGTGCATTTCTGAGAACACCTATTCAAAATAACAGTCCCAGATGGCTTTTGATGAAAATAACCCCAAAAAAACCTACAGCACTGTGGGAGATTACACAGAGGGCAAGGCAGGTGCCAAACACAGCCCTGGACAGGCAAGCCTGTGCCAGCATCCATTTGGTTTTTGATAAGAGTCACTCTGAGGCAGCTCTGTCTGATAACCGGCTTGGAAACATCCACTGCCTTTTCTTTGAGAGCGTCCTAAACAAATTCATTTTCAGGCTACATCCCTCAGAATTACACAAGCCTCTCTAATTACTTCATTAGATATCAGCGAATCCAGCCAACTACAGTTTCTATTGAAGTGCCTTTAAAGAGACAAATCATCCTCAGCTCTTGAGGATGTTTTCCCTGGAGACAAGGACATAACCTTGGGATTTGTCACTTGATGCATTTCTGTTCTTCCTCGTCCCATTTCCTATCTGCTCCTTGAACCTTTGTGTTGTTTTGCTGCGTGCCAGAGAGCAGAGATGGATGGTCCCATCCCTTTGTTTGGGCTCCCCACAGGAGCTGGTGCAGGACACCCAGCTCTTCCCACGAGCTTTCTATAACTGGCTCTGTTTTGAAGTTTGATTTCACGACAGAGGAGCTGCAGTGGCAATTCAGGAAACCAAGGCAGGTGTGAAGCAAGAGGGGAATGAGCAGCCACAGCCCCACTTCAGGAAACACATCTGGGTGCACATGAAATGAGCTGGAACAATGGCTCTGAAGAGCCTCCCCCATCCCACCACACAGATTTGTTTCCTCACATTCCTGCTGCTCCCACCTCTGGCAGACCCTTTCTAGAGACAGCAGAAGAGTTTATGGACTGTGATTCATTCAGTAGCTGCTACTCTTAAGGCTCTTAGCAGAGACACCAATTACAGCTGAGAATCCACTTTGCATAAAACACTTCATCATTTTTAAGGGGAACATGGGAAGCAGAGAGAAACTTAGTCATGGTAAATATAACTTGGATTAAGTCCATCTGACATTCAAAGATGACTGTGCACAAACAGACTCCCTTTTCTCTCTCCAGGAACACTTCAGAGGAGGTTGGTGCTACAAAGGGGAGATCAGAGTTTAAGCACTCTGACATAGAAATTTCCCTTCTCCCCTTCCCCAGATCAATGCAGCTTGGAGGGAGAAGAGGAGGAAAAAACCCAGGCCACATTGGTTATTTTCCAGTGAATTCAGGGTATCAAAAGGAAGCTCTGCCTGCTGTCAGAGCAGGATCATTCAGGCTGGAGACACAAATGGAAACGCCCCGGCTTTAATCCCCAGTGGTATTTCTAGAGAAACCTTCCCACCAGAGGCATGCTGCTCAGTGACAAGGAGCATTTCTGTGTGCTCTGCCGACCTCTCAGCAGCTTCCCTGGTCACCTCAGCAAAGCCTGAGCATTAGAAGTGCCCCAGAGAAAATCCTGGCTCCCTCCAGGTGGGGTCTGTGACCAGCCTCTGGAACACTGCGGGGTGGCACTCCCGTCCTCTCCCCAGCAGGAAAAATGTAAATGTGATGTAAACCAAATTCTCAGGCTGGAGCTTGTAGATCAGGAGTGGAGACCTGGAGCTCGTGGAGCAGATCCAGCAGAGGCTGTGGAGCTGAGGAAGGACCTGGAGCATCTCTGTGCCCAGGAAAGGCTGAGGGATCTATTGATCTATTGAGACAGACCAAAAAAAGAAATAGATGAGGCTAGAAAAAAGAGAAGAGAAACTAAGATGGCATAAAGAATACTCCAGGGTTACTGAATAGAGATAGATTTTAAATTTAAAAAATCCAATCACTTAGCTAAGAGTTTCCAAGTTGTTTAACAGGCAGCAACTGTTCCTCTGTTTCCTTGGGTCACTGCTCCCAAACAAGGACTTTGGGACAATTCACCCCAGCTTTGTCAACAAAGTTCTGGCCACCAGGAGCCCAGACACCCCCGCTGAGGAGCACAAGCCATCAGTGGCTTTTCTCCTCTTCAGAGGCCACTTGGCTCTAAATAAAACCAAGACACAGTCTCACTCCATTAAAGGCAGGCAGGTACTTCTATCAGAACACATTTTTCTGGCTTCAGTCCCTCCTACAAAGCACATCCAACACTCGTGGTGAGATCCTGAAAAGCAAAGCTGTTACTTTCTGTAGAATGGATAAATCTAAAGCCACCAATTTAGCTTTCAGTGTGACAGCTCAAGCTGAGGGAAATACAGAGGCAGAACAAACAGCACAGCTGTGTCAGGTTTGCACACACGGCGCTCTTTTGATTAGCAAAATACCATTTACTTAAAAAAATAAAAATCCCAGACGTCTGCCTGAAGTAGCTGGGGGGAGTTTTACTGCTCACAGTTGTTGAAACCATCCCTAGAACTCCTGTGCCCAGGACCAGGGATAAAAAGATTAACCTCTTTACTTGTTAAATTGATCTTATTCAGTGGTGAAACAGCTGGGGTGTGCAGAGATGGCCTGAAAGATCCCATTCCATGTGCTTAAGGACAGAATATGTGAAATAAACGAGTAAAGATGGCCCTGGAGAACAGCTGGGATGTGGGACACAGGACAGGACACAGCTTCCCTCTGCTCAGTGACCTGAGAGGGGCTGGGGAAGGGACACAGCCTGCCCAGCAATGCCCTGGGCTGGATTATGTGCCCCACATGCCTGAGAGCTGCTGCAGGAAAAAAAGTCAGACCTGCCTTTTGGAGCAAGTCTGTGAACTAGGAAAGGGTGGGTTTTAATAGGGAAGCATCAAGAAAAGCCTGTCCTTTTAAAGCAAAGCCTCTCCCACTTGACACTAAAACGGTGGTGAGTTCCAATGCTCTCTGCATTTTCAGTTCCTGTGGTCCTTGCTGTACCTGTGCTGGGCAAGAATATCCAAATTTGCTCCAAAAACCCAGCAAAGAAAGAAGAATCTTGACACATAGTAAATTCATTCTAAAACAGGTGAGGAAGCAGAGCTGCCTTATTCTTACACCTTAGTCTACACGTGTATAGAAAGCATTAATTTCTCTATTTTCATTAAGAAAGATTAGTTCAAGATTTTATTCTGAAATCCTTTCTTTAGCTGTTTTTCTTCCCCACCCGAAGACAAGTGTGTGTTCTGACAACTGCAAGAACACTTAGCTCCTACAACCCTGCACAGACAACAAAATCAATCACTCTTCTCCCAGTCCAACCAAGTAGGTGAAATCTGCTTAAATGAACGGGAAAACAATGGTAGGAAGTCAGCAGCAGGGGCAGAAAATAGGAACTACTGACTTTGCGGCCTTCATTCTGCTAATTCTTTGTTTAGATGACATTTCTATGTTTCCTGTCTGCTGGCAGATGAGAACATGATGTGCAGAGAGCAGCTCAGGACAGCTGTGGCTGCGATCCCAGGGATGGGATGAGCAGTGGGAGCCCACAGACCTGAGTTTGTTCTCTCCTGGTGCTGACTCACTGTGTCATTCCCGTTCCACTCAATTAAACCTTTCTTCTTCAGCTCCTTCACCCTGCACAGCAGCACCTGGAAACATCTGCCCACCTCTCCTCCACCATGTGTGAATCTACAGATGGGAAAACTGGAGATAGCTGAAGCTAAACTAGCAAAGCTCCATGTTCCATCAAGTTTAAATATTTAGTATTTTAATTAATTAATTAATTAATTAATATTTAGTATTTGTATTTAGTCTTCTGAGCACTTTTTTAGCACTGATTAATGAACAAGAATTTACTGTGGTTGTGTGGGGAAAGCATTTGTGTGAGTTCTTCCATTTTTTTCTTGGAGTGAGAACTAAGTGCTTCCTGGAAGGTGAATAATATTTCCAGAGGAGGATGGGGTTCTGTGTTCTACCTGAAGGAATGGCTGGGGTTGTGCTGGGGGGATTTTAGGGTGGATATTAGGAAAAGGTTCTTTCCCTAGAGGGTCGTGGGGCACTGACCAGGGCTGCCAGAGCTCCAGGAGAGTTTGGGGATGCCAGGCTGGGATTGTTGGGAGGTCTGCAGGGCCGGGAGCGGATCACTGACCCTGGTGGGTCCCTCCCAGCTCAGAACATTTTGTGATTCTCACTCTTTGAAGGTCTGTACAAGGAAAGCAGCAGGAAGGTGGCTTTAGGAAAACAAACTGGATGTGCTCTGCAAGAGCCCAGCCTGGTTCAGTACCGGGAGAGCAGTTTGTGAACAGTCCTGATGGGTTTGTGAATTGGGACACAAACTTCAAAACGTGTGCAAAGTCAGATAAGTGATCCTGCTAATCGCAGTTTCACACAGAAAATAAACACCGAGTACACAAACACCAAAGCTTGGCCCCGAGTGTGAGCTGGAGATGCAAATACAGATTCAAAGCCAGACCAAGAAGCCGATACTTGTAAACACCAAGCAGTCATTAACACATTTTATAAGATTAACACCCTCCTAACCGCAGATAATGCACACATCATTGAGCAATCAGCCAGTCCTCATTTACACACAATGGACATGAACACACACCGCAGAGCCTGAGCTCCACTGGACAAACTCAAGGCTTCAGAATTACACTGGAAACTGCTTAATCCTCAATTATTTTGTTATGAGAAGCACCAGACAGGGAGGTGGAGGGGCTGGTGTTGAGTTTTTAAGTTTATCTGGACTGCAGGCAGGTGAAAACTTCAATTTTTCCAATGCTGTATGACTGACTTCTCACTCACAACATCACACCAGTTTTAAGGACCTTTTCTGACCTGCTGGCTCTCCACACTTACAAACCCAGGGGTGAATTGCAGAATAGGTTTCCTTGCCAGCCAGCTCCTCCCTCTTAATTCTAGTTCCAAGAACATAATGAAACTACCAGAGGAAGTGTCTGAAACAAGGAGGAGTACTGAGAACAAGAAAACAAGGTTAGGCCAGGAGGACTGTCATTAATTATATAATCCAGCCTTGGGGTAAGTGGACATTTAGGGAAAGGGGCTGAGAGAACCTTGGAGGCACCAGCCTGAGCCCATTATGTCATCTGGCCCGCTGGGTACTTAGCAGGTACAGCCTCTGCACTGGGACAGAAAAACAAACCCATTTATTTCTAGGACAAAACACTTCCAATCCTCACAGCAGCTGCTGAAAAAAAGGCACGAAAATTCACAATTCTGCTCCCACTTAAATTGATTCCTTTCCAAGGAACCAGTTCTCTTTTCTCCTCCCTTGTGCCCGCTCTGTGGTTCTGAACACCTTTTTGTCAACCATCAGCCAAATTTTGTGCTTTTATTCTTCCAGTGCATATCAAGCCTGTTCTCTCAGGAGTATACACAGCAATTGTATTGCTGCAATATGCCAAAAGGTCAACTTTTTTTTTTTTAGGTGACACTGAAGGATGGAAGACAGGAAGCAGTACATCACTTTTTCCTTCAAAATAAAACGTTAGGCTCAAACACATTCCAAAAGCAATTAGGAGGAGGAGGAAAGTATAATCATAAATACTCAAAGATGGAGTCTTGCCAGCAAGCATTTTATTTCCTTTTAGGCAGTGAAGCAGGTGTCAAAATGAAGGATGGAAGAGAAATGTATTTTTAATAAAGTGAGCAAATTACACTCCGCTTCATCAAAACAGGAGAAAAGTGTCACAAAGAAAAAATGTTCAAGTAAGGGGACTGGTCTTTACCTTGCACTGCTGAACACCTTGAAACAAGATCTGAGAAGAACTATTTTAAAATCTATTTAGAACTATTTTAGAAATGTGCAGGTTTTATTTGGGGAAGCTGCTTTCTGGTTTAAGTCCCAGCTGCACTTGCTCAGCACAAAAATCAGAGATTGGTACTCAGAATTTTACTACAAAGAAGACTTACTACTAAAATACTCAGGCATTTCAGTATAAGGACGATTTTGTAGATTGTGGCAAGGCTGTGGTTAATTTTTTGGCAGACCAAGTTTTCCATTTCGAGAGCAGCTGGCTCTGTACAGGAATACCTAGACATCACTTCAGGGCTTGTGCTTGGATGGAAGACAAGAAAAACAGATGATTCTCCACTTTTTCGTGCACTGCAAGACTATTCTTTCCTCACCTCCTCCACCAGCTGAACTGCACGCCTAAAAAATCCAGCAGCACACTTCAAAACACAAGCCCAGCAAACACACAGAGTTCCCAGTGCAGGCTGGTGGCATTGCCTCAGCTCTGTTTACAGTGTGATTCAGTCATTTTCACAGCAGTGAACGATGATGGCATGAAGGAAGCATCTGTGCCACCGAGGACTGAACAAAGGAGGACACTTAAAGTTCAGAAGGAACAATGCAAAACTTTCCTACAAAGTCAGACTTTAGTATTCCCCTACTTACTCAGGAAAAAAAAAGTCTCCACTCCAGTGGTGTTTGAGAGAAATGATGCAGGAGGGAGACTTGGAAAGAAATATTTACACACATGCACACCATTATAATCAGTTATTTGTGGCACAAACATCAATAGACTCTGTCTGTGCAGCTCTGCTCGCCCATCTGACTGCTGTGACTGCAGAATAATTTCTCAGGTGCCCTCAAAGGGCTATTGTAGAGCCAAAGTTAGTCATGGCACTGCCTGGCACCAGCTCCACGTTGGGCATTACGTAAGGTGGCAGCAATAGCATTGGAAGGGTTGTTTACCAGTGCCATTGCACAATGGGAACTGGAACAGGCCAGACGTGGCTGCAGGTGGGGTGGAAATGCAGTTACTGCTGAAATGAGCTCAGTTTGGCAGAGCACGGGGCTAAAAATGCCAAGGTTGTGGGGCTGGACTCGGTGATCCTTGTGGGTTCCGTCCAGCTGAGAATATTCTGGGATTCTATAAATCTGTAAGTACCCAAATCAGAGCTGTGCTACAGCCCCTGGACATTCATTTAGGAAGTGATGGCTGCCAGCTCAGTCACATCCAGGAATTGATGTTTTGGAAAAAATCATTGCAACTTTACTGCTCTTAGCAAAGGGAGGATGGTTGGGTTTCAATCAGACTGAGTTGTGATGGGGAATAGACAGACTGATGCTCACACTTGTGACCTGACACAGTTGTGAAATCGATTCCTGACCAGATTGATGAGCACAAACCCGATTTTAGGTGATTTCGAGTCTACGGAGAAAAATCTTTTCCAAACTAAGCAGCCCTCGGACACCTCCTCATTCACTCGTGAGCTTAAGGCAAGTAAGTTGATTTTAGCCTTCAGGCTTCAGAAAAGAAGGAACAAAACTGTCTTTCATGGTCCCCCCATTTTTATTTTGGTCAGGAATCAATTTCACAAAACTGATTTGTGTCAGTTCACATGTCTGAGCATTGGTTTGTCCATTCACCATCACAGCTCTTAGGTCTAATTTAAAACCAAACACACTCCCTTTGCTAAGAGCAGGAAGATTGGAGTGTGTCAGCTTTGGTTAAGACTCAAAAATTCCATTTAAAAAAATCCTTGAGGAACAAAAGTGAAGACCTGCCTGTGTCCCAAAATAATAAAAATGATCCAGAGGTCTGAATCAGCACACCCACACTAAAATATCATTTATCACAGCCATGCCAAAGAACAGCTGACAGTGGGGGCCTGTCATACTGTACAGATGGAATAAGAGCTTTTGCCTTCCATTCTAGATCAGCATTTAAATCTAAATCTTTTCCAAGCCTGGCTCCTTTCCCATGACCTCCAAAATCCGGGTACAGCTCATTGTTACTTCATACAGGTTATCACACTGTGGAAACAAAAAAAACAACCAAACCCCAAAACCAAACAAGGAACAATAAAAAAACCCTAATGAAAACATCACAATGATTAACTGTGGGAAATAAATTCTGAATTTCTCGGTTACACATAAAAATAAGGATTCACAGGCATTTGCCATTCTATGCCAAACACCTGGCCAGGGCACAACTGTGAATTACCCAGAATTAGAACAAAAACTTGATCTCAGAGTGGTCTATTTTAGTTTTTCTCAGTGTAACCAACTAAAGTGACCACGATGTTTCAGAAGTTTCAGTCTCTTACAAACCCATCAGTAACTCTTTTATGCAAATAGGCAGGTGCAAAGAAAAGCCACCAGAGTCAAGAGAACTTGCAGCAATGCTTCTCTCCACCGTGTCCACCTCCATTGCAAGGGAGTCACTCCATTTTTACATCTGTAATTCTCATTTTTGTGCCATTCTCAACTCCTGAGCAGTTTGAAGTCCCAGCCCAGCTCAGCCTCCTCCTAACGGGATCACACCACGTGGGGACCCTCCTGCCTGGCTCACAATCACCTCTCAGGATGACCCAGGCTTAGAGTTTAATCTAATTATGATTAAAACCACCCTCAGAGGCTGCAAGTGTGCAGGTGACACCGGATCTTAGAGGCTCCAAGGGGAAATACCCTTCCAGCTCCAGTGAGAAAACTCAAAATCCCCAATCAAACACACACAAAGCTGCTCTGCTGACACAAGTTCTAAAAACCAGGAGATGGGCAAGAAGGGAAAAATCTCTCTCTTTCAGCCAAATGGGTGTTAAAAAAGAAAGAACCAGGCATTCTGGAAATACAAACTGATTTAGCAGTCCTGTAGGAGGGTTGGTGTCTTGTGACATGCTCTGAACAGACCTGAAGGCTCCAATCTGGAAGCTGAAAATTTGGTTCTGTACCAACATCACAGCAGGACTGAGGGGATTAATCTGAATGAAAGGCTTTGAAACATGAAAAGCACTAGGTAAATACTGAGTATTATTAAAACCCTAAAGATACTTGAGACAGAATAATCATTATTCATGTGAGAGTACTGTGAAAATACAGGTTTATTTGTGAATTAAATGCAGTTTGTATGAGGAAAGGGAACCACTGATAAGCCAAGAAAACAGAAGTCCTACAGAAAATAAAATTGTACAAGAAAGTACAGGTAACAAACCAAGCTACTTCTATATCAGACTGACTGATGGAGACAACTTTCAAGAAAGATTTTTAAGCAATTTCAGTTCTTCAACCTAGCTAAGTTTAATACAGAGCAAAGAGATTTACTTCCTATGGAAGTAAATAATTTTTTTGGCTTTCAGTTGGTGAAGAACAGGGACATTATTGGCTCTGGGCTGTTTTAATTACTTGTCATTTGTGTCTCCATCATCTCCAGATGAGGTTTGGATTCCTCTTTGAGCTACTTTGGGTGGAAATAGAGCTCAAAGCCCAAACTTGCAGCTGGTCTGCAGTGCCCCTCTCTACACCTGGTGCCAGCTGTCACCTTCCTGCCACCCTAAAATATCAAAAATAAAGCTCTAAGAAAGAGGAGGATCCAAAACCAACAAAACCTCGCCTTCCCAACTGTCCTTGGCAGAGCAGCTAAGGACAGAATTCCTTCAGATGCAACGTGAAATCTGTGGTCTCCAGAAGAACACTTTACACATGGAATTTTGGACTCTAGAAGATATGCAGAGGCATTTCTAAAAGTTTTTTAACCATCCAAACCTTTAGTCACACACAGGCATGTAAAAGTCAGGGTACCAAAGTGCGCCTGCCAAAGGGAACATCCAGCTGAAAGCTCTGAGAGAAAAACCTTGTAATTTCCACGGTGAAAATGTCATTTCTTCATTCAGAAACTTACTCAAGGTGGTGACCTTATTTCTCCAAGAGCCTTGTATTGCATATTCTACAGTTGTCAGGAAGTACCTGTACATTTTTTTAATGTGTGCATCATACTTTACCTACAACAGTAAAATTTTCCAGCCTCAGCAGATTTTGTTCCACTGACTGCACTATGAACAAAACCCACAACAGCTAAAAAGGGCTCTAACCTTTGCAAACCTTTGGTCATGAACTCTGTTCATGTTTCTAAAACAGGAAAGTGGTTTGCTGCACGTGACAATAGCTGCTCTGCACTTTAAATATGAAATTCCTGTTATCAATGGCAGCTTTTGAAAAATTCATCCTTGCAGAAAAGCTGAAGTTCAATGAGCTAACGTTATTTGAGAAAGAGCTTTGAAGTGTCAATTTCTAATCCTCCACTCTAGTGACAAAGGAGTTATTTGTAACTGTGAATCTTTAAAATGCAGATCTGAACTGATGTCTCTGTTTTTGTAACTCATTAACACAAACCCTGCAATTCAGCTTTTACTGAATGTCTTTGTTCCATTCCAAAGTGAAGCACTAGTGCTGTCTCTTAAGATGATTATGCTCTTGGTGAGCCAGGGTTTCCATATGCACATTCTGAGACCCAACAGAAATTACATTTTCAAAGACATCAGAAATAACATTTTCTTTATCTGCTATAACAAAGTGACAGCCACAGCCCAGGATCTCTTATTGTTCATGTATTTTACAAGTCTGAGAATGGATGGCAATAGGATTCGCAGCTGGCAGAATGTCTCCAAAGAAGAAGTTTTTCTATCAAATTTTACACAAAAGCAGAAACGAGGCTCTGGGCCCCGGATCCCACATGATCCAGCAGATGCTGTTTCCAGCTTCAGCAAGTTTTCATTCAGAAGCAACAGCCTCCGTGTTCAACAATGCCCCACGGATCACACAGGATCCTGTTAGCCTGTATAAATGAGAGGCCTGGTTTAGAATTACAGTAAAAATATAATGCACAACTTCTTGTTTGGGACAACTAAAACACTGCACTCCCACCACCTCCCATCTCAAGGGGGTGCACACGGAGGGGTCATGATGATCCTACATGAAAATGACTGTATGTTCCCCAAAATCCGTGTATTTTTTATTGTAATAATTATGTTGTAGTAAAATCTGTATGAGAAACGTCATCTGTGCATCTTCCCCTTGGCATCTCTGAACTTGGGAAGGTGCAAATTGTCAGTTCAAGAACAGCTCAAAAAAGAAAATGAACCCGCAGTTGCTATTTTGGCTCCAGTGAACTCAGAGGGGTCTTTTTCACTTCTGCTTTGGTACCTGACACGGCCCAGGGGATGAAGGAGCCACACAGAAAGGCCAAATCCTACAACTTGCACCTGCTCAAAATGGCAAAACCAAAGGTGGAGGTGTGGGTGTTGGTTCCCAGCCATCAGATACGTGGCACAGCTTTGGCACATGAAGCCTCGGTGGGACCCCTTAGAGATGCTCTGGGAGCTCCATCCTAAGCAGTGACCCCCTAAAGCCACTGCGGGAGCCCCACTGCAATCTCCCAAAGGCACTGTGGGAACCCCACCGTAAGAAATAACCCTTAAAGCCAGTGTGGGAACCCCACCGTAAGAAATAACCCTTAAAGCTGCCGTGGGAACCCCACTGTAAGGAATGATGCCCTAAGGCTGCCATGGGAGCAGCATCATGACCTTCCAAATGTGCTGCAGGAGCCCCACCACAAAAAGTCACCCCTCTCACAAAAAAGTGAGACCTCGGGCACCTGCGGGAGGAGCAGCAGCCCAGCACCTCCACCCCAACACCCGCATCCATCACCCCGACGGTGCCGCTGCTCCCAGGCAACCCAAACTGCACACATCCCCTTCGGCTTGATGGAACCGCGTTATGGAGCTGGGCACAGCCTGTGGACACTCCTTCCGTCCGTCCATCCATCCATCCCTCCATCTATCCCTCCATCCATCCATCCATCATCCATCCATCCATCCATCCATCCATCCATCCATCCCTCCATCCATCCATCCATCCATCCATCCATCCATCCATCCATCCATCCCTCCATCCATCCATCCATCCATCCATCCATCCATCCATCCATCCATCCATCCATCCATCCATCCATCCATCCATCCATCCATCCATCCCTCCATCCATCCATCCATCCACCCATCCCTCCCACGCGCGCCCGCGGGCGGGGAGCGGCGCGGGGCGGTGGCGGCCGCTCCCCGCGGGGCGGGCGGGCTCTGTCGCGACTCTCGGCGACACTCACCTCCTGAAGTCAAAGGGCATGGTGGTGGCGGTGGTGGTGGCGGGCGGGCTGCGGGCGCCGCCGCCCCCGGCCCCGGCTGTGGCCTCGCTGCCGGCGGCTGCAGGGCCAGGAAGTGACGGGCCCGGCCGCGGCCCCGGCGCCGCGCAGCCCCAGCCCATTGGGCGGCCGGGCCGGCCGGGGCTTCCGCCGCCGGGTTACGGGAACGGCGGCAGCGCGCTCGGGAGGAGGGAGCCGGTGAGGGAACCGGGGTGCGGGATGAGGGATTCGGGGTGAGGGTGAGGGGTGCAGGCGGCCCCAGGGCCCCCGAAGTTCGCGGGGTCCGCTCGGTGCTCGCCGTGCCCCGCTCAGCCCCGCGGCTCTCGGCGCTCGCAGCGCGGAATCGCGGAATTGTTTGTGTTTGGAAAAGAGCTCCGGGATCACCGAGCCCAGCCTGTGTCCCATCCCCAGCCCAGAGCACCCAGTGCCACCTCCAGCCCTTCCTGGGACACTCCAGGGATGGGCACTCCAAACCTCCCTGGGCAGTGCCATGGCCTGAGCTCCCTTTCCATGGGGAAATTCCTGCTGCTGTCCACCCTGAGCCTCCCCTGGCCCAGCCTGAGGCCGTTCCCTCTCCTCCTGTCCCTGTTCCTGGAGCAGATCCCAAATCCCCCCGGCTGTCCCCTCCTGTCAGGAGCTGTGCAGAGCCACAAGGTCCCCCCTGAGCCTCCTTTTCTCCAGGCTGAGCCCCTTCCCAGCTCCCTCAGCCCCTCCTGGGGCTCCAGACCGGAGTGTGGAGATGTTTCAGGCTTTGTCTGACATCTTTTGCACTCTCAGCATCACGATGATACCAACGTGTGTCAGTGACTGCAGCGCTGGAGACAGAGCCAAGCACGGTGACAGACAGGGGAGAGTCTCACACCTCCAGTGCCTGCAAAGGAAGGGCACCCACCCCTCCAGCCCTGGGCACCCTTTAATTTTAGCTCAGATATTAGGAAGGAATTGTTCCCTGTGAGGATGGGCAGGCCCTGGCACAGGGTGCCCCTGGATCCCTGGCAGTGCCCAAGGCCAGGCTGGACAGAGCTTGGAGCAGCCTGGGACAGTGGGAGGTGTCCCTGCCATGGCAGGGGTGGCACTGGATGGACTTTAAGCTCCCTTCCAACCCAACCATTCCATGATTCTATGATAAGCTCTTTTAGGGCAGCACAGCTTTCACCTGCTCTTGGAATTATTTTTTTTTTCAATTTTACTGGAGACAAGGGATTAAAGTTACAAAAAGCTCCCATTCATTAGATGAGACATTTCCCCAGTCTTTCCATTTTGCCTGCGTCCTTTTTCCTGGCATTTCCTTTTTCTGGCTGCACCCGTCAGGTTCAGTGCAAAGCACGAGGCTCATCCTGTGCTGCTGCATGCCCCATCCCCGTTCCTTCCCCCAGTTCTGTCACCAGCATCCCTCAGGGACGTTTTGCTGCAGGTGGTGGCACTGCTGCTGTGTTCATGCAGTGCAGGTTAGACTGCACTGCAGGAACAAAATACAGCTATTCCTGACTTTTAAATCTAAAAGCAGGTCAAGAGAAAGAGCGAAATGACAGCAATCTGAATTTGCAATACACTGCATTTCTAATTGGTTCTGTACCTTTCTTCCTCCTCCTGCTGCTGTCATCATTTCTTCACTTAGACATGCACACCTTTCCATTTTTTTTCCTTTCACACAGGAACTAGGCCCATACCTGGTTAAAAAAAAAAAGAAATTCAGATTGAAACAAGCAGGGGAAAACTACTGAAGAGTCAGAGCTGTTAATCAATACCATTTCCATTCAAAGAAAGAGATAATAATTCATGCTGGGAATATGAAAAGCTAAACTGGAGGAATTCCAAGTATGAGATAACAGGGCATTATCCCCCAGAAGCCCCCAGGGAATAGATAAAAATACTTAATTGTTTTTTGGGTTTTTTTTAATCTTAGACACCTAAATTATCTGCATCATGTGAGCATATTCAGGAGATTGCTAACAGACCAGCCATGAAATCCTGCTGTACTTTGCATTGTGCTCCAAAACTGAGCAGCCCAGTGAAATTAAGGAGACAATTCTCATCCCTCATGAGGTCCAGCCATTGCACAGGCATAGCCAGGGAGGATGGTGGTAGTGGAAAAAGCCAAAACAAGCAGTGCCTGTGAGGTGTTACACAAGCAGTGCTCCTGGCAGGGCCCCCACATCACTGGCTGTTATTAATGCCTTGTGCAGAGGCATCAGCTCTCTCAGGAGCCAGGAGAGCGCTGAAGGAGTTTACAGAATCTCTTCACTTGTACAGTAGATAAATCTGGAGGTGGCCTTGAAGAGTTCTCCTCCTGCAGGCTCGAGTCTCAAGAACCCAGAGCAGCGAGAGCTCGCCTGGTGGGGATTTTATTTTCCACTAAAAGGTCAAACAGGGGAAAGCAGCGGGCTCAGAGCAGCTTTGCAGTTGGGTCCAACTCGCTCACATCCTTGCCAAGGGAAGAAGAAGTTAATGCCCTGAGATAAGACCCTCGTCACAATATTGTTTAATTACATAAGGCTTCTATCGAGCCGGAGATAAGAACAGGAATTTGTCCCCAGTCCAGCTGGGTGTGGAGCTGAGCTCATGGTGTGTGCTAGAATGGGAACTAAAAGCAAGCGGTTTATCTGAGGTTATCCCACCATTAGAAGTGGAAAGAGCAAACTGATACTGACAACTGATGGAAAAGTTAACTTTCTTTTTCATGGGAGCAATAAACCAACCTTTTTCTGACAACAGTAAATGTCATTTCTCTTCAAATTGCGTTGGGAATGTTCATTGAGCCAAGCTGCTACTCTGAAACCAGTAAATCAATGTTTTCAGTCCTCTTCTACAACCAAGAAACTAAAGCAGTAGGATGAATTGACTCACCTAAGACTACAGAGTAAGATCAGCTTCAGTTCTAAATTAGCAAACAAATCCCTTCAGTCTATATCTCTTCTTGCAAAAAGGAGCATTTTCCTCATTCCAGATCACTTTCTTACAGATAGATCATGGATGAGTCTATCTGAATTCCTGACTAATGCCTCACAACAACAAAACTGGTACCTCCTTCCTTTGAAAAAAATAGTGGCCAAAAAAGTGCTTTATTTGAATCATCTTCTTGGTTATTTACTTAATAAATTTATTTATGCAGGTAAAATGATTCATGTCCAGGTTTCTGGGATATTCTTCCTCTCCAGTTGATATGCTATTTTTAAGTTTTGACTTCGCTTTAATAAAGTTAATTTATAGAGCTTATATTAATCCTTGATAATTCAGCCTTGATGAGACTGAGGGGAGGTCTGGAACTTCTTCCCAAGGGGCAGCTCTGATCTCTGCTCCCTGTGACAGGGACAGGACCCAGGGCAGGGCTGGAGCTGTGCCAGGGCAGGTTTAGGGTGGATTTTGGGAAAGGTTCTTCCCCAGAGGTGCTGGCACTGCCCAGGCTCCCCAGGGAATGGGCACAGCCCCAGAGCTCCAGGAGAGCTCGGACAGCGCTGCCAGGGGTGCCCAGGGTGGGATTGTTGGGGGGCTGTGCTGGGACAGGGGCTGGGCTGGATGATCCCGTCCACCTCAGCACATTCCATGAATTCTATGAATTTTACTTATCTCAGTTTTGTAATCTCAAAGTTTTCTCCTTCCCAGAAAGTGTAACCTCAACCCTTACCTGTCCAGCACGGTTTGGGGTGATCTAACATCCTGTAACCCTGATTTCCTCTTGTTCTGTTTGTGATTCCTTACACACGGCTGAGTTTTATTTTAGCCTCTGGCTCCTGCCACGGCTCTCGCACTGGGAACTCTCTGTAGGTGCTGTGAGTGTGTCATGAGCAGCGTTGTTTGCCCAAGGCAGAGCTGGGTGCACACACTCATCCTTGGGGTCACCTGGGCTTCCTCCATCCCCGGGGAATGCGCTGTCACTGAGGAAGGCGCAGTGCTCATTCACTCCTGCCCCTTCTGCTACAGAGGTGTGTAAGAACACAACCAAAAGCTGACCCTGGCTTTTGTTTGGGATGTTGAGTGGCAGGGCCAACCCCAGGCCGTTTCCCCCGGTGCTTTTATTCTGCTTTTATTCTGCTTTTACTCTGCTTTTATGCAGCTCTGGCGTGGCGGGGCGGGCTGGGAATGGAGTGAGCGCATTGCTCTGCAGGGCGTGTGCCCCTGTTGTGTGTTGTGTTCTCCTGGGTGTGTCCCGAGGCCCTGAACACAGCTGCCGTTCAGGAAAAGGAAAAAACATTGCAGAGAATGAAAAATGTTATAAAGAGTTTGCGACGTATAAATAACAGCGTGTGAGGAAATCTTGCTGAAGGAACAGGATGCGCGTGGAGGTGAAGAATTCAAATACAAGTGCTGTGCTAAGTATAATCAGTAATGAAAGTTCAGCCCTTCCTCTTAGGACTTGGGTAAGCTACGTGTTGGCAGAACTTCCCAGATTCCAGGGAACAAAAAGCAAGCTTTAAATGTTGTCTCAAAGCCTTGTTGCAGTGTAGTTTGTTTATCATTACCACATATGTAATGCTGTCCATCTATTTTTGTGAGACTGGACTTAAAATACACAGTAGAATAAATGAGTATCTACTGAATTTACTGTGTAAGTTTCTTCTTTATTGAATAGCTAAGATTTTTCCTTAAGAAGACATAACAATTTCTTCTCTTCTTCCTGCTCAATAGGCAGAATAAATAATCTGATTTTTCAGTCACAGGGATGGGTACAGCTGATGTGTATGAGTGTGGAGAAGGGGGTCTGTGCAGCCACATGGCCTTGTCCTGTGACAGTGGGCAAATGCTGAGGGGAATCTGCCACTCCTAAAACCCCTAGAAAATTTACCCTGCTTTTAAACTGCCTGTTTTCAAGCCTGTCTCCTGGCACGTTTTTAGTGCCAGGAATTTACTATGGGAAATTCATGGCGAGCAGAACATTTTTCGTACTTTATTTCTTTTTCCACTGCAGAAATGAATGCCACAAGGAAGTTGCAGCCCCTGTCCCAGGCTTACTTCATGCTTTGTACAGCACCTCTGTGGAGGTGAGTGTTCACTGTAGTTCAGGAGACTGCAAACACCTGACCAAAGGTCATGGCCAAAGGGAGATGCAGGTTAACAGTTAACTAGGGTGAAATCCTGAATAGAGGACTTTGAACTCCAGGAGGGCCGGATCTCAAGGAGATTTGGGATTAGCAGCAGAGGAGGGTTGAGGGTTAGAACCTGATCCTCAAAGGTGTAATGCTTTCTAATGAGTTAAATACCTTAAATTCCCTTTAGGGAATAGTTCAGCACCAGGACTTGAAGGACTCGAGCGCCCTTAGCCTGTACACTGATGGTGAAATTCCTGCATCGGCCAGTGGGAAACATTCAGGAGAAGGGAACCTCTGAAAATCTCACTGTGAAACTCAGATAGGGCCACAAAGTGTTTGCTTCTGGCCTTAGGTAACACATTTGGCATCAACATCTAAATTAGTCTTGTCAGTGAAAATATATCTGGGAGTGAGCCACCCCTTTGCTTTAAATACTCACCGAGTGCTGAGAGCCCTTCCCTGGAAGATGGGTCTGGACCTCTGAACACAGAGTGCTGTGAGAAACTTGAGGGCATGGAGGAAAGGGAGAAAAACGTGCTCTGCCCAGCCTCTGAAGGCTGAGCCACTGTGTAATCAGAAGTGCAGAATTTGTGGTGTTGAATCAGGGCTTTTACCTTGGAAACAGTGTTGGATCCTGGACAAGGGGTCCCTGACTCACGGATGGTAAATACCTATAAGCACTCCTGAGAGTTCCCTTCTGCTGGCTACATCATGCCTGAGAGATGGGGTCCTGAAGGTCTTCCTGACAAAAACCCCACCTGATTTCTGTTCAGGGAGGCCAGGAGCAGCTGAGGGAATTGAGCCCACCCAGAGCAGTGGGGCACGAAAGGCGCCAGACCTTGCGGCGCCTCAGGAAGCGTTCCCCAGGAGCTGCGGGCACTTAGAGCATCTGACGTAGCTGAGGAGGGCAGGCAGAGCTTTCCTGGGTTGCTCTCACGGGCACAGGCGCCAGCAGTCTGCAGGAGTTGCACTTTGGTGCCTGAGTGCTGTTTTGGATGTCTCCCAGAGCCGCTGCACGGGCAGGCTCTCAGCGGGCACTGGGGCGCAGCGGGGATGGCGAGGCTGTGCCTGCCTCGCTGCATCCACTGTGACCTCTCTGGTCACCTCTCTGGTCACCTCTCTGGGTGGCTTCTGCCCAGGTGTGAGCTGTGAGAGCCAGCTCAGGCACCCAGGTGCAAGGTCAGGTCTCTGCTGAGCTCTCCTGTGGGCAGCAGTACATGGAAATCAGCTTTTTACAACACAAGAGCATGGGAGGATTCAGCAGCGCTGGGCCATCACAAAGGCCCTCAGGCAGCAAACAAGTGAACCCAAACAACAACTTGACGAGGAGAAATTTCTCAAACAAGGCTCTGGAAGTTTCCTGGGAAGATTTGCCAGCTCCTGCTACTGCAGTTTAGCGGGTTCTCTCCCATCCTTTGACCCCCTGGAGCCAGCCCTGTGCGTGAGATGTTGAATTGCACTTCCCTGACTTGCTTTTGGCATGTCCTCTGTGCTGCCTTATCAGCATTCTCAGTGATTTCCTCTAGATATTGTGTAGCTGAGTAAGCCCAATGGGACATTACAGACAAGAAATACATACCTTTTTTTCTTTTTTTTTCATCTTTTTCATAGTAAGGATATGGATTTTTAATTGCTGCCTCCGCTGCAAATGAGACTTGTGTTTTTCCTTGTTCTCACTCAGTCTCTTGGCACTGCTGTGATGGTCAGTGGATTGGGGAGGTTTTGTCAGTGCTAAAGAATCTGTTGCAGAAATCAGGGTGTGGCCAAAGAAAACTACTTTATAAAGATGTTTTATTAACCCTCTAATGCAGAAATCATTGTCTCTGGCCTTGTTTTATCTGCAGGGACACCTCCCACCATCCCAGGCTGCTCCAAGCCCTGTCCAGCCTGGCCTTGGGCACTGCCAGGGATCCAGGGGCAGCCACAACTGCTCTGGGCACCCTGTGCCAGGGCCTGCCCACCCTCACAGGGAACAATTCCTTCCCAAAATCCCATTTAAACCTGCTCTCTGTCAGACTGAAGCCATTCCCTTGTCCTGCCACACACCCCCTTGTAAGCAGTACCTGCCCTCAGGTTTGGAGTGGGGCTGGTTTTGGTGGGCAGTTCCAGACGCCTTGAGATCCAACCCAGCATCCACCCTCGGTGCCGGCTCCAGCAATCCCCACCTGGCCAAACACAGACTCCAGACTGGGGATTGCCTCAGGGTGGTGGCTTGAGATGGGGTGAGGAGAGGGCTGTGAGGGACAGAGCACGCCAGGGAGCGCGGAAAAGTTGGAACGAATGGAGAGAGAAACTGCTAGAGAGGGGAATGCCCAGCAGAAGGGAACTGGGAACAAACAGACCACACGTGCAGGCAGGCCTGTGCAGGAGCTTGGAGGTGAGGATAAATTTAACTTAAGGCAGAAGCTAAGAGGAGATGTCCTTGGGGGAGCTGAACGGTCAGAAATGAAGCGAAAAGTTCCTTCACTTCAGGAGTGCAAAATCGGAAATCATGAAACCAAAGCACCAAACAAACCCTTCCAGAAAACTCCTCCAGCCTTTAGAGGAAGGCAGGCCCAGCAGCCTCCAGACTTCTCCCTCACCAAAAACACTCCTTTCACCCTGAATCTGCCGAGGCCACTTCATGGTTTCTTGCTCAAGCTTCTCCAGGAGAGAGAACAAAATCCTGTCCTCCTCGTGCTGTGATGATAAGCCTGCAGTGGAGTTAGCCAGGATTTATTTTAATTGGACTTTTTCGCTTTTTTCCTGGCACTTTAAAGTTTATGAACGGAAAGGATCAGTCTGACTCAGAGACTGGGCTACTTCCAAACATTAATCTTAGCTGCCATATGCTAATGCAGCTTGGCTCTGGTGCATCCTATGGTGTAAATATGTCTGTACCTTTCATCTCTGGTGTCAGAGGCCACTAAAGGGAACATGTCAGACTTTTGGGCAGATTTGGATTGCCTGACATACAATCTGCAGGCATTGGATGAGGTTCTGGGAGGAAGAAGGTCTAGGAAACCTCCATACTGTGTTCCCTTGAGGTTCCTGTTTTACCATTCTGCAATATTGGTTGCCAAAGTTAGGATGCCCAGGGAAATTCTTTGGCCTGTGCTGACTCTGAATCCTGTACACAGATTTTGATTATCCCAGTTCTGAGCTCTAGGCAATAAACCTTGGAATATTGGCTTGGGTTCAGTGGTACAATATTTAGCCCCTTCTGTTTTGGTTGGCTTCATGGTATGGGTATAACAAACATGTAAAAATGACTGTCTTGCTCATCATGACTTTTCCAGCACTGAAACATGAGTCTCTCATCCTTTTTGTTTCACTGTCTTCCATTCTTCATCCCAAATGTTTCCATTCTACCGATTTCAAATTTCATTCACTGTTTGAGGGCGTACACTGAAAGTGTTTGGTATTTCCCTGCCCCTTCCTCATCTTCTTACTCACTAACTCACTCACTCTCTTCCCTGAAATCATCGTGGGAACAACCCCATTAAAAAAAAAATAAAAAAGAAACTTTCCAATTCTACTTATTTCAATGGAATTTCCCTGATGTCCTTTTTTCCATATCAGGGGATGTTTTTTGCTGGTGACAGTGGTGTGAACAGCGTCAGGAAGGAGAAAACTTCATTACAGAGGCAGTCACTGAGGCTAACATTAGCCCTATAAAACTGATTTTCCTAGACTCCCTCTCAAGCCTATGTGCAGGAAAAGGTCTCATCCAGAGGTAATTCAGAGCAGTAACCTCATTCCATGGAGGACAGAGGCTCTCCACAGAGATTAACTCCTTAAGCCTAAAACTTAAAAGCTTAAAGAGATTGAAATCCACTCGTGTTCAGGGGAGTCACAGCGGACAAATCCCCAATTCCAGTGTTGCAGACTTGTTGCTGACATGGAGAAGGATGTTCTCAGCTGAGGAACCACTGGTTTATGGGGCAGCACAACATCCCTCAGCCCTCTTCCAGTTTTCTGAGCAGTCCTGAGCAATCCCTCAGGCCTTGGCTGATGGATGGGAAAAGATGTAAATCATGATAATTCACACAAGACCCTTCTCCAGGAGGACAGAGATTTGATGGACGCCAAGCTACAGCCAGCAAAGCCTTGCAGATGAGACAAAATGGGAGAAGCTCATCTTTCCCACGCTGCAGGGAAATTTCCTGGGCAGTTTTACATTTTGCCATTTCCCCACCCGCGGGCTCTGCAGGAGCTGGACGTTGGGGACATCGGGGTGACGGAGGGCTCAGCGTGTCCCCTCGCCATCAGGAGCCTCGTCACAGTGACAAGGCAGGGATGAGTCACGGCTGGAGCTGCTTTAGGTAAATGAGGAACCTCTGGTGTTGCCCTGGTGCCACGCAGAATTCACGTAAGGGACGCTGTGTTCCCATGTCCCCGCTGAGGCAGGGACATGGGGTAAGGTGGCTGTGGTTCCCCCAGAGAGGGCAAAAATTGGTCAAGACTGGTGGTGAAACTGAAAGTGAACCCCTGAAGGGAACGTTCCTTCCCAGCAGCAGCGCCTGGAGAAAATTTTCAGTCGCCTTTTGCTGTTAGTTACAAAAGTGATTGAGCCACTGATGGTAAATGCTGGGGGGGAGCCCGGGGAGAGAAGGGGGAAGTAAAGAATTTAGTCAGAGAATTCTCTTACTGTGAAATCAATCAGTTTTAGTAAGATTTACGGGGCATCTGTGGCGCAGCTGAGAAACTTCTTTAGGGACCAACGAGGAGAGGTCCTGCTGCTGTGTGACACAATCTGCAGTCCCTGTCCTGGTGGCCTTGTGTGGGCAGCACAGCCCGGGCAGGAGCACCGAGGGGAGCAGTGGAAAAGCAGCGCAGAGGAATCGTGTCTGCCCAAAGCCACCGATAATATCAGTGCAGGTGCAGGGCCAAACTCTCTGAGTCACCCCACAAAAAACACGCTGGAGTTTGCTGAAGACAATGGGATTAATCTGGTGCAGAACTCATCCAAGGGACAGCGCCAGGCTCTGGAACACTGTCCCCCCTTGGCTGTGTGGTTGCAGGGCGCTGTGATTCATGTGGACACAGCGCTGCTGAGGATGACTCCAGGCAGCCAAGAGGTGTGACAGAGCTGACAAGCTTGAAAGTCTTTCTCTTGCATTAGTTATGTTGTTTCAAATCAGAAGGAAGATTTAATTGACTCCGGTGGGAGTTTTGCTTGAGTAAGGACTTAGGAGCTGAAGTGAGTGATGAAAAAATAAAAATGTACCTTGCTAGTGCAGTGTTCACAGAAGTGAACTCCATTTAAGAGATGCAAGAAACTTCCTTTAAATCATTTCAGAACCTATATCACATTCTTTGTCAGTACTCAACACGTCTCCTCTTATACATGATTGTTTCTTTATCTGTAGATGTTATCTGTCACACTCTACAAAAGTTTTCTCATCCCTTACAGTCATCCAAATTTGATAATGCTCAGTACATTTAATTACTTTTTTTTTTCATTTTTCTCCCTTAATTGATTCAGACACCTACCTATTTTAAGTTAGCATTGCAGCCACAACACCCCTGTGTGCTTTGACTTCCAGAGAGGTCTGCAGTAAATTTCCCCGGCAGGTGATGGATTGATGCAACTCTCATTTCTCACTGAATTTAAAGGTCACTCTTATAACGCTGAGAGGTCCTCCATGAGCTGAGTCCTTCATGTGTTTTTGCTCTTTTCATTACCTGTTCCCCACTCTGTCCCACGGTGTAATGGCTGATAATTGAGCTCTTTTCAATGGTGTGGCTCCTGCTCCATTGAAGGCAGGAGTTTTTTCTCAGCAGAAAGCTGACTCATAAGGATGCTGCCTTCTGTCCTTAGCAAAAGTGAGTCACTAATGGATTTTTCATTATGCATTCAAGTACCATGAGCTGAAATTTTGTTCTACCAGTGTTGTCTTGAGGTAGTGTTTGGAAGCCTTTTAGATTTGGTATTTTAGTTATGTCTCAGTGAGGCTCTTGAGATACAAAAGATGCTGTACAAGGAGCTGGTTTGTATTTTATGCTGAGTATTCCCATTAACCTCAGCAGTGCCATGGTTTCACTCTGTGCTGTGTTCTTCCTTAGCTAAAATCCCATAAAACCCTTTTACACCTGCATCAACAACTTCAGCATCTGTTTTCAACAGACATAAAGGGTTAAGAGTTGGTTTTCAAAGCTGTACAAAAGCTGAGAAAGCTGAGGCATAACTGAAATAACATGAATCCCATTGCCTCTATTGCATTAATAGAAATAGTCCACTTGTTCAGGCAACAATGGTTTGGTTTTCTGTCAGAAAAGCAGTGAAGATTCACCACCTCACAATGGCCTGTGACAGAAAATTAAATATTATTGTTTCTATTTTATGAATAAGGGAATTAAATTTAGGGGAAATTGAGTTGTGATAGGGAGTCAATGGGATTATTGTGGATGGAACCCAGGAGCCCTATATTTTTTCCCAAATGTAACAATATTTTGCATCAAACATTTTGCTGTCTTTACAGTCACTGCTGTTTAACTTTGAGTGATGTCTCAAAGATGATCATGAAGGGGATCTGGGTGAATCTGTGTAGCTTTGCTGTTCACCAGCTTTTGCCTGTCCATGGTGCATTTTGTTAAACTCCCTTTGCAGGGGGTTTTGAGGGGGAAGCCTGACTCTCCCCGCTGCTGACTGCAGCTGTTATTTCAAGCTGTGTGATGAGGGTGCAAAAGGGATGCTGCTGGGTGGTTGCTTTGTTCTTCATTGCACAGAAGTGCCTGTGCTGCAATGACAGCTTTGTAAATCATAGGTAGTTCCGTTCTCACACCACCCAATAACCTCACAATCCCTCTGTCAACTTCCTGAGGGCCTTGGGAAGCTATAATCTGCGATAAAAATGGGAGTTGGAATGCTATGTGTATATCAAAGCTGAAAAGTTGGGGCTGGCTGACCTTTTCTTTCTGAGCAAATGCACTCATTTCCTTTGCGTTGCTCCGCTCTTTCCTCCCGGAGCTCGGCATCATAGGAAATCCTCCAGGATTGTTCTCCTTAATCAGTGGCTCCATTGTGCCGGCTCCTGTTCCTTTCAGGAGCAGTTTTCCTCCTGGAGCATCACTCTCTGTGCTCTCAGCATCAGTGCCCCACAGACTCAGACGAATTTCAGAGCACACCAGGGGCAGCGGGTGCTAAATTCAGTGAGCTGTCAGAGTAAAGAAACAGCCCTCTGATTTTCACTTCAGGAAAAAAAAACAACACCACCCTCACTGGATTTTACAGTGACATTTCCCAGTGCTTGTGATTAGGCTTAGATGAATAATGAAAATGAGTGGTTCGTAAATTTAGATTTTGCTTCATTTCCATACGAGGGGGGATGTCATTTGTTGTCATGTCATTGCTAATATTTGCATAGTCATCTGGCAATTATAAAGCAGGCATATGAATCCTTAGGACAAATAACTTCTCCAGAAATATATTCTGGAATGCCTGGTAATTATGACTGGCACATCATTTTTCATTTTCTTTTTTATCCCTCTTTGTCATCCAGGCAAGAAGTTCCAACGCTGTGGCTGTACAGCCCAAACTGCAGATGGTGCAGCGATTGTATACACACATCCTTCTGAAAATTAGGCAAGTATTTAGAAATAATAGATGTACTGGCAATCACCTAAAACCGTTTGGGAAATTAAAGTAATGCTGAAGTTGCCAAAAAAGATTATTTGTGTTGGTAACCTCGGTTTTGCAGAGCACAACATAAACAAAAACAGTGGCAGATCAGTTCTCAGGAAGAGCTGAGGCTTCACCAGCTCTTATCTTCTGTTTCCTGTTGCAGCACGGAGGTGTTGACATCATGTTCCTGCACATGCAATATGAAAAAAAAAAGAAAAGCTCAGGGTTCATCATTCTGTTTTGGCACAAATAAATCAACTTCTGCTCGTTGCTACTGATTTTCTGCTTTCCTCCGCTGCTGTGGGTGTGTGAGGGGGGCCAGGCAGCCTCTGCAGGTGTTTCACAGCACACCCAGTTTTTGCTCTCTTATGGCTTTCAAGTGCAGCTTGCAATAAAAGTTATTTTTATTGCTGTTCAGGGGGCTTTGGGCAGTGTGTGACCCATTCCTTAGGCACAAATTCCATGGGAAGGACTCGTGTGGCAGCAAGGTTGACAAAAACAGTGTAAGGACAGCCCTTCATGCACTTCCACTGGAGTCAAATCCCCAGGGAAATGAGGTTAGGGATGGTGATGATGATGATAACAGCAAATAATGCGCGCTCCCCTCGGATCTTGGCTGCCTATCAAGACAGATTTCCTGATGAGGAGAGGCATCTGTCTGTCTCCAGTCCCTTCCAGGTATCTGCAGGGCAGCATTGTTTGCAATTACAAAGGCTGCGGATGAGAACATGCCCCATAAGAAGCAATCCAGCAGCATTTGTCCCAGACTTCTGTCTCTCATCTCCAGAATCGTTCTCATCTCCACTCCTCAGACATCAGCAAGCCAAATCTCAGAGCAGCTCTGGCAGCTGCTGACACTGGTGGCAGTGGCACCTCCAGGATTTTGATTTTGCTGCTCGTGCTGAGCCTGGTTTGCATGGGGGGGAGACAAGGGAGGCACGGGGGGCAGGTGGGGGTCAGTGAGGGGATCTGGTTGCTTCCGAGGGGGCTGTGCCAAGGGCTTCTTTGTAGAATTTGCAGAAATCCCCTGCCCCAGCAGTGCAGGGCTGGCAGGGGGCTCAGTGCCAATGGCTGAGCATTGCAAATCCACGGTGACGTTGGTGGCTTTCCTGTTGCTGGCAGTACCACGTAGAAAAGAGGAAGGGCAGCCCCGTGGGGAGCACTGGATTGGTTGCAAAAGGTCTGGGCTCACCCCAGAACCCTCTCCTGTCCAGTCCTTCAGCTTCCACTGGCTCTGTTCCTCCCAGGAAAATGGGACCAGCTGTGCTCCCCTTCCTCCTGGGTGCTGTACAGGCCATTCTGCTTTCTAAGAGAACAAACCCCATCCCAGTTCCTTTCTGAGGGAACAAACCCCATCCCAGTTCTTTTCTGGAGAACAAACCCCATCCCAGTTCCTTTCTGGGAGAACAAACCCCATCCCAGTTCTTTTCTGGGAGAACAAACCCCATCCCAGTTCTTTTCTGGGAGAACAAACCCCATCCCAGTTCACTTTTGGGAGAACAAACCCCATCCCAGTTCTTTTCCGGGAGAACAAACCCCATCCCAGTTCTTTTCCGGGAGAACAAACCCCATCCCAGTGCACTGGGATCCACAGGAGCCCCTCCTTTGCCACTGCAGGCAGCACCAAATTGAATTCCAGTAAATGATTAAGCAAGATAATCAGGCTTTGGCAATAGCAGGACAGGTGTCCCCCCAGCACGTGGATTTTGTGTGACAGCAAAGTCCAGCACCTCTCAGGGCACACAGGAAGCACTCAAAAACATCTTTGCTGCTAAAGTCCAAAGGGAAGTTGGTATTTGCCATGATCTGGGATCACAATAACCTCCTGCACACTCCTATCTAATCCTGTCCTCACCCAAGGCTGGGCTAAGTGTTTGTTTTGGTTATTCTTGACCTGTGTGATAATGAGGAACCAAAGGCTGCTTGGCCCATCCTCTCACTCCTGCCCTGGTTTGTTGTTGCTGATTCTCATCGTTTTATCCTTGGTCTCGTGACATGCAGCCACTCTGGCTTAGTCACATCTACCACTCTACATGACCTATTTCAGTGATGTTCAAAGGAAAATAACCTTTGTTCAAGGAATTTGCTCTTGATTCTTTCTTCATGAGCCACTGATTATCAGTGTTGTAAAATGGGATGGTTTTTTCATGCCATTATTGCTAGAAAGTGACTCCAGATTCATTCTCATTAATTATTTTGTCCCAGATTCACTAAGAAATGAGCAGGATTTGTCCCTCTGGTCTGTTCTAGAAAGGTTTCTCAAGCACACAGAGCACAGGCAGAGCAACAAGCATGAAGCCTGCAGATCACTCTCAAATGAAACCTGAAATTTTAGGGGAGCTTTGCTACCTATTTGCTGTTGATAGCCCCTGAAAACCTGGATGATCTCACGCTAAGGCTGCACTGAGCTGTCAGATGGAAACAGAAAGTTATCTCCTAGAAAGTCACAGTGAAGGTGGAAGCTTCCCAAGCCCAGGAGATGCTCAAGGCTGGGAGTGTGAGGGTTCCTCCAGTGGTCCTGGTTGTGCTTCAGGGTATTTGAGAGAGGAAAGGGGAAGGAGTGACCCTGGCACCTCCAAGGAAGCGCCAGTGGGAATTTCCTGGCAGACAGAGCAGCTTTAGGACTCCACTGGGTGCATCTGTCACTTCAGCTCCCTTCCTGCTGCATGGCCTGCTCTGGGGCTGGAATTGCCATGCACACTCTCAGACATCACTTATGCCAGAGGATTTTCCTCCTCAGCCTTTGAAAACAAAGTTAAATATAACCATTCTTCTCCTACAGAGAGAAACTGAGGCACGGGGGATCTGAGGGAAGGTTAGGCACCACGTCACAGGCAGTAAATCCCAGGTGTCCTGATTTCCTCTCACCAAATGAATCCCCAGAATCACTATCTCCTGTAATAAAGCTTAGCTCAGAGACTTATTCTGAAATGTAATTAATATGCAAAGTGCTTTGATCCCCTTTGATGAAAGATTCCGTGTAATTTGCCATCATATTTTAAATTAATACCTCTAACTGTTCTGCAGCAGTAAAACGAAATATGGATAATTCCTTTGCCGTTTTAAGGGGAAAGCAGTGAGTCTTTTACTCCAGGAGTTTTAGGTTACAGTCATTTTCAAGAGGAGGGCTGCGAGGTTGCTGCTGCTGTCGAAACGCTTAAAAAAGTGAGGTTAACAAACATACAGTGTGTTCTGGGATCCTGGCTCCGAGGGGTGAGCTCCCTCCCCCCGAGGATGACTAACAGCAGGATGTGGGACATAATTTGCATGTTCTCTGCCTCTGCTGCAATCATTTGTGTATTGGATACTTGAATTATACATTACACAGAAGGTCGCCCACTTGCCAAGTTGACAGCCCTGCTGAGCAGAGCACAGCCCTGGACAGGGGGCTGATGTTATTTCAAGAAATGCTCAGTGCTGGGCTCCAATAAAAAAATAAAAGAGTTCTGTGTGTGAGAGTGGAATTTGTCACTGAATACTTTGGGGATTGTTTGCTCATTCTGACCACGCTCCTGCCAGCTCTGACTCTCACCTCTTTTGCTTCTGTTCTTTCCCTGAGGTGAGTTTGATGCTGCTGGGAGGGAACAGGAGTCATCCCTGCACCCTCCAGTGCTCCCAGTGCCAGGAGATCCAGCCCGGGCAGGGGCAGATCCCTCCTGCTCTGCTGCCCAGGCTGGAAGGGGCCACGGAGGGTCACTGGTGCCACCTCCCTGCTCCAGCAGGGCCATCCCAGGGCATGGGATTGCATCCAGAAAATTCTGGAATATTCCCAGTGAGGGACACTCCATCCCCTCTCTGCTCTCTGTTCAGAGCTGGGCACTGCACAGGAAAAAATTATTCCTCATGTTTAGGTGTATCAGTTTCTCTCCATTGCTTTTTGTCCCTGTTTTCCAGAGGAGACAAGAGAGTTCCCTGCTCTCACTGCAGCCTGCTTGAACTCTTCTTTACTGACAGAAAGACACCAGGGGTGCTTTTTCTACTGCCCTGCTCAGAAAGAAAAAGCCCAAACCTCAAACCCCAAACCCCAAAAACTCTGATAAAAGCCCACAAAGTCATATTTTGTAGATCTCCTGTCCAGGAGGACAGACCTCACAGCACCTCCCTCTGCAGCCAGCCTCTCTGAAAAATCATCCTTCAAACTGAAGTCCCATGAGAGAAGGAGTGATCACACTTTTCCCCTTCAAAATATTATTTTTTCTGGCAGTACTGACCGCAGGAAAACAAACAAAAAAAAGGAAGTGATTCAAAGCTAAGTGACAAAGTGCACTCATCTATCATCTGATCAGCTTTCTGCTGGTGGTCACACTGCCATGCTGCACCCAGGCTTAAAACTTAAGGTCTGTGTCCCCCAAATTCTATTTCCCAAGCAAAAATATTGGACTTAGTGACAGGTTCCAGTAGGTCCTGTGCCTTTTTCTGCTTTGGATTGGTCACGACTGGACAATCCATGGCAGTGGAACCATTTTATGAAATGCACTCTTCCAAAACCTGGTTTTTCAATTTGGGTCCCTCAGAAAGGTGTGAACACTTTTCTTTGGTATTTCCACTGAGAGCTCAAATCTTTTAGTTAAGAATTGTTCATTAGACCATATTCACATTTCCCCTTCTTTTCCTTTCCACTAAACCCGTGGTTTTACAATCTGAATGGGAGCTGCACAAGCCTGTGGAGAACCTCTGCATTCCCTGTGGAGTGACATTTCCCTCTCTGCTGGCTGACACTCAGAGCTTTCAATACAAAACATGTTCTGATGGGTAATGCAAGAGCTGCTTATCTTATTTATGTCCCCCGTGCCTGCAGGGCAGGTGGATTTCTGGGGAGGTGGCCTCACAGGTCATGTCAGCAGAAATCAGAACCTCTCCTCTCCCCTTGCACTTACAGCTGCCTGCTGCTGTTCTCCCTGAGCCAGGCTCCTGCCTGATGTAACTCAATGTTTTACCATTGATTCCAACCAAATATTTCCAAACAGACTCCCAAGAGCACCACCAGTGTCACCCTGGTTTTGAAGACTTTTTTAAGCCTTCTGTTATGTTCTTCATATTGGAGTCAGAAGTTTTACCTTATCACATTTTCTACTATAAACACTGGCCATGTTTTGCTAACTGTCTTTTATTGTTTACATATTTCTAGGTAGGAGGAAAAATGTGATTGACAGTTAGCTCGACCAACGTGGATTGAGAGGTAGAATTCCATCCTCCAATCCACGGGCACCATGAGAAATGTATAAAACTGGGTTTTGTAAATAAACTCGCCCTTTTTTCCTGCTTCGCTCACCAGCATGTCCTCGTGTAGTTCTTCCCGTGTCCACTGTGACACACCAGCACTCCCAACCTGCCCCAGGTGCAGTTTTTGACACAGAATGTGCTGTTGCCAGTGGCTCTCTGGCCCCCACAGTGACTCCATCCCATATTCCAGTGGATTCCAGGGAAGCTGCACACATTTACTGCAGGCAAGAGCCTGGCCCAGAGCAGAAATTCAGATATTTTGTCACTTTATAAACAAAAGTCATCGTTTTTTGGCGTAATGTGCCATCCTCCTGTTTCTAAGTAAAAGATACATCACCAAAGCCTCAGGGGGAAGGGCTGTGTGAGTAATAGCAATGGCAGAGCCTGCATCCCAACCAGCGTGCCAAACAATATTCCAAGAAAATACTTCTAAGTTACAGGAGTTGCGTAAGGGTGATTATTATTTTTGAAGCACAGAAAAGCAAGTCCAGTTTCTAAAAAAGCAAACACATATTTTTAGCCTTGCTGGTCTCTTGATCTCAGACTAATGAGAACCATCTGCACTGGGCCTGGCTGACGTTCCTGGTAAATAACCTTTCACTGCAACATTCCAGATGTTTCAGAGGCTTCTCTGAGGAGCTGAGTTTGCCTCCCTGCCTGTCAGGCTCCCTTTCTGCCTTTCCTGTCCATGTTTACTTCAGGAATATACATTCCTTTAGCAGAAAGTTTTTTGTTAAAAATAGCTGCTCAGGATTTTTTGGCTAATCTTCGTTGGGGCTCTTGCTCACTGGCAGAGAATGAAAACTTTTGTTCCTTAATGCCAATGCTGAAAGATGAAATTGGAGATTCGAGAAAGAAGCGACAAGATTTAGACTAAAAAACAAACCAGAAATCAGTTGGATGTTTACCTCATCTTGATCCCTCTGAGGATTCCAGCTGTTGAACGGACATGTTTCTCTTGGTACTGAGAAGTTTAAATGTCTTTTAGGGAATACACAAATGTCCTTTTTCTGAACAAGACATCTCACTAGAAAACTTTTGCTGCTCATTGTGTGCAGGAGTCCTGTGGTTTGCTGTGCTGCCTCTGCTGTGATATACTCTGGTGCTATGAAAAGAAAACAGCCCCAGACACATGGGTCACTTTTTGTCCCAGCCAAGCTCAGCTGAGCCACACTGCTGAAAGGAAAATAAAGGGATTTAAAACCATCCTTTGCCCTTTCTGTTATCTCCACCTGGAGCCTGCCTGAAATCTGATGTGTTACAGCCTCATTAACGCTGTAACTTGGGCTGGGGTTGGATTAGATAAGGAAAGCTCTGGTGTCAAAGCTCCCGCTCTGGTCTGGAGCTGCTGTTTGCACCATCCCCTCCCAGTGTGCTACTCAGGAGAAATGAACCCTTCCTCGGGAGTAATTACCTAGAGAAGGCACTCTCCAGTGGGTAATTCCCTTATCTTAAAAGCTTCGTGTCACTGCCCCAGTGTAAAAGCTCTGGGAGGTACAGGAGGGTCTGCCTGGTTTTTCCTGAAGGGTTTGGGGCTGTGAGGCTCCTCAGTGCTCTGCTTTCCGTGGGGCATTGTGATGGAAATTGCAGCAAACTCCGATTTTGGAGGTTCTGTGGGCTGGGACACGCAGCAGGACCGAGCGCGGGGTTTGAGCGGGCGCTCCTTTGTTCTTTTGCCGCCTGTTATCAAATTTGTTTCATAACAAAGGTTTCCTGGGCTTGGGGGTTTTGTGTGTGTTAATACTGGTAATATGATTTAAATATTCTGATGATTCATTTTCACTCCAGAGAGCTGGATCAGCCATGTAGAACATAACTTGCTTCTCCCAAACCGTTATCTTTTCCATCCTTTCTCGTCATTTCTATAAGGGGATGATTCATGCCCCTCTTCTATTTACCATTTGAGAATGTGCCCCACTCCTTCAGCTATTTTCACTTTTGTTCCTCCTTTTCAAAGAAAAAAAAATGAAGAAGAAACAAAAGTGATTGCTGATCGATGAGGGACATCCCACTGGTGAACCTGACACGTGAGCTGAACCGGAGCTGCACAGACAGCAAAAAATGAGGAAAAAACTGCCTTGAATTATTAAACTGATCAGAGGCCAAATTGAGAAGGTCAGCCCCTGGCTCACTTTTCACACATTTTTGAAATCCTGTGTGTTCAAGTCAGGGGCTGTGTTCAGTATCAATTTTTTTATTATTTTTTTAGTGTTTAACACAAGTCCCTTCTTTTATTCAGTTATTCAATTAGAATGTTTTTTCTCCAGCCTGGTTATGGCTGTGACTGGCTCAGCCCATTAACTGGGGAATGGCAGTGTTCATATTGACTGACCTGATTACACAGGAGCGTTCTCAGAGATGGCTGTAAGATATATAAAAACATAAAGAAATAACTGTGTCAGGCCTAGGGAAAACACTTGGACTCTTATCCTCAATTTCCATGAGACACTGTGTTTCTCAGTGATGAGATCAGTTTTAAACTCAGAGAGCATCTCTTGCCTTCCCTCTCTCACTGCCAGCTCACCAGACCCAGCGACCCCCTCCAGGTGAGGCTGGGACCATCCAGGTGAGGCTGGGACGATCCAGGTGAGACTGGGACGATCCAGGTGAGACTGGGACGATCCAGGTGAGACTGGGACCATCCAGGTGAGGCTGGGACGATCCAGGTGAGACTGGGACCATCCAGGTGAGACTGGGACCATCCAGGTGAGGCTGGGACCATCCAGGTGAGACTGGGACGATCCAGGTGAGACTGGGATCATCCAGGTGACGTTAGGACCATCCAGGTGAGACTGGGATCATCCAGATGAGACTGGGACCATCCAGGTGAAGCTGGGATGATCCATTTGAGGCTGGGACCATTGTGGGGCTCTCTGGCTGCTCGTGCCCTCCAGGAGATGCCACACTCAAAGAAAAGTCTTCCCCAGTTTTCAACCATTTCCATTTTAGAGCTCCCCTCATGCTTGTATGGGTGGCTTTTTTGGGGTTTTCATGGGAATGGAGTTCTTTTCACCACAGCAGCTGTAAGAAACACTCTGTCAGAAGTGTGTTCATGCGAGCATCCCTTGGGCTGGGCCTCTCTCTAAACAGAGCTCTGGATTTTGAGCAGCAGCCGAGGTGAAATCACAGCTGGAAGCAGGCTCCAAGAGCCACAGGGCATCTGTCCACACATGTGGCCACCCCTGAGGAGAAACGTCCCATGTTTGGGCAAATCCACTCGAGCCAACGCTGTGGTGTGACCTCACTCCTCATCCATCCCCACCAAGGAACAGTTTGTCCAACACTTCAGAGGACACAAAACTGGACTCACCTGGAGCTTTCACAGCAAGGCCATGACATCAGCTCAGCCCTGGGTTTTATCAAGTGGCCCCATGAGCAACTTGGGAGGGTCAGGAGTGGCCGTGACAAGGCATTTCAGGGACAAAGAAATGGATCATCACATCCCTCTCCTGCATCTCACACGCCATCCCCCTCGGGTGGCAGGGAGGTGACTCACCCTGCCCCGTGTGTTCTGTGCTCCTGGAAACAGCCCCGTGGGCCAAAGTTTGGCTTTTTCCACAGCCTGAAGGGTTTTCATATCCCGAGCAGCCCAGTGTTCTTCTCCCCTGTGAGTAATGCTGTGTTTTCACTGACCACTATTACACACACATCACCTCCCTCCGTCACATGAGGGAACCGTGTCATTTTGCAAACACTGTCACAAACTGCAGGGCACAGGATGAATAAGCACTTCTGTATTTACCCACGCGGGGGGATTTTTCAGCAGTTATGGTTTAAACTGGCTTTGAACACCTTGGGAGCTCAGAGCAGGAACAGAAAATGGCACAAGGGTATCGAAGGGGCTCAGCTGGAGCATGTGCAGTGTGATATCCACTGGAATTTCTTTGTGCCAGCTTTCCTCACGAGTTTCTTTACTTTTTGACACGTTCTCATGAAGGGTCGCTCTTGGGTCCCCACACTGAGTTACTCCACAGTCCAGGAATGCAGGAATTGTGGGTTTTGATAACAGAAACCTCATTTCATTTCAGACGGTTTCCAGTTGCCTTTGTTGTTACATCCTCCCTTTCTGCCCCCTCAGCAAATAACCCCTTTTAACACCATTACAAGTGGGACAAATTTAGGCCTGGAGGGTGGCAGAAGTGGCACAGGTGAGCAGTGGAAGCACAGCAAGAGGATTTCCCTCGATTCCTGCACGTAGCACGGGACTTCAGGAGGACACAGAAATGCCTTTCCATCAGCTCTGCCACTTTCAGCCCTACAAATCCTGTATTATCCCAAGCTGGCTTTGTCCACCCAAAGTTATTTGTGAGTTGGGAGAAGCTGTCATGTGTGAACGTGAAATTCTTTCTCACAGCAGCTGTGAGCTTTACAGACCCTTCCCTGGTGGGAAGAGATGGAGCCACAACGAGTGGAGAACAGGATTGTGGTTGCTCCAGGACAGGGGAAAGATGCCAAACTCCAGCTCTATCCCTTCCAGTTCTGTTCTGTCCTAATGGGCAGAGTAATCCCAGGCTCCACATCAGCCTCTCGTGTGCCACGTCCTTTTATGAAGCCCTCACCTCGCTGGAAAGATAAGAACAACCTGCAAATGGCAGTGCCTCAGCAGCTCTTATCTCAATCTTTATGGGGATGGATGTTCTGGGAACCTGAAGCCCTCGCAGAGTCACTGCGCCCACAAAACGCTGACATCACTGACATGCAATAAACGCAGGGCTCGTGTTTCTGGGGAGGAGAACACGCCTCTCCCCGCTCCTTGCTGAGGGCGACGTCATTTGTTTTCTATTCAAATTCAGCCTCCTCCCACGGCAGCCTGGCCTTGCCCTAGCAGCCATCAAGAGATGTTATTGAGAAAATACCCGCCCCAGCAATAGGAAGGATAATTTCCCATAAGTATATTTTATTGTGTATCTAATGCCTTTCATCTTGAAGTATGAGAACTTTACAAATACAGCGATTTTGTTGAATAAATACCCTTATGCCTGGTGCAAGGCATGATTCATAGCAGATTAATAGAGGCAATTAAATGTAAGATTAAATTGCCTAAACCATTCGCCCTACTAAGCTGATCCCAGAGCTGTGAAGTGTATCGGTGCCACTAATTCCCAGAGATTTTCCTTTGCAGGCAGGTATTTAACGATTTTGAATATGAAATGCCAGGTATCCCAGGCTGGTTCTGTAGTGCCTGTAATCATGTTAAAACACAGCGCTGAGCAGCTTGCCCCGGGCAGCTCGGTGAGTCAGTGCAGGGGAAAGCAGAACCGATGGCAGGAGCTGCTGGAGCAGAGCAGAGCCTTGCAGGACTGGCATGGGGACTGTCCCCACTGCAAATCCTGGTTCCAGGCCGTGACAAGCATTTGGTGGGTGCAGTGACACAGGGGGACAGGGTGGCACCGGGACAGGGTGGCACGGGGCTGGCTGCTGGCAGAGCTGGTGGTGAAACCCAGCTGCAGCTCTGGGATCCTCTGGTTTGGGGTGCTGCCCGCAGCAGCAGGAGGAGAGGGGGGCTCACAGCAGTGGTGAGGAGTCCAGGCAGTGCCCACTGTGCTCCACTGCGTGCAGGACTGGCACCCACTGCTGCCAGCCCTGCTGTGCCAGCCCTGCTGTGCCAGCCCTGCTGTGCCAGCCCCTGGGAGCAGCCAGCACTGCCAGGGGAGCAGTGAGCTGGGATTTCCTCAGGCAGGACTGGGAGAAAGGGGTTTTCCATATTCCCCAAAGCCCATCAGAATCCAGATGTGTCCCTGGTTGAAATAGCCAAGCTCTGACACCAAAGCTTTTCAGTCGTGGCCCACAGAAATAAATGCACCAGGTTTGCCAGCCAGTGTCCAGGAGTGAGACCTCAGCCCAGGGCTGGTTTTCATGACACCCTCCTGCCACCCCATTCCCCCTTCTCATCAGCTCTGAGGCAGTCTGAGCTCAGCCAAACCCTGGCCAAAGGGTTAAATCTTGGGGTTTAAATGCATAAAAAATAATGTTTTCATTGTACCGTGAGTCATCAGTAATTCTATATTGTTTGTGTTCTGTTTATTGTGACCTTTAATCTCTGAATCCTTTTTTTGTTTCCTTTTCTTTCTCTTTCTCTTTCTTTCTCTCCATCTTTCCTTCCTTCCTTCCTTGCTTGCTTGCTTCCTTCTTTTTATTTCTCTCTCCCCCTGTGCATCTTTCCTTTCTTTTTCCTTCTGTTTCTTATGAATCTGCGCCTCTGTAAAATCTGTCCAAATATTTACAAAAGGAAATGCTGGGTTGTGAAACTGAATTCAGAGAAAATGTTACACATGCTGAAGAAATGCATCCAGCGCCGTTTCCAAATGTTCCCACATGCATTTTTGTCCCGTGTCTCAAGTGCTGGGGTTTGATACTTCATATCTTTATTCAGGCAAAACTCGCACTGAAAAGGCAGCGAGATCCAGGCTGGGGTCTGTTCCAGTGGTGCCGTAATTCTGGAGCGGTTCCATTTGATTTTGGCCATGGGTGAGTGGTTAAAAAGCCTGAATAACCAGTGTGACTCGGTAACTGGTTTGTGCAATGGGCCCGCTCCAGGCCAGGGGTTATCGTCACTTGTCACCAAGCTGGGACAAACTGGCATGGCTGTCAGGCACGGCAGATGCTCTGCAGCTCTGTCATCTCCAAAAAACATCAGCCAGGTTGCACTGGGAGACCCCTGGTCCCTGCAGGAGCCAGGACAGGTCCCTGCAGGAGCCAGGACAGGTCCCGGGTCCTGCTGAGACCAAAAAAACCCTTCCTCAGCTGTGTCATGAAGTCATTTTCCCAAGAAACGCTCACACTCATGTCCTCATGTCCTCGGACATGTTCTGGCAGAGGAGCAGGGAGCTGTTTAAGCCCCGGGGATAAAGGGAGCCGGCAGCGGGTCCCATCTGCTCACACAAAAGCGTCACCTCCCACCCCCACGCTCATGTTTCTATTCTTACCCTGGCAAAGGCAGAGCGAACAGGGGGTGTTGTGGAGGAAAGGGTTAATTTTGTGTTTCCTGGCTTTTGTTAGGGCAGGAAAACGAAGCTTTTAGCCAGGCATTCAAGTCGGTATGAGCTTCTAAAAGCCACTTCAGGCCCGTTTTATATTCTGCTTTCTTGCATTCTTACGGCAGGTTTATTTAGGAAAAGAAAACAAAAATAAAGCGAGGAAATAGCCGACCCAGGATCGTGAATGATTAAGTACACTCTGCCACATGTGATGGATTTTTTTCTTCCTGATTTACACCGGGTATAAACAAGACCGCATTCAAAAGTCTCACAGTTACATAAGTGCTTCGAAAAGCAATTATCATTGTTGTGGAGGTAAATTCCTTTTGTGCAAAGGCCTCAGAGCAGCCCAGGTACCTGGCCCAAGTGCCTGGCCCGTGTTCAGTATTTGTGCGCTGCTGGTTAACATCACCGTGAGAAAAGTGGATGTCATGGGGAGCACACTGTCCCCTGGCTGGGCAGCCGGCAGGCCTGGAAATTTCTTTATAAACTCGGGAAAAACTGAAGATGTTGGACTCGGGGAAAAAATATCTCTGTCTTTTAGACTTGTGGGAACACTGAGAAGGGTTTAGGACAAGGAGAAAAAGCCTGTCTCTGGCACAGGGATACCTGTGAGCCAGGCAGGGGTGGAATAGATGCTCCTTATTCCCTTCCAGCCCAAACCGTTCTGTGGTTTTATTATTCTAAGGGTGTCCCCTGTTCCTAATCCCACAGGGGTTCTCCACCGTGGCTGGACAGACCCTTTGCCTCTGCCGTGCTCCTGCCAGGAGATGCCTTCAGTCCCTCCCACATCACACATCACACTCCAAAGGAGCAGAGCGAAGAAGAAGACCACAGAAAGCTCCGTGTCTGAGGTCCACTTCCTCCAGGAAAAATGATGAACACAGCCCTGTCTTGTGGCCATCTGTCATGCTGGCTTGTGCTGCAAGAAGTTGGCAAGGAATCCATCCCGGAGAATTCCTGCTGTTCATCTCCTTGGAGCAATCCGGGCAGGCTGGTGTTGGACAGATGATGTGCAAGGTCACCAGAGAGTGATATCACATCTTTGGAGGTGCTGGCTGGGAGCACATCCAAAGGTGCTGCCACCCGGGTGAGGTCCCTGTGGTGGCACACGTGTCACCTGCCCAGCTGGGGGGTCCTGCGGGGTCCCTCTGCCAGTGGGTGCTGGTGTGATGGAGAGGAGTCATTTCCCAGCTCCCAAGTGTGTGAGTGCTCCTTCTGCAATCTGCTTCCAGCCCGCTGCTGAAAGAACAACAATAAATAAATGGAATGGAAAGTGCAATCCTGTGTTTATTTTAAAGGAACGTGTTGAAATAACAGATTCACTTTGAGGCTGCAGTCCTGGCAGAAAAACGCACTGCTCAGCAGAGCAGAGACAATCCTGTGGGTGAGCCAGAGCTGGCACTCACCCACCCGTGCCCTTGTCCGTGCCCCTCCTCCTGTTCCCCCTTGGGAACCTGGAAAACCCTGGAGATCTCTGAGGTGGTCACAGCCCGGGGGGCTCTGGGGGAGACAGAAAATGTGAGGAGTGATGGGTGAGAGCCTGGTGGGGCAGGAGAGGGGAGAGGAGTGAGGGGAGGGTGGGTGCAGAGGTCTCCTCCAAAGGGAGCAGCTGGAGGGGGGAAATGAAAACACAAAAGTGCAGAACGGGGCGAGGAGGGAGCAGCTGGGAGCAGCAGGGCAGTGTGGGGGGAAAGAGGAATTGCTGGGCAGCGAGTGGCCAGGAGGGCTGGGGACACACGGAGGGGACACACGGAGCAGAGCAGAGCAGGGGAAGTGGCAGCAGCGCTGACTGGAAGCCCTGAGTAAGAAACACCCGAGTGGCTCGGTGGAAGCCAGTCATCCACGAGGAAAAAAAAAAAGAAGAAAACTTTTGGGAAGTGCTGATGCACCGAAGAAGGGAAAAAAAGAAAAAGATACCTCCCACCAGTGCCCTGCCGGTTACTGGGCAGCCCCGACCCCTGGGGGAGTTCTCAGTGGGGAAAAGTGAACTTTACACGGGTCTGCTGCCTTTTTTTTTTCATGTCCGTGAAACATGATGGGAACGACTCTCAAATATGTGTTTACATTATAAATATATACACAAATATATGTGTACAGGTATATATTTATGTGTGGGTTTGTCTGTACGTGTAGATATGCCTATGCATGAATACATAGGCAAGTAAGCTCGTTCCTTTATAACTATATTTTAGGAGAATAATCACACCCTCATCCAAAGCTCGACATCCCCGCGGTGCTCTCCGTGCCTTGAGTTCTGTGGGAAAGGAGGGAGCAGCCAGGGGTGCGGGGTGGAAGGACAAAGCCAGCCCGGAGACGCGGGGCAGGGACAGGGACAGCTGGCAGGGAGGGAGCGGTGGGCGCAGGGCGGGGAAGTGTGAATGGTGGGCGGGTGGGAGGTGTGGAAACACAGAATCATTGGGCTCGGAAACACCCCCGAAATAACGGATACAACCGCTAAACACCGCGGGGCGAGGGCACCGCTAAACCCCGGCCCCAGTGCCACATACACGGAGCACACGTGTGTAAATGCGATATTGGAGACAGTCACAGATGGGTTTGGAATGAACCTGAAAGATCCTTAAAGGTCCCCTTGTTCCACCCCCTCACCTGAAGAATCCTCCCCTCCTCTGCTGCCCGTGCTGGGGGATCAGCCCAGGGCATGGGGGATTTCTTATGCAGAATTTCATCAAGCATATATAAATATATATATATAGGTAGATACTCCCATACACATATATATATACCCACATATACACGCACCCATATACACATATATATTTATAAATATACATATATATATCTGTATATTTATATACAGATATATATACACGTATTTATAAATATATAGACACACATATACACATAGGTACATAGGCACATACACACAACCCCCCTATACACATATATATAAAATATACGTGTACGTATGTATATGTATATATATGTACATGCATATATTTGACATGTTGTAATTTATCAAATTATTATTATATACGTATTTATAGATACGTATATGATAATTCTATATTTTACTTATATATGTCTTTAAATACTTTAATATATTTGTATGTATTTATATACTTATACCTACATATAGTGATATGTATTTATAGACATAGATATATTTAGATATCGCTTTTATATCTTTAGATATACTTAGATATATTTTATATTTTAATATATTTATATATTAAAAATTATTAATATATATATTTATATCGGGGGGTTGTGTGCAGTAGGTGGGTGTGCGCACACGCGTGTGTGTAAAGATGTGTATGTGTGTACAGGTGTGTAAATTAGGTGTGTAAATGAGTGTAAATGGGGGTCACACACAGGCGCGCCCCCGCGCGGGCCCGCGCGCGCTCCCAGGCCGATGACGTCACACCGGCGGGGCCGGGCGCGCCCGCGCTGGCGCGCGGCCAGGGTGACGTCACCCGCGGCGGCAGCCCCGCCCCTCCATTGACACCACGTGACGCGGCCCCATTGAGAAAACGCCGTCCCGCCGGCGCGGCCCCCATATAAGCGCGGGAGCGGCGGAGCGCGGCCGGGACACCGGGACACTCGGGGACAGCGGCACCTCCGCGCACACCGCACCGCCCTCCCTGCCATCCCTTCGCTGCCAGCCATGGTCAACCTGCGGGTGTGCGCCCTGGAGTGCGAGGCGCTGCGGGCGCTGCTGCAGGAGCGCGGCGCGCAGTGCCTCGTCCTCGACTGCCGCTCCTTCTTCTCCTTCAACGCCGCGCACATCCGCGGCTCCTGCAACGTGCGCCTGAGCACCATCGTGCGGCGCCGCGCCAAGGGCGCCCTGGCGCTGGAGCACGTCGTGCCCAACGAGGAGCTCCGCGCCCGCCTGCGCCAGGGGCTCGTCCACACCGTGGTGCTGCTGGACGAGCGCAGCGCCGACCTGGAAATGCCCAAGCGCGACAGCACCATGCTGCTGGCGCTCGGCACCCTCTGCAGGGAGGCCCGCGGCGCCCGCATCTGCTTCCTCAAGGGTGAGTGTCCCCGCGGGCTCGGGGGGCCGGGCCGGGCAGCCCCGCTCGCTGCCGGCCGCTCGGCGCTCACCCCGGCCCCTCTCTCCGCTCTGCCCCGCAGGAGGTTACGAAGCCTTCGCGTCCGCCTGCTCCGAGCTCTGCACCAAGCCGGCCGCCCCCGCCGGGCTCAGCCTGCCCCTGAGCGCCAGCCCGGCTCCCGGCAGCGCCGACTCGGGCTGCAGCTCCTGCGGGACCCCGCTCTACGACCAGGTGAGCGCCGGGGCCGCGGGCGGAGCCGCCGCCGCGCCGAGCGGGGAGCGCCGGGCGGGCGCTGCCGCGGAGCACCGGGCGGGGGTGACCGGGGCCGGTCCTCTGTGTTGCAGGGCGGGCCCGTGGAAATCCTGCCGTTCCTGTACTTGGGAAGCGCCTATCACGCCTCCCGCAAGGACATGCTGGACGCTTTGGGCATCACGGCGCTGATCAACGTCTCGGCCAACTGCCCCAACCACTTCGAAGGGCACTACCAGTACAAAAGCATCCCCGTGGAGGACAACCACAAGGCGGATATCAGCTCCTGGTTCAACGAGGCGATCGATTTCATCGGTAAATGAGCTCTCTTTTTCTGGGTGAATGTCCCCTGGGAAGCGATTTTTGGCATAGTTTTTTCCCCTGTAAATCCTCCACTTGAGGTCGGGGAATAACATTCCACTGGGAAGGCACACTGGGGAACATTTCCATTAGTTTAATTCTATTCACGGGCATTATCTTAGCTTCATAAAGCTGTTTGAAATCTTGGTTCAAGAGGCACCGGTCTCGCAGAAAAGAGTGAATTTAAGCGGATCAGTATTAAAGTAATCTTGCAAGACTGCTGAAGTGACCTGGAGGAGCTATTAGTGTAATTAGAATTGGAGCCCAGAGTGAAAATAGCTGCTTTCCTCAGGACAAAGACTCCCTTTGTCTCAAAAGCTCCGGGTGCACCTATTAGGCTAAGGAAGGGATGGATTAAAGAAATGTAAAACAGCAGTCTGTGCTTTTCCCACCTCTGGAAGCAGCGAGACTTGTTTGCTAACCGTGTGCTTTGATTCTTCCAGACTCTGTGAAGAGCGAGGGAGGAAGGGTCTTTGTGCACTGCCAGGCTGGCATTTCCCGCTCAGCCACCATCTGCCTTGCTTATCTCATGAGGACCAACAGAGTCAAGCTGGACGAAGCCTTCGAGTTTGTCAAGCAGAGGAGAAGCATCATCTCCCCCAATTTCAGCTTCATGGGGCAGCTGCTGCAGTTCGAGTCGCAGGTCCTTGCCCCCAACTGCTCGGCAGAGGCGGGGAGCCCTGCCATGGCAGTGTTGGACAGAGGGGCTTCCACCACCACCGTGTTCAACTTCCCCGTCTCCATCCCTGTTCACACCACGTCCAGTGCTTTAAACTACCTGCAGAGCCCCATCACCACTTCCCCCAGCTGCTGAAAAAGCGGGTGAAAGTCGTGGCCAGGACTCAGCCTTGCTGTCTCCAAGTGCAATAACTACAGGGACAGTGTCACTGTGTTTTGTGGGGAGTCCTTCGCGTGTCCCAGAACGGTGTCGGAAATGGAGAGGAGCTCACCCAATGCCAGAGGAACCAGGGGTTTCTGGCTGCTCAACAAATGTCTGGATGTCTGCACAGAGATCAAAGGACACTGGCTCTTCCTGAGCTGTCCCTCCTTGTCTTCTGTCTGTCCTAAGCCTGCTCCATGTGTAGTAGCATGCTCACCAGTATTCCCCATCCTGGACACTTTGAGCAACACTGATGCTGTCCCCTTTTATATGACAGTCCTATTTATTTATTTTTTACATTAATGCGTTGTTGTTGGGGTTTTTGTTCCTTTTTTTTTTGCCTTCACAAACGTAAAGTTTCATTTCTAGAGAAACCAAATACCTCAGTATTTTTTGGTACTATAATCCTGTGTGTGTATATCTGTCAGCTCTTCTTGTTTTCCAAGCACTGACATGAAAGCACCAGGCGAGTGCTTTTTTTGAGTTGTTGAGGGTTGTATGTTTGCTGATTTATTTATGATGTGAAATAATATATTTCTTCTTATGAAGACATAGTTTTGTTACATGATTATAACTTTTTTTATACAAATGGAATAAATTATGATATTTCTATTCATCTGGATTACATATTCTTTAAAATACTGCATTTCACAGTCCCAGAACTCATGTGGAAGCTCCAGGGTGAAGAGCTGTAATTTTCAACTCTTCTGGCCTCGGGTCTTGACTGAGAAAAATGGGTTTAAACAACATAATTGACTAAAAACGACTGCAGGTTCTTAACCTGAGCTTTCCTTTGTCCCCATGTAATTGTGTGCAGTGGCAGGGAGCCAAGGCTGGCTTCTCAGCTGGGAGTGGATTTGGCTGCCCTGATGGCTGTAACAGTTTGAACCAGCTGAGACTTGGGCACTGGGCTACAGTGAATTTAAAATAGTCCTTCTCCTAAGAAGGAGGAATAAGCTTTCTTATTCCTTGTTTACTTTTAATGCTTGAAAGGTTAAGTCTAAAAATTAACCTGTTAGTAACAGATCTCTAAGGCTTGGCACAAACTCCCAGAGTGTTTTTCTTTTTCTGTCCCATCTCCTTAAATCCTTTTTGCAACTCAAAGTGCCTCTGATGCCTCGAGTGAGGTATTTGGCTGGCTGGGCTGTCTCTGTAAACAAATCAGGGTATGACAAGGGATCAGGTAACCAGCAACTCACTGGTTTTCTTACCCAGACCCAAATAAATTCTTTCCTGCTGGAGATTATCACTGGAGTGAGTTGGATCTGGTGTTTCTGTTGAGGCAATGAGGAGAGTTGGTGCAGCACAGCCAAAGCCAGGCAGGGGAGCTCCAGGAGCAGGGTGAATGCTGGGCCCTGGCACAGAACTGCCCCTCTCATGGGCTCTGGGGGCAGGACAGCATCCCTGCTCTGCCATCCCCTTCCCAGGGAAGCTGGAGGGTGTGGGGTGCAGCTGGAAGCTTGATTTCCTCGGCAGGGTAATGCTGGTGACAGGGATGCTGAGGGAGCAGCAGCACCCTGGGTTTCCACACTCACTCCAAAGGGAGCCCCCAGTTCTTGCATGTCTGATATTCAGAGTCAGATCCAACTTTTGCCCCATCAAAAATGGTTTTGCTCGGACACACACAGCAGGTTATGAGTGTAAAATCAAGGAATTTAGGCAGTTGGGATCTTTGGTGTGCAGGCGAAGGTTTTTGTGAGCACAGAGCTCTTGTCACGCAGCAAGAGGAGCAAAGCACCACAAACTCCTGCTGCAGTCCTGCGAGTTACCTGGGGGATTATTGATGCTAAAATCCAGGACTCCTCTCCTGGGAGAAGGTGCCCTTGAAGGACAGGATGAGGCACTGCTGCCTCTGAAGTTCTTCCACGTGAGCTGCCCCTCCGAAGCAGCTCTGTCGTCAGCGCCGCGCGTCAGCCCTCGCCGACTTTAACCTGACACCAAGGGAGGAAAAAAAAATGGAGCAGCTAAAAGAGGAGAGATCCCTGGGCACTGAGAAGTCAGAAACTCCTGTTTTGCTGAAGTGTACCTGAACCTCAAAGTGAATATCCTCCCCAAATCCTGCAAAACCCCTTTGTCCATGGAAAATCCCTTGGCACCTGCCATTGCTGTGCTGATTAAATATGCAAGACTGTCTCTGAATACGTGAGCCTTTTTACACCTGCAGTAAAGGGTGGAACAAACTTTCACCGTCAAAGCAAAGCAGAGCTCGTTCAGTGGAAAAATACAACCTTGGCAGCCCTGGCCATGCAAGTGATAAAAAAAAAAAAAAAAAAAATCCAGCCTGTTAATCGCAATTCAAACAGAAATCCGCTCCCTGACAGCCGCGGGAGCTTGTTTATGTGTTTCTTGGAACAATAAAACTCATTACCTGGCAGCAGATCAGCTTTTATAACCTAAGCAGGCACCTGACAGAGGGGTGCAAAAGAGAGCTGCTTCAGCAGAAAGGCTGCTGTGACAGCCAGCAGGGCTGCGGTCCCTGCGAGCCAGCGGCGCTCCCAGCTCCGACATCCCGTGCCCTTTTCCAAGTCTTTATCGGGATCCTTCTGCTGTAACCCGACTCTGGCGCTGCCCAGTCTCAGGCTCCTGCGCTCCTTTCGTGGATGGGATCGCACCCAGACCCAAAACTGCTCCCGGTGTAAAGGGGAGGACACAGGGAGAGACCAGAGACTGCCAAATGTCACCTGAGAGGGACAGAGACTGCCAAATGTCACCTGAGAGGGACAGTTCTGGGGAGATGGATGGGCTCAGAGCCGGGGGTTTACTGGGAGCAGTGGGGAAGGAGCAGGGTGAGGGCCGGAGGAGGAGGATGCCTTGGTGGCACAGCCAGGATGAACTTTGCAGAAGAATCATTACTTTCCACCCCTTTTTTATCCTCCTAGCTCTGCTGCATTGTTTGATTGGGATATTAAGGCACATGCCTCACCCCGGTTTAGGGCTTTAAATTCCCAATTCTCTGGGAATAAGCTGGCTGTCCCCCCGTGCTGGCAGGACTCAACTGAGCCCATCCCGTGGTGTCCAGCCCCAGAACCCCGGCACTCGGCAGGCGTTTGCGGGGCTTTCAGTCTGTACCAATCTGTAGCTCTCCAGTTGCATACATCCCCATGGAAACCACGAGGAGTTTCCCCTCGGTGAGGACGGCACAAACATCACTTCCTGCTGCTGACAAACCAATTTGTCATGAAGTGATAAAAAGGCATGTTTTGTGTTTGCAGGAACTGGCTCCGGGCTTTGTTCCTCCCAAGCCAGAGGCTGCTCACCCGCCCCGAAGGCAAACAATGCCCATTGTGTGCCCTGCAGAGCGACCACGGGGACACACAGAGCTGCCCTCGGGTCCCCAAATGCCACCAAAACACCCCAAAGGGAACACAAGCCACGGCAGCACTTAGCACAGCACCCACAGATGTGTCCCCAGAGCCCAGGGGTGTCCCTGGCCAGCCCACAAGGGGACACAGCACAGGAGCCCTGTGTCACCCCCCCAGCCTGCTCAGGGGACACAGCCTACCCAGTTAGCACATGACAAACAGACCCAGAGCTCCAGATTAGACGTGTCTTGGGTAATCCCCTCGTCTCAGAGCTTTTGCCTGTTGTAATCAGCGCTGGAGAGGTGCAGGGTGTACTCGGGCATAGGGACTATCCTGGATTAGTCACCCCAGGATCAGACTCGCAGGGCCACAAGGATGTGTGATGCCATCGCGTTGAAAAAAAAAAAGAACATCGCATCCAGATCACTCACAGGCAGATCTTGTTGGCCTGGTTACCACCTGGGTTTTTTCCTCTGCCAGGGTAGCAGAAAGGGCACTGGGAGTTGTTTGGAAGTGATGTTTAAGTGCAGCCCATTCCCCAACTCCGCAGTCCCAGGGGGACGGGGAAGGAGAAAAGGTCGTGGTGTGTGACTGTCACAGTGTGGTGACAAATCACGACACCTCAAACCCCATCTAAACCTCTTCCTTCTGCTGGTCCAGCAGCAGTGTCAGTGACACACTCAGTGCAGCCAGGGAGACTCTGCCCGGGGCTTTGGCTTCCCCAAATCTGCTCCCATCCAAGGCTGGAGGGAGCTTGGGAAAACAATTAAAACACGGGCTCAAATCCACTCATGCTGAAAGAACAAATTAACTCAGAGATTTGTGCTGTGTGTGGCTCCTCACAACATTGTGTACTACAGAGGCCACAGGGTGGGCAATCCAGGAGTGGCACGGCCCAAGTGGGTCCTGCTGGCACCCATTGAGGGTGTGAGAGGTTAAATGGGACCAAGGTGTTAAAGGAGAGACTGGGGAGAGGCAGAATTTTCTGGCATTGCTGGGAGGACTCTCAGCTGCCTGAGACCCTGAGCACAGCCTCGGAGAGATGAACCCAGGTACCTGAGGGGAAGCAGCTGAACTGCTCTGCTGCTGGGCTGGGTGAAGGATTCCTGCTTTGGAGAGCTATTTGCCACTCTGGAAGTGCAGTTGTTCAAACCTGTGCCTGCCTGGAGAGCAGTGCCAAGGTCCTACCTGGGCCTGACACTGTTAGTCTGGCACAGAGCGAGTTGGCTCTGGTATTGTAAGAAAAACAGCCAGAACCAGGGCAGAAAGCAGCTTTGGTATTTTTTGTCTTTATATGGTGTGGGCAGCCTGTCCTCCAGGTGTGGGTTTGATTTTTTTTTTTCCCTTCTCCATGGGAGTTTTCATTCCCAGGGGTTTGTAGCTGCCCTGTGTGGCTGCTGTCCCTGCTGGCAGTGCCAGGCTGGCTGTGCTGAGCCACGAGAAGGGGCTGGGGGTGCCTGGGGGTGCCTGGGGCCTGGGCAGGCTGGCCTGGGGTGTATTGGGGTGTCTGGGGGTGCCTGGGGGTGCCTGGGGGTGCCTGGGGCCTGGGCAGGCTGGCCTGGGGTGTATTGGGGTGTCTGGGGGTGCCTGGGGGTGCCTGGGGGTGCCTGGGGCCGGGCAGGCTGGTCTGGGGGTGTCTGGAGGTGCCTGGGGGTGCCTGGGGGTGCCTGGAGGTGTCTGGGGGTGTCTGGGGATGGCTGGGGGTGCCTGGGGGTGCCTGGGGGTGTCTGGGGCCGGGCAGGCTGTTCTGGGGGTGTCTGGAGGTGCCTGGGGGTATCTGGGGGTGCCTGGGGGTGCCTGGGGGTGTCTGGGGCCGGGCAGGCTGGCCGGGGGTTTCCTGAGCCGGGTTCTCAGGCTGCAGCATTTGCATTCGTGTTTCCTGCTGACTCGCCCTGGGCTTCCCCTCGCAGCCCTGGCACGAAGGGGAAGGGCTGAGCTCAGACACCGTGGGCAGCTCCAGCTCCCCTCGGGCACAGGGGAGCCGTGGGTGAGCTCCAGGTGGGCGCTCAGCGGCCGCTTTGGGGTTTGGAGCTGACAGAGAGGATGCTCGTGGATGTGCTGGGTGGATGGGAGGGGGTGAAGCACGGTGGGCACCAGGAACCCCCTCAGATGTCACCCAGGTTTGGGCTGGTGCCCAGACAGGGCTGTGGGAACAGTGATTTCATCACCCAGCTCCTTCCAGTCTCCCCATTGCCCACACCACGTCGGGACTATCACGGGGGCCACAGAAAATGCTTTATTTCTCACCAAAGGGTTCTGTGTGACACCAGCCCCTCTCATATCAATACTTTTTCATCCCTAAACTATAGGGATGTTTAAAAATAAACTCCCAGAGGACTCTGATATGACGTAGTCCCCTCCTAACTCAGTAACCAGTTGGCTACAAATTAACAGGTTCTTACTACACAATGTATTTTTTTGAATTACAGTCTGTCTCAGAGCCAAATCTCACTCCCACCTGTACTCAAATAATAAACTACAGTGTCATTTTTAGACTCCTAATTTCTGAGATAATTTAATTTAATTTGAAAGGAGGTTTTTTTGTGTTCTCCAGCAGGTGTGGTAGAGATGGCTAATGATGGCTTTTTCCAGGTCTTTTATGCACTAGGAAGAAGTGTTTTATTTTCAGTATATGATTGACATTCTTGTCAAAATGTGATCTATGCTAAAATTTTCACACATCAGTATCTTGTTCATCTTTCAAACCTTGTTAAGGTTTTGTTAATTGGCAGCTGGGTCATGGCACCATATGGTTTTAATGGCAGGTTTTTCTAATTTAGGGAGGATATAAACTGCAGATGTGCATTAACTCCAACAGTTTTTCCTGACACTCTGTAATACTTGCAAAGCAACTGGTAACTTCTGTCCATTCTTGCCTTCTGCAATGAAATCTGGATGATTGCAGAGATGTATTTCAGGGATTTTTGGGTGATAACTTAAAAATTACATCAATTGTTTGCCGTCCCAAAGGCAGGTCTGGTCTTCTCTCTGTGACAGGGACAGCACCCAGGGAAGGACTGGGGCTGTGCCAGGGCAGGTTTAGGTTGGATTTTGGGAAAGGTTCTTCCCCCAGAGGTGCTGGCACTGCCCAGGCTCCCCAGGGAATGGGCACAGCCCCAGAGCTCCAGGAGAGCTCGGACAGCGCTGCCAGGGGTGCCCAGGGTGGGATTTTGGGGCTGTGCAGGGCCAGGACCTGGGCTGGATGATCCTTGTGAATCCCTTCCAGCTTAGAATATTCAGTGATTTTAAGAATCCCTCCTGCATTTAAAATACAGGACAGGAAAATGGGATCTCTGCTGCTTTTGTGATTCCAAGTGCTCAGCCCTCATTCTCATTTGCCAGAGACACTGCTGATGTAAACAGGAGGCATAAACTCGGTGGCTGGTGCATCTTTCTATTTTAATCACGTAGGTGCTGGTTTCAGTGTTACATTACAGGATGTTTTCTTGGTTTTGTTGTTAAAACAGAGCCTGGAGCCCTCCCCATGTCAGCTGCGATGGCATCAGCGGTGAACCCGGGCTCTGTCTGGGGTTTTGTGGCGTTTCCCCCGTGTCACTGGGCTTTGCTGGGAGGGCAGGGCTCCTGGCTGGTGGTCTGGGAGCCAGCCTGGAGGGAAATTTAGCTCAGTTACACACACAAAATCCCTCCCTGTGAGGGTGGGCAGGCCCTGGCACAGGGTGCCCAGAGCAGCTGTGGCTGCCCTTGGATCCCTGGCAGTGCCCAAGGTCAGGCTGGAGGCAGCTCTGAGCACCTTAGGACGGTGGAAGGTGTCCCTGCCGTGGCAGGAGGTGGAATGAGAGGATTTTTAAGGTCATTTCCAACCCAGGCCATTCTGTGCTCCTGTAACCACGTCTGTGTGACAGCCACTTCTCCCACTCCCAGCTCTGGGTGGGTCACACCTCAGGGCAGGAGATGAGCACTAGAAACGCCTTTAGATGACCTTTGGGAACACCTTTAGTCCTCACTGGTGGCTGAGAATGAGGAACCCGGGTGCTCAGGGCTTTCCAAGGCGCAGAAAAGCATCTGTAGCACCCACTGAGATGAGCACAGGGAGAGTGGAACAGTCGAACTGGTCAAAATTGAAGCTCTCTTGGCTGCTGTAGCTTGGCTGGAGCCTCTGTAGCGTCACCGGGACGCTTTGAAGGATTTCTGGCTGCCCTGGGAGCGAGGAGGCAGCTGAAGAGCGGGATCGAACAATAGCTCCCACCCTTTCCTACTGACGGCGAGGAACAGAAGGGAACAAAGCTGTTCGCAAGGAGAAAGAAAAAAAAAATCCTTTCGGTCTTTCTTTCGCTCTTCCGACTCCATTAGGAGATTTTCCTCCCTCGGGGAGCCAGCGTGCATCCCAGCCCCCAAATTTCAGCACCTTTCCCTCGTTTCTCTCCATCCTTTAAACGCCTTTCTGCGGGCGCCGGTGGGGATGGGTGTTTATAACTCCTTTTGTTCCTCTGTTTACAGCTTCCCTTCCAGGCTTTCGGGGACGGCTGACGTCAGGATGCTCCATTTGGGCTCCTCTGTACTTTTATCTGGTGTTAATGCCTTCCATGAGCCGCAGGAATGTGCAGCGTGGGGAGCGGGGTCCCGGCGAGGGCAGGAGGGAGCCGGCGGGGCTCAGCGCCGCGCTGCCCACCCTGCTGCCCCTGCCAGGCACCAATTGGCTTTGCTGGGCACCACCATGGTCATTTATGGCCTTGCAAGGGCAGGACCTTCCCCCTGGCACCCTGTCCGTCTGTCCTGGCAGGCGGCACGGCCCCGCCTGGCACCGCCAGCTGCTATTTTTGAGGCGCCCGGGCTGCATCCCAAGTATAGCGCGCTCTATTTCTGGAGCAAAACGATCTTCCCGGGTGGGGGTGTGGGGATGTTTTCTGTGTGATGAAACTCGTGGGTTTGGAGGCAGGGAGAGGGAGAGAAACAGCTGGGCACAGCTGGAAGGGAGGCAGGGAAAAGCAGGGGGAGCTGGAGGTCTCGTCCCGAGGGAGAGCTCTGCTCTCCCGTGCTCCTTGCCCTGCTCCTGGACCGGGAGGCAGAACCCGGGCTTGCCTTGCAGCTGGGGTTTGCTGGGGTCGCTGGAGGGCTTTGCACTGGTTTGAAATGGGCTGCTGGGCACGTTTGAGATTCCAAAGCGTTAACGGGGCTGCAAGGGATGAGGAGGGATGCTAAATGCAGAGCTGTAAACTCGCTGGTTGCTTTCACTGATTTTGGACCTCCAGATCCAATTTTGGACCCGTTTCTCACTCCAGATCGACCAGATCTCAGGAGGAGCAGAATGCCATTTGTCCACCAGGGCCTAAAGAAATTCCTGAAAAGAATCAAAGGAGTTCTTTGTTTACTACACACCCTGTAGTGTTACTGAGAAGCCCCAAATAGCACCACAGGCTGCTTTAGAGAGGGGATGTGACATTCCTGGGGTAGCAAAGGACAGCTCTGCTCCTGCCTCCAGGTGCTCCAGGAGCAGATGGAGCAGGCCCTGCCAGGCTCTTCACTGCAGGAACCTTTTCCCAGGCAGGAAGGGATGTGCAGGGCCATGGACTGGACTCCATTGGCTGTGGGTTCTGCCAGTGCAGCATCTGAAACTGCAGGTCTGAAGTGTTTCCTCTTGTGACACACAGCTGGGCTGGCGGTGACACAAAGGCTTCTGAGAAGATAGAAGAGGATAGAAAAGAGTTTTCTTTAAGGTTTAAGAAGAATTTACCATTCTTAACGTTTTCAGTGCTTTCTGAGGACCCAACACTGCAATGACAAGTGGCACAAAGATGTCACACTGATCATGGTGGTGATCCAAGTCCTGTTCCTGACACTGCTGTTCTCTTACCTCCACACACCCGTGCACCAGGAAGGGCTTTTCCTCAGCCACAAATTCAAAGTGGAAATAGCTGGTATTTCCAAAGCTGGCAGCTTTTTCTTTGTGATGTTCTGTTGGAGGAATATTGAGTGGTTTTGAGACTGGATGAAAAGTTTCTGATTTGTGCTCTCACCTAGAACCAGGCACTCACATCCAGCCGAGTCCTTCTGAGTTCTCTGTTTCTAAGGGCTGTTTCTGGGAGGTCTCCATCCCCAGCAAACTGGTCCATGCTGAGCAGGGCAGTGCTGCAGGTGGATTTCTCCTCTCTCACAACAGCCTGGGACACTCCTGTCCCACGGGCAGGGCTCACCTGGTGCCACAGCACCTTCAGCTGCCGAGCCTTTGTTCCTTGTGGAAGGGGGAGGCACAGAAATGCAGAGGGGGGAGCAGCTGGGTGCAGAGCCGGGTGTTTGATGCTGGTGGGTGAAGGATCCAGGCTCTGGAAAGCTGAAATCCCTCACGGTTGGTTTGTTGCTGCATTTCCCCCTTCCCCTGCACGAGCCAGTTTCCATTCAGGAGCACAGTTTAACCCTTGGTAAAGAGGTATTAATTGCCCGTTGTTTTGCCCTTCCCACCATGACATAAGCGGAGATAAAATATCACCACATCAGAACAGGCACCAGCTGCTCGGGGCTCTTCCCCTTTCAACCTGGCTTTCTACCAAATCACTGGAGATCTCGATTTCCTCACCCTCTTCCACCTCCCCTCCAGCCAGGGTCTCGAAAGGTAGCTAAAGACATGAGAAATGGCTTTGCAAGGAGTGAAATGGCTTTGCAAGGAGTGTGGTGGCAGCTGAGCTGCCACTTGTCACTGCCGAAGGCGCGGGGTTGGATTTCTCCTTTCACAGGACTGTGGAGGAGATGCTCACCAACATCACCAACACCAGGGCCACCCTTGGAGGTGTTGGCTGTGCTGGGAACCCCTGGGAGACTCAGGGGCTTTACAGGACCTTTGGCCACATCTGTGGGAGCAGCACGAGCACCCCTGGGCTCTCCACAGCTCCCCAGCAGCGCCGGGAGCAGCTGGATGCCCGGCCCCATGCATTTCCTCTTGCTCCCCGTTCCCCCGGAGCAGGGGCCGTGCTGTGGGGCTGAGCACACAGCAGCCCTGCTCAGAGGGGCTGTGCAGCCCTGCGGTGACGCGGTGCTGCAGGAAGGAACAGCCAGTTCCTGAGGGGACATTCCTGCCATAGCTCTGCGGGGCCCTGTCCCCTCCCCGCCCCGTCTCCAGAGGCTGTTATTGAAAACCATTTCCATGGCACCTTTCCAGGCCCCTGTTCCTTTTCACACGCCAGGGGTGGAAGCAAGCCCCCCCTCCCTGCCCGGAGCCTGCATCCAGAGCCTTCTCCCAGGCTCTGTACTTTTCCAGAATGAGCAGGACGGAGCCCCACGCCTTCCTGGAGGGCTCCTGGAGAGCAGCAGGGAGGCACAGGCTGCTGCTTGAACACAGGTTCCCCACAAGCAAAAGCATCCATGTCCTCATGCCTTCACCCCTCTTGCTGCTCTTTAACTGCTGATTAAGCTCTAATGAATGTCCGGAGATTGCTTTTATAGAAATTACTTTAAAAAAAACCCAAACTGTTGCTCAGTTTTCAGTCTGCAAATATTCTCGTTTTTGCAGCATTTTTCATTGACTTCGCAAGACCACAAATGACTTTTCTTTTGGCCAGCAGTGCTTCAGCAGCTGTAGGAAAGTCAGGGAGGGGAGGGGGTGCTCATCCCTGCCCCATCTGCCTCGTGGGGCCAGGGCTGGCTCTGCCAGCTCCCCGCAGCACCGGGTTGGTGAGGCTCATCTCTGGATCTGAGGAGTTCTGCCCTAGATAGCCACAGCCCTGAGCTGTCTGAGGGATTTTTAGCCACACAACACACACCAGGTCCCTCTGAAACGCAGTGCTTGAGGCTGAAACTGAAAGTTCGGAGAGAATTAGTCACTGCTGTACCCTGGAAACGTTGGCAAAAACCAGCCTCAAACACCAAGGCGAGGGTTTTGCAATCCCAGCAGCAGCAGCAGCCTCTCCTGACACTCAGGGAGGTGCTGGGGGGAGCGCCCCAGCCCCTTCCTCCTGCCCCAGGCATCTCCCAGGGGTGCTGAGGGTGAGGAGGGTCTGGGGCACAGCCCAGCGCCCTGCTCTGCATCAGTCCCAGCCAGCCTGGGGGTTTGTGTTGTGTGTCTGTCCTGTGGAACAGCAAAGGCAGCCCTCAGTGCTTGGGGTGACAGAGATTGGGTCCCCACAGGGTGCCAGACCCATGAGAATGCTCTCCACCCACAGTGCTGCCAGTCTCAGAGAAATCCAGAATCATTTAGGTTGGAAAAAGGCTCCGAGTCCAGCCTGTGCCCCATCCCCACCCTGTCCCCACTCAGTGCCACCTCCAGCCCTTCCTGGGACACTCCAGGGATGGGCACTCCAAACCTCCCTGGGCAGTGCCAAGGCCTGAGCTCCCTTTCCATGGGGAAATTCCTGCTGCTGTCCCCCCTGAGCCTCCCCTGGCCCAGCCTGAGGCCGTTCCCTCTCCTCCTGTCCCTGTTCCTGGCAGCAGAGCCTGATCCCCATCTTGCTGCCCCCACCTTATCCCAGCCTCAGCTCGGAGGGTGCAAACAATTCGCTTGGGACGTTTTTGAGCTGAATTCCAGCTGTTTTGGTGCCCACAGCCTCCCGTGGAGAGTTTGACTCTCTTCAAAATGCAGAGCTGCAGCTTTTTCTGCCCTGCCGGGCTCTGTGCGGGGTGTGAGGAGGGGCCCTGGGGCAGGGCTGGCCCCACGCTGTCCCTGCAGGGCTCTGGGGCTGCTCTGACTCCTTGCAGATCCTCAGGGTCCACGTCAGTGCTGGCAGCGGGAGCCGTGCTGTGTTTAACCACCACAAAACATAGCAACGGCACAGCGGCGCTGGCAGCGCGCGCCGGGGGAAGACAGCACACAAAACCATCATGAAACAAAACCCAACGGGTTTTTCAGGCTTGCCTGGGCTTCACAGCACAGAAAAAAAAAGGGCCAAGCTTCCAGGAAATGGATGAGGGCTTGTGAAGGGATTATTGTGGATGCTCTGAGAAATCCCACCCCTTTCATCAGGAGTGTTGGAGGCAGTGCTGCCCTGCTCTGCTCGGGGCTGCCAGGGGAGCTCTGCTGTGCCCTGGAACCGGCTGTGCAGGCAGGGCAGGAGCCTCGGTGCTGCCCGTCCTGCTCTGCCTCCTCCCCTGCCAGCCCTGACCTGTTCACTGCGCTCGGGCACAGCCCTGAGCCTCTGGCACAGACCTGCTGTGCCCCCCAAGCCTCCACGGGACCCAGGGGAGGAGTAGGGGCTGAGTTTCTGCCTCAGGACAGGCACAGAAAGGTTTGGGGTGGAAGGGATCTTACAGATCATCTCATTCCACCCCCCCTGCCCCCTCACTAGACCAGGGGGCTCAGGTCTCCAGCCAACCCAGCCTTGAAGGGGTTTGAAGTGCTGGAATCCACTTCAGAAGAAGGGGAAAAACTGTGGGGAGCTCCAGGGAAATGTAAACCCCCATCTGTGTCACATCTGTCCCTGCAGTGGCCCCTGGGGTCTGTGCCTGGTATCCTGATCAAATCCTGACCTGAGGGGGCTCAGGAGGGGGCTCTGACCCACATCTAGAAGAGAAAGACAAGTCCTTGTGTGAGCAGAGCCCACCCTGCTCACCCCCAACCCTCCCTGGCAGGACACTGCCTCGCACCTCTGCCAGTCCCCAGAGCTCCCTCCAGAGCAAGGAAACTGGGACCAGAACCCTGGGACCAGAACCCTGGGACCAGAACCCTGAGGTCAGAACCCTGGGACCAGAACCCTGGGACCAGAACCCTGAGGTCAGAACCCTGGGACCAGAACCCTGGGATCAGAACCCTGGGGTCAGAACCCTGGGACCAGAACCCTGGGACCAGAACCCTGGGATCAGAACCATGGGATCAGAACCCTGGGACAGGCCCTTGGCACAGGGGGGCTGCTCATCCTTGCACAACCTTCCAGGAGAAAGCTGGGCAGTTCTGGTGGCAGGGAGCAATGGGAGATGGGCAGAGGCTGCAGGTGGCTCAGGGAGGACCCCTCACTCTGGATCCCCTGCTCAGAGCAGCTCCTGCCTCTGCTGTGGGCAGCCAGGGAGGGAGGGAGGTGAAGGCAGCCCCGATCGGTCCAGCTGACAGGTCCAGCACTGACCAGGCAGCAGGAGCTGAGGTTAAAGATAATGTTAATGCATAATTAGTAATCAAAACAACCCAGGCAGTCCTTTAAGAACTCGCTGGCACTCTTGAGCTCTCCTGACCCTCCTGGCCATACATTCTGAGGTTTGCTGAGTGCTGCAGACACAGCTGAGTCCTGTCGGTGCTCCTGGGGCTCGCTGGACACTCGGAGCCTCCCCTTGACTGCCGGGTCTCGTATTTTGAAGCGGTGCAGAGGAGGAGGAGGATGGATCAGCTTTCCTTCTGTGCCTCCTCCCACACGCCTCGGTCATGCTACCTCCAGTGCTTCCCCTTCCCACACCGAGCGAGCCCTTGGCAGGTTGTAGCCCGTAGTGCTAATTTTATTTGCTGCTTGATCATTTTTCTGGACTTTTGTGGCATTTTCTGGGTAAAGCCAGGCCCTTTCCTGGGCCCTGGGGGAGGTTTGTCCCGGCTGTGCTGTTTCTGTGTCACTGTTGTCACTGCAGAGCTCTGGGAGCTGTGTGTTCCCAGCACTCTGGGAAACAGCTTGGACAGCTCAAGGCTTTCACAGTGAAATCCTGGATACAGAGGAGAAAAAACCAGGCTGTGACTCACCGACCTGCACCTCCAGAGTGTGACAGGACCTTAACCGGCCACCTGGAGCCTGTGAGAGAAGGGAAAAAACAACCCAGGTGGCTCTTTTCAACCAAAATTGTGCCACCTCAGGGGCACCCAGCCGGTGTGGAGGGGTGTGGGAGTGCCAGGAAGGTGGTGCTGGGCGGCCAGGGCAGTGCCCGGTGTGTCAGTGCCCACGGTGTCACCGGGATGTCACCCAGCGAGACGTTGCGTCAGTGGTGGCCACCGCAGGGGTGCCGGTGAGCTCAGGCTTATTCACGCCAAAGTCACATCTGCTGCAGAACCTGCTGTGCCTTATCAAGGAGCTGAGCCTCCAGCACCTCTGCACAAAAGACGGAGAGGTCTGAGTCACGGGCGACCTGTTAAAAATCACCCAGGAATCAATGAAGGACAGAGAGGTGGAAAGAAGTCAGGCTCAGCTTGCTTGAGTAACCCTGCCAGGCCCCAGGCACCAAATGTCAGTGCTTTTATCAGCTTCCACTCACTCTGAAATATTCCTTAGCACATTTTCCACCATTTATTTCCATTTGAAACACGAGTCCACTAAATCCTGTGACTGACTGGAGTGAAGGAGTGACTCATCCTAAGCCAAAGCAGAAGCTGCCCTCAGACACCTCACACATCTGGATTTCCAGCCCCATTTCAAGCTGACTCTCAGCCCTGAAACCTGCAGCACCACCCACTCTTCCATGGCGCTCAGGGATGTATCTTGTGTAATAAACAACATATTTTCTAGCTACGATGAGAAAATGTCACACCTGGATTTTCAGTCTTGGTAGCAAATAGTTGAGATCCTCCTCAAGTGTGATTTAACTTGTGGTAACGAGAGTCACAATCAGAGAGATTCATCTTGTCCAGCTCTGCTGTCACATTAGCCAGAAGTTTTTTGGTTTTTTTTTTTTAATTTCCATCTCATATGACAACCTCTAAAATAGCTGTGGCAAAATGAGTAAATAAATAGCTGTCAGCAGTTTAAATAAGGCTGCCTTGCTCATTGTGGATGGATCTGTTTTCCTACACAGAAATCTTTTTCCAGGATGAATTTTTAAGGAACTGGGGCACTCATCTGTGAATTTCTGGATGTTGTGAGGCCACACCAGTGAGGCTGTGGGGAGCTGCCAGAGGGGTTTTCTGTGGATAAGGGAATTGGATGAGGGGCTCCAGGGAGTGTCCCCTGCTGTGGCCAGGCTGCAGGGAGGGCACAGAGCCCTCAGGCAGTGCCTGCATCCTCTTCACACGAAATCCCCAGGCCAGGAACGGGCACGTCCAGCCTTGAACGAGCTCTAGGGTGAGAAGGGACAGAGGAACATCACCAGCGATGCTCAGCCCAATAAACCCCGGAGCTGTGGCTGGGAGGTCTCGGGTACCACTGCAGTCCGTAATGACAGCGACCCCTGGGTGTCTGTGCCCTCTGCTGGGGGCTGCGGTGGCTTCGGGACACGCAGGGGGACAAATCTGCGCCCAGGGTGGGGGACTGCCAGTGAGCTCATTTCACCCGGCCTCGCAGACACAAAGCGGGTTTGCTTTTCCGCTTGGTTTTCCGTGCCCTTCTCGGGTGACATTTGGGTGTCAGCGGTGTCACAAGTCTGCTGTGGCCTCGGCGGGGACATCTGTGCCCTCCCTGCCCTGTCCTGTCCCGGGGAAGGGGTTCACAGGAGGCAGCGGGTGAGGGGTGCCCGCTCAGCATCCCCTCCCTCCGGCAGGGTCACTCCGGAGCTTCTCCGGTATCGAAACCTTCCCGGAGTTTTTGACGTCTCACAAAACACTCTGAGGACACGAAAGCGTTCAGCTTTCATGGGAAGGACCCTGCACAGGCTCACGGGGAGGATGTCACCCTTTTTCGGCTGCTGCTCCCTGCCTTGCCGTCGTTTTTGCGCATCGCGATTCCCCTCCAGGGACGAACCGGGAGGTACCAGCAGGGCTGGGGGCGTGCGTGGCACCCACCAGAACTGCCCAAGAGCCCCTTCCCGACAGCTAAACCGAGAGAAAAACTCCTCTGAGGGCGCTCGCCAGGACCAATTCTTGTGGAAAGCGAGCCTCGCAAATCGCGGTCCCAGCCCGGGCGGTTCGTGGGGAGAAGCTCCCCTCTAGCGGGGAGCGCCCGCAGCGGCTCCGGGGAGGAGAAGGGATCGAAAACCCCGCGGAAAAAAACCTGGGGAGCCGAAGGCAGCGGCTGAATATGAGCCAGCAGCAGGGGGATTTGGGATCTGCTCCAGGAACAGGGACAGGAGGAGAGGGAACGGCCCCAGGCTGGGCCAGGGGAGGCTCAGGGTGGACAGCAGCAGGAATTTCCCCATGGAAAGGGAGCTCAGGCCTTGGCACTGCCCAGGGAGGTTTGGAGTGCCCATCCCTGGAGTGTCCCAGGAAGGGCTGGAGGTGGCACTGGGTGCTCTGGGCTGGGGACAAGGTGGAGATGGGGCACAGGCTGGACTCGATGATCTTGAGATCTGTTCCAACCTCAATAATTCTGTGAAAAGCTCAAAGCAGAGGCACTGATTGTTCCTCTGCAGACCCAGCACGAGGGGTCCATAACTGGTTATATTGTCTGTAATGAGAACGGTGATGATGCCACTGAGTTGCCCAGTCCTTACAACTGTGTTTTCAGAGCATTAATTCTCTTAACAATATTTGCCTGTTTAATTCCCTCAGCATCCAGAGGGGAGAATTCAGTGTTGCTGTTGTTATCTGCTTTTTACAGAGAGAGAAAATGCTGGAAAAGCAAGGGAAGAACATTGCCTGGCAAAGTCATCCAAGGTCAGGATTGAAGTGATGCTGGAGGGAGCCTCACTTGAATAAGCCGTGCTGATCTGTCACATCACTCAGCTGCTCTTCACAGAAAGAACAAAGTTTTGTTATTTTGCAAATGGCCCTTAATGGAGCTGTGCACTGGAAAATGTGAAGTGACTGAAATGTAACTCTTTGCTCTCCAGAGCACCCAAATTTTGGGTGAGATCATAGAATCAGGGGGTGGTTTGGGTTGGAATGGGCTTTAAAACCATCTAGTTCCAGGCTCTTGCCCTGGGCAGGGACATACCCTAAACGTGTGGGATACAAACCCAGTCTGGGCACTGGGAAATGTGGGGGGTTCTACCAGGACAGCCTCTCAGCCACTGTGATGAAAACATTATTCCTCGTCTTCCCCAGGATCTGGGTTCTATCCAGTTTGGAGATCAAGGTCTCTGAAATGCTTTGAGATCTGCTGATAAAACCACAAAAGCAGCTGATTGTTACTGCTCTTACTGCGTTTATCAGAGTTTTGGGAAGGAAAAAATCCTTTTTTTTTCCGAGGATCAGACTGACAGAACTAAAAATATCACCGTGTTAGCAAGGGCTTGATCCTTGCTGCTACACTCTGTTCCTGCACCTTTCCCAAGCCTCTCTCTGGAAGCACAAGGGGACAGGGAATTTTGGGAGCATCTCCAAAAGCCCCTGTCAGTGCACAGGCACCTGCTGAGCCCAGGGCAGCATCACCAGTGCTCTGCCCCTGCTCTCATTTCTGTGTTCCATGCATTGGGTTGTTCTTGCAGGGCCTGCAGAGCAAGGGAGAGGGGAGGAATGAAACCCAGCACCTTCCTGCCCATTTCTTCTGGGAAATCTGCCCCGTGCAGCTGTGCCAGCCACCTCACAGTGCCAGCCCTCTGTGCCTAGAGCGAGGGGGGAGAGTTTAAGGGAGTTAAAGCTCTCTCTGCTGAAGGGTTTTTGTTCCAGGCCAATAACACATGTTGAGGGTTAGTCCTGCCTGACAGATTCTTGGTGGTCTTGGCATGGAGTGAGTGGGTGAAGCTCACTCAGTTCTCAGCAGAGACAGATGTTTGTGATTTTTATAAATCATTACTATGGTCATTGCCAGCCAGATTGCCTGGAATAAAAAAAGCCTTTCTTCAGGTCAGGATCAATGCATTTTGGCTCCAAAATCTCCTTGGGAAATCTGTGCTCTCTGTTATATTTCAGCTGTGGAAAAAACATTATGAAAATTTAACCTAATTGGGCTTTTATCCAGAGCATGACCCTGACACAGGAAGAGTCCAGGATAATGCAGGGGCTATTTTGGGGGCTGTGATGCTTGATAACCCTTTCCCTGCTCAAGACACTGTCAAAGATTTCAGGCCATTTTAAATACCAGCCCTCCCTGAGTGGTGTTATCCTCTTCTTGTGGGGAGAAGCTGCAGGGAGGGATTAAAGGGATTTAACAACTGCCCAAGAAAACAAAAAAACTCTACCAGGACATCATCTTCTGAGCCTCTGTGCTGTGCCAGCAGCTGGGGCAGTGCCTCCTGAGAGCCCAGAGGGGCCAGGCAGTGACCAGGGGGATTTAAATGGGAAGGAGCCACACAACTCCCCTGGGTCCCCTCTCAGGGTTTTATCTCTGTGGCTGAGTGACATGATGTGACCTTCCTGTGGCACCTCCTCCTCCTGGGGACAGCCTGGAGCAGTGTGGGAGAAGAAGGAGATAAAAAGGGGCTGCTCTGATGGGTCGGGGAGTTCTTGCCAGGAGGGCAGGGCCGTGATTGTGGCCCAGCTGTAGAAAAAGGGCAGGGTTTGTGCAGGGTTAGTACAGGGTTTGTGCAGGGTTTGTGCAGGGTTAGTACAGGGTTTGTGCAGGGTTTGTGCAGGGTTAGTACAGGGTTTGTGCAGCAGGGTTTGTGCAGCAGGGTTTGTGCAGCAGGGTTTGTGCAGCAGGGTTTTTGCAGGGTTAGTACAGGGTTTGTGCAGGGTTAGTACAGGATTTGGACAGGTTTTGTACAGGATTTGGACAGGTTTTGTACAAGCTTTGTGCACTTTTTATGCAGGTTTTGTACAGATTTTGTACAGGGTTTGTACAGGGTTTGTGCAGGGTTTGTGCAGGATTTGTACAGGGTTTTTGCAGGGTTTTTGCAGGGTTTTTGCAGGGTTTGTGCAGGGTTTGTGCAGGGTTTGTGCAGGGTTTGTGCAGGATTTGTACAGGGTTTTTGCAGGGTTTTTGCAGGGTTTTTGCAGGGTTTTTGCAGGGTTTTTGCAGGGTTTTTGCAGGGTTTGTGCAGGATTTGTACAGGGTTTTTGCAGGGTTTTTGCAGGGTTTGTGCAGGGTTTTTGCAGGGTTTGTGCAGGGTTTGTGCAGGGTTTTTGCAGGGTTTGTGCAGGTTCTGTGCAGGGTCTGTGCAGCTCCTGACCCCGGGCCCTGCCCTGGCAGCAGCAGCTCTGCACTCGCTGTCTCTGCACTCAGGTTCTCACTGCACCTGCTCAGGTGGAAGCAACTTCCCTGTCATTAGAGGGCTGGGAAAGCTGCTCCGTGCACTTCTCGCCCTCCTCAGGAATGTGAGTGTGTCTGAGTGCGTCCTGGGAACACACAGAGCCAGAAGCCTCCTCCCGCTGCCTTCCAGAAGGGCACTGATTTCTCTGACTTTCTGTGGCAGCTCCCGTCTGCCACCAGTCCCAACCTGCTCAGGATGCGCTGGGAACACTCAGCACTTCTGCCTTGGGCTGCTGTTGTTATCCATAGAATTTTGGAATATCACGAGTTGGAAGGGACACCCAGGATCATCCAGCCCAGCCCCTGTCCCTGCACAGACCCCCAACAATCCCACCCTGGGCACCCCTGGCAGCGCTGTCCGAGCTCTCCTGGAGCTCTGGGGCTGTGCCCATTCCCTGGGGAGCCTGGGCAGTGCCAGCACCTCTGGGGGAAGAACCCTTCCCAAAATCCAACCCAATCCTCCCCTGGCATAGCTCCAGCCCTGCCCTGGTTCCTGTCCCTGTCACAGAAATTGGAGCTCCTGGTGAGGTCTCCTGTCAGTCTCCTCCAAGCTGCGCTGGATTGGAATTTTTGTTCCAGGGTTATTACCAGAAACCCAAGCCACGCTAAGGCCCCTAATTTGGCAATGAGGGACAATAAATCCCCACGTGTGAGGACAGCGCTGTCAGCTCAGGAGGCGGCTCCGAAGGTCGCTCGAGTGCGAAGCTTTGTCACAGCGCTCGCACCCGAGGAGATAAGCAGTGCCTCAGCAGCCAGATAAGGAGGATCCGATGTCACTGTCACCCTCTGCCCCCGGGACATCCCTTCCTCCGCCGGGCTCCCAGCCCGACCCCTGGTGTGTGCTGTGGGCACTGGGAAGGCAGCAGCGCTCCTGCAAAAGCATCGTGGCTCCTTTTTTGGTGGACTCAGCCCTTTCCCAGGCTCCGAGCAGGAGCACACGCGTCTGCACATCATGTTCCCATTATTTTGTCCATGGTTTTCAGGGCAGGATGTGTCTTCATCTCTATTTCAGCAATTCAAAGCTGCTGGCACCCAGTAAAGATGCTCTGGATACAGCTGTGGAGGAGGAAACCGGCACTGGGACAAACGGTGGCCTCCCCACTGTCATTTTCCTTCTTTCTGTTATTCCCAGGGTTGGCTGGGCTGCTGTGACAGTAGAAACACTCAGGAATTCCAACCCTTCTAATTTGCTCCTTTTCTTCCTTCGAAGTCCACATCAGTCCCGTGCCAAGGGGAAGAGTAAATGAGATAATGGGGAACAGAAGGCAGCAGGACTCATCCCAGCTGGAACTGTCCCAGCTCTGCGGCACGAGAGGACCACACGCCGCTGGGATTGGGAAGAAATCCTCACCCTGTTCTGTGGTGTTGGCTCCTGGCCTTTCCCGGGCGTGGCTGTGCCCCGGGACAGGTGACAGCCAGGAGTCTGCTGTGCTGCGGAGCCGCGCTTTAAAGCCTTTTGGGAAAGGAAACAATTCTGCGTTGTCACGGAGCGTGGGGACACCCCTGGGTCCATCCCACTGTTGGCGGGATGAGCACAGGGATGGGAACCCTTGGGATTGCCCCGGGGCGGGATGGCAGCGGGGTGGACACCTCCTCCTGCGGCTGGACAGGCGCGGGCTGAGCCCCCCGACCCTCCCGAACCTGGCACGGCTGGGCTGGAAGCGTTCGGACCTATCCGAGTGCCGGTGCCGGTCCGCTCCGCCCGTGTCCCGCCCGCCGCCGCGGTTGGCGGTGCCGGCTCTGGGCGGGGCGGGGCGGCAGCTTCGAATCGCGGCGACAGCGCTGCCCGAGCGCGTCCTGCCACCCGCCCTGCCCCGCACAGACCCTGCCGGCCCTTCCCGGCCCCGCTCCGTCCGCCCATGGGCAACGCAGAGTCCGTCCCGCGCCGCGCCGCCGGCCCCGGTAAGTGCGGCCCGGTGGGCTCCGTGCGGGTCCCGCTCGGTCCCGTCGGGTCCCGCTGGATCCCGCCCGGTCCCGCTCCCCTCCGGGTCCCGGGGCTCCCCCAGCGCTGAACACACATCCCGGGTGTGTTCCCTGCCCCGCCGTGTCCCTCGCGTGGGGAGGATGCGACAGCCGCGCCGGTGACCGGAGGGCGGTGGCAGTGACATGTCCGTGCTCGGACCGCGCTCAGCACAGGTGCACAGGTCCGAGCCCTCTGCTCACCTGTGCTTCGACCGCCCCAGACACCTCCCAGAGGGTTTGGGGGCTTTTTTCCCCCTGCCAAACCAGACTGAGGCCACGAATGTACTTTCATCCCTCGCAGCTGCTGTCCGCGCAACAGCCCTGCCAAATCCACCCGCCGCAATTCAAAGTCCTGCGCTCCAAAATCGCCTGCCAATCCCAGCTCCGGGGCTGCGGGAACAGACCCGGGCAAACAAACGGCTTGGCGCTGGCCACGCCGCCGGGTGTCAGGTTCTTGTTGCCTTTTATGCGTCTTTTTTTTCGTGTCCAAGAAGTCCAACAGCCGCCAGCCTGGTTGGCTGGATTTGAAGGGAGCCGATAACTGAGCTCAGCCAACCGGCACAAGATGCCAGCGCTCTGGAATACAAATAATCCTGGGTGGGAATAGGAGAAGCATTGAGTAACGTGCGGGCTGAGGCGAAGCAGCACCGCGGTTACTGGGGTTGCTGCACAGCAGTGAGGTCCTGCAAGCCTCAACTTGTTTCTTGTTAACCTCTCCTTGGCCTGGGGCCTTTGAGATTTGCAAAAACTGCAGAACAGTTGTATTGTGGGTTTTTTTTTTTTTTTTTTTTTTTTTTTTAAGATATGTGTGACCTGCTGCAGTTGCAATAAAACATTGTCATTCTTCCCACCTGGTTCTTAACGTCAGAAACGTGATCAATTTTTTAGGCTTTTACAGCATGGTCTGATTTAATGACTTCTTTCACAAAGTCCTTAGTTTTGTTTTCTCTTCCTCTGGGGGAACCCAAAATATTTTGCTGCTGGCAGGACGAGGGTGTTGTCATCGACTCTGTGAGTTCAGCGGGGTGATGTGCAGAGAGGGGTGAAGCTGCACTGCTGGATGCTCCTGCCCGCGCCTCCCTGCAGGTGTGTGTGGTATGGAGGGGAGGGAAAAGTCCCCCTGGAGCTGTGCCAGGAACCTTTGGAGCAGGAGGCTGCACTGCCCTGAGTGGCAGGTTCACTGGCAGAAACCCAGAGCGGGTTCCTGGCGATGCTGTGGAGGGAGAAAAAGGAATGTGGGTCAATGCAACGTGAGACTGGGGTGTCTGCACCTGTAGGAAATACTTCTCCATGCAGGAATTGGGCAGAAAATAGACAGAAAAACCCCCAAAGCCAAAAGAACAAACCAAACCAATTAATTTCTGATCCTTGTTTGTACTGGCTGCCGCTCTCAGGTGTGGGGAGCACCACTGGGGCCAGAGCTGTGTGTACCTCAAGGGAGGGTCCCTGCTGTGCTCTGGGTGTTACTAAACCCCCAGGAGATCAAAACCTGGGCTGTTCCTAACAAATGAGGGCTTTTTAAACCCTGCTGCAGTGGGTTATTCTCTCATTTCCTTTATTTCTCCTTCTTGGGAGCTGTTCTGCTGTGTTTGGTTTCGGGAGGGTCAGCCCCCATCAGATTTACATGCTTGCTATTTAATGCAAGATTCTTTCTAACTGATGAATTACTCTGCTCCCCGATGTTGGCTTTTGTTTTGAAATCCAAACATCCAGTCTTTGATTATAAAGCCAGCTCTGCAAAACAGAGTTGGCGATAACATTTGGGAAGTTAATGAACTGTTAGGTAAGGCAGACCTCAATAATACATTGTGTCAACAGCTGCTGCTGCTCCCGTTTGCTTAACACTGAAGGTAAATAAATGTATTTGATGATACTTCTAATATTGGAAAGGAGAATTTGAACCAAGGTGGAATTAATTGTCAAAGGCTAAAAGTAAGATAATCAGTGTTTGGGTAGAAAGTAGGAATACAGGATTGTAAAATCGGTAAATCTTTAAAGCTGGAGTTGTTTCTGAGGCACGAGGGTTCTTAATTTAGAAATATTGATCTGTACATCTATTATAAGTGAGGTTCTGCAGCATGGTGAGCTGGGCAGGTCCCCATGTCCCCCGCTCCTGGCTCGGGTGGGCAGTGGGGCTCTGTCACTGGAGGGCAGCCCAGGATAAAGAGTCAGCACTGCTACTCTGTAACTCACCGGGAAATAAAAGAAAAAACAAACCCAAGAACAACAAAAAGGCTGAATAAATGCCAGGAAAAGGACACTGTGAAGTTGGTTGCTTAAGGGATCAAAAGAAAAGCAAATAACCATGCAGCAGCTGGTCCCAGGAGAGCAAAGCTTGGAGGGGGACACAGCTGCGGGTGACTTCTCACGCCAGGAGCAATGTGCATCCTTCTGACAATCAGGAACTCTCCCAGTGGGGAGGAAACTCTGGGTTATTTGCACCTTGTGCAGCTCAACAAGGTCAAAAGTTGCTGAAAGGTTTTTTTGCATAATGCAAGTGGACTTATGGCTGTATTAGATAATCATTCCCCGATTGAACTCTGGTAATGGTCTTGGAGTGTAAAACCAAATTGCAGTGCTGGGAGAGTTCCAAGTCAGCACAGAGCACACAGACGGCTGTGCTGGGTTCCTTTTTGGTGGATCTGACCTTATGCAGTGCCTGGCTTTGTCCCAAAGTGTCATTCCTGGGCTTCTCTCGGCTCTTTGCTCCCAGATTTCTCCTTCTGTAGGAATTTCCCGCCAGACCCTGTGCTGGAGAAGCAAGAGGAGTTTGTTCCCGCAGGGTTTTGCTTTCCCTCTGCTCCGAAGGGCAGCGGGAAGGATGAAGGATCCCAGCTCTGGGCTTAGATGGCGCCAGAGCCTCAGGAAAGGATGTCCCAGGATCAGCCCGAGATTCTCAGCCCCGCTCACCTGAGCTCAGGTGAGAGCCCAGCCCATCCTCACCGAGGGGATGGGAGCTGCCCTTGGGCACTGAAGGGTCAGCTTTGGTTGGGATCTCGATTCCTGCAGCTGGGAAATTCTCAGCTCGTGTTTTGTCTTCTCTGCTGTGCTCCTCACCCTGAGTCGCTGTACCCAGCTGCCAAAATATTCCACATTACAGTGAATTCCCACATGGAGCGTGCTGGCATTGCCCGTCCTGCACGGACTCACACCAGGAGCTCTAGGCAGGGGTGCCTTGGAAAGGCTGAGCTGGAACAGAGACTGGAGAGAGCTGGAGAATAAAGCAGGGATTTATTGAAAGGCCTCTAGGATACACCAGGACTAGAGCCTGGCCAGGGCTGCACCCAAAATGGTCACTAAATGGACCCAAAATGGACACAAAATGGGCAACCAGTCACCAGGTTTTACACTTTTATAAGTTTTGGTCCATTTGCATATTGGGGTTTAATTGTACAATTACAGCTCCAGGCTGTGAGGTCCCACCCTTCTTGTTCCTCCCTCCAGCCACCCTTGTTTGTGCTTTTGGGCTGGAAGTTGTCCTTGGTGTGCAGCAGGAAAAGGATTTGTTTTGTGTCCCTGCTATGTGCAGAGAACTTACCAGCATCTAATATGAGGTTCAGAACTGCATCCCTGGGCAGCACAGAATCTGAAAAACACAAAAGCTACAAGTTAAGGCATCAGCAGGCTGGGGCAGCTGTGGGGAAAGCAGCACAGTCCCCTCATAGTTTGCTCACAGCCCCTTTGGTTTCACACAGCTCATTAACTGCTCTCTCATTAACTAATTGCTGCTGCACCGCTGCAATTCTGCACTCCTCCGAGTGCTGGGGCTGTGCCAAGCCTGGCTCACCTGGGGATTGAAGTTATTGTCTCAGCTGGATTTTTTCCTGATAAATGAACAGCGTTTATGTGGATTTATCACGAAGGTGATAAGAGAGTACAAGCTGTATTTCCTTCTCAGTGCACGGTGTGAAATCATCCCAGAAGCTTGGCTGGGGGGGATTCCCTGCAGCCTCATCTCGTGGAATCCCAGAATGGTTTGGGCTGGAAGGGACCTTAAAGCTCATCCTGTTCCAGCCCTGCCACGGACAGAGACACCTCCAGACTGCTCAGAGCTCCAGTCTGATGCTCAGGAAAAGCTGATGCTTAGTAGTGATGTCTCTTTTTGCAGATCTGGATGAATTTTGGTTTGCTTTGGGACAAACACAAAGTGTTCACTGTGTCACAAAACTTCCCAGGGCAGGGGGGGTCCTGAGGAGGGGGATGCACAATGGTTACAGGACATGGGAATGTCCTGTGGGTGTGTGTTCCCATCAGGTCACCCCCAAAACCCCTTTTCAGGGCCCTTCACTAGGGCCAAGCGTTTTATCATCTCTGAGGCTGCTGCACACACCTAAAAAGGAGCATCCATATGGCCTGAGCAGAAAGAACTCCAGTTTTCATGTTTGGCACTCAAACCACGCAGTTATAAATGCCTGCTCCTGCCTTGAACTGGAACAGAAATGTTTATAACTCCTGTTGCTCTCTTGACAGTTTGCCCATTAATTTAGTGTCGAGACACCTTTTAATTTCTGACCTCATCTGGGTACCAGCCCAGAGTCTGCTGACGTTGCTGACTTTTTCCCCATCAAGGACAGAAGCTTTGCTTTTAGAATGCTGCCCTCAATTTGCAGAGGTGAGGTTTCTCACACACATCCCACCTTCTCAGGGTACCTCTTCCCTTCCTGGCTGGGACCACTCCTGTGGGTCTGAGAGCCCCTCAGGGAATGGTCCCTGGGATGCAGCTACAAATCCTGCAGTGGAGGGCGAGGGTAGGAAGAAATGAGAAACTTCAAGTCTTAAAATGACCCAAAAACTCACCCAGCCCTTCATTGTCTCTATTTCTGGGTCCCCGATAAAACTAAAACTCAGTTCTAAATAATGTGCAGCCTTTCAGCAAGGAAAAGCAAGACAAAGGGGCTATTTAAAGCCACCTCCTTTGCAGGGCTTGGCTGGCGGGCTCTGCCTCTTTTGTGTCATTGTGTGTGTGCAAAACACAGACGAGAGGCCGGGGAAATACAATGTGCACTCCAATTTAGAGCACATGCAAAGGTCAGCCCTGGTGCACGCCTGGCTTTGGGCTGAGCAGGTTAACTTGGATTTCTGAGAAGCAACGAGGGCTATCACAAACAGGCAGTGGATGCAGTTATAGAGCAGAATAACCTGTCTGGCCCACCCCTGGCTGCTCTTTTTGCTCTGAGATCGAGGCATTATCTTCCCTCCGTGGCTCTGTTCTGTCTTGCTGCTTGAATCCTGGATCTTTTACCCTTCAGTGTCCTTGGGTGGATAAGGAGGCCAGGAGTATCTGTGTGAAACATTTGGAGAGCCATAAATATAAATGTGAGGTGTCACAACGTGTGGCCGGCTTGAAAGCAGCTGCAGAACCCTCAGAGGCTGCTGACCTGGGACGTGTTCTGGCAGGGGAAGGAACACCTTAAAAGCACTTGCTAAACTGAAGGGAGCTGCTTGCTGCAGGTTGTTTGGGGGAACAGGGCACAGGAGGAAAGGAGGGCACAGAGGGATGTGCTGGAGGTGACACCCAGCAGGGTTGTGCTGCCCTGCTGGGAGATGGGGAACCTGTCTGGGTTCTGGACCTGCACAGCCTGGGGAGGGTCTGCTGCAGCCTGAAAACTGAGCAGGATTTTGAGATGCTGAAGGAGTCCATACAAAGAAAAATCTGCAGAGATTTTACTGAGGAGATGGGGCAGGTTAGTTTGTTGTTGTTGCTCTTTTTTTGGAGGGGGATACAAGTACTTGAGTGTTTTTCAACAACTAAATTTGGTGTTTTTAAGAAGTGTCAAGACAATCTCAGTGCTTTGAGAAGTAGCTCTGATGTGCCCCTCGGGGATGAAATCTCAGACCAACAAAGCCCAGAAGGCAGAGAATGACAAAGGAAGATTATTGGGGTCTGTGGTGTCTGGTGCAGGGCCATGGGCTGAATTCCCAGCTCAGGAAAGCTGCTGGGATGGGAATGATGTCCACAACACCCACCCCGCTGTGCCTGCTTTAAATGTGGCATTTTCAGGGCACAACACCCACCCAAATATCCCACTGCAAAACGTGACAGGGGCTGGAGAGAACCCCCAGCTGTGGGGCTGCCTTGGTTGTGTGAGGGGGAAACTGAGGCCTGAGGTGATAAGGGCTTATCTGGAGTTTGCACCTCTTGCTGTGCAGGGGGGCTGCAGCAATCCCCCAAATCTCGAGGCAGTTCAGGAGTCCTGGCTAAGATCCCTGCTGTCATCTCTGAACTGTGCTGCCTTCCCAGTGCCTGGGGGTATAAAAACATCACATCCATTTCAAAGCTTTATCTGTGCCTCCTTGCTGCAGCGCTCTGATGGATTTTTGGCCTTGTTCAAGCAATCTTCTGCGAGGATTTATCTATTTTTCGTGTGTCAAAGATAATTCTTATTTTTTCAGCACTTCTTCATGCTGAATTAATTTGCTCTCTGTCAAACCTGTTTTGTTTTTCTCTCGAGCCCTGTGAGTGGGAGAGCCCGACTCCCAGAAATGTGTGTGCATCTCTTCTCCTGCGTGTGGCACTCCCGTGCCAATAAATCCAAACCTTCAAACCCTCTGAAGGAACACAGCCCTCAGCAGGGGTGGCTCTGGCTCCCAGCTCCGGCATTCCCAGGGGATGGGGTTATGGGCAGCGTGGTTCCCTTTGGAGCCATTGACAAAGCCATTCCCTTCATTTGGCCAGGAAAAAACACTTTAATTTTGGAAGATATGGAGCCTCCTCCTCCTTTTCCTCTCCTGTCCACCTGTGCCTTGCAGACAGGAGCTGGAGGTGCTGGGATGTGCTGGGATGTGCAGGGACAGGCTTTTTTTTTTTTTTCTCTCTTTATCCAATCTGGGATAATGTGGTTTGTTTTGGGAACAGTGTTGGAAACTGGGAAAACAGGTTACTCAGAGAGTAACTGGGAGCTGACACTAATTTATGATTTTTTTTCCTCTATCTTTAATTTGCTGAAGGTTAATGGGGCTGAGATGAACAACCCTCTTAAAAGCCACAGGGTAACAACAACCCCAGCACTTCCTGCTGTGACCAGGGGAGCTGCCTGGTCCCTGTCCCTTGGGAATGGCCTGGATTGTCACAGCCCTGTGACAGCTTGGGGCTGAGCTGGATCTCTGTTATGGTCAGAGCATTCAAGGGTGATTTTAGGATGCTTCAGGGCTCCTTCTGGTAGCAGGGATGCTAAATCCAGGTTTATTTGGTATCCTGCAGGTGCACAGGGCAGGAGTCGTGGCAGGATCAGGGCCATGTGGCTGCTGAAGGTTTTTGGTGTCAGGAGGAGCAGCTGGGCACTGGAGGGGCTGAGCTGAGGGAGGATCTCCCACTCCTCTCATTCTCCTCTCTGATGTGGAGAAACAAACCCAAACCGAGGTGCCCTGGCTGTGACAAGTGCCCTGTGAGGCTTTGCCCCTTCCCAGCTGAGTGTTTTGGGAGGCTCTGGGTGCTCCTGGCTGGGTCTGCTGTGCAGGGGGTGTGGGGAGCTGGGGCTGAGCAGGGTTTGGGAGAGGCCGGGCAGAATAAGAAAAACAAGAAGCAGTTGTTTGTTAGGCTGCTTTGTTCTCTCTATTTCTGTAGCTAACCTTTTACTTCTCAAAGCAATAAAAAAAGCTAACCCAACCAAAAAACACCCCTCCTCAAAAAATATTGCAGGGTGTTTCTTTGTGTGCTTTGACTAAGCTGTTCCTCATAAACCAGCGGCTTTTGCGTAAACACAGGCACGGCAGGCAGAATTATCTGCTTTTTTTTCTTGCAGCTGTCAAGTACCTTTGCTCCCCAGTAATGTGAAAATGGGGGCAGCGAGGCTGGGAGAGGCAGAGCAGACGGAACCTGGGGTGCCCTCCTGTGCCACTGCATCCTCCCTGCTCCTGCTGTGCCAGTTTGTCCCTGGGTGCCACCAGGTCTGAGCAGGGCTCGGCTCCAGGGACATTAAACCAGCCAAGGGCTTCAGGGCATGAGGCAGGGACAGAAAACCCACCCTGGGCTGCATCTTTGGGCAAGGGCCGTTCTCAGGGCTGTAAATGTGCCTCTGGAGATGGGCTGGGATGTGAACTTTTAATTGCTCGCCAGTGCTGGGGTCCCAGCAGGGCTGGCAGTGGCAGCAGCAGTTTGGTTGCTAATTGCTGTGCCTGCTCCCTCGTGGCCTCCAGTCAAAGCTGGCATGCTCAATCCAGGATCTGCTGGAGAGGAGGGAGACCTCCCTTCCACCCCTTTGGGCTGTGGGCTTCAGTGATTTTTTTTTTTCCCTAGACAAAAAGAAAAAAAAATTCTGTGTCCCGTGATGGCTCTGATAAGCTGGAGGCTCCAGACATGCCCCAGCACAGACTGCCCATTACAGCCTTTGTTTATTCAAAAATAAAAAGCCCAACCTCACTATCTTGATGATGGAAAAAAAAAATTCCATCAACATGCCAGAGGCGTAATTGGTGCCAGTGGAAACCAAAAATGACCCTTTGCCTTCCCCTCCACCCACCTTTTTCACAGTCAAGTGGTTTGGGAGGGAGCTTTTCTTAGGCCCTGGGGGTGCTGCAGGAATCCTTTCCCATGGACCCAAACCAGGCTCGGATGCTCCAGGGGATGTGCCAAAATTCCAGGTGGAACAATGCATCCCTGCCTCTCAAACTGTGCTCAGATCCTCTTGGGACCAACCTGCTAAGCCAGGTGTCCCTCAGTGCCACCAAAGCCACCAGGCTGGCCTGAGCCTTTGAGGTTTTTGTGGGAGCCCTGCAGGGATGGCTCAGCCAGGGATGAATTTCACGGGAGGATTATTGCCACACAATGTGCTTTTTGTGCAATTATGTGCTGTCTTTTAAATCATTTCCTCCAACAAGTCTGTCCACACCCAAAGCAAAATAAACATTCTGAAAGGCTGCAAAGATAAACACACAATGCTTGCCCTTAAATGCAGCTTTTTTCTCCCACTCCTTACAGACACCTGCTCCGTGTCCTGGAAAGGAGGAGCATCCAGGGATGCTGAGTTAGGATTACCCAACACAAACTTTGGCAAATCCCAACTTTCCAAAGCTTCATTTCAGACTATCAATATCTTTTTTAGTCAATAACTTTATCAGAAAGGAGAAAGTGAAACCTGGGACTCTGTCACCTCCTTGCTCTGCCTTTTTTTTAAGGTCATCAGTGCTTTCTTTTCATCACTTTGAGGCCCTTTGAGGCAAAATTTCTAGTGCTGGCTCCCCAGCCTTGTTCCACCCCTCTGAGCTGATTTCCAGTTTGCTCTCACCCATTTTTGGGTGAGCCTGGGTGCTGCCCATGCTGGTGGGAGAACACCTCAGCAGCAGCCCCCACCACCCACAGCTGCTCCTCTGAACTTTTCTCGGCTTTCCTTCGGGAATAATTTGTATAAAAGAGGGAATTTTAACCCGTGCTCACTCAGCCTGTTTCCTGGGTTGATAATCTGTGATCTCCCTGCGGGGCTGGTGTTTTGGGGTGAGGGAACTGCAAAGTGCCCTGGTTTTAATTAGCATCTTAATTAGTTTATCAGGTGTTGGCACCACTGTCATTCCTGGATGCACTTTTCAGCAGAGCTCTTGTTCTTGCTATCCTTCAGTGCTTAATTTTTTAGTTATCATAAAGTATCACTTTCCTGGTTCAGGGAGATATTCCTCTGAAATTCAGTGTTTGTTAGCTGAGCTGGGTAATACATCTTGGGTTTTTTTCCCTCCCCAATAACCAAATCACTTCAGTTTTTCTTCTGCCCAGCTCCAGATAATGCCTGATCATTAATCCCAGAAATGTGCTGTGATAGGAAAGGTGTACCCCTCTGACAGATAAGCTTGACTGACATAAATAATTTAGTTCCTCTGCACTTTTTTTCCTTCTGTAACTGCTGGAGATGGAGGTGACCCACAGAGTCATCTGAAATTCTCCTGCCAGTGATCCCCAGCTTTGATTTTGTTTTCAGCTATTTGGCAGCTGTAATTTATAGTCATGCTCCAGTGGCTTAGGAAGATTATATTCTTTATTTTCATATCATTTTTCTGCTACAGTAACTGAAGAAAAAATATGGGTATTTTGTCTATTTACTTCTTTGGTGTGGTCTGAGTTCTGAACATTGGGTTTTCCTTCATCCCTTTCCCTGCTGATTTTTGTCTGCCCTGAATCATCTTTATCTGTCTCATGATGGGCTGCCTGTGCTGTCTCTGTGTTCTGCCTTTTTGCAGAGTGGAAATTGCATTCCTGTGGTTGCCATTTGTTCCCTCCAGGCTTAGCCAGGATTTCTCCTCTTTGATGGCAGAGGCTTTCCTGGGGGTTTGTCCCAGAACCAGGGGGACCCTTGGGACCCTCCAGAGAGATGGAACTGGAGTGGGGTCAGTGGCTCTGCCCCTCCTTTTCTGTGGCTTCCTCACAGCCCTGGGGACACAGTGCCAAATAAGGTGACCACGGGAGGGGGCTGGAGCAGCCCATGGGCAGAGTTTGCTTTTTGCCAGCAAGCAGAACCTGTGTGGCCGTGGCAGGGACCCTGCACTGGTTGGACTGGGAGGGTTTGTGCTCCTGGCTCTGGTACTGAACCTGCCCAGGGTCCCCTCTGTGTGCCTGGTGCTTCCTGTAGGGACATGAATCCCCTGCAGGATGTCCTTTCTTCTCTTCCCAGAGGTTCTCCCTGGCTGCTCTGCAGCAGAAGCTGGCTGAGATCCTGGTTAGATCCTCAGCTCTGTCAAAGGGAAGAGAAGGTGCTGAGTGCAATTTTTTGGTGCAGTTTGCCCCTCAGTGTCACCTCATCCATCTCTTTGTGACAGAAAATCCTCCTGTGTTCCTCGGGCCCATGCTTCTCCCTCAGGGTGGTTCACCCACCTTAAAAATCTGAGTCCACATAACCAACCCTTGCTCAGCATCTCTGAGCTCAGGGCAGAGTACCAGGAGTAATTCCCAGCCCAGTACCAGGAGTAATTCCCAGCCCAGTACCAGGAGTGATTCCCAGCCCAGTACCAGGAGTAATTCCCAGCCCAGTACCACGAGTAATTCCCAGCCCAGCCCTTTGGAAGGTGCTGTGTGTCAGTGTGGCATTCATGGACTCCTGGCAGAGCTTTGGGATGTCTGAGGGGTGCTGGAATTACAGCCTGGGGGAATCCAACTGCTCCACAGGCTTTGAGCACTGAGGGGGAAATTAAAAAAAAAAAAAGCTCTATTGGCTTTTTGCTTGTGATTTCACTGGCGAGGCAGGAAGTTTGCAGCTGAAGGGGGAAAGTCTTGGCTGCTGAACCTGGAGTGGGATGGAGGGATTTGAGTTAAGCTTTCTTATTTCATCTTTATGGTAGTGACTCACTTGACACTTGACTTTATTCTGTAATTGTAATGTTTTAACCTGAAGCTTTGCAGATGGAGAGCTGTCAGGTCGTTCTGCTCAGCTGGTGTGAGAAGAGCTAACCCAGGTTTGATGGTCCTCTGCCCTCAGAGGGTTCTGTGCCAGCCTCTTCCCAGGTCTGTTCCCAGTGAGAGCAGTGGAAATGTTGTCTCATCAGAGGGTGTTCCTGGGGTCTCTCCAGGCCTGGTGTTGGTGTCTCTGCCCAGAGAAAATCCCACAGCTGGAGCTTTGGTGGGATTTGCTGTGCCTGGGGCAATGCCTGGAGTGTTCCCTTGCCAGGAGGAGCAGGCAGTGTCTGAGAGGATCCCGTGTCCTCCTCAGAGCAGGGAGAAGAACTCTTCACCTTGAACAAGGGCAGGCATTTCTGTTTCTCCATGTTTCCCAGCTGTTCATGGGGATACCATGACACTGTCAGTGTCTAAAGAACACTGGAGTGCTCTGAGATCTGCTAGGAAACTCTGCGAGCTGCTCCCTTTATGGTTCAGAGGGACTGACCCCCTCACTCAGCCTGATCCAAACCTGCACACAGCTCTTCCCATCTGCTGTCCATGTTTTGCAGTGTTTCTTCTTGACTCCAAGTTTTGGTGAGGAAAGGAGTGAGCAGGATGCTGCTGACATTTTCCAAGGTCTGTCTGAGAGGTAGTGGGGTAGACAAAAATGCAGTGTTGCAAAACTATCACTGGGCCTCCTGTGCATTTAAACAGCTTTAAAAATTACTTCTGTAGGCCTGGAATCCTCACAGCCACCACCAAATCCGAGTGCAGGACTGGGCTCCACATCTGATTCAACTCCTGATGAATCATTATTTCCACTACTTGTTTTGCATAATTGCTTTTGCTAATCCTCAGCTGCATTTGCATTTTCTCAGTGCTCACCATCCCCTTCATCCCTTGCTGGGTGCAAGTCTGGAGGTGTCAACATCCAGCCCGTGTCCCTTGTGATGTTCAGGGGAGCTGTAAATGCAGGAGAAGGTGATCTCTGGCTGGTGTAAATTCTCAAGGCTGTGCTGAGTGGATCTGTAGCACTCAGCTGCAGGAATTCCCACGGGATATTTCATTCCTGCTGGCTGGAACAGCAGAAAGCTGCTGGGGGAAATGGCCTTGTTCAAACATACCTGATGTGAGCACGACTCACAGCTGAGCAATTCTCTGCTCCTTTGTTTTGGCCTGTTAAGCTTTAGCAAAATAAAATCAATCTTTTGGCCTTTTCTGCTGGTTCCTGTGTGGAGTCAGGTGTTTTACAAGCTCTCCACATCCTCTTGGCCACACAGCAGCCTGTTAAACTGGAACCCCAAGGCAGAGGCTCCGTGGCAGCTCACAGAAAAAGGAAAAGGATTGCCAGGTTAAGTGTAGTTTAGTTACTTAAAGAGTGAAAAGTTTCCCTGCAGATAACCAGAGTTCAGCTCTGTAATTCTGACTTATTCCAGCACTGATTCCACTGGGGCTCCTTGCTGTTGGTTAAAGGATGGGAAGGCAGGGGGTTTGTTTGGATTCTGCTGCATTAACCCCACGGTCAGAACTGTAAATGGTTCAGGGAGTAAAAGGTACCTGAGCCAAGCCTCGTTGTCACAATGAAAGGAAATTGTCCCTTTTCAGGTGAATTTGCAAAACGTCCTGACCCCAATGTGTGTCACCCAAACCCTTTAAAATGGTTATAAACAACTTCACTTCATTCAGCTCTCCTGGAATAGGAGGAGAAGGGGGGCCAGGAAAATTTATTGAATGGAAAAGGACGGGATCATTTTAAAAAGGAAAAAAAAAAGGAAGAAACAGCTCCTTCCCGGTTTTCGGAAGGAATTGCAAACAATGGAGGTAAAACCCAAGGCACAAACCCATCCCCTGTGCAGGTTGGGAGCTCCAGAGCCATCCAGCCAGCTCCAGGCACATCATTTCCCCTCCAGAGAACCACGGGATGGTTCAGGCTGGAAAAGACCTTTCCGTGTGTGTTTCTCCCCCTCTTTCTCCCATTCAGGAGCAGTGTTGCCAGTGGGCAAACGCTAATCCATCCTGACAGCTCTGCCCATCTTCCTGCCTTGGTCTGGCAACCAGCAAACAGCTTGATTAAGGTCCCTGGGGCTTTATTAGTGCAGCTTGTTGCCTGTAAATTAATCAACAGGTTTCCTGTGTTTAACTCTTTCTGGGAATGTTCTGCATTGCTGTGGGTGGAGAATCAAACCTTTAGAGCTGGCTTTAAAAAAAAAAAAAAAAAAGTGCAGCAGAAAGATTTCAAAGGTTTTACAGTCCTGGGTTCTTGGGGCAGGAGGTGAAGAGATCCCATGGGCTCTGCAGGTGCTGCTTGTCCCACTTCCCATCTCTAAGAGCAACTTTAGGCTTTTGCTTTATTTCTCTTGGCTGTTCACCCCCTGTAAAATATCCATTATCCATGCAGAGGGCAGCCAGATGGAACCTGCACTTTGCTGAGTTACCCATAAGAAATCAGATGTGCTCTGGCCTCTCAAATGAGAAGCACATGGGGGAACAGGACCTCCTTGCTGTCCTGAGGTTTGTTCTGGAGCCGTGGGCAGAAGCTGCCAGGATGTTTTCTTTGGCAGTGTTGTCTTCCAGGCTTTGGGCTTGTCCTTTAACTGTTTGGTCTCGCCATGGAGGGATTAGGAAAAATGAGTTTGTGGCTGCTGTGGTTTGCACCTGGATGTTGATAATGAGGTCTGGGGAGCCCACACTGAGATTTCAGGTGGGTCAGATACCACGATGGAGATGGCTGATGTTGTATGGATACAATGGGTTGGACATTCTGGCATCATTTCAAAGCTCACAGCATTTCCAGCTTCTCACATGGGGACACCCAGCTCCTTATCTGCATTTCCCATCCCTGTGCCTGTTCCCTCCCCCTGGCTGGAGGCTCCATCAGCGCATCCCCTCCGTGTGCACTGTCCTGACCTTCAGCCCCTGCCTGTGCTCCACACACCCCCAGCCCTGGGAGAGCAGCAGAACCCAAGGACAGCCCCTGCCTGTGCTCCACACAGCCCTGGGAGAACAGCAGCCCCTGCCTGTGCTCCACACAGCCCTGGGAGAGCAGCAGCCCCTGCACAGCCCCTGCCTGTGCTCCACACAGCCCTGGGAGAGCAGCAGCCCCTGCCTGTGCTCCACATAGCCCTGGGACAGCAGCAGCCCCTGCACAGGGAGCTGCACTGACCTGGTCTGGGCTTCACCCCGCAGGGAGCAATGGTGAGAACAGGCTGAGCCACGCTGCTCCTGCTGATTATTTTTAGCAACAATCAAAGATGGAAGGAGAAGAAGAAGAATGTGCCTGTGCAGAGGTTGTCTCCTGGCCCAGTGGGAGGGGAGCAGCTGGCAGAGGAGGGCTGCCCTGCTCTGTGCACATTCCCGCAGGAAGGATGTGTTCCTGACGCTGGCTCCAGCCGGACCGGAGCGGGGTGAGGTGTGGAATGTGCCTTCAGAAGCTGGCCAGCATCTGCCTTCTGGATGTACAGTTCTCTTCTTCTGGCAGTACAAATTCTCACATTTGATCACACTTTTCGTGCCTGTTTTACTAGAAGGCTTTAAAGCCTCTTAGCGCTCAGCTGGAGTTGTTGCATCCAGGTGTGAGCAATGCTTCCTGCCCCAGAGCAAAGGAATTGGGAGAGGGAGGCTCCAGCTTTGGATCCTTGGCATTGCTGGGTGAAGCAGCTTGTAGATACCTGCAGCACCAGTGAGAGCTCCCTGGCAGGAGCTGAAACACCTGCAGGAGCCAAGTGTGTGAGCTGGAATTTCCAGGGATGCTGCCTATGGACCTCCCCAGGTGACAGCAGAAATTTGTGTGCAGAGAAAGTGCTTTCTCTGCCATTTAAAATGTCTTAGCAGTTAATCTGCTCTTGTGAAGAGGTTCTTTGTGGTGGACAGAGGGAAGAGTGTTTCTGAAGGGTGATTTGAAGACAAATGTGTTCTGGCCACTGTAGTCTTGAGGACTGAGGGAATCGTGGAAAAGACCTCAGAGAGCAGGTACCAGCAGGGCTGGAAAAAGATGCTTCACGTAGAGTTCATAGAGTTATAGAATCTTCTGAGTTGGAAGAGACCCACAAGGATCCAACCCCTGTCCCTGCACAGACCTCCAACAATCCCACCCTGGGCACCCCTGGCAGCGCTGTCCGAGCTCTCCTGGAGCTCTGGGGCTGTGCCCATTCCCTGGGGAGCCTGGGCAGTGCCAGCACCTCTGGGGGAAGAACCTTTCCCAAAATCCAACCCAACCCTCCCCTGGCACAGCTTCAGCTCCTTGGCACAGTGCAGACAATCTTGAGTCTGGCCACTGACCCAGAGGCTCAGCTGCTGATTCCCATCTCCCATCAGTGAAGACTTTCCCTGTGGGGATTTCCACTTCTGCTCATCCCTGGGGATATCCTCCTTTCTCTGCTGATGAGAGCACACCCGCTCCATCCCCTGTGTCCACACCCCTCTGCCAGCAGGGAATGACAAAAGGATGACAGCAAACCTGCGAGGTTTGGGAGGGGGAGAGGGCATGATGTGCCACGCATGGTGCCAGGCACATCTGGTGGGGACATGTGGCTCTGTGTCAGGTCTGTCACCTCCCTGGTGCTGGCCTTTGTGCCGTGCCAGCTGTGACACATCCCTCAGCCCTGCCTGCTGCTCCCCGCTGCCAGGCACAGAGGGGTGACCTTTTCAGAGAGGAGGAGGAGGAGGAGGGTGGGGAGAGCCCCGGGTGGGGGTTTGGGCTCATGGAGCAGAGCTGGCAGTGCTTTGCTGGGGCAGGAAGCCCCATCCCCTCCTGCCTGCTGGGGCTGAGGCAGAGCCCTCCCTGCTGGGCCTGCCAGCTCTGTGGGATGCCGTGCCCGGATGATGGGAGGAAGGATCAGGATGATGCTTGGCAAAATGCTATTTATGGGCTGCTGCAGATCTGACTGTGTCACCCTGGGGGTAGGAAATTTTGGTGTCCCTCTGCCCTTCTCAGCCTGGGGTGAGCCCTGGAGAAGCAGCCAGCAGCAGTGGGGTTTTGGCTCTTGTGCTCTGAGCTGTGACTTGTCCATGACATTGTCACAATTTCTGTGCTGAAATGGTTTTCCTGTGACTCCAGCACCTGGACAGTGCTCTGCTCTGTGTGTGCCTGTTCTGGAGTGAAAATGGGGGTGGCTTCTCTAGAAAAGAAAATATTTTCCAGGTATTTGAGGTCAGCATGACTCGGGAAATAATTGTGACGATCTCAGGCTGGATTGGTACAAATGGCACTGTCAGTGCAGGGAGATGCAGCTCTGTGTGAAGGGGTGAGGTGGAACAGTACCAGACATAACCTGAAATGACTTAACAAGCTGCTCAAGTTTTTTAAATGCATGTGTCTTTTTTTTTTCCCTTTAATTTAAATTTCCTCTGACATTTCATAGGCTTCATCACTCACCGTGAAGCCAAGATCCATGTGAGTGTGTGCGGTAGGATTGTTTTTAAATTTTATTTTAAATACAGATGTCTGGAATAACTTTTTTGCACACACTGTAGGAGTGTAAAGGTTTCTAAGCAACATCATTTCATGCTGTTTGCATTCGAGAATGTAAAACAGGGTTCCTTTTTTTAAAAGTCTCTGCAGTGCAGGCATAATTACAGGATCCCATTATGCAGCATTGTGTCTACGGTGAAGCCTGCCCTAATGGAATATTCTGCCTTCTGCTGAAGCCTTACCTGCTTTTTACCAAGACACTTAAGGACTTAATTAGCGTCATTATAGACTGCCACCCCCTTCCTCAGCCCCGTGCATGAAGGGATAATGATCTGTCCAAGCTAGCAGTGTGTTCACTTCCCATGGTTAACAGCACGGCACGGAGGGAGCGTGGAACTGGCTGCTGCTCCCTTGAATTGAACACGGAGGAGGAGGAGGGAGGAAAATGAAAGCATTTCCTAGGAGCAATAAATGCACTCTGTGTTTACTGGGCCTGCTCCCTGCCATTGAGCTGGGAGGGTGTTTGTCACTGGGAGATCCCTGAGAGCTGCTCCGTGTGATGCCTCAGCCCTGCAGGGCACCCCAGCCTTCCTCAGAGTGCCTGCAGACAGCAGGAGCTCTGTGGGGGCAGAAAACCTGGCTGGGATGTCCCTGGGGATGTGCTACGAGTGGGCAGCACCTTCCACTGACCTGTGTGTTCATCCATCCATCCATCCATCCATCCATCCATCCATCCATCCCTCCATCCATCCCTCCATCCATCCATCCATCCATCCATCCATCCATCCATCCATCCATCCATCCATCCATCCATCCATCCATCCATCCATCCATCCATCCATCCATCCATCCATCCATCCATCCATCCATCCATCCATCCATCCATCCATCCATCCATCCCTCCATCCCTCCATCCATCCCTCCATCCATCCATCCATCCATCCATCCATCCATCCATCCATCCATCCATCCATCCATCCATCCATCCATCCATCCCTCCATCCATCCCTCCATCCATCCATCCATCCATCCATCCATCCATCCATCCATCCATCCATCCATCCATCCATCCATCCATCCCTCCATCCATCCCTCCATCCATCCATCCATCCATCCATCCATCCATCCATCCATCCATCCATCCATCCATCCATCCATCCATCCATCCATCCATCCATCCATCCATCCATCATCCATCCATCCCTCCATCCATCCATCTGTGTAATTAGAGTGGATGGAATGGAAGGGACCTTAAAGATCAGTTAAATTCCACCCTCTGCCATGTGCAGGGACACCTTCCACATGCTCCAAGCCCTGTCCAGCCTGGCCTTGGACACTTCCAGGGATCCAGGGGCAGCCACAGCTTCCCTGGGCACCCAGGGAAGGATTCCTTCCCAATATCCCATCCAAACCCAGCCCAAATGCTTCCTGCCTGCTGCTCTGGCTGGACAGCAGGTGCTGCACTGGAAGCAGCTGTGGTCAGTGGGTTGGAGTGACACGAGGTGGTGGCTTGAGGACACAGCTCTGATGCCGAGGGAAGCTGGGGAGGATCATCCTGCTGCCCCAGGACAGCAAAGCTCCTGTCAGCCTGATGCTCAGGCCTGATCCCCAGTGGTAAACAACATTTGCACTGAGCTGCCCAGAGGAGTTTTATAAACATCTGGGGGCTTTCTTTGTATTTTATGAGATGGGGAGTGTTGGCTTTTGTACCAGAGACAGGGCCAAAGGAGTTTTTATTGCTGGTTAGGTAACTTCTCTGGCACGTCGTGTTGGGAGCCCCAGCCATAATTAATGAGGTGTGGGAGTGCTGTGGTGCATGTGTTGTTTGGTGTGATGGCTGTTGCTGCAGCACCCCGTGCCAAGACGTGGCCGTGACGTTTTCCTTACAGATGGACAACCCTCAGCCCCTCCACCTCCTGTGTCCATCCTGCAGTGCCATTTCTGCCCCACCTGCTCCCAGGTTTTTGCTCTCCCAGCAAGTTTGCTCTGGAATTCTGCTAAAGCCTTGCAGGGAAATCCACCCCAAACCTCTGCTCTTTGTCCTTGTAGGTCCAGGTGGGAATGGGTGCTGTGGAGTGGTCAGGGATTTGGGGCAGGTCCCGTGGGATGTGGCACTCCCACAGCTGCATTCAGGGTTGCTGTGTAAAGCCTTGTGGCTCATCTCTGGTGAGAAGCAAAGACAGCAAAGAAGGAGCTGTGATGCTGATGGAGTTCCCATTTTCCTAGACTCACCTGGAGTCCTGAGCATCACCTGCTTGCTCCCTCACCTCAGCGAGGGTGTGTGGCCTGGGATGTGCAGGGAACTACCCATGCTGGGAGCGACCTGCAGAGCCCAGAGCTGCTCCAGGGCCTCCCCTTCCTGCCTTGTGAATTGTCCCTGCCCGTGGCAGGGGGTGGGAATTGGATGATCTTAAAGGTCCCTTCCAACCCAAAGCATTCTATGATTCCCTGATCTGCTGCTCTGCTTTGCTCATCCAGGCTGGCTCTCCTGCCCTCTCCATTCCTGTGAAGGATTGGCTGCAGTGATGCAGTGCCTGGTGTATATATATATATATATTTTTTTTTTTTTTTTTTTTTCCAAAAGCCACTTGGCTCTTTTCTGGCTTTCCCAGCCTCTGCCCTCAAGGAGCTGTGTGTGACCCCTGCTCAGAGAGCTGGGAACATCTCCTCAGCCCCACAGAGGCACGGGAAGGTGCAGGCAGTGCTGGCCCCAGCACAAAGCCCATCCGAGCTGCAGCTCCCTCGTGTTTTCCAGGGAGGTGGCCCGAGGTCTCCAGCAGTGCACGTTGCCTTTGGCTTCATAAACACTGAAAAATGGTGCCAGATGGATGGAGCTTTATAGGATCTGCCCTGTGCTCTGTGTATTTTAAACAAACCTGGGAGGGGGTTTGGGCTGGATCCTTGTTTGTTCTTGAAGGAATTGATGAGGGCTTCAGAGTCCTCGTCCATCCATCTTCCATATGGAGATAAAAAGTTTTGGCTGAACACTGCTAAATGTGCCGTCATCTATCACAGCGGAGGCGGGATTGTGTCAAGGAAAAATAATCCACCATCAGGCTCAAAAGGAGAAAAAAGGGAAAGGAAAAAAAAAAAAAAGGGAAAGAAATAAGATTTCCAGTAAAACGCATCGCTTTTAAAAATCCAATTCACTCTTTGCCAAGTCATTGTTTGGTTTCAGACTTGTTTCACATGAAAGCAACCTTTAAAGGTTACTTTTATCCCTCTTTAATGAGCTCTAGAAATGAGGCTGGCCTGCTCTGGGGCAGAGGGCAGGGATGGGGCTGTGTTGGAGCTGCTGCTCCCCTCTGGAGCAGCTCTGGGAGCTTGACCACGGCTCCCTGGCTGCCAGATTCTGCAGCCAGCAGCTTTCAGCAGGAGAAATGAAAGACATCACCGATGTATATCTGTCCCCTTGCTGTGGTGGAGATGATATGCACTGCAGTGTGTGTGGGAGAGAGAATAGACGGGGCTGGCTGTGTTTTTCTGGAGTGTTCTGGTGGGGTTTGCACACTGGGGCCAGGTTTGCTGACACCCCCCGTGTGCTGGGTGCTTTGGAGATGTGACCCCCCCAATGACAGCTCTGGGAAACCTGACCCTGCAGTGAGTGACCCCATCCTCCCCTGTGGGCGAGGGGACACCGAGCCCCTGCCCAGGACAGCCCCGTGCTGCTCCTCCTCTCCTCTGTGCAGCCTGGGGGTGTCCAGGTGACACCGAGGGGGTGTCCAGGTGACACCGAGGGTGTGCCAGCACCTCTGCAGGGAGGGACTATCCCAGCCCTGGCCACCAGGACACCCATTAAATTTCCAGCTGTGCCTTGGGGCAGCGTGAGGGAGCATTGGGCGAGGTGGGCATGGGGTGCAGCTGCCCATGGAGCCCCGCAGCGAGGCGGCTGCACGGGCCCAGCAGGGCTGGCAAACACAGCAGCAGGGTCTCCAAACGAGACTCATCGGTGTGGACTGGGCTCTTCCTTCTCCTGCCAGATAATCCCTTCTGCCCAGGCACTGTGCAGGAGCAGACGCAGGGCCGAGGCCTGCCGCGCTCCCTCACGCTGCTGCCGCCGCCTGTGCTGCCGAAACGCCTCCCTCACGTCTCTGCCATTCACCTCACGTTGCCTGGGCTGTGAGGGGAGCCCTGGCTGGTGCAGGAGGAGCAGCAGTGGGGGCTGGATGAGCACAGAGAACCCGACGTGTTCGTGCTGCCCTGTGCTGCTGCGGGTGTGGGACACGAGCCCTGCCTGGGCCCGTCTGTCCAGGGCTGAGGGCGGTGGGGAGGGCATGGTGAGGATGCTGTCAGTGCTTCAGCACGGGGGGATTTGCACACGTGGTGAGGATGCTGTCAGTGCTCCATGAGGGGGGATTTGCACACGTGGTGAGGATGCTGTCAGTGCTCCAGGATGGGGGATTTGCACACGTGGTGAGGATGCTGTCAGTGCTCCATGAGGGGGGATTTGCACACGTGGTGAGGATGCTGTCAGTGCTCCAGGATGAGGGATTTGCACACGTGGTGAGGGTGCTGTCAGTGCTCCAGGATGGGGGATTTGCACACGTGGTGAGGATGCTGTCAGTGCTCCATGAGGGGGGATTTGCACACGTGGTGAGGATGCTGTCAGTGCTCCAGGAGGGGGGATTTGCACACATGGTGGGGATGCTGTCAGTGCTCCAGGAGGGGGGATTTGCACACATGGTGGGGATGCTGTCAGAGATCCAGCACGGGGGGATTTGCACACGTGGTGAGGGTGCTGTCAGTTCTCCAGGATGAGGGATTTGCACACGTGGTGAGGGTGCTGTCAGTGCTCCAGGAGGGGGGGTTTGCACACGTGGTGAGGATGCTGTCAGTGCTCCAGGAGGGGGGGATTTGCACACGTGGTGGGGATGCTGTCAGTGCTCCAGGACGGGGGGATTTGCACACGTGGTGAGGATGCTGTCAGTGCTCCAGGATGGGGGATTTGCACACGTGGTGAGGATGCTGTCAGTGCTCCAGGATGTGGGATTTGCACACGTGGTGAGGGTGCTGTCAGTGCTCCAGGAGGGGGGATTTGCACACGTGGTGAGGATGCTGTCAGTGCTCCATGAGGGGGGATTTGCACACGTGGTGAGGGTGCTGTCAGTGCTCCAGGACGGGGGGATTTGCACACGTGGTGGGGATGCTGTCAGTGCTCCAGGAGGGGGGATTTGCACATCCCCACCACAGGGATGCCACCAGGAATCTGGCATGGAGCTCCAGCCCTGCCTCTTGCCACCCTCTGGAGAGGCGTTTTCCCCGAGTCCTCTGCCAGCAGAAATCATCTCCATCTTCTGCCTGGAGCCTGTTGGTGTGAGAGGGGGTTTTACACGAGACAGGGCCGTGGTGCTCTGGCTGTTTGTGCTGCCATGGTGTGAAGGCTCCCCTGGCAGCAGCAGCCACCCCGGGATGCTCCGTGTGAGCAGGATGTGGTGGCCTGCAGAGGAGGAGCTGTCTGCTGGGGAGCTGCCAGCAGGGAGAAATTCCCTCTGAAGCAGAGCTGAGGAGGATGCTGCTCTCTGTGGAAGTGTCAGGAGGCCGCTGGCGGCAGAGAGCAACTTTCCTATGGGAAAGTAAAGTCTTGTTCCATTTTTAACCCTTGGTAATTGAGTCCAGGGTGAAATGTGACCCCAGGTTACATAGCTGTAATGCCTTCCCTGTGTGCTGGGCTCTGGGCCCTCAGCAGGGGGAAGGAGCAGTCCTTTGCTGCTTTTGGCCCAGCTCCATGAAGAAGCGAATTTTTCAGTGCCTGTAAAGAAAATGGAGAGGCAGGAAGTGGACATCTCCTCAAGTGACATCCCCCACAGCCCCGCGTGGCTTTGGGGACACTCACCCTGCCAGCGTGTGTGGCTCAGAGAGGAAAGCCTGGGAGAGTGTCAGGGGGGCTTGGGGTCCCTGGTGTCCATGTGGGAATCTGTGTCCTGGTGATGCTTCAGAGGCTGCCTGGAACAGAGGCTGGACAGAGTTACAGGAATAAAGCAGGAATTTATTAAAAGGGCTTCAAAGGACTCACCTTGGGCAGTGCAAGAGCCCGGCCAGGGCTCCACCCAAGATGGACCCAGAGTCAGGAGTTTTCACACTTTTCTAAGTTTTGGTCCATCCACACTTTGGGGTTCATTGTCCAGTTACACTTCAGGGGATGCAGTCCCATCCTCCCAGTTTGCTCCCCTCAGTTCCTGCTGTTTGCACTTTTGGGCCTGAGGCTGCAGCGGTGCCCTTGGTCCTGGGGCTGCAGAAGGATTGTTTGGTGTGACTGAGCTGGAGGAGAACTCGCTCACACTTCATATGAAGTGCAGAGTCACACACTAAGGCAGTACAAATAAATATGAAAGCCAAAACTTAAGGCATCGCTGGGAATCCTGTGGACTGCCAGCAGGAAGGAGGAGAGCCCAGACAGGCCGTGGGTTTTGGCAGGGGTCTCTCCCAGGTATAATAACCTTTCCATGCTCAGCTTTGTGCTCCCTGCTCGTGGATGGAGCAACACAAACCCCGTGTGGTCAGCAGGTGCCATCACCAACCATCCCTGGGAATTTGGGAGTCCCCACTCGCAGGGTTTGGAAACCACAGCCAGCAGGGACATCCCTCAGCCTGCATGGGAGACACCTTATCCTGGGCAGCTGGGATCTCCTCCACCCCCCTCCTGCCTCTGTCTCCAGGAGCCTTTGTAATCTGCTGATTGCACTGAGACAACACTGATTAAAAATTTATTTGAGCTCTGTCATAAAAAATAGATAGCTGTAGCCTAAAGGTGACTTGTTGTGTGACTTGCTTGCTGTTCTGCTTTGTTATGAAGCCTGAAAATTACTGCGTTTTTTAAAGTGGTGTTGCTTGTTTTCTTCACACTTCTTTCCAGCCTTACAAATATTAAATATGCCAGGTCAGGTTGGTTTTGTTGCAGTCTCTTAGGAAGAGCTGCCCACTGGGAACTTTCTCTGCCCTGAGGATGTCAACAGATCATTTATCCACCACGAGGAAAACAACAGTTGAGTGTAAAATGAGACCTTAGAAGTAAAAAAAAAAAAATGAAGTGGAGAGTTAGCAACAGTCAGCAATTCCTCTGGACTTGCCACTCCAAATATCCTTGCTGTAAATTCCCTGGAAAGAGGGTAGGGTACACAAGAGCTGAATTTTGGTGTTAAACACTTCCAGACCTCCTCAGGCCATCAGGAGGGAGCAGGCCAGCTGTTGCTCCAGATGTTGCCTTGGGGAAAGGATCACCCACGGGAGCTGGAATGCTGCAAGCTCTCTCAGATGCCTTCCCCTTCTGGTGGTGTGAGGCAGCTTTAATGAGCCTTATCCCCAAAAATGGCATGAGATCCATTTTGGGGATACTTGGGAACATGGGCTGGGGAAGGAGAAGTGGCAAGAGGCCAGTGGAAATCCCAGAGGATGCTCCAGACCCAGGAGATGTCACGGGCAGGCGAGGACAGGACAAGTGTGTGGGTCCCACTGCCACCCCCGCTGTCCCTCTTTGGATGTGGAACAAGGAATTCTGTTACCCTACTCCCCAGTAAAACAGGAGGTGCTGAGCAAGCCAGGCACTCTCCCACCTCTTGGAAATCCTGGGAAATAAATGTGTTGGTGTTAGTGCAAAGCAATCAGAAAGGGAGGTTTGTGTTCTCTTGCTGGGTGTGGCTTTTCCCACCTCCTGGGTTAATCCTGGCTGCAGATGCTCATCCTTAGCTGTGCAGCTCAGGATTTGTGTGCCTTGCCAGGGCCTGACCTGCATGCTGTACCCACAAAAGCAAATGAAACATCTGCTGGAGGGGGGAAGAAAACCCCGTGGTGTTTGCTGCCAGCGTGGCTGGGAGAGAGGAAGGGACAGGAGGGTGGAGAGGGCACAAACAGGAGAATATTCAGGCTGGAAAAATGTGATCTGGCTGCTCCATAACAAACTTGTCTCCCACAGGCTCTCTGGGACAGCGTGAGCAGGATTTTTGCAATGACTGGAAAGTCCAAAGCTCCCAGTCCCCGAGGCTGGCGAGGGGCAGAGAGGCAGGGCTGGGTGGGAACATCCTCCCCAAACCCTCTGGGGAGGTGCTGATGAGGGTTTGGAGCTGATTGGGCTGGGATGTGAGACAAAGGCCACCAGCCAGGCGGGGGACAGGGCTGTGTGACCCCGTGCCATGCTGGGGACATCCATTCCCAATGAACCCTGAGTGCTGAAAGGCTGCACTGTTCCCCAGGGAGGGACAGAGGGGGATCAGAGTCATCCTCATTATTGCAGCTGGTGGGCACTGGGGACAGACCCTCGGGTGCTGGGGCTGCTCCTGGCAGTGCTGAGGTCACCTGAGGTGTCACCTGAGGTGTCACCAGGCACAGAGCAGCCAGCAGGGCTCCCTCAGGCTGCTCGGGGCTGGGAAGGGCTTCAGGGTGATGCAGGAGACCTGAAGGGAACCTGCTGGAGACATGGAGAGGAGCTTTTGACAAGAGCCTGGAGTGACAGGACAGGGGGGAATGGCTTCAACTGAGAGTGGGTTTAGACTGGATACTGGGGAAAAAATTGTTCCCTGTGAGGGTGGGCAGGCCCTGGCACAGGGTGCCCAGAGAAGCTGTGGATACACCACCCCTGGCAGTGCCCAAGGCCAGGCTGGATGGGGCTTGGAGCAGCCTGGGACAGTGGGAGGTGTCCCTGCCATGGCAGGGGTGGCACTGGATGGGGTTTAAGGTCCCTCCCAACCCAAACCCTCCTGTGTTTCTGTGTGGTTTTTTAGGCAGCATCTGGGCACAGGGGAGTTAAAAGTACCAGTCCTAATGCCTCATAGGAGAAAAGGACACTAATAAATGAGTGGGTAGAGCCCTGGGGACTAATGAAGCATTGTAGACACCAGTGGATGAGTTTTGGATATGTCAGCAGGGACAGATATCCAGGGGTGACAGGGAGGGGTGGGATGGTGGCGTGTTCAGGCTTGGGAAAAACTGCTCCAAAAGTGACGTTTACTTTGTCCAGAAATTGGTTTTTAGACTGTGCCCGATGGAGCCTGTGGCTTTCCTGGACAGAAAGGAAGGGTTTCTGTAGGAACCCCCTCCAAGGAGGAGCGTGGCTGGTGCTGCAGGGTGGTTGCAATATTAGACCATCTCCAGGGCTTGACAAATCACATTTCAAAACACGGAGCCAGCTGCCATTTGCAGAAAGGTTTTGTGGAAAAGGCACTTAACCCAGAGGAGGAGGAGGTCTGGATTCCAGAGCAGCCAGCCTGGAGCTGTGTCCAACTTCCCGTGCAAAGTGAAGCTTTTCTCAGAGGTAGACATCATTTTGGGCAGCATAAACCCAACCCAAAGCAGGCAGGGATGGCTCTCCCATCACCACAAATTAATCAGTGTGGAGCTCTAAAAAGGGCAACTCCTGGCAGGCAGCTCCATGCAAGGGTCCCTCAAGGGTCCCCCCAGGGTCCCCCTGCCCGGGCTGGGCTGGGGAGGGGTGAAAGAGCAGCAAAGATTCGGCTGCTGAAAATTCCCTTTACTCTGCTGGGAAGGACGAGCGGCTCCTCCTGGGGTGAATCAGCTAATCCTGCTGCCTGTGCTGGTCCCTGATAAGCTCTCTGGCCAACTCTGATGATTTTCCAACATCTTTATTAGAAAAGTGATGTCAGAAGCGCTTGGAAGTCAATTATGTTCCATGTGACTGATGTTAATTATTATTACTTTTGTTAGCTCACCTAATCCACCAGGATTCTCCCTTTAATAGATGTCATTAATTTGTTCCCAGAGGGCACTGCCTCCCACCACCAGTGGATTTTGGAGCATTTCCCCAAACTGCCCTCTATTTTTTATTTAATGTAGCTTAACATTTGATTGGAAGTTAATTATTGTGAGCTGGAAGTTTCCACAGGCTCCTGTAAACACCAACTAAGCTTTGCAGTCTGGGTTATTTTTACAACGTGTCAGGCAAAGAAACCCAGGGTAACAGTTTGGGAATGCTGGGAGACATCTGATTGAAAATGGAAATTGGCAGATAAGCGATGTGGAAGAGCACATCCCTGCCTGTGCAGGAGGTAAGGAGTGTGATGGATGTGGATGGAGCAAAAGGAGGGTTGAGATAACCTGAATTAATGCCCATAGGCACAGAGTGAAATCTGACTTCTCTCTGTGCTCTGGAGCACAAGGAGTTTTTGCATGGATGCAGAACAATTTAGGGATATTACGAGAGTAGGCTGTATATGGAAGATAATCCTTGGATAAAAGCTCTTCTCTTGCTTCATTTTTTAAATTTCACTCACCCTTTTTTCTCTTATTTTTTCCCCCCTCCATGAGGCACCAAGGAAATCCAGGAAATCTTCTTGTGCCTTTTAGGATGTGGATTTGGAGCTGCTGGCTGGCAAGTGGTGCCCATTCCCTGTTCAGTGCTGCTGGGGGGGATGGTTTGAATGCAGCCCACAAAGAAACTGCTTTAAAAAGGGTGGAGGGCTCCAGGCAATCTCTGTGACCCAGCACATCTCCAAAGCCCCTGCACAGTTCAGCACATGGGGTTGTGCTCACAAAGCTCCCTGCCAGCCAGTGAAGTGTTTGTTTGGAGATGGCACTGTGAGCCCTGGAGAGCTGGGCAAGGATTATTTTCATTCCTAACCCAACAACAAACCACAACGCTGTGGAATTTATCATATAGGAGCAGCAGGAGGAGGCCAGGGGCTGTCTGAGCACAGCACTGAGGGCTCTGCTTGTTGTGTTTGGCTGGGAGAGAATCCCCAGTGGGATTTTTGGGGCAGCAATCAATCCCTGTCTGCTTTTCTTTCCCTGATGGAGTGACAATCCCAGTCTGTGCTGCCAGGTGGGGCCTGGTGCAGGATGGCACCGGGGCGTGCCAGTGGTGGGATGGAAGGGTTTGGGTTGGGAGGGACCTTAAAGATCACCTGGGTCCAACCAGGGCCACCTCCCACTGTCCCAGGCTGCTCCAAGCCCTGTCCAGCCTGGCCTTGGACACTGCCAGGGATCCAGGGGCAGCCACAGCTGCTCTGGGCAACCTCCCCACCCTCGTGGTGAAGATGAGGGGAAGACACAAGAGGGGCCCACCTCATCCAAAACTTGTCTGATTGCAGTGAGGCTATCCAAACTGGACAGTCAGTAATTAATTTTTTTCAAGCACAATTCTATCACTGGGTTGTTTGTTGTTGTGGGTTTTTTGTTTGTTTGTTTGTTTTGTTTTGTGGGGTTTTTTTGCTCTTTTTTTGGTTTTTTTTGTGTTTGTTTTTTTTTTTTTTTTTTTTTTTAATAAGGACATTGCTTAGTTTTGTGCAGACTTTTAGGGCATCCTTGGCCTCGTGACTGATTGGATGCGTGTCCGTGCTGGGGTCACTGAGCTGTCTCACATCTCCACCTCACACTGGCACAGTGGTGCTCATTTCCCACTTTTAGTTTGGAGTGCAACGTTAATGGAAATGTTAATTTACAGCAGCTACTTCCCAGTGCATGATCTGGGGAAAAAGCTCTCAAGTTTTCCATGTGGTCACCAGGTAGTGGCTGGCTGTAAAACTCCAGCCCTCTCCTGGAGCTGGCAAAGGTCCTGACAATGGCTGGTGAAAGTAGAAGAGCCCTGCAGTCAGTTCATGTCCCACGGGGTTATTTCTGGGCAGCTTTCTCCAGAAGTATCATGAACTCTGTGATTAATTACTGGCAGAAAGCTGTTTTTGGGACATAACACTGGGGTTCCTCTGCCTGCAGCCCTCGGGGCAGGGCAGCTGCTGCACAAAAGTTGCTCTTGCAAAGTAACAAAGCAAAATGTTGGTTTCTTGATTTGTCTCCGTGTTCTGAACACCCTGCCGAGGCTGGGCAGCTGGAGGGAGGCTCCTGCAGTGGCCTTGCACTTGAGGAATCAGAGAATGGCACACGGGCACGGAGCAAACCCCGGGGCAGGGGTTCAGGCAGGGCTGCTGGCTCTGGGTGAGCAGTTCAGGTGCATCCCTCGTGCTGTCCTTGCAGTTCTCACTGCTTTGGAAAGCTGTTCACTGCCTGGGGGCAGAGGAAGGCTGCTGGGATCTGGGGCTGTCCCTTTTCTGTCTCCTGCTTCCAGTGGGGGCATAGATGGATCACTCATTCCTGCTCTGCTCTGCTCCCCCATCTCAAAAACAGGAATAAAGCAGCTTTGTGCACTTCAGTTCAGAGATCAGCCCCGCTGTCTCAGACAAAGTGTGGATGAAATGAGGTCTCTCTTACCCTGCATCCAACCGGCTCCCAGTGCGTGGCCAGTGCAGAGCACGGGGCTGAGAGTTTTTGGGAGGTGATGTGGTGACTGCAGGGTGGGATGGGAAGCAGGAGCTGGTTATTCTGGAAAGGGCAGCCCAGCAGGATGGCTCCTGGCTGTGTCCTCCCCACAGCCCCGCCTCAGCCCTGCCTCTTTCCTCGAGGAGCAGAGGGAAGTCTGCTGGAGGGTGCAGTGTGGGGTGCAGATGTTTTGTGTCTCTCATCCCTCGAGGTCAGCTGGAGTTCTGCCAGCACCAGTGACGTGTGCTGTGCAGCAGAGGCCAAACCCTCCCTCAGGCACTGCTGTGGGACTGCTCCGTGCTCTCTGAGGGCTTTTATGGCACCTAGTTAAAAACTATTATTCCCAAAACTCTGCCTGAAAACCTTTAACTGCATAATTATTATAATTTGGAGGGAGAGGGTTTACATTCTCCATTCCAAGGGAAACTCCAGTTTTCCCTGGCAGACACCTGTCCTCTCAAACCAAGACAGCATCCCAGCACGAGCAGGGCCTGAGCTGGTGGCACTGGTGCCAAATCACCCAGGGAAGGTGTCCTGTAGCACCACCGTCCCCATGCCAGGCTGGTGTCTGTGGCAACCTGGAGATGACTCATTTCCCTCCTGAATTCCTGTCTCTCCTCCCCTTGGGCATCTCGCTGCCAGCCCTGCTCTCCCAACTGCCTGCACGCTGCTCTTTGCTGCCTTTATTTACAGGGAATTTAATAAGATATCAATTAAAGAAGTGAAAACAAACCCAAGATGTCTGTCAGCCCAAAAGCTGGAGCGAGGCGAGGTTGTTGTGCAGCAGTTGTTTCAAATCTTGTCAGCTCTTTTTATAGGCACTGCCTGTTGCTGTGGGACAGCTGGGCTGGGCTGCTGTGTCCCAGCAGGTGGTGGCAGCCACCCTGTCCCTCTGCTGGGACCTCTGTCCCTCTATTGGGACCCCTGTCCCTCTATTGGGACCCCTGTCCCTCTATTAGGACCCCGTCCCTCTGCTGGGACCTCTGTCCCTCTATTAGGACCCCTGTCCCTCTGCTGGGACCCCTGTCCCTCTGCTGGGACCCCTGAGCTGCCAGCTCCTGCCTCCCCTGCCCCTTAAAAAGGGGAGGGATGCTAATGAGAGAAGTGGGCTCGAGGGAGCCCCTCTCTGTAAAGCACACTGTTAATTAGCTCTCCTGATTTAGTGTTTCCCTGTTTGGGGGATATGGTATTTATGATCCTGCGGGGAGGATGTGAGCTGGCATGGTGAGAGGAGATTTCTGCTCCTTCAGGGCTTTATGATCCTCCTTCCTCTTGAAAATTCCAGCTGTGGGGAGAGAGACCAGGAAATTGGGGATTTGTTTCTGACTGAGTGAATTAGTGCCTGTCTCTGTAAAATCTGTTTCCCTGGGTTTTGCTGCACCCTAAGTATTCTTTTGGCTGGCTGCCCCGCACCTCTGCAGTGTCAGCACGGGGAGAGGCTCCTGCTGCAGCCAGAGGCCACCCCAAACAGTCTCCAGGTCTGTCTGGGATCTCTGCTGTGTTCATTTGTTCCACGGGTTGGAGAGGATGGGGGTGAGCAGGCACAAACCCTCCAGCCAGGCTCAGAGCTCCTCTCCTGACCCCGTGGGCTGCAGGGTCCGTGTGCTTGTCCCCAAGGCTGTGCCAGCACTGCCCTCGTGCTCCCAGAACCCCTGTCCCCTGTTCCAAAGCTGCCTGGAACAGATTATTTCTCTTTAAAAGTCTGAGCTGCCTCTGCTCTTCATTCCAGTATACTCAGTATTCTGTATTATTTTTATAAGAGTAGTGACAGGACAAGGGGGAATGGCTCTAAACTGGCAGAAAGTGGATTTAGATGGGATATTGGGACAAAATCCTTCCCTGTGAGGGTGGGCAGGCCCTGGCGCAGGTGCCCAGAGAAGCTGTGGCTGCCCCTGGATCCCTGGCAGTGCCCAAGGCCAGGCTGGACAGGGCTGGAGCAGCCTGGGACAGTGGGAGGTGTCCCTGCCAGGGCAGGGGTGGCACTGGGTGGGATTTAAGGTCCCTCCCAACCCAACCCATTCCATGATTCTCAGCCTGGTGAGGTTCTCCCTTGCCTGGTTCTCTCCCTTGGGAGGCTGTGATGAACAAAGCCAGGACTTTGCCCAGATGAAGTCCCACTTGTCCCTGCTGTCACTGTCACCTCTTTCCAGTCCTTTCTGCTCCTGCTGTCTCTTATTTGTCAGGTACTGCCTCTCTGCTCCAATTCACTTCCCCCAAATGACCACACAAACCTCCTCCTGCCTTATTAAAAACACGAGGAAAATGTATCTGCACAGCTCCTGGGCTCCATTTGATGTTGTTTGATCAACTGAGAGCAAGAGGAAGGAAAATGCTGAGTTGGGGGAATTCAGTAGGAGCTGTTCAAAATAAAAAAAGAAAAAAAAAAGAAAAGACATGTCCAAAAGCACAAGCATGATCTCATGCAACACAGACATTGTGATCTGGGAACTACAGAGGGCTGAGCCTTTGTGTCTGGGCAAACAAAGGGACAGAAATAGCAACCCAGAAATGTTAATTCATTGTCAAAGTGATCCCCACTCCCCGGCCATATGATTTATATGGAGCAGAAACCAGGGCAGCTCTGCTTGGCTTCTTTATGTAAGGGAAGAAGGGTGAAAAAAGTGAAAACTCACAAGTTGGACTCAGCTCTGGGGGCTTCTGCTGTGCTCTCTGAGACACTGGAGAGGCTCCTTCATGCCTCTGTTAGAAAATCAGCCTTCAAGTCATGCTGTGGCTGAAGTGCATTCGGGGCCACGGCTGCTGCTAATTCAGGAATTTCACTTGGAGGTTATCAAAGGAGCAATACTTTGATCCTGCCTTGGCATTTGCACACCCAGCAGCATCCTGGGGGCTCGCTCTGGCTGTCCTTCCTGCCAGCTGTCTGCCACTGCCATTTCTGTCCAGGAAAACCAGCCCACGACCATCCAAGGAAAAGAGCTGTGAAGGAGAAAGAGGACAGGCAAGGTTCACAAAAACCCCTTGGGGACAGGGAGCTGGAGGGGCAGGAAATGTTTCAGAGATTGCTCTTAATTTGATTTATTTTCTATTTATGCTGTCCCAGTTTATCCCAGCCCCTGTGTGTCCTCTGGTCCACTGCTGTCCAGTCACTACCTTGGGCCAGCTCTGTAATGGGCCAGGGAAAGCCAAGGATGTAAAGGATAAGGAGCTGTTAAAAATGGGAGGTAAAATAACAGGTAGAACTGGCACTGTGCTTGTGTGTCAGTGTGAGTCCCTGCTCCAATGAACCATCTTCTTTTCCACTTGTCATTTTCTGTGAAATGGTTTTTTCCCCCTCAGGATCCTTTAAAAAAAAAATTATTTGGCTGCCTGTGTCCGTGCAGATCAAACAACATCCATCATTACAAGCCATGAGTCACAAGGGCTATAATGACTCTGTCTTAAAAATAACCCCAAAGCCCCCTTGCAATTGCTCTGCAGGCTGGGATGAGCTCCTGCATCCCCAGGGAAAGGCAGAGGCTGAGGAAGAGACCCAGGGAGAGACGGTCACTGCCATGAAAAGGCTTTGATGACTTTTCCTATCTGCTTTTTGTCCTCTTTGCAGCTCGGCTTTGTGCTCTGATGTGAGCTCTGTGAAATTGATGTTTCCTTTCAACCCTCCTCCACCTCCATTCTTTTTGCCTTTGTGTCTCCTTTTCTTCCCTCATCTCCTTTTGGGTTTGGTGGGTTATTTTGGGTTTTTTTCAGGGGTGAGGAGGGGTGGGGGTGGTTTACAAAGTTCTCATCTGTTAATAAACCCTGCTCCAGCCACTTAACATCATTGTGTAAGGAGTGACATTCCAAATGAGGCAGTGGAAGGGAGTGGAGGAGGAGAAGCTGCGTTATTTCCTGAGGATGTTCTGTTGCAATGAGTTTTGCATCCAGTTTTGATCCATTGACAAAGGTGCAAACTTCCAGCTTTGAGTGTTTGAGGAAAGGTGCAGCTCGATCTTGAGGTGGTGCCCTTAAATTCCTGTGACATCGTTCTCTCTCTGTGAAATGTGGGATAATGCCTCTCCCTCCCTCCTCTTCCCCTAAGAACTGCTGAGTTTTGTAGCTCTTTGGGATGTCTGGACACGTGGCAGCCTCAGATCTTCAAACAAAAGAGGCTCCAGTGCAGCAGGAGCTCTTCCAGAGGTGTTTTTTCTTGAGGCAGGACAATGCAGCACATTTCTGTTTGTCCCCAGGCTGGGAAGGGATAACAGTGGTGCAGGAGGGCTGGGGTGCCCCGGGCTCTTTTATTTGCAATCAGCTCCCTTCAGGGTTTTGTTATCAATTAAAAGGGGAGCTGGAGCACCCAGCTGCAGTACGACCTCTCACAACCCCTAATCCATCATCATCATCATCTCCATGATTTGTTCTGAGTTGCTGATCCATGGAAATCCAAATTACAGCTCTGCCTCCAGCCTTACCTGTAGGTGAGATCCAGACCCTTTAATTCCTGAGATGATTCTTCTGAGCCTTATCCTTAGCATTTAGAAAATTTCATCTATAAAAGATGCACTGAAAATTAAGAGACCTCACCAAGACAAGTGCAGTTTCCCCCTCAACTAAATACTCATCCTATTTAAAATTAAGGAGGAATGGGTTCAAACTGAAAGAAGGGAAATTTAAGTTGGATATTGGGAAAAAAAAATTCCCTATGAGGGTGGGCAGGCCCTGGCACAGGTGCCCAGAGCAGCTGTGGCTGCCCCTGGATCCCTGGCAGTGCCCAAGGCCAGGCTGGACAGGGCTTGGAGGAACCTGGGACAGGGGAGGGTGTCCCTGCCATGGCAGGGCTTTGAAACAAAGCGATCTTTAAGATCCTTTCCAACCCATTCCATTCTATAGTTCTATAAATAATTGCTGAATAAATGTGATTTTTCACCTAGATCTCCGTGACAGCGTGTTTTGTCCAGCTGGGTCATCAGCCAGCAGCAGCTTTGGGCAGTTGGGCTTCTCAAGATTCATTCTCCTAAAGCTACAGGAGTAGAGCATTTTCATAATTTATTTATTTTTTTTTTTTGTGTGCAAGCGTTAGGCATGTGAGGTCTCCTAAGTTTCTCTGAGTGGTTATAAATTATTAGCAACTGTAGCTAATTAATCTCAAGGGTTTCATGGTAAGGTTGTCTAGCCCACATAAGAGAAATGAATACTTTTATTTTACTTGGCCATTTTTCTAGTTTGCTGTCTGGATCTGCTCGCTCCTTGGGATGTGAATTTGGGCAATGTGTGTCCCTTGTAACTGAATTTCTCCCCCAGAACGTTAATGCTGGTAGCTCTAAAAGGCTTTTGTGGAGCACTTGGAAGCAGTGTGAGATGAAAAACATAAATAAGCTACTAACTAGCCTTGGCACAACTCCCTGAGCACTGTATCTACTGATATGGAGGTTGGCTACAGATAAAAGTCTCCCTCTGTCTTGATAGTGATATTATTTGGACGAGGTTTTAATCCAAGACTGTGAGGCCAGAGGAGACTTTTTCAAAGGAGTGTCTTCCCTTGGATCATTCACCAGCTGTGGAACTCTTAGAAGTCATTTTATGACACGGCTTTTATTTCTTTCTTTTCCTGGTGGTTAATTAAGTGTTAATAGGCGCCACTTCTCTCCAAAGCACCTTAGGATCCTAAATCTTGCAAACAGATGGGGTTAAAGTAGCTAAACCACTTCAGTGATGTTTGGGGTTTTTTGAGGAGGGTGCCACAGTTTTAATTAGGTTTCGTGCTGTGTAGCAGCAGGAGAATCAGAGGGGCCACACTCCCTGCTCTGCCTCCTTGTGCTGGATGTACAGAGATCACATCTGCACCCATGGGTGGCAATTCTGGAGAGGGCCCTGCCTCAGTCAGCTCTGATGGGTCTCACTGTGCCCCAGCAGCGGTGGGTTACACTGGGAAAGGGAAAAGCCCTTCTAGATAAAGCATTCCAGGCTCTACAGAGCCATAATCTGCTTCAGAGGTGAATTTAAACCATGTTTTGCTCCCAGCTCCAGCGTGCTGCAGCCCTGAGAGCTGCTGGGCAGCAGTGGGGATTTGGAGCCCTGGTTTGCAGAGTGTGTGTGTGAACAGCCCAAACTGCAGCCTCTGTCACAGTGCTTGCAATTAATCACAGATTGCTGCAGAGTTCTGCCCTGCATTGCTGCCTCAGCCCCACGGAGGGAGGCAGCACAAAAGGGACTCAGGGAATCAGGGAATTGGGCGAGGGTGAGGAGCCTGGCTGGAGGGTTGTTGGGCAGGGGAAGGAGAGGGGAAGGAGGCTTTGACAGGGTGTGAAACGGTGGGATCAGAGCAGAAAAACACACAGATTTCATTTTGTCTCTTGATTTGGTGGACTTGTCACATTTTAGTTGTGCCATCTCTGTAATTCCTGCTGTGGGAATCAGCGCTGCAGAACAGTGGGGAGCGGCTTTGAGGGCTCCTAGCAGAGGTTTTATGGGGGTGCTGGAGTGCAGAACAGCACAGCCACATCTCCCACCCTGAGGAGCTCCTTTGAGGAGCAAAACCTCTGAGACTGCAGCCCTGGCAGCCCAGTCATGAATTATGATGCTCGTTTTGGGGGACATTGCAGTCTTTTGCCCGCTTGGAGCTGATTTCTGCAGGATGGTCATTTATCAAAGCACAGGACTCGAGTAGCAAAGAGCTGCCTCTGTCTAGGGCTTTGCTGACCTGCTGGGATCAATACCAATCTCTGAGCAGAGCAGCAGCAGCAGGACTTGCTCCCAAACAAGGATATGAGACACTCCCAATGTTTCTGGAACATTGCAGCCACCTCTGGATAAGGCATTTTTTTGTATTTTTTTTTTCCTTTGGGACTTTTTTACATGTGCTTGTTGCTCTCCCTTTTTAGCTTCTTTGCCTTGCTGCTCCTCTGCCTGGTACATATGTCTGTGTTAATTAGAGAAAAAAAGATATCTCCTTTTAAGTGGCTTAATTAAGATTTTTCTTAACACCCCCCTAACATTTTCACAGTTTTTTTCATTGACATCTAAAACTGTTCTTAAAAGCTGGTGTCAAAATAATCTTGTGCTTAACAGTTGATGTTTAGATATCTTTCCAAACACACAGTCCTCGGATAATTTACCTTCACAGCACCACTGAGACCTGTCAAGGCCTTGCAGCAGCAAGTGAGGTGAACTGTCTCAGGTCAGAGGGAATTGGGATTGGATCCAGTCCTCCTGAGCCTGTCTGAAGTCTGGTTCTTGAGGAATGTCTCTGAGTACAGCTGGAAAGTTGGTTTGTGTTTAAAAAGCAAAAATATTGTTGCAGTCATTGCAGAAATAGCATCTATGTGTTCAGTGTTAGGAGTAAGAAGTTTCTTAATGGCCTGATGGAAAAGCTGCAGGGAATTCTCCTTGCAGCTGAAATGCTCTGGTGGGTATTGCAAACCTCTCCTCTGTGCTGGATCTGTGTTTGTACTGGGAAATTGAATTAAAGCTTCTTATTCCCAGGCAGCTCCAATGAGACTTGAGTGACTTCAACCCAAGCTCCGTGGGGTACCTGTGAGATGTCTCTGCTCTCCCTGGTCCCCAAAGCCACCAAAAGCTCCTCCTTGGCCTCCTGGCCATGACCCTCAACAAAAGGGTGAATGCTGCCAGTATGAAATTTTGGGTGCACGATGAAATTTTGGGGTGCAGTATCAAATTTTGGGTCCAGTATGAAATTCTGGGATTCTTACAACCTTAGGAGGAAAAACACTGTACTGGGGAAACCTTCCATTCCAAGGCTGCTGTGTCCCACCTTCTCTAACTCTGAAAAACATCTGCATCTCCTATTCCCTGCTGGGAGCTGGCAGAGTGTGGGGATGGATTCTCTCCTGTGGTGTGGTTTAAAGCAGATTCATCCCAGAACTGCTCCGTGGTTCCCGGGTGGCTCCTGCCTTCTGACGTGTGCCAAGCCCTTGGATCCCCTGAGCAGGGCCATGGGGGTGATTCCCAAATCCTGGCTCTGCGGGGTTTAGGGAATTGGTGAGAGCTGCTTGTAGAACAAAGGTGCCTCCATTTCCCTGTGAGATGGAAATTCTGCCACCCTCTCTGTGCTCGCAGAGTGTTTGCAGACCAACAGCTGAGAAGCTGCTCCGAGGAGGGGCCTGCAGGGCTCTGGATTAGCCATCAGCAGACCTTCAGCTGAGTTAATGAGATGGACAATGAATAACCCCGTGGGTGGGTCAGGCTACACCAGCTCTGGACCTGTGTGCATAATTGATGCTGCCCACGTGCAGAGATGTGCTCACCGTGTCCTGGCTGGGTTCTGCACCCTCGGCCACCTGGCTCAGCTGAAACCAATCCCTGTGAGCCCAGCTGGCAGCCAGGACCTGCAGCCCTGGGGGGGATTTGGTGTCATTCCTGCTCCTGGGGTTGGGTTCCTCACCTGGCACTGAGGTGGGAGGGCAGGAGCAGTCCCTGCTCAGCCCCTGGGAAGGTGCCTCAGTGTCCCAGAGCTGAAACCAGAGCCAGGAGCTGCTCCCTGAGTCCGAGTTTCTCTTTGGAGAGTGGATTTGGGTGTGCTGGGGGATTTCTTGCCTTCTGTGACAGCAGCTGAGGAAGGATCTGGGCATGCACGGCACGATGTCACTGAGGAACGAAGCACGGAGGGGGAAGTGCAGCACCCTGCGAGGTAGGAATGCCAAATCTGCCCCAAACTTCTGTAATTAGCACCCCCAGGTGTCTGGCACAGTGGTTATCTGTTGTTTTGGGGTTCTGAGCAATCCCTGCTAGAGGGTACAGAACAGTCAGATAACAAGTACAGGACAGCACTTCAAACCCCTGGCATCTTTTCTTAGAGTGGCTGTAAGGCCTTGGTGTTCTGGACAAATTTTAGGGAATTTTTTTTAGTCTGGAGAGAAAAAAACCCCAAACCCGTGTGGTTTCTGCCCCTTTTAGAGCTTCTCCCGTTTGCAGGTGCCTGTGTGCTGCTAAAGCAGCTGATGCCTTCTCCCCTGGTACAGCTGTGGGGCAGAGCAGCCCTCCCAGAGCACTGAGATGTGCTCAGCTCTGAGCCAGCCAGGCTGCACAGGTCACTGTGCACCCTGCAGACAGCACAGGCTCACCCAGAGCTGAGGGATGGATCTCAGTTCACTCCTCCTGCTGGGCTGATGCACCTCCAGTGACTGAGCTGGGCTTACATGAGCTGGCAGCGGGGCTGTGGATTTGGGTTGCTTTGTTTGTAGATCTTCTTTTGGAGGTGCTATCACTCCTCGGGGCAAAAGCTCCACTTTCCCCCAGTGCCTGGGCTGCTGAGGATGGAGAATTTGCTTTTTGGCTCCTGCAGGAAGCCTGGGCTGCCTCCCCTGCTCAGGGCTCTGGCCAGGCTGAAAGTTGAGGAAAGGTCTGGCTCAAGCAGATGTTTCCTGACCTAAAGCCAGCTCCTTAAGCTGAGTGTTCTTCCTAGGAAATGAGGTGGATTTTGTCAGGCTGTGCCCTCTGGGCCCAGCTACTTGATCTTCAACTTCTCCTGTACTCTCTGGGCTCTGGCAAGAAAATTGCTGATATATAGGCCTTGTCTTTGTGAGCAGAGTTTAAACAAACCAAGCCCAGCTTGTCTCTGCGATGTGCCAGTAAATTCATGTTTTATTAGGACCAGGAGAGGTTTCCTGTGGTGCATCCTGGCCAGGTCAGATGAACACAAGAGGCCACTTCTATCCCTTTTCTTTGCTCTGTCATCTCCAGGTTCTCTTGTTTAGCAGCACCTGCCCACGGGGACATTCTCCAGAGCTGATTCTTGCAGCTTTTGTGTCGCTAGCAGTGGTTTCCATGGGGGACAGGGCACAGCGGGCACAGCTCCTTCCCCTCGGAGGGAACCGCGCTGGGGTTTTTGGCCGTGTGCTGGCACAAGCAGCTCTGCCCAGGCTGCAGTGCCACCCTGGGAGGCGGGGCAGGCTTTCGGAGAGAGGTTCGAGGCACTCTTCTCTCTGCCTTCCTCCCACGGCACGCCCGGAGCCGGCAGCACCTGCTCGGAGCATCCTCCTCCTTGCGAGAGGGCTGTGCTTAGGGAACAGCGCAGCTCCTGCTCCTCCCGGGAGGAGAGAGGAGCACGGGAGCCCGCGTGTGTCCAGTTTATTCACTCTGTCATCCCCCTGGCCCTTCTCCTTCTCCTTCTCCTTCTCCTTCTCCTTCTCCTTCTCCTTCTCCTTCTCCTTCTCCTTCTCCTTCTCCTTCTCCTTCTCCTTCTCCTTCTCCTTCTCCTTCTCCTTCTCCTTCTCCTTCTCCTTCTCCTTCTCCTTCTCCTTCTCCTTCTCCTTCTCCTTCTCCTTCTCCTTCTCCTTCTCCCTCTCCCTCTCCCTCTCCCTCTCCCTCTCCCTCTCCCTCTCCCTCTCCCTCTCCCTCTCCCTCTCCCTCTCCCTCTCCCTCTCCCTCTCCCTCTCCCTCTCCCTCTCCCTCTCCCTCTCCCTCTCCCTCTCCCTCTCCCTCTCCCTCTCTCCCTCTCTCCCTCTCTCCCTCTCTCCCTCTCTCCCTCTCTCCCTCTCTCCCTCTCTCCCTCTCCCTCTCTCCCTCTCCCTCTCCCTCTCTCCCTCTCCCTCTCCCCTCTCAGGAAGGAGGCAGAGCTGTGCTGCAGGACAAACACAATTCCTGCAGCTCCTCTCATTTCTCTGGGCAGGTTTTGTTACCTGGGCACAGAAATGCAGCGTGCAGTGACATGGGGTAGGCTGTGAATTTAAAGCCTTGGCTTGCCCACCCAGGCACATTTTTAATTTTTTTCCCCTTTGTGTGTTCTGTGTTCCCCAGAATAGTAATCAGCTGGAGATCAGTGTTTTCTGCCCACTCCTTTTCTCACAGGAGTTGTGCTGGTGGAGTGGATGCTGCCTGTGGTAACCTCTCCTTCACAACACGGGGTTTTTAAAATAGTCACTTTTGTAGTTTCCCCTTCCTTTCATTTCCCTTGCCAGTGTTTATTCAGGAAAAAAGTGAGCTGTGGGTGAGCCCCGAAGGGCACCTCTGCCCTGAGTTAAAAGTGAACTGGAGGGGATGTGGCAGGAGCTGAGGAGAGCTTTGACCACAGGGATCTCCAGCCACACATTTTCCTGCATCATTCCTCATTTCCTGGGCTTGGGCTTCTCCCAGCAGGGATGTTCAGGATGTGCCCCAGGCTCTGGGTGTGCTCTGTCCCTCCTGCTGGCACACACAGCGCCCCTCAGAGCACTCCCTGCCACTCCAGGGGGTTTTGCTCAGCCATGCCTGTGGGAATTCCCCCCTCACTCTGAAGGTCTGAACCGGCTTTCTGCTGTTGTTTTGTTTTGTTTCCCCCTCCACTGATAATTTCCAACCTTTTTTTGACAGAAGCCAGGGTTGATTTTGAGAAAAGGATTAAACCCCCAACTGGAAACAGCACGAGAAAAATCTGGAGGAATCAGAGTGGTGTGGTTTTTGGTTTTTTGTTTTTTTTTTCATTCAGTTCACAAATTCTGTACAGAACAAGCAGGAAAACATGATCCTCCCTGTTGTAATTTCATTATAAGAAACAGCCTGGGCCCATGTGTGGGGAAATGCAGTGGGGGATGTTTTCTGGGGGCTGTTGAGCACCAGAGAGGTTTGGGATGCAGGAGGAGGAGGATGTGTCTCCCTCTCAGGGTGCCTTACCCCACCAGCCAGCACAGTCTCCTGAGGCCCACGCACCTCTCTGAATCTTCTGCTGCAGAAATCACTTGGGTTTAGGTGTTTTCCCCCTAATTTTGGTTCAGAGAGAGCAAAATCTCTCTTAACCTGCCAACCACAAACACGAATGGAGGCTCTGTCTACCCCTGTCAGCCCCTCTCTGCTCAGGGCTCCTCTCTGAGGCTGCAGCCCAGCCTGGGCTTTGGAGAACTTTGCATTTACAATTTAGGATTTCAGAATAACCAGGAAACAGGAGACTCCTTCCCAGCCCCACAAACACACACAGAGCAAGGCTTCATTCTTGTCATCCCCAGGCCCGGGGGCTGTTTATATCCAGCGTTGGATGTTTATATGTGGAGTTCATCTCCTCAAGTGAAGACAGATTAAGCAGCGGGGTGAACAGACCAGTTATGTGAACCATGGGATTTCCAGCCCAGAAATTCTGCCAAGACCAAGCCAGACAAATTGGTAGCACAGCAGTGTTTCTCATTAATGTACATGGAAAGTTGTGCCTTGCTGATAATGCACAACAGCATCCTGTTGGGAGGTTTGGGAGCCCATCTGGGAGCAGCTATCAGAGCTGTGTTCCAGGCTGGATTGAGTTGTCTCTCTTTCCTCTGTGTTTTCTCCTCTGACAAGGAAAAAAAAATAAAAAAGTGGAACTCCCTTGCATTGACATCCTGAAATATGTGGGAATATCAGTGAGTGGTATGGTTTGCTGAACAGAAATAAGATGATTATACCCTCCCTTCCCTCCCTGCAGCCGTCCCTTGCTGTTTGTGGTTTGCTGGGTAAGTGGTTGTGGTGCCCATCTTCCATCCCAGGACAAATTATTTCCAACTTGAAAATAAGATTACCTGCCATAATTGCATGTGGTGGTTTCCTCCACTGCTGCCAAGTGTGGATGCTGATGCTCAGATTTGTGGGTTGGCTGCTTTTGTGTTCTGCATGGAGAATATTCCCCAGCACTGTTAACACTTCAGGGACAGCAGAAAAGAGCCACAGCCTCGTGTCCTGACCTGGGAATCACAGCTCACTCTGCTGGGAATTCAGGGCAAACACTGCACAAAAGAAAGGAACCACGTCTCTGTGTTCCCATTCCTAATTAATTTTTTTTCCTGTTCTTTCCCCCCCACACTCCTCCCTGCTTTGGAAAAATGCATTTTAGTTCCAAACCCTTGTTTATGGCAGGCTCTGGAGCAGAGGGTGTGTCTCCAGCGTCTGGCACAAAAGGTTACAGTCCCCAGCATCCAAATTACAAGAGGCCACTTGGCCTCCTTGTCGGGGGACCAAAACCCCAGAACAAACCCCGCTGGACTGGACTGGACTGGGAGGTGCCCAAATTCCCTGGGAGCCTTTGAATTATCTCCTGGACTGGAGGCTCGCTGTCCTTGCTGTGCATCCCCAGGAGGTTTCCAGGGTTTGTTTGCCCTGATTTAAAGCACAGCCGCCGTTTGTGGCGTCTCCTGTGGGGAAAAGCCCTGATAAGGGACACAATTGTGCCCACGGGGGCTTTGTCTGCCAGCCTGGCTCCTTGCAGCCTTTGCCTCCCTTTGTGCTGGAGGAAGCTGGCAAAGGGCTCCGATTGTTCAGGCTGGAGAACAGAATAACCAGGAGAATAACCCAACCAGAATAACCCAACCCTGGCCTGGGTGAGGCCAGGCTGGGGCTCTTGACCTGCTGCATCACGGTGTGGATTGATGGGAATAAAGGATTAAAGAGCTTGGGCTGTCCTGGAGGACGATTAGAAACCAGCAAACCTCTCCTTCCCAGCTGGGGCTGTGGGTTAAACATCTCTGTATCTGCCTGCAGCGCCTTCCTGCTGCCTGCAGAAGCATCACTGATCTTATGAAGTGATAATACCAAGAGTTTCTGCCTGTTTTGAGCCATTTTTCATCCCATGAGCGCCTTTCTCACTGCCCATCACAGCAATCTGTCCACACTGTCACTAGCATCAATGTAGGGATGCTTCTCAAAGAGCTAAAAAGCTGTAGCTGGAATTATTTCCTCTTTTTTTTTTTGGATAGTTTTTCTTGAGGGGGTGTTATGTTGCTTCAGGATGTGAAAAATATGGGTCAGCCAGTCCCCAAATCAGCCTGAATTCCTTCTGGAAAGTGTCACGTCTCCAGTTGTGCCTGACTGCTGAGAGGACAGAAGAGACAGCTCTGATTCATGGGAGGGAGGGAGAAAAGTGATTAAAGAGCTTGGACTTGGTTTAGAGATCCCACAGAAATGCTCAGGGATGAGTAAATATGGTTTTGACCCTGAGATGACAGTGATGTGCACAGAAACACCTCGTCCTGCAGGGCAGCCTGAATTCAGAGCAGTGTCTGGAGAGTTCTCCACCGAGCTGGAGCAAACCTGGGGGAATATTTATGGGCCAGGCAGTGCTTCTCAAGTTTTTGGAGAGTTTGGCTTCATCTGACTGTCCATGCTTTTCTTATTTTTTCTTCTATTTTTTCCCCTTCTTTTCTTTTTTTTCTTTTTTTTCCTTTTTTTTTCTTTTTTCTTTTTTTTCTTTTTCTTTTTTTCTTTTTTCTTTTTTTTCTTTTTTCTTTTTTTCTTTCTTCTTTTTTTTTCTTTTTTTCCTTTTTTCTTTTTTTCTTTTTTCTTTTTTTTTTATTTTTTTCTTTTTTCTTTAATTTTTTTTTTTTTTTATATTTTTCTTTTCTATTCCTCTTATCTCTCCCAGATCCTTCTAAATTACCTCTGATTCTCAGCAGCAGCTGCCTGGGAGTCTCTGGCTGATGGGGAGTGAGCAGGGAGGGCTGCCCTGGGGTTGCAGAGTGTTCCAACTTGGCAAGAAACTCCTCTTGGCCTTTTAGTATTTTTTTCCTTTAGAAAAGCAGAGTTCTTATCTTGTGAAAATATAGATATTTTCTCCATAAAGACAGAATTTTCCTAGTTAAACATCCTGGCTCGTCTGCTCTAACAAACATCATCCCTTTGTTATTTGGGTTTATTTGCCAGATTTTTATGATTATCAAATAGGAACAGTGAAAATATTACTTTATGGGACTGGTTCAACTTTTTAAAGATCTTAATTCTGTGGAAGCACCTTTGTCACTTGCTGTCCTTTCTCAGGAGTTGCATAGCAACCACCTGCCCTCTCAGGTCCTGCCTTGAACTGAGTATTTTTTGTGGAGAGGCTGAACTTGACTTAAAAATAGATATTTTGCCCCTGATGAGTCATTTTTCCACGGGAAAAATATGTAGTTGGAGTATGGCTAAACTAAACTTCACAAATTCGATCTCCAGTGGACGTTTCTTGACATTTCTCAAATGTTTTGGGGTTGGGACAGCTGAATTAAAACTGGGGGTTGGGCTGAGTGATGTTCAGCTCCCATGCAGAGGGTGGAGGAGATGCCCACGGCGTGGGAGGGGGATTTCCTCTGGAAGGGAATCCTGGGGGGGTCCCAGCAGGTGTTTGGATGGGAGCATCCCCTGGGAGAGCTCTGTAACCCCTGGCTGGGGAGATGAAAGGGAAATTTTAGCTGCTGTGGAGGAGTCTGATCCTTTGGAGTCAAATCCTCTGCCAAAGCTCCCCCAGTGTTCTGCTCAGGGACGAGCAAAACTTTGCACCTGAGCCATATTAACAGTTCAGACTCCAGGAGAGGGGTTTGGATTAGATAATGGAAAACAAATCTTTATTGTGAGAGTGGGCAGGGCCTGGCACAGGGTGCCCAGAGCAGCTGTGGCTGCCCCTGGATCCCTGGCAGTGCCCAAGGCCAGGCTGGAGCAGTCTGGGACAGTGGAAGCTGTCCCTGCCCATGGCAGGAGTGGGATTTTTAAGTGGTGAATACCCCCAAAATATTTTATTTTCTCCTCCCTGCCGAACAGGAAAAAAAAGGAAGAGTCATAGAATCACTGAATAGGATTTAAGTTGGTCCTCCCAACCCATTCAGTGATTCTATGACTCTTCCTTTTTTTTCTGTTCAGCAACAAGGAGAAAATCAAATACTTCTGGGGTATTCCCCATTAAAAGTTGGTTCTGTCCCTGGCCCTGCTGCAGGGGACAGAGGACATCACTCCTGATTTGCCCAGCTCGGTTGTAAAATACACAGCCAGAGTAGGAAGGATTGAGGAAAAGGCGATTTTCCAGTGCCTTGTGGCCTGGGGACGCTTCCCCAAGCCCATCTCCCTTTGCAGAGTCACTGTCTCCCCAGGGTGTGGGAGGGTGGGGATGTGGAGGGGCAGCAGGGCTGGGAGGGGTTGGAGAGAATCCTTTGGCTGGAGAGAATCCTTTGGCTGCACCACAGCCAGCATGAGGGAGATGAAAACTCCTCAGGGACCTTTCTGCCAAAGGCCAGCACCTGGTGGGACTGGAACCAGAGCAGCTTTCCTCGACCTTTTTCAGAGGTTTGGCTCTGGTGTCTTGCTGTGAGCCCCTGAGCTGGCAGCTGGGTCCTGCAGGGTGGCACAGGGGCAGCCGTGGGTGGGAAGGCTCTGAGGGATCTGAGTGGGGCTGGCAGCACTGGCAGGGGCACAGCCCTGGCTGGGGGCAGCACCTGGAGCTCCCCAAACCCACAGGAGCCTCTCTGCCTCCACAGGGGCTCCCTGCAGAATCCCAGAGGTTGGAAGATCTCACTGAGATTTTTTCCAGCCCCTGAGATCTCAGATCACTGAGGTTGGAAAAGCCCTCCCAGGCCATGGAATCCCACCCTGTCCCCAGCCCAGAGCACTCAGTGCCACCTCCAGCCCTTCCTGGGACACTCCAGGGATGGGCACTCCAAACCTCCCTGGGCAGTGCCAAGGCCTGAGCTCCCTTTCCATGGGGAAATTCCTGCTGCTGTCCACACTGAGCCTCCCCTGGCCCAGCCTGAGGCCGTTCCCTCTCCTCCTGTCCTTGTGTTTTTTACTCTCCCACTCCAGCTCAGCCATGGTTTTATTTTGAGCCTCTCTCCATCTCACTTTCAGCAAACTATAAATGCCTGTTCATAACAGGACCTTCACATCGTGCAAATATGTTTAGATCTCGTTATGTCTGTTTTCCCTCATGGGATTTCTCGGTGAAATCCGTTTGCTAAATGAGACTTTCATCCCCTAAGGCCCTGCAAGTTTCTTGTGCAACCTCTGTCTTTGTGTTCTGCATTATGCTTGCATTTTTTTTAGGCTAAACAGATAACCTCGAGGCCCAGTGCGATTTTCTTTCGCTGTTAGTCCTTTTACAAGACCACGGGACTCTGTGAAATATGGACTCTTCAGTGGTTATGAAGAAAAATAAAAATTCCAAGTATCCCCGAGGAGGGGAAATAAAGGCAGCAGCAGGGTTTTGTTAACATTTAGGCAGAACCAGCCAGGAGAATGACACTGTCCAGATGGAAAGAGCCACTTCCTGGCTGTAAAGATAACTCACTAAAGGAAACATAAGCTGTGGCTGCGCTGGCGATGAGAAACACAAGCAGTGCCAAGAATTCACCCCAAGCCCGGTGGGAGCTGCCTCCTTCTGTCCCTCGTGCTCAGGGTTCAAGTTTACTTAGTTGGGAAATATGCCCAGCATTTCCTGGGGAGATGGGGTGGCCCTGGAGGCACAGGGCTCGTGTGGACCCTCAAGAGCTGGGCTGTGCAATAATCACAGAGTTCTGAGCTGGAGGGGACCCACGGCATCATCCAAGTCCAACAATCCCATCCTAGGAGTGGTATCCAGGCTCTCCTGGAGCTCTGGCAGCCTCAGGGCAGTGCCAGCACCCTCTGGGGGATGAACCTTTCCCAAAACCCAACCTGACCCTGCCCTGGCACGGCTCCAGCCCTTCCCAGGGTGTGAGGGTGTGGATGAGCCCAGCAGAGCCCTGGGTCTGCTCTCAGCCTGCCCCAAGGTGCAGCACTGCAGTGTCAGTTCAGAGCCCTCTCTCTGCAGCAGGGCTTTCACCCTCCCTTAGGAAGAGGCTGTTTGGCAAAAGGGTGTGAAAGGAAAGCTCACATTTTTGGGGTTGGCTGTGGGGTTGTGCCCAGCAGGGTTTTTAACCCTCCCTGAGCTCCCTTCCCAGCGGGGAGAGCCGAGCTGGCTCTGCCAAGGAGATGATCAGATTTGTCTGTGTAATTTTTTCTCTCCAAGGTATCCCACAGCCTTTTAAATCCCCAAAATCAACTGAGCAAATTGAACCCCACGCCACAGATCAAGGACTGTTGGCCTCTAATTTGACGTGGAGATGAACACAAGACGGATCACAGCGTGAATTTAACTCCCCAAATTCAGAGCCCCTCATTGTGACATTGATTCTCTCCCTCAGAATGACAAAATCCACCCCAGGCCCAGTGCTTGGTTCCATCCAGTGGCTGTAACTCACTCTGGAGGTGTTTCACAGCTTCCCCTTTGTTGTCCTGGCAGGGATAAATACTTTAATGCGCTTGGATTTGGATACTGGAAATTTTCCTGGATGTCAAATGGCAGGGCAGATTGAACCTGGTGTGTAGGATAAATTTGAGACCTGTGAGTTTGGATGGTTTTTTGGTGATGTTGGGTGCTCGGTTCCACCTGGGAACTTTCTTCTGTTTCCTGTCTCTGCCTGAATATTGCAAGTTAAATCTTAAAAATATCCTCTATGTGGGATCTATTTTGGTTCAGATTTTTATAGAAGTTTGTGAATTTTATTTTTTTCCTCTCAAACAGATCTGGATTCAAATTCTTCTTGATCATCTTGGCTTTGCAGGCAGAGTGATGTAAAAAGTGGCTCTGAGCACAGCTTCTCTGGGAAAACCAAGAGCCTGTCTGAGGGAATGAGGGGGGATATCAATCATCTTTTCTTTAGGAGGGGTTTTGCAGGGGTTTCCCTGTTTCTCTGTGTTACAAAAACAATACAAAATCAGCTTTTAGATAAAGCCATGTATCTGAAATGGGATTCCCAACCATCCTGCTCACCAGGAATGATTTCAGGCAGATGTTCCACACAAGTTTTGGCTTTTCCAGCCCTGGCTGTATCAGGGCTGTCTTCTGTCAGCTCCTTTCAAAGCTTCTCCTCAATCCAGACTTCCTCTCTCTTTTGGCTCAAAACCTTCTGTCACTTTTTCACCCACTGAAAGCAGCCCAACAATTCTGCTTTTCTATTTATGGGTTTTTCTATTGTCCTGTCAGAGCTGCTTAGGATCTGGCGTGTCACAAGTTCACCATTGTCTTCTGGTCCCCTCGTTAAGGGCATAATTTGTCATGTTGAGCCCTGGAACAGGTCCACGTTGCACTTGCTGGTGCTTGGTCACCCTCTGTAGCACAGGGGGAAGAGCCAGAACAGGGAAGAGTGGCTGTACTGTGGGCTGGGAATGTTTTTTGTCACTTAAATATTAAGTTTTTTCTCTTCTGTGGGTTTTTTTTCCCCCATCTGACATGCTGGAGAGGTTGTGTAACTCATAAAGTTGATATCACCCAGGAAGAACCTGGGCTCCCATCAGTTTGGAGATCACAGGGAGAAAACAGCATTTGTTTCTGGAAAAGGATGCTCTGCCCGACAGAAATAACCTGCAATGTGCAATGTGGGTCAGTGTGACATGACTGGCAGCTCTCCTAGCAGGGAACAAACCAAAAAATGTTACAAGTCAAGGCTGAGGTGTTTTGTCCAAGTGCCAGGAAAAAGGAGAAGGGGAAAAGCAGAGAATGGTGCAGATGAGAGCTGGGAGAGATGAGAGCTGGGAGAGATGAGAGCTGCTGCTTGGAGAGCTGGTGGGTTCTGCCACAGGGGACCTGCTGGGAAGGCTGAGCTGGAACAGACTGGGCAGAGCTGGAAAATAAAGTAGGGATTTATTGAAAGGCCTTTAGGGTACACCTTGGGCAGGACAGGGCCTGACCAGGGCTACACCCAAGGTGGACCCAAAATGGTCACAAAATGGACCCAAAATGGTCACAAAAATGGACAACCAGTCACAAGGTCTCACACTTTAATAAGTTTTGATCCATTTGCATATTGGGGTTTAATTGTCTAGTTACAGATTTGGGTTGTGAGGTCCCATCCTTCTTGTTCCTCCCTTCAGCCACCCTTGTTTGTGATTTTGGGCTGAAAATTGTCTTGGTGTGGAGCAGGAAAAGGATTTGTCTCCCTACTCTCTGAAGAGCTGACTGGAACTTAATATGAGGCTCAGAGCTCCACCCTGGGCAGCACAGAATGTGAAAAACATGAAATAAAACTTAAAGCATCAGTGGGATGTGGGACAGAGGGATGACAGCCCACAGTGCCAGGCTGGTGAGACACTGACCCTTGGTGTCCCACCAGCACACCTCTCACATGCCAGGGGACACACTGCTGCTTTTCCTGGCCTTGGAGACACCAGCCCTTCCAGTGGGGGCTGCAGTTTGAGGTTTGGTGGCCCGTGGGGCAGGTTTCACCTCAGAGGAGCCCCTCAGGGTGTGGGTGATGAGCTGCCTTCCTCCCCGGGTCCTTCTGTGCTGATGAGCTCGGCGTAATCCAGGGATGGAGACACGCAGGGTATTTGTGGTCTCAGAGATCTTGCCATGCCTGAGGGGCAATCTGCCTGCCTTGGCATCCCCAGGGCGCTGCCAAGCACGGAGGAAGAGGCTCTGCCTGCACAGACAGGAGGGCAGCAGAGCCAGGCTGCTGCCTCGTGAGGCTCCTCAGGGCTCAGCCTCTGGCTGTGTTTGCCTGGGAGCAGTGCCACAGCCCCATAAATCAGATTTCCTCCTGAACCCCACAGCCTGCCTCACGCTGAAGGTGACTGGGGGAAGAATAGATGTGCTGACCCTTGTGCCCTTCTGCTCAGCACATAAAGGCAGGCTGGAAATGGGCAGGTTCTTAAAAGCTTCTTCCTTCTTTGCCTCTCCTGGGTAGAGAGGACAAACTGATCTGCTTGTACTCCTGATTCTCTGTGCTCTGACCACAGAGCAACCCAGAACATTTCTATATGAATATGAAATCTCTTCAGCCGGACTGTCTTGAGGTTAAAAAAGTGAAGAAAGTATCCCCTGCTCTCATCTTCTTCTGTGAGGGTTTGTGTGTGCTCAAGGTGCTCTCTCCTCCTCACTGCTCTCCTGTTATTTATCTCATCCCTGTTATTCCTTCATGGACCTCCAAGACATTTTCACAGGATTTGCAGGAACACACAGGATTTGCAGGAACACATGAGATTTGCAGGAACACACATGAAATTTGCAGCCACACACATGAGATTTGCAGGAACACATGAGATTTGCAGGAACACACATGAGATTTGCAGGAACACACATGAGATTTGCAGGAACACACATGAGATTTGCAGGAACACACAGGATTTGCAGGAACACACATGAGATTTGCAGGAACACACAGGATTTGCAGGAACACACATGAAATTTGCAGCCACACACGAGATTTGCAGGAACACATGAAATTTGCAGCCACACACATGAGATTTGCAGGAACACACATGAGATTTGCAGGAACACACAGGATTTGCAGCCACACATGAGATTTGCAGGAACACATGAGATTTGCAGGAACACACAGGATTTGCAGCCACACACAGGATTTGCAGCCGCACAAGTCTCTGTGGGGAAAACACAGTGGGTGGATTTTTGAAAAGGGCTGGGATTAATCTGACAACCTCTGCACTATAGGTAGGGATATGTCTGATAGAGGTGATTCGTGGAGGGCGTGGACAGAGGATTTTCATCCCCAAGGGTGTCATAAAAGATGCAGCAAAGGTCCTGGTGTTGCTGAAGGACTCTCCCTCCAGCGAGGAGCATGTGTTCATTAGTGTGTGTAAGAAATTCAGTGTGCTGAGCTGGGCTAGGCAGGCACAGCCAGAGCTGTGATGGAAATGATTTCCTGCATTCCCAGAAGGGATTTCCTGCTCACCTCAGCCTCACCTGGTTTCTCCAGTCCTGCTCCTGCTCTATCAGCATTCAGACAGTGCCTGCAGCCCTTGGGCAGCACATCTGTGAGGGGCTGACCTTCTGCAAAGTTCCCTCCCATCAAATCCTTCATTTTACATTTTCTGGTCATTTCAGCCATCTCCTTCCCCTGATGGAATTCTTCTCCCAGTTGAAACATCACAGCTCAAGGGCTGAATTTGCCCCCTGCCAGTCTTTCACTTCTGAAGGTGCAGCCTGGAGAGGAGGGGGATTTATGCTCATCATGTGCAGGCATCCCCAGGGGGGTGTGTGGCCTGCTCTGAGTCAGCTTTGGAAAGGAGGATGGGGTATTTTAAATAGCTTGATCTAAAATTGATTCCAATCTGTCTCTTTATGGCAGCAGGCTAAAATAATAACGTTTCCAGGCAGGTGAGGAGAGCTGCCTGATGTGGAATTTGAGTGGATCATGACTGACACGGATTTTGGGACTGTTCCAAGGAGAAGACACGTATGAAAGTAAATCCTCTGGCAGCTCAGCAGCAGAGTGGCTTAGAGCCTGGGTAAAGGATTGCAAGAGGAGACATCTCAGGAATAATAAAGCTTCAGGAAGGCTCTGTAGCAGGGAGATCTGTGGAATGTGGCAGTACCTTGAGCAGTGAGCCCCAGAATTGAAAACCACCCCAAAACAAGGGCTGCAAGGCATCCCAAGAACTTCATGGAGCTGCCTGTGCCCCCCAGACAGGAGGGACACCCTGGCCACACATGGCCCTCAGAAGTGGCAGCATCCCTGGGAAGAGGAGGAGGATGCCCAGGAGGAATGACCCCTGTTGGCAGCGTGCCATGGAGCCTGTGGCCTCCCCTGCTTTCACCCAAAAATGATTCAAAAATCCTCTCTGGTAAACGGAGAGGCACCTGATTCCCATGGCTGCTTGTCTTTTTCTGAGGGGTTTTGTTTCTGTGCTGGTAGTTTTACAGCCTGAGCAGAACAAGAATGTAAAGAGGAAATGACTGTCAAACAGACCTTTCTAAATTGCTGTCAGTGAGTGGCAGGAGATGAGCCAGAGAGATCCTGTTCTTGTCAGCCTCGCTGGAGTAGCGTGCTGTCCTCATTCAAGGAGAGCCCTTGTCTTTTTTAGCTGTGTGTGGGATGGAGCAAATAGTAAGTGATGCAAATGATTGATTTGCTTTGCTGCAAATGATTGAAATGTGGCGAAGTGGCAGGAAAAAGGAGCGTGCAGTGCTCGGGGTGGATGAATAATGAATGGGGAGACAGTTTGCGGGTGAATTGTGGCTCCTGCCTTTCAGCTGAGGCTCCCAGGGCTCCATCCCACGGTCACACACGAGGGGAGATGAGCACGGCCACGAGGGCTGTGCCAGGCAGGGTTAGTGACACCAGCAGTGTCATCCTGCTGGCTGCTGGCTCACCTCTCTGCCTTTGCTGCACATCTGCCCATGCACAGCTGCAGCCTTGCAGCAGGGACACAGCCTGCATTGGACTGCATGGGCAGGAGCCTGTGATTAGCAAAGCGTGGCTTAACAAAGTTTCACTCTGGATTTTCACTGAAGTTTCAGTCTGGATTTTCTCCCACCCCCTGTTTTTGGTGTTATTTTCCCGGTGCTGACGGGCTCCCTTTCCCTTTCTCCCTCCCTCAAAATGCTGCTCTCCCCTCTCCAGTTGTTGCTCAGTCCAGTATAAGAAGCAAAGCCCATCCTGGATGCTCAGGATGGTGCAAGATTGGGGTGCTGGGCCTCCCACCCAAGGCAGGGCCACAGCCAAGGGTGGGCTCTCATCCCTCAAGAGCACTGGCCCAGATTCAGCTGCCCTAATTTCCACCTTTGTCTCTGTCTGATGTTTGCTGCTGGCAGATGCTGCTGAAAGCTCTGGGTCATCCCACGGACCACGGGCTTGCAAATGAGGCAGAATTTAGGTCAGCTGAACCTGGGCCAAATGGTGCTGGGCTCTCCGTTTGTCCAGCCCACCCCTCTGAGGGTGCATCCTCCTGCCTGACAATCTGGCAGCTGCTTCCTGCTGGGGGTGGGAGGAAAGGAACTTCTTGGCCACCAGATTTTCTCTGGCTGGATGGAAAAGCAGTCTCTGTCCTGTGTGGGGGACACAGATTTGGAGCAGTGAGCCAAGATCTGTGATGGACACGAAGGGAATTAGGTGAGAGGATGTATCAGCAGTGATCTCTCCTTATTCCCAAGTGACAATCTCAGGGTCTTTCCTATCCTTGACTTTTCCACTGGTATTTTTTTTTCAGAAAATCAGTCCTTAGACATTGTCTCACACTTTCATTTGGGGAGTGGAAGGTGATTTTTGGAGGTGGGATCATCATCATCTCTGGCCTTCAACTCTTGCTGTTCACCTGATGTGCCACAGTCCCTGTTCCCACAGGGATGGATTTTGTACACACTTGTCCAGGTACATCCCCATTTCACCTTTCCAGGCTGGAAACAGTTAAACTGCCATGCTTCTGCAGAGAAAAATACACGTCTGAGGCCTGTAAACCTCATTGGAAAAAGTTGGGTTTAATTTTAGCACAGTGTGCTGAAGGCAGGTCCTGAGGTTATGGTCCAGGATTTCCAGGGATTAAGTAAAGTAGAGCACAAATGATCTGGGTCATGGAAGGTCACTGCTGCTGTGCAGTTGTCTCACAGCCCTCTGGGCTCTGCTCCCATGGGAGCTGTGCCCTGGAGCTGTGGGAACGTGGGACATTGCATCACCCACCACGCGGGACACAAACTCAATTCCCCAAAACAGGGGGGAAGAATTGAAAAAAAATGATGTATTTTCATTGAAATGAAAGAGAAATGAAGTGAAAGAGTGGAGGGAGAGTTTGGGAGGGCGTGCATTGTGGTGCTGGCTTCTGGTTGGAGCTTCTGTATCCAACCTGTCTGCTGAGAAGGCTGAGAAGCTTCAAGAATCATGGAATAGTTTGGGTTGGAAGTTCATGCCCCTAGAAAGAGCAGGGACATTTTCAATTTGACCAGTTGCTCAAAGCCCTGTCCAAGCTGGCCCTGAACATTTTCAGGGATGGAGCATCTGCCACCTCTGTGGGCAACCTGTTCAGTGTCTCACCACCCTCATCAGGTAAATCCAGTCTGGAAGTCTGCAGCCCCTTTCAAGGCCTGAGCTCCCTTTCCATGGGAAATTCCTGCTGCTGTCCACCCTGAGCCTCCCCTGGCCCAGCCTGAGGCCGTTCCCTCTCCTCCTGTCCCTGTTCCTGGAGCAGATCCCAAATCCCCCCGGCTGTCCCCTCCTGTCAGGAGCTGTGCAGAGCCACAAGAGCCCCCTGAGCCTCCTTTTCTCCAGGCTGAGCCCCTTTCCAGCTCCCTCAGCCTCTCCTGGGGCTCCAGACCCTTCCCTGGACATAATTCCACCCCTCCATGTCATTCTTGGATTTAGGATCCCAGACCTGTTCACAGCACTCCCGGTGTGAGCTCAGCAGTGCCAGCACAGGGGACAGTCCCTGCCCTGCTCCTGTGCCACCCTAGTGCTGAGACAGACCAGGTTCCACTGTCCTCTGGCCCTCCTGGGCACACCTGAGCTCTCCAGCACCCCCAGGTCCTTTCCCCAGGAGCTTTCCAGCCTCTCTGCCCAGCCTGGAGCTGCAGGGAATTGTTGTGACCCCGGGGCAGGACGGGCACTTGGCCTTGCTGAACCTCACCCCTTCCCTCAGTCCCTCCATCCAGCTATCCAGCTTGGCAGGGCTCTGTGCTGGGATACAGCCCGAGCTCCCCCGTCCCAGTGCCCTCCCCAGGCTGGGCACAGCTGGCTCAGGAGCTGCAGATGTGCAGCGGGGTGGCTGCACTGCTGCATCCCTGCGAGGGGCAGGAGCTCCCATGGAACAATTGGAGACATCAGCACGGCAGAGCAGCAGAGCAGGGAGGGAGCTGGACAGGCCAGCTGGAGTGTGTGAAGGCAAATGGACTGCCTGGGAGGAAAGGGAGGCCTGGAAGGTGGCTGTGTCTGTCTAGACAGCGTCTGTAATGATTTTTTTTATTATTTATTTTATTCTTATAACTGCTCTCTCTGGACAGTCCATTGCAGCCTGGTCCTGGCAGGACTGGCAGCCCCTCCTGGGACTGGGCTGGGCCCCTCAGAGCTGGTACGTGCCAGAGACAGCAGCTCTGTGGGTAGGGTGCTGTTTGTTGTCAGGATAAAAATAATGATGCAGCTTTCCCGGGATGTGGAATGTTTTTCACTTCGTCTGCCTCGCTGAGCTGACACTGGGCTGTGTTGGCTTGACAGCTGTCACTCAGAGTGGTTGGATGTGCCAATTAGCCACGCTCATCAGGGGCTTTGGGATTTGTTGTGAGGGCTGTGTTGGCAAAAGCAGCCCTGTGAGGTTGCCCAAAACCCAACCTCCTCCTGTCCATGGCAGACTGGGGGGAGCTGGGGCAGCAGCTCCACTCCCAGCCCCTGAAATCCCTGAGCTGTTGCTTGGCCCCTCTCCTGCAGTTCAAGGAGCCTCTCTGAGTCTGCCATTCCTGCCTGCATAATCATTTCTTGTTCTTTGCTGCCTTTTACACTTCCAGAGAGCACAATTCAGTGTTTCTCATGAGGGGGAAAAAGCAAAATCCCATTTTGGAGCCGTGCTGTTCCTTGACCCCCCCAGTCAGCAAAACCTCTCCAGGATTGTCCAAAGCCTTGCTGTACTCTTGTCTGGGATGGATTTGAGCTCCACAAGAGAGCATTCCTCATAATTGAATCACTTTAATGCTTAATTAGAAAAATTCTATGTTTCCTTGGGGAAGAGTGAAGCACACTGTAAGTGAGGGCAGGCAAGGCACTACTGTTCTCCTTCAGCCCAGCTCAGCATCCCTGGGGTAATGCAGGGCCAGAGCAGAGCTCTCCAAAAGTGCAGCTTGTTACTTCCCTTTTTTTTTTCCCTTTCTTCTCCCAGGACAGGAGGCTGGGGGGACCAAGCTGAATTTGGCTTTCTGTGAGGTTCTGGCTGGAGAAAATGCTGATTTCTTCTTCTGCACAGCCCTGGCAACCTGTAGAAATCAAGGAAAGGAGATTGTAGAGAGGTGGGGTCGGGCTCTGCTCCCAGGAACAGGGACAGGAGGAGAGGGAACGGCCTCAGGCTGGGCCAGGGGAGGCTCAGGGTGGACAGCAGCAGGAATTTCCCCATGGAAAGGGAGCTCAGGCCTTGGCACTGCCCAGGGAGGTTTGGAGTGCCCATCCCTGGAGTGTCCCAGGAAGGGCTGGAGGTGGCACTGAGTGCTCTGGGCTGGGGACAGGGTGGGGATGGAGCACAGGCTGGACTCTGTGGGCTGGGAGGGGTTTTCAGCTCTCAGCCTCCAGGGTTCCAACAACCTGGGCTGTACAGACTCCTGGCAGGCTTTTTTCTGTCTCTCCCAGATGATGCAGTTCCCCTGTGGCAGGGACAGCCCAGCCCAGTTATCCCAGCTTTTCCCTTGACTTGTGCCAAAGCATTCCTAGGGAAAGATCAGGGTGGTTTAGCAGATGGACCAAGGCTGAAAAGCAAATAGTTTTAACCAACCTCTCCTTTTTTTCTGAGGACACCAAGTTCTCACTGAAATGGTAAAGCAGCATCCATCATTTCCCAAGGCAGCAGCCTTGACTCTGAGGAGCTTCTGGGGCTTTTCTGGATGCCTTTTTGGGGAATCAACTTGCACACCAGCCTGGCCTTTCCCCAGGGGCTTGCCGTCACTTCCAGGATATTTGGGGAATCCACAGATTTTATAAACCAGTGGGTAAGGAAGGATCTTTCTGCAGTCCCTCTGGGCATTGTGCTCCTCTGGAGAAGGTGCCAGGGACTATTTGGGGTTTTAGTGGTAGGAAAAATGAGAGGTGGTCCCTGTCTAGCAAAGCTGAATGTTGATGGGTAAATGTTGTATTCAGTGGGGAAAATAAAGGTGGAAATCTTGTTTCCTGCCCCAGCTGGCTGCTGTGGCCATTTCCAGCAGTTTCCCTGCTCTTCCAAGCAGGACTCTGTAGTGAATTTCATTTGGAGGGAGCAGGAATGAATCTTGTTGAGATGAGGACAGACAGGGATTGCTTTCCACGGATGTGCTCAGAATCTGGCTCACTCAATGGGTGTTTAAAACCTGGTTTAGTCTGTGGGGGCTAAACCCCACAGGAGGGGGGGTTGAAGTCCAGTGTTCACAGGAATTTTGGGGCACCAGGGGCTTTTTGAGTGCCAGGAGCTGCGTGCCAGGGACGCTGTTAATTATCACAGCACACATTTCCATGGCTGACGCTTTGGGCCGCTCTGAGAGGCAGCAGGAGCTGTCTGTGGGTGCGTGGGTGGGGAACACATTCTCAGGAGCTAATTTGTAATTTGTGTTCCTATTTGTAATTTGTGTTCCTGCTCTTGCCCGGCCGCTCTGTCGCGGACCCGCTCTGCTCCGCCGCCCGTGCCGTGCTGGGCTTGGTGAATCAGGGATTTTCACAGCCCTGTGGAGGAGGTTTGCCCTGTCACAGCCCTGTGGAGGAGGTTTGTCCCTTTGCAGAGCTGGCAGCTGTGTGTGATTGTCCCCTGAGGACGGTGTGCAGTGTCACACACCTCAGCTGGCAGCCGGACCCTGCCATGCCCCCTCTCCTGGGCAGTCCCGCGGGGCTCTGGGCATCTTTTCCTGTGCTTGGGAAGATGCTGTGACCTTTTCTTTCATTCTGCACCCCCCTGTGCCTCAGAGCTGCCTTCAGCTCGTCCTGTCACACATTCCTGCAGCCCTGGCACACCTGGGACAGCCACCCTTGGCCCCCTCTGCTGCTAAATAACAGCAAAACCAGACACGAGGCTGCTCCTGGTGTTTACAGAACCCACCAGGGCTGGAAAGAGCCCCAGGAACGCCATGGAAATGTCCTCTGGGGGCTGGGTGGCCACTGGGGACCCAGCCTTTGTCCCTCTGGGCTGGAGGGACATCCACAAAGAAAGGAAAAAAAGAGCTTTTCTGCCCAATGCCCTCCACATCCATCCCCAGGCACGGCTGGGGTGTGCATAAACTCTTGAGCAGTGGTCAGGGTGGGTTTCTGCAGCCCCAGGAGAGGGGCTGGAGGAAAGGAAACAGCCTTGGAGAGGGGGAAACGCACCCTCCACCCCAGCTCCATGTTGGGTTGCTGCTGTTAAAATGTGACTAATGCTAAAAATAATCCCGGTGTTGCTATAGAAACTTGCAGGGTTGCTACGTGTGAACCTGGAGAGAATTGTACCCTCCTCACAACATTGTTTTTTCCCTTCCCCTCAGCCCTGCTCACCCCACAGCCTTGCTGGGTTGCCACAGCTTTTTCTTTTTAAATGTGTGTTGTGCCAGAGGATGGGATGGGAGGTCATTATTTTACCTACCCCTGCCTATCCACTTCCCTTCCTTCCAGCTCCTTCTGACGTGGATTTTGAGCCCATGTGTGCATCCCATCTCCTGCTCCTTCCTCAGGTCTGGTGGGGAGCAGCTCCTCCACCTCCTCAACCCTCTGCCAGGTTTTCCCTGCTTCCCATCTGTGGTGGAGGAAAAGGATCTGTTGTGAGCTTCCTTCGGTCTGGAGATGAAAAGTGCTTCTGCATCCATTAACTTTCTACCAGTGCCCCCATCTGCCATCCCCACCTTCCTGTCCCTCCCAGCTCTGCTAGCTCCTGTGCAGGAAGCTGAGATTTTCCAAGCTTTTTAGATAAAAAACAAACAATCAGGGGATCAGGTCATGTTTTTCCCGGCTGGAATGACAAATGCTGGAAACTTCCACTCTTTCAGTTTGGAAAAGGAGCAGGGATTAACCCAGGGGCTGAAGGACACAAATTATCCTCCAAGACAGAGAGGAGTTTCCCCCTCAGCGCTGCCATGGCTTTTCCTCAGCTTCACTGAGTGCTGTGCCTGGGAATTTGGGAATTTGGGAATTTGGGAATTTGGGAATTTGGGAAAGGGCAGTCACCTCCTGTCTGTGCTCCACACTTACAGCTTGTCCCAAAGGTGAGGTGGGGCTGAGTCCTTGGGGTCAGATTCACTGTCATGACAATGTCTCACTGTAGTGACCTGGGGGTGAGGGGAAGGAGAGCAGACAGAGAAGAATTTTTGTGTCCCGGAAGAAAAAAAAATCTTCTCTTAAAATCCTTTTCAAATTTGTTGCTTTGAAAGGCTCTTTCTTGCCCTGGGAATTTCTAGAAGGATTTTAGGATTTTTTTTACCTCGCACCTGAGGGTTTGCATCCCTCTAGCTTTGATGCAAGCCCAGTCCTGGAGGTGATTCACAGCAGCAGAGGGTCTGGAGAGCTTTCAGTCCTACCCCTGCTCAAAAGCAGTTCCCTGGTGACATCCACAACCCATTTCTCCACAAACCAGCCTTTGGGGACTGGTCCATACTGGAAAAAGCATTTCAGCCCTTGCCTTTCTGATGCTGGAGGGCCTGCTCCCTGCCAGGCTAGCAAGGGCTGGCTTTTTCTGCATCATTTTCCAGCTCTTCCACCAGCACCCAGACTTGAGAGGGTGCCAGAGAAGGGTTAAGAATAGAAAGGCAGATGAGGCAAGCTTCTGGGAACTTCCCCTTCCACTGAGGCACAGCACATGTGCTATTCCCTGCCCCTTTGGCAAACACGGCCAGCGTGACTCTCCCCACCTACACGCACTCGCCAGCTGCTCTCCCTTCCCTCTGTCTTTCAGCATCTCGAGCTGGTTGAACCTGCCCTGCAGCCTCTGCACCAAATCCTTCCCCTGGCTGGCTGCCACCTCCTTCCCCACCTTCCTGCAGGGGAGAGGGGCTTTCCCTCCTCCTCAGGGGACAATCCCAGGTGCCACAGGGACAGGCTGTGTCCTGTCCCATCCCTGTGTCACCTCAGCCACAGCCCCCTTTTGTTTAAAACTTGGCAGCCCAGCACTGCTTGCAGGCAGAGGAGTTCTGCTGTTGGACCATCAAATAGTTTGGTTGTAATCAAGCTGTGATTGTTGGGGCTGGATGGGCTCTTGTTTGGGATGTGGCTGATGAAGCAGAATTCAAAGATTTAACATGTTTTGTGGATTTTAATGGGAGTGTTGGACTTGAGCTCCCTTCTCCTGAAGTGATTGAAAATGGGATCCGTGCTCAGGTTTGGATAAAGAAGGAATTGGCCCAGAAGTATGAATTGGCCTTAAACTGAATTGCTTGAGAAATCTGAATTAAAAAAAGCCCAACAAACAACATTGGCTTTTCTTGAAGTTGTTTCCATTTTCATAACCACATGCAGTTTCTGATGTCAGGCTCCTGACAGCCACTGTCCTTTGGGAACTCCAGTCTGGCTCAAAGTAGGAACTAAATCACAAGGAATTTATTCACAAGATTTATGGCCAGTGGTACAGGATGCCAAGGATTTCATTGCAGGAGTATCTGACACTTCTGTGCCTTGCTTTTTGAGTATGCACAGTAATTAATACAACAACATAAGTTAATTAGGGGCTGAAGAAGCAAGGATGTCTCTGAACCCCTTTCCTTGGCTGGAGTTTGATACTTAGGTCCTGAATTAGTCTTTTAATGTGGATATTTTAATCTGGGTGGAATATTGGGAACTGGAGATGTAACTTGAGCCCTCCCTGTTCCTCCTGGAGGAAGCCCAAAAGGTACAGAGCTGGAGTTCCTTCAAAGGGCTCTGCACCAGAGCGTCCCAAAAGTGGGATGGAAAACTCCATGAGAACCAGCTCTCCTGTGGTATCCCAGTGTTTGGGATTGTCATCCCATGTAAATATAAATAAGCCCTTCCAGAAATCTTGGTCCAAGCTCAATTCCAAAAGTGGCCTCAGGCCAATGTTTCTTTGGGACAAATCCTCCTAAAACCCTCCCAGCTTTAGTGCTCACCAGCTCCCAGAGCATCAGTCTTGGGCTCTGCAGTGCAGGGAATGAGGGTGGCCAGGGGGACACTGCTGCTGTGTCACCCCAGCAGAGGGTTTCAAAGGCAGGGAGGAGCGTTTTGAGTGCAGGAACGGGGCTGCCTTTCCCACAGGACTTGGTGCTCTCTCCCTGTTTCGTGTGGGTAATTTATGTGCTCTCCCTGCCTCCGTTTTCCATTGGTAGTTTGGATGTACTCACTCTGCCTCATCAGCCTCCTTTAATTAGGTGCTAAGATCATCAGGGGAAGAACATTTAGCACATAAGGCAGCTCCAGTACATTTAATGAATAATAACAAATGCGCTTTCTCAATTAATTTTTTTTCCTTCTCTTACAAAATAACGTGTTGGTGGCTTAATCATCCCCCTCCTCTTGCTGTGCCCCAGAGATGGGGGTCCTGAAGGGGCTGAGATCCTGCAGTTTGTGCTGCAGGCTCGGGATGGACTCTCTGGCAGGATGGGAACGCTCCTGTGGGGTAACACCACTTCTGTGTGGGCATGAAGAGAATCACAAAGGGTTGGGTTGGAAGGAATCTTAAAAAATCTCATTCCAACTCATTGCCATGGCCAGGGACACCTCCCACTAGAGTAGGTTGCTCAAAACCCTGTTCAACCTGGCCTTGGGCATTTCCAGGGTTGAGAAAAACTTCGGGCATTCTGTACCAGGACCTCCCCTCCCTCACAGTGATGAATTTCTTCCTAATATCCAATCTATACCTACTCTCTGTCAGTGTGAAGCCATTCCCCCTTGTCCTGTCACTCCAGGCTCTGTAAAAAGTCTCTCCCTGTCTTTCTTGTGGGTTCCCTGCAGTTCCCATCCCTTGGAGGTCACAATTAGCCCCCCCCTCTAAGCTTCTCTTCTCCAGGCTGAACATTACAAATTCTTTCAGCTCTTCCTCACACAAGGAGTGCTCAATAAAGCTCTACTTCATTCCCTAGCTCTGAACAGTCTCTGTTTCAGCCTTCCCAAGGCATCACCTCCCTGGAATCATCTTGGTGGGATCCAACAGCTCCAGGTCCCTCCTGTGCTGAGGAAAAGGGGATTTCTTCTCACAGAGAGGTGCTCTTGTGAGCACAGCTTGGTGTGACAGTCACAAGTCCAGGCTGGGATATCCCAGCTGGGTTTCTTGCGTCTCCTGGCGCTGGGTTGTTCATTTTGCTGGGGCTGCCCTATTTCCTCTTATCTCAATTATCATCCACAATAAAAGGGAGCTCAGGAATGTTCAGCTTCTTCTGCAGAACTCTGAGCTCAGTGGAAGAAAGCTGTCATATCTTAGGAAGTAGTCACATTAAAGTGGTAATTCTTGGTGTTTAAACAGGATCTGATGACAGATGGGATTAAATGCAAAGCAGCTTGTTATGAGGTTTTAATAACTGTGACAGACCTGGGGAAAGTGGTGTGGGGGGTGTGAGTGATCCAGAGAAGGCAGAAGCACATGATGCAGGATGACAGCTGATGGCATTGCCCAGGAGGGAGGGAGGATTATGCTGCAAGAAATTTGTGTGAGTGTTTTGGGGAGAAGGGAAGAGGAAGGGAAAAAATAACCCAAACAGAGGAAAACTCCACGTTCCCACTGTGCTGCCATGTAACAGAGCTGCTCGTGACAGCGCAGCAGTGAGTGCCAGGTAATGTGCCCACCAAATACAGGGGCAAAATGTGTCACTGTTAGTGCCAGGTGGGGAATTAAGGGAAAAATAGACTCAGCTTCCTGTCAGAGCTGGGGACTGCAGAATTTGCAGGTTGTAAACCAAAGAAAACGTTCTCTCCTTCGTGTGTCTTCACTCGTGCCCACTCTGTCTTGCAGTGTCTCCCTGAGGTTGAGGACAGGACGCCCCTGGGGAGGGAAAATCCTGGTTCTGTGCTCTGTGGGGAGCAGAGCTGGGGCTGTGCCCTTGCAGAGGCTCTGTCGTGCAGTGGGGAGGGATGGGGAGGATGCACCCGCCTGCCTTTACTGAGGAGGGGTCTCCTGGGGGTGGAGGAGTTGCTTTGCTGGCTTGGAGGGATCCCCCCTGAGCTCTGTGGTATCTGATCAGAGGGAGAGAAGTCACGGCAGCCTTCACAGAATCCCAGAATAATTTAGGCTGGAAAAGCCCTCCCAGACGATCAAGCCCAGCCTGTGCCCATCCCCACCTTGTCCCCAGCCCAGAGCACTCAGTGCCACCTCCAGCCCTTCCTGTACACTCCAGGGATGGGCACTCCAAACCTCCCTGGGCAGTGCCAAGGCCTGAGCTCCCTTTCCATGGGGAAATTCCTGCTGCTGTCCACCCTGAGCCTCCCCTGGCCCAGCCAGAGGTAATTTCCTCTTTTCCTGTCGAACTGAATCTCGTGGTGAGGAACTCAATGTCACCAGGAGCCCTTGTTTGGACCATTAATAACCATGGAAAAACTCGAGATAGTTTTCCACTGGGCTTGTGCATATCACAATTTTCTCTCAAATCACAACAGTTTGTGCTTTAAGGAGCTGGGACTTGCAATGGTCTAGCATTGAAAATGAGTCTGTGACTCACTTGTGTGTGTTTTGATCTATTAATTTTATTGGCTTTTGCAGCTACCTCAAGGTGCTTGTGCCACCCTGATCTTGAAACTGCTCTGAGCTAGGGACACCCCAAACCCCCCTGGGGCACTTTGCAGGGGCTCACAGGTTCCTCCTGTGACACAGAGCAGAAAACAGCTGCCTCTGCTTTTAATTCTGAGTTCACCCAAGCAGCAGCTCCCATTTTGTAGCCTGCATCCTTTCTTGTGGAGCATCCCAGATGGGCCCCGTGGTTCCCAGAGCTGCTCCCGTGTGCCAGGAGAAGGGGCAGCTCCTCAGCTGGGCCCCACTTGCTTTCTGCAGCTTCAGAAAAGGGGAGTGAGTGAAAATGGAGATCTGGAGCTGCCCAATTTTAGCAGTTCTGGAGTCCTGAGAGCTGGGGAGCTTCAATGACTGAGCACAGCAGGAAGTGGGTTGGCTCCAAGCCTTAAAGGCTGTGGGGATCTGTCCTTACAGATAGGCTCCCTCTCTGGAAATATCTCTGGGTGTATCTATATTTTATATGCATATATCCTTATATCTCTTTTTAGGTCATTCGAGATCCTTCCTAGTCTATGGCAATTCCTAAAAAGAAGGTTTGCAGCCTTCAGCCTGCTGTTAAGGAGCAGATGATGTTCTGATGATCATTCCCTTTCCCAGCCAGCTTCCTTTCATCTTCTGGATTTCTTTCATGGGGAATTTTCCCCCCTCTCATGCTGTATTCTGCTGAAGGCAGCTCCATGGAACTGGAGGCTCAGTTGATCTTTTTGCTCGTTTCCACCCACAGAAGTCTGTCTTTTTTAACATCCCAAATACCTTGGTAACAAGATCATGGGTCTTGATTTGGAATCAGTCTTTAAAAGATCCCTTTTTTCTCCCCTTTCCTTTCCCAGCTCTGAACACCATCACAGGGGTAAAGACATGCACCTTCCCACAAAGGACTGAGAGGGTTTCAGGAGCCAGGTTTCCTCTGGTCCCTTTCCTAAGGGCTGATTTAACCAAGGTTTCTTCTTCCCCTGAGAAAAAACTCCGGTGATTCAAAGCATTGGAGTGGAGGAGAAGACTTGGCTGTGCTGTCACTCAGAGCACAGGGACACCAGTGAAAAACCTGGCATCACCTTCCTGGGATGCTGCAATCACAGAACCGTGGGATGGTTTGGGTTGGAAGGGACCTTAAAGATCATCCAGCCCCAACCCCTGCCGAGGGGGTTTGCACAGGTCACTGATCCATGGCTGGGCAGGTTTTATCCTGCTCTGGGCTCTGCTGGGGCCACCTGAGAGCACCTGGGGTGTCCCCAAATTCCATCTCTCAGCCCAAACCCTTCCCCACAGGCAGAGCTTTGCCCCTGCAGGCAGAATGGGGCCAGCACAACCTCAGTCCTTTGCTTTGTGCCACGCTGGAGCCCATTCTCCAGTCTCCACAGCAACACTTCCTGAACCTGGCAGGGGATTCGGGATGAATGTGTGTGGAAAAGGGGATTCTTTTGATGGATGAAGGTCTCTCTGATTAGAAAGCAAGTAAAAATAACACAGAGAATAGTCTGCAAGCTGCTCTCTGGATGAAGGTCTGGATTTTTAGACTCTCAGCAGAGGGTCTAAAGTTGGGTTAGCTTTGCATGGCTGGGGGTGGGATGAGATGGGCTTTGAGGTCCCTTCCAACCTGAACTATTCTGTGCTTCTGTGGATGTCCAGGTGTTTGTAGGGCTGAATCTGAGTATCCCTGCTCCAGGTCCCTGATGGATGGTGACATTGTCAGGTGGCTGATGTCATTGCAGAGTTTCGAGCAAATCTTTCCAAGTGCTTTGTAGAGATCTGTGAACTGAAGCGGGAATTCTTGTGAATAATTACTGTAATTAAAATTACATTGGAACTGGAGGGTGGGGTCAGCACCTCATGGGGCTCAAACATCCTGAGCAGGGGCTGAGTCAGGGATATCAGTAACATCACAGAGATTTGTTTTACTGGAGATATTAGGAATGGCCTGAGGTCATCCAGCACAGCTCTCCTTGCCTTGTAAAATCCTCCGAGCACAGTCAGATGTGACTCAGGCCCCAAGGTGATCCCAATCTCTGCCTGCTGCTCCCCAGGTCACCCCAGGAGAAAATATGGTTGGGCGGTTCCAGCAGTTTCTGGGAACAGGCAAAGAGAGCACCCTGAGCTGCTGAGCTGTCCCCTGCCCAGCCCAGAGTGCAGAGAGGGTCCCTGGGGCTCCTCCCTGAGCAGAGCAGAGCAGAGCGTGCCCTGCCAATGCAGAACTCGGGTTTGCAGGGTGTCCTCAGCGTGGATGGGAAGTGCTGGTGCTGATTTTGGAGAGGGGGAGATGAACAAGGCAGAGCTGTTCTGGCACGTGGCCCCTGGGAAGGAGAGGAAGTGGCTCAAGCTGATATTTTTCAAGTGGGAAGGGATGAAATCAATGGGGAAAAGAGTAATTGTTCCTAGTTCAGGAGAGCACGTTCCAGATGGTGGGGAGGAAAAGCCATTTTCCCAGAGGAGTGTGGCTGGGCATTTTCAGCTAAAGGATCCTGAGAGAAGACAGAATTGATTATGTCCATTGGAGGTGAAACCTAAGATAACCACACCATAAAAATGATGATGATGTAAAGGCTTTTTCTGCTCCCAGTGGTTTTTTTTCTCTTATCTGATCTCCACCTGCAGCTGGGAGTTGGCTTGTTTTTTATTGTGCTGAAAGATCTGGTTTGCTTGAGATTCCTCCACTAACATTTGCAGCAAGGTTTCCTCCCAGATTTTTGTCATTATTTCTCAAATACAGCTGGATCTGGGTGGAAATTCAGCTTTCTGCCACGGACATTCTCAGGGACCAAAATGCAGCATTGCTGGAAGTTTCTAGGGATGAGACAAAGTAAAGCAGATTTTTCCCAGTCAGGAGGGTTGATATGCCCTGGTGCAGGCTTTGGAGAGGACATCCAAGATCATTTATAGCCCCCAGCCAGGCCAGAAACTCCCAAATCCTTGGATATTATTGAAAAGGAAGAGGCAGAGAATGCTGTCCAGATTTAATTTGGGGCCAGCCCAAAGGGATACCCAGGAGAGGGGCAGGGAGCAGGAAATGTCAGAGCAGAGCTTTGCAGCCTCGCTGATCCCCCTGCAGTTTGTAGATAATGGTTAAGAGAACATTTTTATTTTCATGGTACATCAGCCATGTGCTTTGTGCCCACAGACAAAACTTAAATGCCACGTCCTTGCCCAGAGGAGTCTTGTATTGAGCGGAGTCCTTTTATTTTATAGAGACACACGTCTGCAGAGAAACAAATTGCATTAGCTTTTCTTCCCTCTCACACTGGAAATTGCTGTACATGAGATGAAATTGGGCCAGCTGCTTGCACTGCCAGGTTCTAGATCCTTCCATCTCTGCAGATGCTGCCCAGGGGGATGTTCCACGTGGGCATCTCCTTGGAAATGTCCACAGCAGGCTCCAGGAGGGCAGGAGCTCTGCCCCACTCCCCTGCTCTGGGTGGGTTTGGACCTCCTCAGCCGTGGAACCACATCAGGTGAGCTCTGGATATTGGTGAGAGGATTTTAATTTAACGTTCAGATTGTAGCCACAGGGAAAATTGAGCATAATCTGTGTACCAGGAGTGGGCCTTTATCCTAAAGGCTCCAATATCTGATGGGAGGGAGGTCTGGAGGATGTGAAGAGAAAGGAGACACCAGGTCCAAAAGCACCTGCAGGGATGCAAACTCACCTGCTTGATTTAATGTGGAATATATTTGATCCAAAATTCCTCACGACAGGATAGCTTCAATGGCTGCTTCAGGCAACCCTTTTTTCCCAGCCTCTGAAGCAATCATGGCAAATTTGCTTTTTTGATTTGAGAGTGTGGAAAGGCGGCTGCACACCTGGTATGGGAGAGTCACTGCTCTCCCTTGCATTTGTTTGGTTTTTTCCCCCCAAGCACAAGGTTTTGTGACCATTTAAGGCTGAGAGATTTGCTTTCCTGGTCATTATTTCTCCCAGCACTTGTTCTACCATGCCTGGCATTTCTGTTGGCTTCCTGCTAGTTAAGTTGTATATCTCCTATATCCAAACAGATAAGAGAGCAGGTTTAGATTAGAAATTGGGAAGAAATTCACCCCTATGAGGGTGGTGAGGCCCTGGCACAGAGAAATTGTGGTTCCCCCATCCCTGGCAGTGCCCAAGACCAGGCTGGGCAGGGCTTGGAGCACCCTGGGGTAGTGGAAGGTGTCCCTGCCATGGCTGGGGGTGGAACTGAGTGATATTTAAAGTCCTTCCAACACAAACCCTTCCATAATTCCATGATCTTTCTCAATCAAGCACATTTTTCAGTGCTGTGTGTTTGGGAATATCCCAACTGTGTGTTTGGGAATATCCTAATTGTGTGTTTGGGAATATCCCAATTGTGTGTTTGGGAATATCCCAATTGTGTGTTTGGGAATATCCTAACTGTGTGTTTGGGAATATCCTAATTGTGTGTTTGGGAATATCCCAACTGTGTGTTTGGGAATATCCCAACTGTGTGTTTGGGAATATCCTAATTGTGTGTTTGGGAATATCCTAATTGTGTGTTTGGGAATATCCAACTGTGTGTTTGGGAATATTCTAACTGTGTGTTTGGGAATATCCAACTGTGTGTTTGGGAATATCCCAACTGTGTGTTTGGGAATATTCTAACTGTGTGTTTGGGAATATCCCAACTGTGTGTTTGGGAATATCCTAATTGTGTGTTTGGGAATATCCCAACTGTGTGTTTGGGAATATCCCAACTGTGTGTTTGGGAATATCCCAACTGTGTGTTTGGGAATATCCTAATTGTGTGTTTGGGAATATTCTAATTGTGTGTTTGGGAATATCCCAACTGTGTGTTTGGGAATATCCTAATTGTGTGTTTGGGAATATCCAACTGTGTGTTTGGGAATATCCTAATTGTGTGTTTGGGAATATCCTAATTGTGTGTTTGGGAATATCCCAACTGTGTGTTTGGGAATATCCCAATTGTGTGTTTGGGAATATTCTAATTGTGTGTTTGGGAATATCCTAATTGTGTGTTTGGGAATATTCTAATTGTGTGTTTGGGAATATCCCAACTGTGTGTTTGGGAATATCCCAACTGTGTGTTTGGGAATATCCTAATTGTGTGTTTGGGAATATCCCAATTGTGTGTTTGGGAATATTCTAATTGTGTGTTTGGGAATATCCCAACTGTGTGTTTGGGAATATCCCAACTGTGTGTTTGGGAATATTCAACTGTGTGTTTGGGAATATTCTAATTGTGTGTTTGGGAATATCCTAATTGTGTGTTTGGGAATATCCAACTGTGTGTTTGGGAATATTCTAACTGTGTGTTTGGGAATATCCTAATTGTGTGTTTGGGAATATCCCAACTGTGTGTTTTGGAATATTCAACTGTGTGTTTGGGAATATCCTAATTGTGTGTTTGGGAATATCCCAACTGTGTGTTTGGGAATATCCTAATTGTGTGTTTGGGAATATCCCAACTGTGTGTTTTGGAATATTCTAACTGTGTGTTTGGGAATATCCTGTGTGTTTGGGAATATCCTGTGTGTTTACCTGTTTATTCCTGCATCCCCTCTGTGTGCTGGGAGCAGCCCCTGCAGTGTTTGTGGGCAGCAGGACCCAGGCTCTGAGCCCCTCCTGGAGGTTTGGGGCACAGGTGGTTCTGTGCAGCTGCACAAAATCGATGTTTGCACAAGGAGAACAATAAATTTCAGGCTCTCGTGTCGATTAATTGTGCAGTTTGGCCTGGGATTGTGTCCCAACCTCAACAACTGCTTGTTAATAGTTAAGAAGGGCTTGACAGATTCTTAACTGGTTAATAAATAACTGAGGCAAGAGAAGGGCTCTTGTCTAAATTACAGGTTAGTTTGCTTTATTTTTAATGATGCCTCTTGCGTGTGCCCTGCACAGTTTCTGGAGAGCAGAAGTGAGTGACAGGCCAGTGGCTCTGAAATCCCTTGTGCTCTTTTTTCTGTGTTCAGCCAAGGCAACTTCATTTTAGTCTCTCCCATCCTATGAAATACGGCATGGGACTGAATATGCTATGAATGTTGAATATGTCATAAATAAAGCTTGGAAGGGCCTGTGCAGCTTGGCCCCAGAGCCTGTCCTCTTGCAAAAGCCAGGATTATGAATTCCAGGTGATGTCATGCCAGGTATGAAATCCTCCCAGGCAGCAGAGATCGGGTTATTTTCCTCACAGCATTCCTGGGAGCTGCTGCCTGTGGATCTGGGATCCTGCAATTGGTTTTGTTCCTCCATCTGTTGGAACAGCCCTGGCAGGGAGTGCTCATCTCCCCTCCCCCTGGATTATTTGGTGAATGTTTCTTTCATCCTAGATCACAGACAGACAAGCATCAGCTCACGAGGTGTCATGTACCAGCTACTGAATTTAGAGCTGCAAGGAGCAGAAAACACAGGCTCTGCTTCTTTAATTAGTTCCTGCATCTGCTTTGTGAGCTGATCAGAAGTTCAAGAGCAGAAGGAGCATTTGGCCCAGGACACTGATAGCCATGCAGTGAGATCATCAACAATTCCTTCCAAAAGGGAAGGTTAAGGAGTCCTCCTTCGAGGTCCCAAAATAGATTTCCTGTTGAAAACCCAGATAGTTTCACTCTTTCAGTATCACAGGACCACTTGTGGCCATTATGTGGAGGGTTTGAACCTCGGAGGAGCTCCTACCCTCAGGCACAGGACTTCCAGTAAAACCCTCAGCTGGGCTTGGGGGATCTGTGTCCCTCCTGAGCTGCTGCTCCCTGTCCTGACACATCTCCCAGAGATGATCCAAGCATCCAGAGGTTTTCTTTGTTGGCCTTGAATAATGTAGGGAGAGGATGAGATCAAAGCTTCTTGGTTTAGATTTTAGTTTGGGGAAGGCACCTTGAGGTTTGTCAGCCTCAAATTTTCTTTCTGTGAGCAGGAAAGGCAACATGAAACAAAGATGGTGTGGTGTGGGATTTTTATAGTGACTTTTAGTGATTTTTTATAGTATTTTATTGGTGGCTCTTCTCTGCAGGACTAAAACTCAGCAGGCTGCATGGGGGTTTTTGTGAGGAACCACAGGGAAAACAGGTCTGTCTGATGCAGGTGAGGGTAATGCTGTTTTCTGGGAAATACCTGATTCTCTGGAACCTGTGCTGCCCATGGTAATCTGTTTGTAGGACAGGGTTACATCCACATTTCCTGCTCAGAATCAGAGCAGCCAGCCTGCTCAGCTTGGTATTGAGTTAGGAGTACAATAATGACGTGTGTTTAGTTCTCCATGTGATAAAATCAAGATCTGGCATGGTTGCTGGCCTTGTTTTAACCCTTCAATCATGCACAGACTGCAGCTCAGTACTAAGGAGCATTTCTAAGCTGCACGGATGTCTCAGGTTAAGAGCAGGACTGGTGGCTGTGGGTTGTGGCACATCCTGCCCACCACAGGATCTGTTCAGGGCTCCCTTTTCCAATTTCAGCCTTTCTGTCTTTAGGCTTTGGGTTGGGAATGTCTCCCCTGACTCTCCAGGCTCTGCAGTGCTCAGGGGGGTTGTTTTAAGGGCTGATGATGATTTCTGGGCACAGAGTTTCACTGGCCCTGGGAGCACCTGACTGAGTCCCCAGTCCAGGCAGGCTCAGCCTCCCTGAGCTGTCCTGCAGATGGATTTAAAGCCCAGATTTATGCCATAAACCCATTGCTGGAAGCCCCACACTGTTCCTGTCCTGTGCCACTGCCCGACTGTGAGCTGGAGCAGAGGATTCTCTCTGGGTCTGTTTGTTTCTCTGGCTCACAGAACTCCCAGGGCCATTTTATTGATTCAGATACGGAGGGCTATGAGCTATTATAGTACAAATAAATATATATATAGATATAAATGATATTTTATACCATTTTGGCAGGACTCAAAGGGCAGAGGGGCACAGGGGTGAGGGCAGGGGGCTGGCAGGGGACAGAGACTGGGTGATGCCACCCACCAGCACTGCCCTGTGTCCCCAGGCCTGGCATCCTTGTCCCAAATGGGACAAACTGGAGCAAAGTTGAGGCAGGCCTGGAATGCAGGGGTGCCACACACGCAGACACCAGAGCCCCACTGTGGTTGCCAGGCACAGAGATGTGGAGATAGCCCTGGCACGTTGTCCCCACAGTGCTCAGTCACGCAAGGAAAACCATCCCAGGTGAGCTCTTTTAACTCTCTCCAGCTTTCCATGATGCTGGGAGGAGGCAAGTGCAGCTCGAGGGCCCCACCTTGTAATTAAAGGAGAGTGGAAGACAACAGCTCCTGCTCAGCAGCTGCCTGGGGTTTTTTTCCCTCCCCTCCTGCAGACACCCTGGAACCCTCTGCAGCCTCTCCATCACTGGGAGCAGCTTTTGGCAGGAGCTGTTGGGCCAAGGCTGGCACTGATGAAGGGGTCCCTGCCCCCAGCCATGGAGGAATGTCCAGTGTGGGAATGTCCACTGTGGACCGTGTTAAATACAGTGTTAAATACAGTGTAATAAATACAGTGTTAAATACAGTGTAATAAATACAGTGTAATAAATACAGTGTTAAATACAGTGTTAAATACACTGTAATAAATACAGTGTTAAATACACTGTAATAAATACAGTATAATAAATACATACCAATGCCCACAGCACAAGAGGGATGCCAGCTGGGTTTGCCCTCTCGGTGGTGGTGGCAAGGTGAGGGACAGGGGCAGCTCTGGTGTGCAGCTCTGCCTGTCCCCATGAGCAGGGACAGCCTCAGCCCATTAATTCCAGGCAGTTCTGAAGGGCACGGCAGGCACTGAGCAAATAAGCAGATGTCAAGCCCTGGGCCCTTTCCTGGGGCTGGGAGCAGAGGCTGGGGCACATCCCTGTGCTTCTGGTGGCACACAGCTATTCTGGCTGTGGTGCTGTCTCTCCCCTTGCCCCTCCCCTGCTGTGACTTCATTTTGGGAGAACAAGGGGACTATTCTTGGAGACCATCCTCATCCCAGACACCGTGAACCTGGCAGCTGTCCTGGCCCTTCTTCTTGGACGTGGCCCTATCTGCAGGGCTCGTGGCACATCAAAGGGGCCAACACGTGCTCCCCAAGGGTCTGCTCTGTGCTGGGGACACCAGGGGCTGTCCTCACTCACCAGGCTGCTCACAGGCTCTGCTCTCCCTGTTTTGCTGCAGCCCCACGGCCAAAAGTGTCTTTGAAAGGAAATATTTGAAAAAAATAACGTCAGGCCCAGATAAATCACATCAGCACATGAATAATGTGGATAGGAGAGCTAGGAAATTCTAAGGGTGGGATTGGAAAGGCTCTCACAGCCCAGAGTTCTGTCTGTATAAAATGACAGCTGTGTGTGGTATTAATTTTGGGGTTTGTTTATAATTTTAAGAGTCTTTTTAGTTCACTCCCCCAATTACCATTTCCTTAATAGGGATTATTTCTTTTAAAGATGAAGAATGAGACAGATCCAGTGCGGGCTGGGTGGGCTGGGGGAGCTGCAGGCTGTGTCCTGCTCCAGTGTTTGTCACTGGCCACCTGGGACAGGGAATAGCCACGGCCTGGCCACACATTGCCCACTCAGAGGAGGTGCTGCCACTTCAGGGCATCACTTTGGGTCCAGCTGGGCACATTCTTTGGGAATTTGTCCTGTTTGGAGAAAAACAAATAGGTTAATTAAAAGAAATATATATTATTTATTTCATCCCCTCCCAAACTGTGCAGGGAGTGACCCCACAGCCAAGCAGCAGCGTGGTGAGGGCAGGGACTTTTCCCTCTTTCACACTGCTTGTGTCCACAGCTGATGGGATGGCAGGGCAAGCACACAGTAAAACCTCAGAGCTGCACAGATTTCCAGTGTGGAGCCAGTGAAAATTCTGGTTGGTGTTGCATGGTTCTCATTAATGTAATTAACTCTGCTCTGAGTCTACTGAAACATCAAAAGTTGACTATTTTCCAAGCAGAAGGGATTTTACAACAGTGAAATTGTTATCAGAGCATGTGAAATGCTGAGGAAAAGCCTTTCCTCTACTCAATGATTCAGACTTTTTCACCAAAATCTTTGGGTTTTTTGTGGAATAGATTTTTTTCCTAGGAGTTGAACGTTTGGACAGAAAACCCATCTCATTCTCATGAATTTTTTGGCAGCACTGTCTCGGTGAGGAGCAGAGAGCAGGGCTGGGTGAGGGGGCATGACCAGCCCCAGCAGAACCACCGAGAAAAGGCAAAGTGTGCAGGGAGCAAGTGGCTCTTTGCTTTAGTGCTTTAACAAATTCTCTGTAAGCCCAGGCTGTTCTGAGGTTTTATCTCACTCCAGTCAGTTTAATTCCACAAAATCCACTTGAGTGAGGAGTTCAGTGTGGGCCAGATTTGGCACCCACTGTTCCTCGGTGAGCAGCTTTGGTTCCTGGGATTAATTTCATTCCAGTGGGACTCTCTGGAAGGTTGGAGATTCAGAGCAGCAGATAATGGGAGTGTGGTAAATTTGGGGGATGATGGAGCTTGCAGGATGGGCAGTTTGAGTCTGGGACTGGGAAAACCTGCAGAGCAAAGGGTGGGAGCTCGGCTCCTTTGCACATTCTCCTCCTGCAGCTGGGTTTTGGGGGATGAGGCTCTGGGAGGTGTTGTCAGGCTCCAGAGGTAGGGGAGCTGAGTTTGGGCCAGTCACCCAGGGAAGTAATTCCAGGATCCTTCCCTGCATTTTTTTTTCCTCCCCTCCTGCAGACACCCTGGAACCCTCTGCAGCCTCTCCATCACTGGGAGCAGCTTTTGGCAGGAGCTGTTGGGCCAGAGCTGGCACTGATGAAGGGGTCCCTGCCCCCAGCCACGGAGGAATGTCCAATGTGGGAATGTCCACTGTGGACCGTGTTAAATACAGTGTTAAATACAGTGTAATAAATACAGTGTTAAATACAGTGTAATAAATACAGTGTTAAATACAGTGTAATAAGTACACACCAATGCCCACAGCACAGGAGGGACCCTCCAGCAGCCCCACCCCGACAGGCACTGCCAGCACAGAGGGCAGAGGGGCCAGGGAAGCTCAGGGAACCGTCCCTGCAGGGACACAGGCTGGGCTGAAGCTGTCCTTGAGTCCTCTCCTCCTGGAGGTGGGGGACAGGGAGGTGCTCCCACAAAATGACCCTGACAGGGACCTCACTGTCCCAACCCACCCCTGGCTCCAGTGAGCACAGCACCGGTGTAAAACCGTAATCTTTCCTCTCCAGGGCAAAAAAAAAGAAAAAAGTCCTGCAAACATCTCCAGGTGGGGTGGAAGGGCCCGTGCCAGAGCAGGGGGAGGATTCCTCCCGGGGGTGTTTGGCAGCACCGAGGTGATGGATGTGAGTCACTCCTCAAAGACAGAACTGGCCAAACCAGTGCTGGGCTATCTCATCACCACGGCCCGGCTCACCGAAGGAGGGAAATGAATGATTTTTACAAGGAACACCAGAGCAGTCCTATTCCCCCAGGGACACCCCTGGCTGCTGCCGTGGCCCCTCTGGGGAAGCAAAGAGGAGCTGTGGATGGCCTGGGACCAGTTCTGCAGCAGCATTTGTGGCTGAGCTGTTCTGCTGGTGGCTTCCCTGTAGATTTTATCACCTGCCTGCACTTCAGCAAAGCAGTTCTTCCCTCTCTGAATGCAGGTTTGGATGAGGATTTGTGGGAATGGGGGGATTCCACTTTGCTGGGATCACAGGAGGGGTTTGGGAGGGTCCTGGGGAGGACATCCCTGCCCAGGCAGGTCCCTCAGAGCTGCTGAGCCCTGCACTGACCCAGAACAGCCCCAAGAGTCTCTGTGCTGTCCCTGCCTCTCAAATTCTGGCTCCAGCGAAGGTGTGAGGAGAGTCCTCTGCACACCCCGTGGTTGTTCAGGTCGGGGCACATTCCTGGGAGCAGCTCTTGCCCTTTACAGCTCCTGCCTCTGCTGTGCTGGGCTGAGGTTTTCACCTGGTTATCCCCAGTGGCTCCCCAGAACAAACCTCTCCTGTTATTAACTGCTCAGCTGGGTGTAAAAGTGATAAAACAGCAGGGTCTGAGTGGGGACAAGAGGAAAACAGAGACACGAGCATGGTGTGAGCCACGGGTGTGGCACCCAGTGCTCTGGGCTGGGCACAGGGTGGGCATCAGGCACAGCTTGGTCTTGGAGGGCTTTTCCAGATGATTCTGTGGCTCTCTGGTGGTGCCTCACTCCCCACCAAGAAGGTTTGAGTCACCTCTGCTCTTCCTAGGTGAGGGAAAAACGTGTGGCTAAAACAGGAAGGATTTCACTGGTCCTTGTGGGGGTTTAAAAGGCTTCCTCCATGGAAAAGAGGCCCTTGAGTTTCAATTTGCAGCAACCCGAGCAGTTATCCAGCTGTATTTGACATCTGCAGCTCCTAAGGAATCTCTGGGTTCCTTACTCATGGAAAGGGAGGGAGAGGGAGCCATGAGCATCCTCCTGCCCTGTGCCACCCCAGCAGGGCTGCAGAGCTGGACCTGAGCCCACAGTGCTGCCAGGAGGGACCAATTCCTCCCAGGGGACAAGCCCTGAATTCCATTTTGAGCCCATTTGTAAAAGGAGGGCTCTTTTCAATTTTTCCCTCCCTTTCTTCTTTTAATGCCAGTCTCTATTGTTTGAGGAATCTCGTGCTAGGAAACTGGGACTGGGGAAAAGGAAGCTCAAAGACAGAGCAGCCAAACCCTGTGCAGGAATCTGCTCTCTTCTGAAGGTTAGAGCTTGTCATTTTTGTGATTTACTGGAAATGATTGGTGTTTCCTTTGTTCTCCTTCGTGGTGGCTGCTCTGATATGCCCTGAGGGAAACTTTCCTTGGACAGATCTGGAACCTTTACAGCAAAACAAAAAAATCCCGAAAGTAAACCCACGTCCTGTTTTCCCCTATTCCATTTTTTGTACATCAGGGATTTTGTTTGTGTCAGGGAAGAGCTCAGGACTCTGGAGGAGCGACTGAGGGCAGCTCCTGAAAACAGGAGCTTCCTCTTTGCCCCCTTGGCTCTCAGAGCCAGTCTGAAAGGTGTAAACTTAACACCCAGCATGAACAGAACAGACAGCTGGGGAGGCAAGCACCAAAAAGCCACCCCAGGCCGAGCTGCAGGGCGATGGCAGTGCCACCACCCCGCCCAGGGAGCTGCCCCAGCTGGGTTATTTGCTGTTCTGCAGCTGGCACACAGCTGGGGGAGCAGCTGGAAGGAGACCCACGGCAGCACGCTTCATAAAATTCCAGATGGAGGATTGGAACAATGGCACCAGGAAAGATGTTCACTGTGGGACGCTGGAAGTTCCAGCCCGTGGTGCTCGTGGCTGCTCATGGAATAATTCCCTCATTGTTGCAGGTGATGGATGGGCTGGGGGAAGCCAGGAGCAGAGCGAGGGCAGCAAGGCTCAGCCCTTGCCAGGCAGTGGGGATGATGTCTTGCAAAGTGTCCTGTTAATTTAATCTTCTTTTTGCCAGGGTTGGGGTTAAATGCTCAGGATGGTATTTCTTGTTCAGACTCAGGTGTTTATTAATTCTTATCTCTGTTACAGTCTCACAAACCATGAGTGCTACAGCACTTCTGGCTAACAAACTAAACGTGGAGCCCCCATCTCTCTCTACAAGGCCTTTTGAGGATAAACTGTCCAATTATGAAATGACACCTAAATTATTTTAACTTTTAACCCAATAACCAACCACCCACGGCCTGCAATGCAGACTTTTCTATCTAATTACAAAATATCACCAAACTCATGAAGGAGAAGGTGAAAAAGCAGGACTGGCCTCTGCCCCAAACCCTCCACCTTGCTTTATATCCATTACTGTATTCTAAACCCTTAAACTCTGAGTTTTGCACCCTGTGATATCACACACTTCTATCCAAACTCCACACCCACAATCCCAGAGCTGTCTCTCAATTTTGGAGCCTTTTCCAGCCCTCAGGTCAATGCAGGGTTTGCTTGAGGGTCAGTGCCTGTGAGCACAGAAAATCTGAAATTCTCAGTGCCCGGGGCTCCAACAATGTCCTTAATACCAAGAGGTATCACAAGTATCATAAGATATCTCTTTTTTACTGCACACATCTATAAAAGATGCTGCTTCCTCTTTTCTTTAAATAAAACCCTTCACTGGCAACGTGCACTGCAGGAATTGGGGCCTTTCCTTCAGGGTAGAAGGGGGTGGGATGGGGCTTTTCAAAGGGAAAGGTTGAATGTCATCCCAAAATTTCAGTTCTCTGGCACCACAGATGAAAGGCTTTCAAGTCCTTCTAAGTTTTGTAACATCCTCATCATCTGAGAGGTCTTTGAGCCCCAACCCAGCCTGGGGGTGTAATGAATTCAGCATTCCCCCTCTATTAGACAGCTCTGATTTCTGTGGCTCTGTAAACATCCCCAAATCCACGTGGTGCTGGAGTAGCTGTCTTTCAGCTGCCTCTCTCCAAGTGCCTCTCAAAGCAGGAGACAAATCCTGTATCCCCCTCCAAGTCACAGAGGAAAAACATTGAGATCCACACCTTGTATTTGGAAAAAAATGCCCAATGCAGGTGTAGGAAGATTTTATAACTGCAGAGATTTCCCTGCCCATGGCTGGAACAAAATGATCTTTAAGGTTCCTTCCAACCCAAGTCATTCCATGATTTATTGGAGTCTCTTTAAAACCACATTGCGTGACTCAAGGGTTGTTATCTCCAGTCTGAACTGTTGAGTCTCAAGGGGGTGCTTTGGTTTTTTTTTAATAAAAATATCCTGTCTTTATTTAATAGCTGAGATAGAAGGTTCAAGCCCGTGTCTCTCGGGAAGACTCTAAAATTGGCAGCTAAAAAAGAAATCCCAGTAGATTTGAAGAATTACTGATGCTTTGTAGGAGAATTACTGATATTTATAGAACGTGGACATACATTTCATTTGGAGACAATTGTGCAGATGTGGCACATCTTGGCAGTTGCTTTATTTTGCTAATCAGGGTGCACAGGGACAGCAGTGTCATTCATTAGGGCTTTCTGCTCTGCTCCTTCTGCCTCTTCCCTGTGTGGTGCCCTCGCTCAGATCTCCACCTGCCCGTTCCTGCATTCCCCCGTGGTCACTCAGGCTCCACACCCGTCCCTCTGCAGGGCTTTGGGATCCCTGGGCACACTGGTTTGGGGTCACTGGGTACACTGGTTTGGGGTCACTGGGTACACTGGTTTGGGGTCACTGAGTACACTGTTTTAAAGCCCCTGGTTACTGTGGTTTAGGATCCCTGGTTACAGTGGTTTAGGATCCCTGGTTACAGAGGTTTAGGATCCCTGGTTACAGTGGTTTAAGGTCCCTGGTTACAGTGGTTTAAGGTCCCTGGTTACACTGGTTTAAGGTCCCTGGTTACACTGGTTTAAGGTCCCTGGTTACACTGGTTTAGGATCCCTGGTTACAGAGGTTTAGGATCCCTGGTTACAGGGGTTTAAAGCCCCTGATTACACTGGTTTAGGATCCCTGGTTACACTGGTTTAAACTCCCTGGTTACAGAGGTTTAGGATCCCTGGTTACAGTGGTTTAAGCCCCTGGTTACAGAGGTTTAGGGTCCCTGGTTACAGAGGTTTAGGATCCCTGGTTACACTGGTTTAAAACCATTGGTTACACTGGTTTAAACTCCCTGGTTACACTGGTTTATGATCCCTGGTTACACTGGTTTAGGATGCCTGGTTACAGTGGTTTAAAGCCCCTGGTTACAGTGGTTTAGGATCCCTGGTTACAAAGGTTTAGGATCCCTGGTTACCCTGGTTTAAGGTCCCTGGTTACAGAGGTTTAAAGCCCCTGGTTACAGAGGTTTAGGATCCCTGGTTACACTGGTTTAGGATCCCTAGTTACAGTGGTTTAGGATCCCTAGTTACAGTGGTTTAGGATCCCTGGTTACAGTGGTTTAGGATCCCTGTTTACAGAGGTTTAGGATCCCTGTTTACACTGGTTTAAGGCCCCTGGTTACAGTAGAACCACCCTTGTTCTTTCTGGTGTCTCCAGCCCAGCCCCTTTCCCCACAGTGGGGACACAGTGGAAGGGCCTGGCTGCAGAGTTGCTGGGGGGCATCAGAGGGCAGGGACAGACTGAAACCTTCCCCACTGCTGCCCCTCTGCCACCCTGCAGGACAGGAATGGCAAAAGATCCCGCTAGACTCAGCAGTGTGCAGCACCCTGGCTCCTGCTGCCATCCCAGGGAGCTCCACCTGCTTTTCCAGCCCCTCTGAGAGCTGAACCCCTGGTTCCTCTGAAGGGTTTTTTGTTTTTCCGTGGTTCTTGGTGAGCACACAGCCCTGGAGTGGGAAAACCCTGCTGAGTTTGGTGCTGGGCTGCAGAGAACCCTGCCCCAGGGAGCTGCCTGTCCTTTAGGAGGCTGTCAAGGGATAATTTGCTTTTCATTACACACAAGCACTTCTACTAATTCCTGAACCCAGCCTTTGGGTCAAAAGGTCTGACCTGAAGCCTCTTGCAGGATTTTTTTTTTCAATTAAAGCAGCTACTCTGATTTTTTTTTCATGGCAGAAAAGCCAGCAAATCTCTAGGCTACCTGCTAGAGAAGAAAAACCAGGCACCATATGCAATGTAGCTCTTGCTCTAGCTCAGAAATGCCGAACTCTGGGAGAGAATTCGTCCCACCAAACGCCCACTAAGCACATTTTTTAAATCTGGTTTCTCAGCCTTTCAGGAAAGGAGAAGCAAAATCTTCTTGCTTGCTGGAACTGGGCCCCATTTCATGAAATTAAATGGCTAAGAAGGGGAAAAAATATATCCAAGGCAAAGATGCTATTCTCAACAAAGGAAACAGTATATGCAACAGCTTCTGCAGCATTCCTGCAACATGATGTCTTTCCCTGCAGAGTCTCAGTCAGGAATGGATTGTCTAAGCAGAGAATTGCTCGATTCAGAAAGGCTTAGGGCACACTTCATGAAGTGTTTGCTAAAAGGATGAATAGATGGACATGTGTGTCTATAAGTCTGTAAATCATGTCTTGTTCTGCCCCAAGCTGCGGTTGGGTTCTTTGTCCCGTGGTGTTCTGGGGAGAAGGGCAGCAGGGTCTCACACACGGGTCAGGATTTGGTGCCACAGCTCTGGGAGGACAAGCTGGGGAAAAGAGGAGGTGGCACTGACGTGAAAGCTGCAGCTCCCAGAGGGGTAAGAGCCCTCCTGCTGCTCTGATGGGTTCTCAGTTCAGGGCAGCTCTGGGGAGTGTCTCTCATCTGGGTTCTCTTTTATCCCATTTTTCCCAAGCGATGTGTGGCTTGTGATTTGAGCTCTGGGCTGTTTGGTGGCACCACTGCTGTGATTGTCACTGCCCAGCCCAGCCCTGGCACTACCCTGCCCACTGCTGCCCTTCTGCTCAGGGGTGCTCTGCAGTTTGGGCTGATTTGGCTGGAATTTGGGTGAGTTTTGTCCCACTGGGGGGTTCTGGAGGAGAGGTGGGAGCAGGCACCAACCTCAGAGCTGAGAGAGGCGCTGCTGAAGGGCCCTGCCAGGACCTGGGCTGTGACCAGGGGTCCTCTGAGAGGTGCTGAGCAGGGAGGGGAGGGTTCAGGTGACCTGGGGAGCTGCCACCTGTGTCCCCTGGAGAGCCCTCCTGCTCCCCAGCCAGTGGCCTTTGGGCAGAGGGGGTGCCAGCAGAAATGATGCTCGCGTGTCCCCCTCCCTGGAGCAAGCCAGGCACAAACCTGAACCCCTCAAAACCTGTGTTCTGTCATTCACTCCTGTGCCAGGAGGGAATCTCCTCCAGGAAAACCCCCAGAGAAAAGCTGTGGGGCCACACAGCAATCCCTACAGTGCCCGTGGGAGCAAATGTGAACCCACAGGCGAGGCTGAGGGACATCCTGAGCACCTCGTGCTGGTTTGGGTTCTCCCCATCCATCCTGTGGTGTCCCAGGCAAGCCCCACGGTGGCTCTGTGTCCCTGGCTCACCCCAGGTGTGTTTTTCCTCAGAGGTGACACTTGGGGACAGTCCCTGAGTGGCCCTGGCATGGCAGGTCCAGCTGGGCAGAGCTGCAGGTGGGCTGTGCTCTGCCCCAGAGCCCACCAGGCAATGGCTCTGTGCTGGCACAGCAGCATCCCCTGGGCACACAGCTTCTGGCTTATAAATTAACCACAAGTCACCAAGGGTCAGCTCCTTTTTGCTCTATTGTGCATGAAAAGTTCAGGAAGGTCGAGGAAGAAGTGAAAGATGGTTTTTTCCTTGATAGTTTTCTGTCAGTCCAGTAGCCCTGTGCCCTCTCTTAGTGCTTCATTTCAAGGGAATAACTCTGAAGTAGAGACTTAAGAAGTTGGTCCCATTTTTAGAAGGGTGTCAGAGGCAGTAAATGCAGGATTTGTCATGCTTTGTTTTGGTTTGGTTTTCCCATGAGCTCCTAAAATGTAAAATATTATCAACCGCTGCATTTAAAAGTGTCCTTTCAGTCATTGCCCTGCCTGGGGAAATCAGTAACAGGTGAAAGAGCTCGAAGCAGGGCAGATGAGCTCCTCTGTTTGTGTTTCTCACTCCTCATCTGCTCCCCAAAGAGCTCCCAGAGGTCAAACGATTCTGTCTGCCTGCTTTGTCTGGCACTGAGAGCTGTCCTGGGAAAAGCTGGGCTTTAGGCAGCCCCGGGAAAGGCCGGGTTTCATCCCCAGGTGCCTCCCAATTCTGACAGATTCTCCTTGGCTGCTTTTCACAGAGCTCAGGAGAAACCCTCCTGCCAGCAAATGTAGAGGGGTTTTTTTTTTAAATTTCTTCCTCAGAATTTTCTTCTTCCTTCTGGGGAGGATTTCTCCATCTCCCAAAATTCGTCATGTGGTGTCTGTGTCCCATGGAATGCATCCTCCTTGCTTGTGGAAATGCTGCTCCCTGCTAGTCCCAGACCAGGGGTTTGGGAATGGTGCAAAGGCAGATGCCAGGGATTCGGGGATGGAATTGGGAATGGCATAAAGGGAGATGTTAGGGATGGGATAGATTTGGGAATGGTGCAAAGGCAGATGCCAGGGATTCAGGGATGGATTTGGGAATGGTGCAAAGGCAGATGCCAGGGATTCAGGGACGGATGGATTTGGGAATGGTGCAAAGGCAGATGCCAGGGATTCAGGGATGGATTTGGGAATGGTGCAAAGGCAGATGCCAGGGATTCAGGGACGGATGGATTTGGGAATGGTGCAAAGGCAGATGCCAGGGATTCAGGGATGGATGGAATTGGGAATGGTGCAAAGGCAGATGCCAGGGGTTCAGGGATGGAATTGGGAATGGTGCAAAGGCAGATGTCACGGATTCAGGGATGGATGGATTTGGGAATGGACACCAGCTCTCCTGCCCGCCCAGTGACCCCTGGCTCAACGTGGGTCAGTTTGTCTTCCCCAGAAGCCCAGGGAATGGAAAGCTTGGGCGGGGTCAGGGGTAGCCCTGGCAGATGTTGCGCTCTGGGTGGGTTTGTTTGGATCTCCAGAGCACACTCTGACACTCTGACCCCAAACTTTTCCTCTCTGGGTAAAGAGATTCCGGAATTTTAGTCCGGCCTGAAGTGGACAAGTGTCCCCAGCTCCGGATTCACAGGCACTTCCACTTTCCTGCTCACCACCATGTGGACACTGGGAGCCTCCCCAGGGAGGAGGGGAAGGGGAGAGGAGTTCCCCAAGGGTTTTATTTATTTGTTTTATCAACATTTGTCAGAAACGATGCTCGGTTTCCAAAGAGTTCCCAGTTTGCAAATCCCCGGGTTTCCTGTTAGGAACTCCTATTCACCATCTGAAAATCCTTATCCCCAGTCAGCTTGGGATTTATATTCAGCACCCAGAGATTGGATCCAGTCCTTCCCAAGATCAGCCTGTTGCACTGAAAACTCCTTCTGCTCTTCTTCCCTTACTGAAATAATAATTTTCCTTTACATAATGTTCTTAAAAGCTCCTGGGTGAGCATTAGCTGACCCTGCTGAAGACACAGGCGTATTCCTGCTCTGCAGGTGAGGGAAGGAGGGCAGGAGGAGGGCACCAAATCTGTGAAGGTCACACAGCAAAGCAGGAGCAGAGCTCGGCCTGCAACTCCCTCCTGCTCCTTCCCTCCCGCTCCAGGCACTGGCACACAGCACCGAGAGTCCAAATTAAGAGATTATAATGCATAATCCACACTGGTGTGCCAAGAATTCTCCAAATCATATTACACTGTCACATAAAATGATGACTCATTTGGTAACACAGCCCACAACCAGTTCCTTTATGTTAAAATTACGTGGACAAGACTGGATTTAAAAAGAAAAAGGAGAGCTTGTTGTGTGTGTAGTGAATGCTGAGTTATAGATGCTTTCATGGATGTTATTTTGGCTGATGCTGAAGGAGCATTTGTGAGCCTGTTTGTTGACAGCGGTGCTGGGGACCAGAGATGCTGACATCCCACTAACAATAATAGGAACTGCCTCTGTTTGTTTCTAAATTGGAAATTCTTCCTTCCCTGGGCCCGGCCCACCCTCCGCCCCCGCAGGAGGAAAGGGCACTCGTCTGGGGCTGCCGAGGGAGCATCTCCAGCAGGGCTGCGGCTTCTGGGCTGCAGGGGTGGCCCTGGGCCATCACAGCCAGGAGCCCCTCTCCTCCCACACCCACGGCAAGGTGCAGAGAGAGCCCCTTGGTTTGTCTAAAGCGTGAACAAAGTGGAATTAGCCCAGTTCCTCTCCCGGGAAAAGATGCTGTCACCAAATCTCCCTCCTGCTGCCTCTGCTGTCCTTGCTCCTCCCTGCATCATCATCCTCACCGCCACCCCAGCTGCTGCCCTTGCTGGCAGCCTCTGCTGCTGTTTGGGGACTGTCATTGTCCTTCCAGAGCCGTGGGACGTGGCGAGGGACACCGAGCTGTGTTTTGCTGCGCTGCGGTTTCACCGCTTCCTTTTCCTCCCTCTGCCTGGGCTTTAATTCCTGTGGCTGAGGAATCCGTGGCAAAACCCCTTCCTGCCAGGAATGCCCACACGTTCCTCAGCTCAGAGCTGCTCTGGCATCTTGTCAGAGATGGTTTCTCCATCCCCTGCGTGCCTGGCACCGTCACAGCCACTGCTGCACCCTGAGCACAGCGCTCTGCCAGGGCAGGTGCTCACTGCTCCTTTGCGAGTTTGACCACCAAATCCATCCATCCCTGCAGGCTTCCCTTCCCTGTCTGCACCACATCCTGTGGGCCAGCTCTGGCCCAGCAGCACCGTGCCCTGTATCCCAGAGAGTGTGGTTTCATCTCCCAGTTCTGGGTAAATAAGCCCAGGCTCCAGCAGGCACCGAGGGCAGGGATCAGGAAACAGCTTCAGGCGCTGCGTGGTCAAGGCCAGTTCAAGAAGCTCTTTGCAAGATTTTCCTAATGATGTGCTGGAAGCTCCTGCTTCCCTTCATTTCTTAGAGGGGGGAAAAAAAAAAGTCAGAACTAATTTGTGAGCATGACCTGTGGAGACCCTGAGCATCCTGTGCTGGTGCTGGGAGCAGGGCAGGGAAGGAATTGCTTCCAGCAGTTGGGAGGCGTGGGTGGCAGCAGGGCTTTGTGTGGTGCTGGGGGATGCTCTGTACATGCATCCCTCCTAAACAAATCCCTCTTTAAATGTGTATGATGGGAATTCAGGGAACAGCTTTTTTTCTTTTCTTTCTTTCTTTTTTTTTTCCACTCGTCTCCAAGTAGGAGAGAGGCTTATTAGTACTCTCCTTCCATAGGCAAGATGCGGAGGCTGGGAAGTTGTGAGACGAGTTACATTTGCTTTTATCAGGCAAATCTGCTCTCTCCTGGACAGTCCCTTCAGGCAGGAGGAGAGGGAAGGAAAGCACAAGGTGCTGGCAGGAGCTCTAGGGGGAAGCTCAGAAAACCACCCAGCACAGCCACGGAAATGAACCCGTGTCAGGAGAAGGAATGGTTTCCATGCTGGATGAGCACCTGTTGAAGAAAATGTGTTGAAAATGTGAATTCAGAGGAACTGCACTCTCTTGGTGGTGTTTGCAAGCTGGAAGGGCGTTTTAGGCTGGGACAGTCACCTCATGTCTTGTTCCAGGGCATTTTCCATCTGCAGCCTCTGAGAATTCCCAGGGAGCTCCTGCTGAGCAGGGCAGGGACAGGAGGGTTTCGAGGTGAGGTGTGGCTGAAGGGAAAGCAGTCTGGGCAGCCTCAGAGCTCCAGGCAGATTGAGCTGGAAGAGAACTGGATGCTCCGAGCATCTCCTCACATTCAGTCACAGAGAAAGGGAAAAAAGCCAGAGCTGAGGGTGCGGGGTGTGAAACGGGAGCTGGCAGTGCCCAGGCTGTGGAGCAGGGCTGGGCACAGCTCTGCCAGAAGCTCTTGGGGAAAGACAGATAACTCCGGGAGGTCTCCAGGATTTCAGTGGAGCTGGGAGCGAGCCCGAAGCTGGAGTGCAGCAGCAGAACTGGTGTTTGCTGGGAGGCAGGCAGGGAAGGTGATCCCCCCTGAGCTGGGATCCGGGGTGGGGGAGGCTCCCCCCAGGGCAGCAGGGCTCCCTGCCCCACGGCCAGACGCATTTCCCAGGGTTTTATCTCGCTGGAAGAGTTGAGTCTGTCATTATTCACTGCCATCTGTTAGAGACGCGAATGGCAGCTGCTCCCAGCGATACCTTACAGCTCACAGCGGCTTCCAGCCCCCAAAACTCGAGCCCCCGGGGGAGTTACCGAGACAATGGAACCCGTTTGATGCCGTTAGAAGAGTTATTCGTCGGGCTGGGAACAATCAGGGGGAATTTAGCTGTTCCTTGTAAGCTATTTGCATCCCTGGGAACATTACATTTATACAAACGTGTTTATATGACTGCTAATATCTCCCTCTCCTGAGAGCCCTGACCTGTGTGGGTGCTTAGAGGAGGGTTTGTGCAGATCCCTGTCTGTGACAAACCTCAAGTGGAATCCATCACATTTTTGATTCAGAAGGAAATTTGTCTCTATTTTCCTTTTTTTTTGGTCCATATTTGCAAGGCCTGGGTACACACCCCTGCAGTGAGATTTAGAAGTGATTACAGCGAGCTGGGAAGCAGCTGTCTGACATCAGTGGGATACAGAAAGCCTCCCAAAGACTTTTTCCTTTGCATAACATTATCCTGATCCTACTCCACTGATCCCACTAAGAGGAATTTGTTATGGGGAGGGGAATGGAAATGGGAAAATGCAGAGGGAGCAGCAGCTAAAATGTGTGCAGCTAGAAGTGTCCAGTCCTGCAGACTGGATCCAGTTTTGTGGCTGCTGCAGAGCTCTGCTCCCGAGGTTGCCAATGGCCAACCTGTGACCTTGTACAGATCCCCTGGGTTTTTTGGGGCTCAGTTCCATCCCTGAGGAAATAAAGATCGTGTCACTCACCTTGTCTGCAAAACGGTTTGAGGTCGAGTGGTTAAAATTGCTGGGAAGGAGCTCGGGTGAGGTTACAATTTGATATTTATGGGAGTGCAGATAGCAAAGCAGGCGACAGCAGAGTGTGCAGGTCGGGCTGTGCCTTGGCCAGAGCCAGGGGGAGAGGGAAGGGGATTTCTTCAGGGGAGCAGCCGTGTGCCAGGCATACAGAGGAAATTGCTGGTGAGTTATCAAGAGTTATCAAGACCTGCTGGAGCAGAAAGAATCTCAAAACGCTGCTGAGCTTTCCCGTTGGAGCCTTGGCTGGGCCGGGTTCAGCGTTTCCCCAGGCTGGCTTTGCAGGGCGGTTCGGTCCCCGCTCAGTGTCGGTCCTGCCTCTGTTTCAGTCTCTCCTCCTGGGGAGGGAGCAGATCCTCCTGGCTGAGCCATGCCCCAGGAGTGCTGTTTTGTGCTGTGAGAGGAAGGGGATTTTCACAAACTCTCTGTTTTTCCAATGCCAAGAGCAGGAGCGTTGATTGCGTTCCTGCAGGCAGCTCCGTGCCCCGGGGATGCGCATTTCCATTTTATTGTCTCCTGGTTTTGCCTGGTTCTGGGGAGGAGGAAGGGCTGGGGCACCCTTGGGAGGGGCAATCTGCGGGCTGGCGTGGCCGGGGTGTGGCAGCAGGGACAGGGACAGGCTGGGAGGTGGCAGCCAGCCCGCACATGGCACACACATGAGCTGCTGCCGCCGGCTTTGGAGGCGAATGGAAGCCCTAAAATAACCACTGCCACTCCCTGCCGAGGGAAAGCAGCCGCGACGAGCGGAGCCTCCCGTGCCCCGCGGTCTGGTGACACAAGGACTTTCCCTCTGTGTCAGCAGGGTGACATTGCTGCCCGCCCCTTGTCCCCAAGAGGAGCACCGGGCTCCTGGCAGCTCCTTCCAAAGGCAGTGGGAGACATGTGCTAACCCAAGGAGACAGCAGATGGGTGCAGGCGCTTTGAGGAGCAGCTGCTGGTGTCTCACTCAATAATCCCATTTTTAACAAATCCGTATGATAGCGAAAAAATGCTGGAAATGAGGTTTTTCTGTCCCCTCTCATCTCCCGAGCCACACTTGACCTGTTCAACATGAGCTGGGGATTAAAGGCTTGTTATTTTAGCTTCTCTATAATAGATCAGAGGCTGATCTCTCTCAGGCTATTGAGCTTACTATTCCTTGGCTGTCTCCCTCTTCCCACTTTTTCTTTTGTGTCCCAGGATATGTGACAGTCCAGGGGTGTGACTCCTGCTAAGGGACACGGTGGCTTTTCCCCAGCACTGTGCACCGTGTCAGGAGCTCAGGGTGTTGGTTACAGAACATTTTGTGGCTCTGAGGCTCCCAATTCTAAAGTCTTAAAACTCTGGAAGCTGCTTCAGGGAAGGAGGAAATGGAAAGGAAAGGAAAGGAAAGGAAAGGAAAGGAAAGGAAAGGAAAGGAAAGGAAAGGAAAGGAAAGGAAAGGAAAGGAAAGGAAAGGAAAGGAAAAGGAAAGGAAAGGAAAGGAAAGGAAAAGGAAAGGAAAGGAAAGGAAAGGAAAGGAAAGGAAAGGAAAGGTAAGGAAAGGAAAGGAAAGGAAAAGGAAAGGAAAGGAAAGGAAAGGAAAGGAAAGGAAAGGAAAGGAAAGGAAAGGAAAGGAAAGGAAAGGAAAGGAAAGG